>NC_081410.1:129048341-129730341 GCF_030272615.1 Cryptomeria japonica | reverse complement strand
TGTGCAATGAAATCCATGTATTTAATTATGTAAAATTGTGATTATTTGAAATTACTAATGTGTTAATTGAGATGCGCAGGAAAATTATCCATGTGACCATGGAATTTATATGGAGAACCAAACCTAGACCAATGTAGGTTTGTTAAGCCAGGGGTTGTCTATTTGGAGAGACAAAACCCCATTTGTAATGTATTTTATTTGTAAAGTGTATGATGCTTGAGTGTTAATTTGATTTTTATGTAATTGTGTAAACCTACAAGAGACAAACTCCATGTGTGATTTTTATATTGTATTTTATTGTGTCACTTGACACATGTGATGATTAGTGTCATTGATTTTGACTTGTCTCTTGGAGCGAGTTTTGTTTCTACCAAAGCCATTCAAACAAATGAGTGTGGTCCCAAAATTGCCTTGGGTAGGGAGTCTTGGGAGTGGTCAACTCAGGTTTGACCCGTAGGTTAACTTCAGTTGGGTTTCTAAGGGGTCAAATGGACTCCTAGGGTCAGTTTTAGGGATTTTCCAAAGGTCCAAAGGGTATACCTATGGGTTAGGGGTATTTTGAAACATGTGACTACTCCCATGTGACTGTATAGTCACCTCAAAAAGTGGTTTTTCCAAGGTGAGCGAAAATTCAACTTAGAAGGTTCCTCCTAGGATAGACAACCTTCCCTTTTGATGTCAAACTCTCTTCCCCATCTTCTCTCACCTTTTCCCTTTCCAGTTTTAGTAATGTGTAAGAGGTTGGGAAGAGCAACCAATGGGAACTCTCACCTCATCCAAGGGGTTGGGAAGTGTGTGAGAGGTCTTCTTAGGCAAGAATTAGGGACTTAGTGAGTAATCACCCACTCTTCATTGTTGGAGATTATGCAGTTTTTGAAATTTAGTCGTAGGATAGAATTTTGGTGAAGGGGTTGGTGGAAAGTTTGTGTGGATTTGGGTAGCTCATCCCCAACTAAATCTAACATACCTATTGGCAGAATAAGGTTGGTTTTATTTCCTTTTGTTTATGTTGTTTATGTTGTTTTTTGAAAGAAAGAAATGCTTGTTGAAAGAGATGTGTTTATGTAAATTGTTGTAGGAGAAAAATGTGATTTTTTCATTTCTATGTTTTTGTTTATGTGTTCTTGTTTTTTGGGAGTGTCCAAGACCTCCTACTCTTGGGAGAGTAGGAAGGTCTTGGGGTGGAAGAAGCATGACAGCCTTGGGTGAGAGGCTCTCCTTAAGGAGAGTGATCTCAAGGGTGTCCTTTGTGACCCTTGCTGCATAGCCTTGTGTATGCATTTGGGGGTCATAAGGGGAGAAAATATGGCCCTTGAGCCTTTGGGGGGGGCATAAGGTGTGGAGGTGTATCTTTTGTTGTATTTTGTATTGCCATGAGGTGGCTTGAGTTGTAATTTGGCTTGCAATCTCCCCAATGGTACTTGGTCCACTTCCACCCGTGGAATGATCATCACAAAATGTGGTGAAAGTATAGCTTGGGATGGGAAGGTGCATGTTGAGTGTTTGTCTTTGTTGTTGTGTTGTTTGTTTGTTTGTAACCCATCTAGTACTTGGTTCTCCAAGCTCGGGGGTGGCTTCTAGTAAGCCTAGGCTGGGAGGTGAGCTCTCCATGGTCAAAGTTGTATTTTATTGCAGGTTGCTTAGGATGGAAAAGAAAAGAGGGAGAGCTTTGTTGCTGTTTTGTGTTGCAGAAAAGTTTAAAGGGAAAAAAAAAATGTATTTGATATTATAGCTTGTATAAAAAAAAGAGAACTATGGCTGTATTTAATTTCTAAAAGAAAAGGAATGTATTATTTCATTCATATTCCTATGGAAGGGAAATATTTGTTGGGTTTTTCAAACCCATTTGTATTCTTATTTACTAGTATTTACATTTGCTAGAGAAATATATTTTTCCTACTTTTGTTAGTTTTGCAAAAAGAAAGATGAAATGTATTAGCTTGTATTTAAATCTTCATGTTTTTAAAAAAAATGAAGTAGATGCATTTTTGTGTATTCTGAAAATAAAATTAGTTGTTACTACATATTTCTTTATGTTATTTATGCTGCTGCAATAAAAATAAATCTGACATTTATTTTCCCATTTAAAGCAGAAAATAAATCTTATTGTAGTAGTCTATTTTTTTTCAAAAAAAAATTAGCATTTAGTTTTAGTTTTATTTTGTTACCAAAAAAAGAGTATGTTCTATGATTGCTGATTAGAATGCATTAATAGTACAGAATGCTTCAAGCAAATAAACAAACTAGTTATCTTCTTTCCTCTAACTAGGTCTAATATGCTAAGGAAATAATTAGTTTGAGTTTGGTAAATAAGAAGATAAGGGCAAAATTTAAAGTCTATTTTTTTTGACAAACTAAATAATGTACGCTACATCTATTATATGCTGCAAATCATCTATAGGATTTCTACATGTTATAAAATATATATATATATATATATATATATATATATATATATATATATATATATATTTTATACATTAAAATACATTAACCTGAAAACCTAAATACCTCCTAAGCAAAATGATATAAATATATACCTACCTATATATTTATATATACATATATATATTTATATATATATATACATATATAAATATATATATATATATATAATGAGAAAACATATTATAAAAAAAAATATACAAAAAAAAAATAAAATAAAATAAATAAAAAAAAAGTATTTCACCATGTTCGGTGAAGGCCGAACCCCTTTAAGCACAGGGGACAGTGCAGTCGTGCCCTCACTGTGATTACTCACAGTGGACGGCTCGACGCCACCATTGTGGGTAACCATAGTGGACGGCACCGGGTCCCCCACTGTGGGTAACCACAGTGGTGGTGGCTCCCGGTCCGCCACTGTGTCTATCCACAGTGGACGGCGCTCGGCCGCACTGTGGGTAAGCACAGTGGTGCCCGGGGTAAACCTCCGCCTGCTGCTGTTCACCACTTCGCCGCCGTTTTCCCTTTTCGCTGCCATTTTTTTTTCCTCTTCACTGTCGTCTCTCTTTCGGTCGCCGCCCTTCGGGGACTCCATGGCCGCCGCCTCTCATCCTGCACACACACACACACAACTCTTCAACACACACAAAAAGAAAAGCCCTAACCCAATTTTCGGGTTAGGGCAAGCACTTATGGGTTTTAAAAAAGAAATGTGTAAGGAATATGAATATATTTAAAAAAAAAAAAAGAGAGTTAGGGCTATCATGGGGACTTTTATGAATTTTCTTGTAATAGGGTGAAGTAAATAAAAAAAAAAGGGGGCCAACACTTCAACCCTGGAATTATACATTTAAACATATATATATATATATATATATATATATATATATATATATATATATATATATATATATATATATATATATATATATATATATATATATATATATATATATATATATGTTTAAATGTACATTTTTACTTTTCCCCATGCCCCTTTATATAAATAAATATATACTTATATATACATGATTTTAGATATATAGCATCTACATATATATAAATATGTATGTAGAATTATATATATATCTATTTGGAACCAAATGTTCAATTGTAAATCATTTTTAACCATTTTCAAATGTTATAGGAGTGAAGAAGTATTTTAATAAGAAATTTTAATCTTAAAGTCTTGGTAGGATTAACCTAGGAGGATTAAAATGACCCATGTGTGTCAAGTTGACCCCCTTTATTTTGAAATTTATTAGTCACCTTTTTATTAATGGATATTTTATTTAATAGGTTAAGTTAATCAAAAAGTTAGGGTAAATTAATTTTAGACCCTAGGTAATTAAAGAATTATAGGAGATCATTAATAGTCCCTATTAATTTAGTTGTGATTATTGCTAATTGAGTTTAATTATTTACTAATGGAAGATTAGTGATAACTCTTGTGGAGAAATATTAGCTCGCTTATAACTTAGATAATTTTATCACCAAATTAAATTAATTGTATGATTCACTCAAAACATAGTTAAGACCAAACTAGATTTGCATTATTTTAATTAAGTTAGTCATTCTAAGTTAAGTATTTAAAAAAAAAAAAAAAAAATTTATTTCATTTGTGCCCAAAAGTTTGGGCATGACAGAAGCTAATACCACTATTAGACAAGCCTTCTCAATGAATGTATGTTGAGTTCATATCCGTTTAATGTCCTGCTGATGTAATAGATATCTCGTTCCTTGCCTTGTTGATCTTCTTGTACTAATAATGCCCCCAGTGATATATTTGTTGTTGAAATCTAGAGAATGAGCGGATTCCCTTCTATTAGCGGTACTAGAACTGGTGGGTTCATTTGATATTGCTTGATTTGATAGAATGATTCTGCACATTTGGCTTCCCATCTGAATGGTACATTTTTATGTAGCAAATGATTGAATGGTAGACTTTTATCTGCTAGTTGAGTGATGAATCACCTGATTGACTAGAGCTATCCTTGTAGAGATCTAAGTTGGCTAATGTTCTTTGGTGGTGGCATCTCCATTATGACTTGTACCTTTGCTGGATCCACTTCAATGCCCTTTGCTAAAACTATGTAGCCTAGTAATTTGCCTGATGTTACCCCGAAGACACACTTCTTAGGGTTGAGCCTGACTTGGAATTTCTCCAATCTATCAAAAATATTTTCTAAGATGCTTAGATATTCTGCCCGAGTAAATGATTTATCTAGTAAATCATCCACATAGTCTTCCATGAAGGTATTCCTCATGTCATGAAAGATTGTTGTCATTGCTCATTGATAAGTTGCCCCTGCATTTTTTAGGCCAAAAGGCTTGACATTCCAATAGTACGTTCCCCAAGGATAGGTGAACGCTATTATATCTTTATCCTCTGGGGCTATCTTGATTTGATTATAGCCCAAAAAATTGTCCATTAGTGATAGCATTGCATGGTCTATTGTGAGGTCTACAATTATGTCAATACTAGGCAAAGGAAAGTCATCCTTTGGATAGGCTTTGTTGACATCTCTAAAGTCGGTGCATATCCTGATACTGCCATCTGGTTTAGATACTGGTATGATGTTGGAAATCCATTCAACATAGTCGATAGGTTGAATAAATCCGATGTCTAATAGTTTCTTCAGCTCAACTTTGACCATGAGTGCTACATGTGGATTCATTTTTCTCAGTTTTTGCTTGACTGGCTTAGCTCCTGGAGAAATGGACAAGTGATGCATGATTAATTATGGATCAATCCTGGGCATATCTACATATGACCAAGCAAAGTTAATTTTCTTTTCTTTGAAAAATTGGATAAACGCTGATGTTTCTTCCTCTGTCAAAGATTCTGCAAGGTGTATGTTTTTGGCTGCTTCTGTTGTACCAATGTTGATTGATTGAGTGGGCTCAATCAATATGGGTGATCGCTCCTGATAATGTTCAGGAAGAGTGTCAAGTCTCCCATCTTTAGGTTCCTTAAAAAGGTTTTCACCCTTAGATGCATCCTTTATTTTTACTTTTTGTGATCTATTGTTGCCATTGATTGGTTTTCAGTAGTAGATCCTTTATTTTGTTCATTTTTGTGACCGAGAGACCTGGCACTCCCCTGATTGCACATGTCATTACTTTGTTCATTGGTAGAGTCTATTTCCAGGTTAACAGTACACAAGTAATGGATAATAGATTCATCATTCGGGAAAATTGGTATGTCATGATTTTCAAGTTCGTCCCAGTCTATGAGGTCAAGAAAGATAAGTGGTAAAGAGTCATTAGGTGGATCAAGTTCACTTGCTGTAAGTGTCAGGATGGAGGTATCATCATGGTTGGTCAAGATATTAAAGAAGTTAAGGATTTTGTCGAGGTCTTTGATGGTATTATCTTCTATGTAGACTTGCTTGTAATGTCGCTACTCATTTTCTTTGGCGTCATAGATATTCTGTGGACCAAATTCAAGTAGTCTAGGTTCTATGTCATTTTCTTCTTAAGAGATGGGTGTATGACTGTCATTTGCAGCAATATCTTCAGTAATATTAGAACAGCTTCCCCATTCATAGTCATTTGAATTAGTCTTAGAGGTATTATCCCATATTATGTGGTAGTACTATGGACAGGTATGTTGTAGGGTGAAAACAAGTCTGATAGTTTTCTCTAATTCTGTGTCAGATCCTTCTTCCACTCTTTGCATTTGTTCATATACTGTCTCTCCTTGGGAAGGAATGATGTTGTCAGGAGGTGATTCCTCTTTGTCGGACACTGGTTCTTGAACATGATGTACTTTGGCAATAGATGCTTCCTTCTTTTGATTGATGGGCTTCCCTTGATGTTGCTTTCTTTCTTGATATTCTCATTCTTTACATATTGTCTCTACTGATTCAAATAGTGCTTCCTTCCATGAGTCCTCCTTGTATTTCTTCTTTTCCTTCCACTAAGGTTTTTGGTATTTGCTTGGTGTCTTCCTAGGTGGTAGAGTGTGTTCATAGCCCAATCCTATTTTGTCTTTATTGAATTGTGAAGGAGGATCTAATGGTTATGTGACGCCTTCCTGATGCTTGCCGATAGGCCCTTTCCCATTATATCCCATTTGTTGCATGATGAAGTAGCCTTTTCCATATAGATGTGTTGGTATAGATACTTCCATAGTAGCTGCTCTGTCTTCTTCCTCATCCTTGTATAGCCAACTAAGGATGTCTTTTTCCTCTGATTCATGTGCTAGAGTGCCTAGTTCGATAAATTTGCCATCAAGCTTGGTGATGGGCTATGTTTCTTGATGTATTGATGTTGTAGGTAATCCATGAGATTTAGGCAATGCCAGTAAGTTGGCCAAACACAAAGGTTCCAAAGAGTATTCTCCCATGCCTTGCTCTTTGATTTTCTTTTTCTTCTTGAAATCCATAGATAGCAATTTAGACTTTTCTTGCATTTCATGTATCCAAGGTCGACCCAATAAGATATTAAATGTGAGATCTATGTCTAAGACTTGACACAGTATTGGTCCTACTCAAATTGGTAACATTACTGTTCCTTTGGATGATCTTTCTTCATCATCATATGCTTTGATAGTGATTTTTTTCCATGGATCAATAGATTGCTCAGAGAAGCCTAATGCACGGATAAGTTTCAAGGTACAGATATTGAGTCCAGCTCCTCCATCTATTAATACTCTTTTGACTCAATGCTTATAGACCAAGACTTCAATGTGGAGTGGAGTATTGTGTGGATGGCTCAATGAGATATTATCATGCTTAGAAAAGGTAAGATTACGAGGTCCTGTCATATGAGCCACCATGGCTTGGAATTTGTTAGCATCCAGATCTTGAGGTACATTTGTTTCTAGTAGTGCTTGTTCTAAGATGTCTTTGTGTTTTGGTGAAAGTTTTAGCAACTCTAGTATAGATATTTGAGTAGGAGTTTTGCATAGTTGATTGACTAGATCATATTGAATTTTGGGTATGGTGTTTGTTGATGACGTATACCCCTTCAAGACATATTTTTGAGCTCTGGTTGTTACATTGATGGATTCATGTTCACACTTGTCTTTGATTGTGATGACGTTTACTTGAATGTCCTAAGGTGATATATGATTGATGGTGTTATTGTATATGTGATTGATATGAACTCCATGTGTATCGTTTGAGGTTGAAGCTCCATCCTTGTTGTAGTTTGGAAGAGGATTCTTAAAGGCGCCACCATTTGTCTTGAGACCATCTACTATTAAATCACCTCTATCAATCATGTCTTGAATAATGTTTTAGAGTCTCATGCAATCATTTGTTTGATGACCTTTGTTGCAATGAAAATCACAAAAGTGTGAGTCATTCCACCAGGGTGGTTTGATTTGTGGTTCAAAGTTGTTGATCGCTGGTAAGGAGATAATTTTGTTTGCTAGGAGTTCTCTGAATGCCGACTCCAATGATTTCCCTAACAGTGTGTAAATACATTTTGGAAAGTTGTTGGTGTTACCTCATGAGTTT
Source organism: Cryptomeria japonica (assembly GCF_030272615.1). Classification (NCBI taxonomy): domain Eukaryota; kingdom Viridiplantae; phylum Streptophyta; class Pinopsida; order Cupressales; family Cupressaceae; genus Cryptomeria; species Cryptomeria japonica. The sequence goes on along the minus strand of NC_081410.1, from coordinate 129,722,431 downwards.
GTATTTGGTCTTGGATTAGTGTTATTGCTTTGGGTATTGTTGGTGTTGTTTGCGTTGGGATGATCTTGATTGGTATTTGGTGCATAAGTGTTAGTTCCTTGGTTAGCACCTTTTGGATTCTTTGTAGCCTAAGGATTACCTGATAACGCTAGCACTGGTTGCTTGGATTTTGCATCATTTGATTTGTTTCCTCCTTCATTTCTAGTGTTTTTGTTTCTGTCCAGAATCTTGATTTTTCTAAGTTGTTGTTTGGGTTGTTGTAGTTGGATGAATTTGTTCCTTCTTTGAATAATTTCAATGTTCCTTTCTTGACACATGCCTCCTCTACTTGGATGCCATTTTCAATCAATTTGACAAAAGATGGTATGCATTGAAGTTTGAGTATGTAACTCATCTCACTATTCAAGTTGTCGATGAAAATTTCCATCTTTTCTTTTTTTGGGAACATCTCGAGGATATGACGAAACCATATGCTGCCAACGTTGAAGGAATACCATGAATGTTTCATTATTTTTCTGTTTGGTATTACAGACATCTAGTATAGTGATAGCATGTTGAATGTTGTAAGAATATTGAGTTATGAATTTGTTGACTAATTCATCAAATGATCTGACAGGAGGTGTGATTTTGGATAGCCATTCCATTGTTTGTCCTCACAAGCTTCTTGGGAATAACCTCATCAAATAGGTGTCATCATGGACAAATTCAAGACTCATGGTACAAAATTCCCGAACATGATCACGAGGATCACTTTTCCCATCATATTTATTGAATTTGGGAATATCTAAGTTTGGGGGAAAAGGTACCATGTTTAACCATCTGTCAAAAGGATAAGGACAAATTTCAGTCAAGGAGTACTGTATTGTTGTCCCTTGTTGCATGTCTTGCATTTGTCTTTGAAACATTTGCATTTGTTGAGTGAGAGAAATTAAAGGCGCATTAATTTTCTGAGGGAAGAGTTCTTCCCTCACATTGTTTCTAAGTTGGAATGGTGTGTGTAGGGGTATATTTTGTTCAGGGATGTTTTGCTCAGGCAAATTCTGTTCTGGTAGATTTTGCTCTAGTATGTTTTGTTTGGGGTCACATACTTCCTCCTCTCTTTGTCGTTCTTGATAATCATAATGTCAAGATCTTGTTCTAAATATGTCAGTATCGAAGTCGTTAGGGAGCTTAACTCCTTTTCTTGTGAGAATGAGCATATATTTTTCTTTGTCATTTTCCACGAGTCTTTCCACAAGTTTTTGAAACGAAGCACTTTCTTGACACTCTTGGAGGAGTTCCTCAGAAATTTTGATGTCTTCTAGATTTGGACACTCGAAAGGATTTGATAATCTTCGATCCATGCTGGACTCTGGTTACATTTTGCTTTGTTTGTTTCATTGAGAGCGAGTAACAATGGGCATCTAGTAGAAACTTTCTGTGACAAAGGGAATGAACTCCTCTTCGATGTGTTACTCAGGTGTTGGTGGTTCAAATCGAGGTATATCGTAAGTGATGCACACTTCGGGGAATAAGGCCAGATTGATCTTTCCTCCTTGATTTAGGCATTGATTGAATGTTGATATTTGATAGAATGCTCTACTCATCAATGGTTCCTTGTAAAATTCATTTGTTTTGTCTTGAAGATACAAGTGCATATGACGATGGAATGTTCAATGAGATTTGAAGAGTTGGTGATTGATGTATAAAAATTTATTCCTTTTGGCAAGTTTCAGAGAACTAAGTTGTTGTTTCCTTAACTTAGTGTAATGAAAAATACTCTTTGTTCTCAGAATATGAGGATTGGTCATGCACAAGCGATCAATGGTTTCCTTTGATTTGTTTTGGATTTAGTTATCTTGTTTGGAAACTCAAGTTTTACTTTATTAAATGAAGGTTTAGATGCCCCCTCATGACAAAGCATGTCAAATGATATGGAATAGGAGCTTTCCCAATATGGAAACTCGATTTGACAACTTGGAGTTTAAAACAAGTGTGTTTTTGGATAGAAATCCATTTGATTGAAGGACCTGTTGATACTTATGATGATGTTTCCTAATTTTGATAGGAGAGATGTGTTTTATCTTGGGACTAGTTTTTCAAATTTTGACAACTTTGTTTTACGGAGAACTTGCTTTGGGAATAGTTTTCGATACTCTGTTTTGATTCTCTGTTTGATGAAGTTCAAGATGAGGAAAGAAAGCTTCCTAAATTGTTTTCAGAGTTTTCAAAAATAGCCTCTATTTTGCCCCCTTTTTTCTCAGTTTCTGCTATGTGCTAAGACAAAAATGCAATGCGCTACTGAATTTCCTCAACACGCTAGAGAACAGAATCCACACGCTAAGCTGCCCTCTACGATGTGCTAACTAGTTGTTTTAAATTTGTTTTATTCTAAAAGGTTATGCACCAATATGGGCTGCCAATGCGCTGACTGCTGGTCTCTACGCGCTAATTCTTGATCCCCACGTGCTAAGCTATTGCTTCAACGTGCGAGAATGTTTCTAGAAAGCGCTAAGTTTAAACTGCTAGTATTGGATTTTGATGAAGCGCTAAAGTTCAGAACCAATGTGCTAAAGTGAAGTTCGAGTGCACTAAAGGATGGTTTCTATGTGCTAAGAAGTGGCTGTTATACGCTAAAATACCCTAATAGTTTGACTTGGTGGTTTTTCTACAATTTTTGGATTTTGTTTTCAATGATGATGGATGATTTTTTGAAGTAAAAAATGAAAGCACGACACAAAAGAAGCAACCATTTTGCTTAGTCTAAACAATGAGTGTATGTTATGCGAGGATGTGTTTAAATCCCCAATGTTTTAACAGGTTTAGATACAGCAACATACAATTCAGCTAGACTCTTTATTCAAGGGTCATAAGTAATATCATAGCCCACTAGTCTCGATACTCCATCAGCTCAAACAGCCTTGTCACCCCCTAGGGGGTGCCCATTTTTTTGCCTTTTTCCATAAATTAACCCAAAGTGAATTGCTTCACAATTGAGTAGTTATCTTGGGGGTGGATTATTCCCCACCCTTACACTATGATATTACAAATGTTTGGATATTGACTTGGCTCAAAGTTTCTATGCTAAAGTTCGTAATCAGGCTTCCCATTTGGCCGTCAGTGATAAACTCCCTCAGGAGGCTTCCCAACCTTTAGAATAAAGACTTTATGTATCTCAAGGATACTGGGGGAAGGCTAATCGCTACTCCCAACTGTTGAAAAGGACTTTCATCACTTTCCACTTTTGATTATAGTGGGTTAGAACACTTGGCATCAAAGTCATTTCCCACTTAGGTCGTTCCCTTCACACCGACCAAAGAATGGTTTTAAGAGTTTTTCAACCCCTCAGGAAGGCAGGCCTGCTAAAGGATTTAATGAAATAAACACTAAAAGCATAAGAGTGGTCGAGCTTTTTGATCACCCAGTTAAGGGGAGAGCATATTCCTTCCACTTTCGCAACAAAGCAAACAAGTGTTCTTTCTAACTTTTTATTACAATGATTTGGTAAAATCTATATGGAGATGTTGCTCCACAAAAACATGGTGTTTATTTTATCCCTTCAAAGCAATGATTTTCTGATCTAGTAAAGGAACCTGGTCAACAAAGCAAAATTCTGATTTGGCGTCAACAAAATAAAATTGGCAAAAGGGGAAGATCTTCCCTCTTTAACTTGAAACAAAGATTTAAACAAGTGTGGTTCTTTTTCCTTGTAAAAATTGAAATTGATCCTTTTATGCACGAAAGGATGGTGAGGTTCTTTTTAAAGCTCTTTGTTTGCAAAATAGAAAGATTTTCTTGTTCTTTTTAGAGCCCAAAATAAAAAAATTTTCCTAAAAAAGCAAGAAAGATGTTTTTGTTGTTCTTTTTATTTGTCCAAAATATAGATGAGTTCAATTTTATCCAAACAAGAATTAAAAGACTTTAAATTTTAACTAACTTAGATAAGTTAGTAAAAATTTAAACTATTGTAACTCTTAAAATAAAACTAAGCTCCAATCTGCAAGAAACTGTCAGAAATCCTACAAAATATCAATTAAAATAGTTAGAAAACATTGGCTCTTGTGGACTTCTACAAGTCTAGATTTAATCTCGGTTACAAATTAATTTTTTGCCTTCTGTCTGTGATGCACTATAGAAAAGACTATATGCACTACAGGGTAATCGGGATGTGCTATTAGACAGATCCGATGCACTGAGATGTTTTCCGAATGCGCTGCTCTGTTAAGTTCCCACGTCGAGACCTATAGGAAAAATGTTAAAAATTCTATGCGCTAAGGGATGGTTTCTACATGCTAGGAAATGAGTCCCACGTGCTGAACATTGTACTAGATGCTCTAGAATGTTAACTAGATGTGCTAAAGGATGTTCCTCATGTGCTAATTCCTATTTCCCGCATACCTGCAAAAGTGGTTAGTTTCAAAAACTGATTTGATTAATGGGGTTGAGCCCCACGGTGGGTGCCAGAAATGTATGTGGGAAAAGCAGGGCGATGAAACTCAAAATGTGAAAATATTGTTCAAAGGGCTTGCCCACACACCTATAGGACTTCTTGCTGCAAGTTATGGAGTCATGAGGAATGACTCAACTTCCCAAGGTAGGTTCCATGGTTCTCTATCTCACAAGGTCCCTCAAGCCAATACCTTTTCTCTCAGATCACTGAGCAAAGTGACTTAGGGATGACGAATGCAAGAACGAGGGATGCTTTGGATTGATTTTAACATGAAATGCATCCTATTTATGTATGATTCTACAAGTGAGTTTAATTAGATTATAAGATGACAAGGTTAGTAGCAATACTATCCTAACATGATATACTAGTTAATAATTTAAGCTAATGATAATAGAAATACTCTAAAATTCTTATTAGATTAATTCCTATTACAAAGAGAGGCTAGATGTATTGATAAAATTGAGCATAAGTGAGATACTAAAAGCTTGGATGATCTTGAAATGGAGGAATGAGAGCTCTATTTATAGGGAAAATTGGACAATGGATGGTCCAGATTGGAGGAGTTAATCAAGGGTCAGGATTGAAAGTTATCAATCCATGTTTACAATTTCCACCAATGAAATGGTGATAATTGTCAACATAAGACCACTTGAGAGGAGAGGTAAGAAGCATTAAATGCTTGAGAAGACCTCATGGTTACCTTAGGAGGTAAGGGTTAAGGTTAGGTTAGGGTTATCCAATGGATAAAGCTTTTACCCAAGGGGTAAACTCTTGTGCAAAGGTTAAAGGGATAACCATGGTCAAAGCAACGAATGCTTGATGAGACCCTTAGTTTAGATGAGGGTTAAATTAAGCAAAAAGTCTCTAACCATGCCACTAGGGGTTAGTTAACCCTTAATGGTTTAAAGACTTTGGGGAAAAAATTGTAAGAGTCCTTCCAAATTTGGGGGTATTCAATAAGTTAGCTTGTTGAAGGCATAAAGGATTTAATGCCTTTTGAAGACTTTACTCCAAATTTGAGAAGTGACCTCCTCAAATTCAGGGAAAGGGGATAATTGATGGGTTTAGGTTAATTGATTAGGATTAGATGGATTCTAGAAGAATTTAGGAAGAGGGTTTAGGAGGCAAGTGGGAGATGTAGGAAAATGCAAGTGGGTGAGGAAAATAGAATTTAATTAAAATAACTTGCTTTATTTCAATTTGGTTGCAAGTTGGGAATTTAAATAAATTAAATTTATTTAATTAGGGTGAACTATTTAACTAAATATAAATTTAATTAAAAAGTAGAGAGATGGATTTAATTAAATAAAATGATTTATTTAATTAAATGACTTAAAGGACTTAAGTGAATTTAAATAAATATATTGAATAATTTATTTAATTAAATAGAAGAATGTGGGTGATTTAATTAAATTAGATTTAACTAAATAGAGGAATGAGAATAAAATGAACATTAAATATTCATTTAGGAATATGGTCATTTTTATACATCTATAGAAGGTTTAGCACTTATTGTTCTTATCTCATAAGCAAGTAGAGAGCCAAAAAATTCATCCATAGAGAGTCTTTAAGTATTTAGCTTCCTCAATAGATAAGACTTTTGTATCATACTTTGAGGTTAATGATCTCAGAACCTTTTTGACAGTGACTTCTATTGGCATGATTGACATAACTGATGCAGATGAGGTGATGAAGTTAAAGTCTGATCACTGAACCTGTAGAGGATAGAAGACTATTTTTTATGAAGAGATTGAGATTTTGTGATTAGATGACTTGATTAGTTATTTGTGTTGCATTGATGGCAAATAATGTTAAATGATGTTAATTGATGTTTCCTTATGATTGGTTTTTCATCTAAGTGATTCAATCTATCAAAGACATGGTTTACTGGCAATATATAGAAGTTTGTGAAATAGGACTTTAACCGATATATGTAGAGATGTTTTACTTGAAGCGGATGATTGGTAATTTATGGTTTGGAATATAAGATTTTATCATAGTAATGAGTATCTGACCAGAACCACATCTTGTGATGACTATCGAAAGGCATTTTTCTAATTCCTGATGAAGTTTTGCTAGGGTTTAAGAAGGGTTTTAGAACCGGTGAAGAAATCATAAAACTGGTAATGATATTTGGTATGGCGGTGATTGACAGTAGTTCATGTATTGATGATAATGTGGCACAAACCATGTGAAATGTTTGAAAGATATTTTGGCACATTTGGAGAGAAAATTTCTTGGGAATGTGCAAAGTTTCTTAGTGGAATGAGCTAAGGGTTTGACTTTGTACCGGATCAACTTGCCATGATGACTTATGATCATTTAATGATTGATATTGATTTGTAATTAATTGTAATGATCAATATGATGATTTGAAATGAGTTGTAAAGATCTATGATGTAATTTAGGGTTTAATGGCTGACTTAGTGAAAATCATTATTTATGTTGGCTTAGTTGATGTTTATTATGTCAGTGATCTTAGGGAAGAGTGTGAATCCGTACCAGAGAAGAGTGAGATCTTCTTGAGAGTTATAGTTAGTGAAGTATAAATGGATCTAATTTGGGAAGTTGAGAAGTGCAAGTAAAATATCACTTTTTCACTGTTGTTCTCTAACAATTACAACGGATTAAATCTCTTAACGGGCTAGGTCTTGACAAGCCTTAAAATTGTAAATCCCCTAATAGTGTAGCTCTCAAAAAGAGTGGTAAATCCTCTCAGGAGGTTGATCCTAATAGGTCATTAAGCTCCTAACCGAGATGCATATCCAAATCCCTTAACTGGGTGACTCCTAATAGGGTCTGCTCCTAACAGGGTTAAGTTCCTAACAGGGCGTACTTCAAAAGAATACAAATCTTTGTGGGTAATAACTCCCATCTTGTTTTTTCCATATTTGGGTTTCCATGTCAAAAATATGGTGTTCATGTGTGAAATGATTTTCATGTGATATTGTTGATTATCTTTACTTTATTCATTATTTATGAATACACTGGTTATAGCAGTTTATCAGAGATTACTGGTACTGTTTAATGAATTGGCATATGTGGTAAATGAAGTTAGATTTGTTGTAAGTTTTATTTGGGTTTAAAGTTTTAAATTGGTATTAATACTAATTCACCCCCCCTCTTAGTATTAACTGAATCCTCATAGGATTAACAATTTGTATCAGAGCTTTGGTCCTCTGTGTGTAGAAAGCCTAACTACTTGAGGGAAATATTTTGAGGAAGTGAAGATGATGAAGAAAGAGGGTCATAAGTTCAACAAGGATAACTACAAGATCTGGAAAGACAAAATCAAAATCTACATCAAAGTTCTTGGTGCAGAACATTAGAAGCAAGTTGAAACAAAATATGTTTCTCCTACTACTACTCCCTTGACACCGGATGAACTCAAAGAGTAGTAAGATAACATGCAAGCCTTAGAAGCTATTGTTAGTACTTTATCTGATTCAAAATATATTAATGTTCAAGGATTGGATACTGCAGGTGATGTTTGGGAAAAGTTAGATATAATCTATGGAGGAGATGAACATGTTAATAAATCCAAAGGCAAAATCTTGAGAGGAAAGTTTGATGACATGAGAATGCTTGAAGGAGAAAATATTGCATAGTATGGTTAGAGAATCAAAGAAGTTGTTGGTGGCATAAAGAGTGCTGGAGGTAAAATGGATAATGATGCAATAGTAAGTAAAATTCTTAGAACTCTTCAACCTCAATATGCTATAAAAGTATCTGTTGTTAGACAATTTAAATAGGTGGAAGACAACTGAGAGGGGGAGTGAATCAGTTATCATAGATTACCAGAACATTTAGCAATTAAAACTTTAATACCAGAACCCAAATTATTAATACCGGAATTCCTAAACCAAATACTAGAATAGCAGTTAAACCAATTAAGCATAAACAATGATCATAGAATAAATACCATCCACATGACACCAACATTTTTACGTGGAAAACCTGGTAAAGGGAAAAAATATGGTGGGAAGCCTACCCATAGTCAGATAATACTTCTGTAGTAAGTATGTGAATTACAATTGGGGGGCTTGCACTTGCAGGAAGGCCAACATCCTAGAGCACAATGCTCATCACAAAAGGAATCTCACTAACTACATAGAAATCCATACTACAATCCGGAAAAAGGAATGAACTGCAAAGATAACATCTTCTATGCCTGATTACAGCTCTAGTTAAGCTCAATACCGAAGGAATAAATCCTCTTACATAAACCCAATTCGATCTTCAATGATCAACCAAATCCTCTGCCTGAATGATATTACATTATTTGCACATTACATCCCTTGACCATAACCATGATGATCTATAATGAGATCTTACATCATATATATATATAAACCCTCGACCTTACATCAATGAGATAATAAACCATTTACATAATTACAAAGCATGTCGGCCTTAGACTAAACAAATAATATCCCACATAAGACATCCCAGAAACACATTAAGAGGTCCAATCCACACGTTACATTATGTCAGTCCATAACCTAGATCAACTGAGACCCAATATAGGTCGACATGCTAAAGTAATGATCTCCATCTGCCAAGTCTCAAACATGATCACCAAAAATATCCTTAATCTCTACCATAAGCAACACCAACACCACTTATGCATATCACCAAAGATCTCCTTCAAAAGCTCTACTGGTGAAACCCTCTCTGGTAGCACAAGCCAAGCTTCCAAGCAAACATGATAGCATATGATCATTAGACCAAAACCAATTAACTGAATATGAAAATGAGTGTCACGATAAGCAAATTCTATAACTAAATCATACTGGAGCATATCGAATCATGTCAGATCCAAGCCAACCAGAAACTACTCAATATACTAGGACCAGAAGGGTGCCTGTAAAGCATCCAAAATAGCTAGTGTTGACATCAATGACAAAACATCAATGCAACACATAATCAATTCCTCCAAATGGCCAACAATCTCCCCCTTTGGCATTGATGGCAACACTAGATGTAAAAAAAATCTAAGTACCCAGAAATGCGAAACAAGTCTCTCCCAATGAAGACAACCAACAATCTCCCACTCAAATATATAGCAATGAAGTTTTAAAATAATGAAAAAACTCCCCAGTGAATTATATCTCTTTAAAACTTTGAATTACACATATATCTCTCCCTTTAATGTATACAACTCCTTAAGTTTTTCTTTTTCACATCAATATCTCTCCCCCTTTGACATCAACAACTTAAATCTGACAAAAATATTAAAGTAAAAACATAAACCACTGAATCACAAAGCTAACTACTCCCCCTGAGCAGTAGCATCCCCACATCAATGCCAAAATGAAAAATATCTCTGATAATGCATACCAAATTGATGCCAAAAATCATCAATCAATTTTTTGTCGGAGAGGCAGAAACCCCTAACCTATCTCTCAAGTACTCAAATGGTTCTTTAGGAAAAGGTTTAGTGAAAATATCTGCAATCTACTATTTAGTGTTCACATAAACCACTTTGACTTCATTTGCTTCCACCTTTTCCTTCAATAATTTATACTTGATAGATATGTGCTTTGTCTTAGAGTGAAATACTGGATTCTTTGATATGTCAATAGCAACAGAGTTATCACAGTGAATAACTATAAGTCTAGTGCAATGAACTTTGATATCCTTCAACATTTGTTTCATCCATAAAACCTATGTACAATTAGTAGCAGCAACAACATACTCAGCTTCAGCAATAGATAAAGAAGTACATGATTGTTTCTTGCTAATCCATGAAACCAACTTCTTTCTAAGAAAGAAAGCTCCACCACAAGTACTTTTCCAGTCATCAACATCTCCAGCTCAATCAACATCTGTATATGCACATAAAGTAAAGTCATCATCCTTAGGGTACCACAAACCATATTTTGGTGTACCTCTTAAGTATCTAAAAATCCTTTTCACCACACTCATGATTTTCTCTAGGATCACTCTGAAATCTAGATGCAATACAAACAACACTCATTATGTCAGGCCTAGTTTGAGTTAAATAAACCAGACCTCCAATCATAGATTTGTATCTTGTAGGATTTACCGGTGCAGAAACATTTTTCCTTGTCAATTTATCACTTGTAATCAAAGGAGTACTTACCAGTTTAGAATCTCGCATACCAAATTTCTTCAACAATTCCCTAGCATTCTTAGTTTGCCTTTTCAGTCTAAGTAATCTGCAAACCTAAGAAAAATTTCATTTCCTCGATAATAGACATTTCAAATTCTTTCACCATATTCTTAGAAAATTCATGCACAACTTATCTTCACCTCCAAAAATAATGTCATCAACAAATACTTCAATAATTAGTATATCATCATCAGTGACCTTATAATATAAATTACTATCAGCATTACCCTTAGTAAAACTAAGCTTCAAAAGATATTTATCCAACCTTGCATACCAAGCTCGAGGTGCTTGTTTCAATCCATATAAAGCTTTCCTTAACCTACAAACCATGTTTGTAACATCTAATAGTGAAAAACCATCAGGTTTCTCAATATAAACTTCCTCATCAAGATCTCCATTAAAAAATACACACTTAACATTCATTTGATAAACCTTGTAGTTTTTTATGGGAAGCATAGGCAAGAAATAATCTTACACCTTGAATCCTAGCTACAAGTGCAAAAGTCACTCCATAATCAATTCCTTCCTTCTGAGAATATCCTTTACAGACCAATCTAGCCTTATTCCTTATAACTTGACCATTCTCATTCAATTTATTCCTAAAAACCCATTTTAGTTCCAATAACATTCTTATTTTTAGGCTGGGGAACTAAAGTCCATGTGTTATTCTTCTCAATCTGATCTAATTCTTCTTTCATAGCTTTCAACCAATATTCATCTTTATATGCCTCATAAACATACCTTATTAGTTGCCAGTCTTCTTCTTGTCATTACTCCATTGTTCTTATGCACAATGATCTGATCTTCTGAATGATTCAATCTCACATACCTAGGATTCCTTTGACTCTTTGTTCCTTTTCCCAGTTCTTCAGTTACTATATAATTTTTTGATACTGCTGGAGTAATTAGTTTAACACTTTGTTCCATTAAAGGTGCTACCAATTCAGATATAATCATTTCCACCGCTAGTTCCTTCTCATAAACTTTGATTTGACCTCTATTCAACTCATCCACCTTGACATTAGCACTCTCCACAATTCTCTGCAATCTCTTGTTTTAACATCTATATGCCTTGCTTTCATTAGAATAACCAATAAATATGCCTTCATCACATCTAGGATCAAATTTTCCAATGATATCATCTCTCATCATATAACCTTTACTACCAAATATTCTAAAATACTTAACTGTAGGTGTATTGCCAAACCATAACTCATAAGGTGTATTACCCGTTTCTCCTTTGATATGTACTTTGTTGAATGTATAAACCATTGTACTCACTACTTCTCTCTAGTAGATATGAGGTAGACTAGCTTCCATCATCATTGTTCTAGCAGCATCCAAGATAGTTCTATTCTTCCTTTCCACAAATCCATTCTGCTGAGGTGTCCGGGGAGCGATAAATTGTCTCCTTATACCATGCTTCTCACAAAAATTATTAAACCCACCGAATGTGAATTCTCCACCATGATCTGATCTTAAGCATTTAATCTTCAAACCTATCTTAGTTTCCACTTTACCCTTAAAAATTTTAAACTTTTCAAAAGCCTCAGATTTCTCCCTTAGAAAAGTAACCCACATCATTCTAGAATAATCATCAATGATTAGCATGAAATATTTATCACCTTGAAAACTTTTAACTCTAGCAAGGCCACACAAATTAGTATTAATAAGATCAAGAACATCATTATATTTATCTTGTATACTCCTAAAATAGGTTCTAACCTATTTACCCATTTGACATTCTTTACATACCAAATTATAGGGCTCCACAATCTTAGGTATATCTATAATTGCCTTAGTTGAACTGATCTTCACAATGCAATCAAAATTCACATGACACAACCTCTTATGTCATAGCCAACTATCATCAATTAGTGCAATCAAACATGTCTTCTCACTGGAATTCAAATGAAATATATTACCTTTTGTCCGTGTACTAGTTGCAATCTCCAAACCAGATCTGTTAATGATTTTGCATTTTCCATCCTTGAACTGTAATTGAAATCCCTTTATCCACCAATTTTCCTACACTCAAAATATTATGTCTTAAACCTTCAAGATAATAAACATTATCAGTATTGTTCTTACCATTTAATGATATAGTTCATTTTCCTTTGATCATACATGCTTTGTCATGACAAAATCTAACCAGACTGCCATCAAATTCTTGCAAAGATAGAAACTTCCCTTTATCTCCAGTCATATGATGTGAACAACCACTGTCAATTACCCATTCATCCTTGTCTTCAATTTTAGCAGCAAGTTCCTTCTCTTTAGGTACATTACCTTCCAATGTCGAAACATCTTCCTTGATAGCTAGGAACACCCATTCCTTCCCATTGTCAGAACCACTAGCAGAGTCTTCAGCCAGTTCATCGTCATAATCAGTAATGCCTTCCTCATCCATTATGTAGCATGATTTGTCTTTGTTTTTCCTGTACTTATATTTGTTTTGATATCTAGGGTTAGACTTAAATGATCTTCTAACTCTTTCTTCAAATCTTGAATTTCTTTCATCAAATCTTAAATTTCTTTCAGGACATCCAGATGCAATATGACCAATCTTATTACATGCAAAACATTTAAAAGGTGGTTTTCCTTCATACTTACTTCCTGTTAGTCCTTTAGGTACTCTTCTAGAAAATAGTGCTTCAAGTTTCTCAAATTATTCATCTTATCTCTGTTGGCATATGTGCAAAATATGTTGACATGATGCTATTGTGTTGTCATTGATGTCAATATGTAGAAAGAATGAACCGGTAATATGCTCAAGAGAGAACTGGTAATATGATGAAAGAGTGAACCAGTAATATGCTTCAGGGTTTCCGGTTGAAGTGTTTCGAGCTTGTGTGATTCAACCAATGCAATTGTGTGTTGAGTTAGCATTATAATGGAGATCAAATCGTATTGCCATGTCAGTCTCGTGCACGTGAAGGATCTTGCATGAAGGAGATCGATCCTATCTACCTTAGGAATGTTCGAAGTCTGTGTAAACGGTGGAGAACGTGTGATGGGTTATTGCCTCCAAGAAGCGGTGAAGAACGAATGATGGAGAATGTCTTGAGATCTATTCAAGACCATTGTATTCAAATGCAAAGTGTTCAATGGTCAGGATTGAACTGATTGAATTGCTCAACCTAAATGTTTAGGGTTTATGTTACCAACCTATATGTTTCCTATAAGGTCGATGTTGTGTTTCATGTTGAAGTTGTTGGCAAATGTTGTGTGTGTATCTAAGTGCAAAGATATGTGATTCTTTCTAGACCAGATAAGAGGGTTGATACCTACAGAGTGTGTATGTAGAAGAAAGGAACTAAAGCGAGTTTGCATTGGGATTGAGTGCTATTACCAGATCATTGTAATACCTGTTGATCTCTAATCACTTCAATAGTTGGAAAATCCCTTAATAGGGTAGCTTTAACCAGCTTGTTGTAAATCCTTTAACAGGGTGACTCAAAGCCATTGAGTTCATAAAATCCTCTAATAAGGTAACCCTTAACAGGGTTTAACCCTTAAATGGGTATTCTAGCCATCCCTTAACCAGGTGATCCCTAACAGAGCGGACTTCTAAAGAGTTCAAAAATAGCTTGTGGGTATTCATTCGCACCATGGTTTTTCCTAGTTGGGTTTCCACATGAAAAATATGTGTGTCATATGTGATGTCTTTTTCATGTGATGCCTTGTTGTTTTCTGTCAAGCGGTGAATCATGTTGATCTAGCAAGTTATTATATTTCTGATGATAGATTACCTGTTTATGCACAAGGATAATGTGGAAATGAGGGTGTAGGTTGTGTGGTAAGATAAGTGTTTCCAGTTTATATCTTTCATAGTCTCATTGTGCTTAACCGGTAGTAACTTGGTTTATGACCAGTGTTAGTGATTGTCAGTCAAGTTCATTGTTTGAGTCAAACTGGTTCAAGAAAAGTTTTTATATCTGTACTGATTCACCCCCCCTCTCAGTACTGGTTTGGTACTCAGTGTTCATCATTGTGTTATCAATTGGTATCAAAGATTCCTCTAGGCCCTCTGTGTTGTAAGCTTAACCACTTGAGGGAAAGATCCTATTGTAATGATGAAGAGGGAAGGTCCAAAGTTCAACAGAGATAACTTTAAAATATGGAAGGATAGAATGAAGATATAAACCAGAAGCATGGGTGCTCAACATTGGAGTTATGTTGAGAATGTTTATGTTATCCCTACCGGTACTCTCACTGATGACCAAAAGAGAGAGATTCAGGAGAATGGGCAAGTCATGGAAGCCCTAATCAGTAGTTTATCTGACATTGAGTTTATTGATGTTCAGGACAAAGAGAATCCCAAAGAAGTATGAGATACTCTTGAGAACATCTATGGCGGTGATGAGCATGTGAAACAAGATAAGGAAGAAAGCCTTAGAGGAAAGTTTGAAGACATGTAGATGGTTGAAGGAGAGACCATTCAACAATATGGAATAAGAATCAAAACTATTGTTGGAGATATCAAGAGTGTAGGTGGTAAAATGGAAGATTCCACTGTTGTTAGCAAAGTTTTGAGATCCTTATTACTGGTCTATGCAATAAGGGTTGTTGATATTCAGGAATTGAGGTCAATAGACAAGACTAAGGTGTCCCTAGATTTCGTCCTTGCAAAGTTGACAGCCTATGAGCTAAATAGCTTTGATGGCACTGTTCAAAAGACTGAATCGGACTTTAGAGCATCTGCTACACCATCTAGAAAAGGCAAAGAAGCTAGTACTGGTGGTGAACCAAGACAGAGCAGATAAATGGATGATGAGGAGATCCTAATGGAATTTGAAGCTCTTCTTGCTAACAGACTTCCTAAGGGAATCGGTAAATATAGAGATAAGCTTCCTTTGAAATGCTTCTCTTGTAA
This sequence comes from Cryptomeria japonica, assembly GCF_030272615.1. NCBI lineage: Eukaryota > Viridiplantae > Streptophyta > Pinopsida > Cupressales > Cupressaceae > Cryptomeria > Cryptomeria japonica. The sequence continues at coordinate 129,706,990 of NC_081410.1, read as the reverse complement.
CTGGATAGGACACATTGTTGTAAACTGTCCTAATGGTGATAGCAAGGACAAACCAAAAAAGTTCAAGAAGTTCAAAGGAGGAAATCAGAGAAACTATTTTGTAGCAGTTGATGAAGGTGTCACTGATGAGGAATTAGAAGATGAAGAAAATGAGGATATTGTGTTTGTAGCAGTCAAGGAAGATGTGTCAGACAAGAAGGCTCTTGTCTCCCACTTTGACAATTCCAATGAGTGGATTATTAACAGTGGTTGTTCTCACCATATGACTGGTGACCGGAGTAAGTTTCTTTCTCTGGAAGAGTATGATGGTGGTGTGGTTCATTTTGGTAATGATGCACCATGTATGGTCAAAGGCAGAGGGTCCATCTCTCTGAATGGAAAGAGCAGTGCTGACAATGTGTATTGGGTGGAAGGTCTCAAACACAACCTATTGAGTGTTGTGTAGCTGAATGATAGTGGACTCACTCTGGAATTCAAAAATGGAGTGTGCAAAATCAAAGGAAAGAATGGTGAACTGATGGCCATTGGTATGCAGACCAAAGGTAACCTATTTCAGCTGAATGCAAATATAAGTACATGTCTTTATGGCTAGGTTTGATGATAAATGGATATGGCATAGGAGACTCTGCCATGTAAACTTTGATAACATTATGAAGGCCAGTAAGATCAAGGCAGTTAGAGGACTGCTGATGCTGAGCAAACCGAAAAATCCTCTGTTCAGAGAGTGTCAACTAGGGAAAATATCTTCCTCAACCTTCAAAGGTAAATCTTTCACTGCAGACAATTTACTTGATCTTGTGCATACTGATCTGTGTGGTCCTATGAAAACTAGGAGTGTGCAGGGAGATAGGTATTTTATGATTCTTACAGATGATTACTCAAGAATGATGTGGGCCACATTCTTGAAGGATAAGTTTGAAGCCTTTGGAAAGTTCAAAGCTTTCAAAGCACTGGTAGAAAAGGAAAGCGGTAGAAGAATCAAATGCCTTAGAACTGATCAAGGAGGAGAATTCATTTATGGTGAATTCAACAAATATTGTGAAGAGAATGGCATCAAGAGGCAACTGTCTACCCCGGGACTCCATAGTAGAATGGCTTAGTAGAGAGGAACAACCAGACTATGGTTGAAGCGGCTAGAACCATGCTAATCCAAGGAAAGGTTGCTCACACCTTTTGGAGAGAAGCGGTGAGCACTGCAGTCTACACAATGAACCGGGTACTCATTAAGAAAGGAAAGGATAAGACTCCTTATGAGTACTGGACCGATAAGACACCAATGATAAGGTACTTCAGAGTTTTTGGTAGTAAATGTTATATCAAGAGGAGTGAACATCAGAGAAAGTTTGATGCTAAATGTGGTGAGGGAATATTCCTAGGGTATTCCACAAAGAGAAAAGCTCTCAAATATTTCAACAATAGGACTCAGAGAATTGTTGAAAGCATCAATGTTAGGGTTGATGAAAACTCTGAGAAACCTGAGGAAGCTGGCAGAGAGCATGTAGGAGATGAACCGGTTGCAAATCAGCCTAGTACCATTAATTGTGCTCCTACACCAGTGGATACTGATGCTAATGAAGATGAGGATGAAGAATTAAAGCAAGAGGAATCTATTAAGAATATACCAAGGTATGTAAAACTCAATCATGATCCAAAGCAGATCATAGGAGACAAAGATGCAGGGATTCTTACAAGAAGAAAGGTTAGAGAAAACTCATGTATGATCTCTGAATTTGAGCCTAAATCATTCAAAGAGGCACATAAAGATGAAGACTGGATCAAGGCAATGGAAGAGGAACTTGATCAGATAGAGAAGAATGGTACATGGTCTTTGGTACCCAGACCGGAGCATAAAAATGTCATTGGAACCAAATGGTTCTTCAGAAATAAACTAAATGAGGATGGCATAGTGGTAAGGAACAAAGCCAGACTAGTATGTAAAGGATATGCCCAAGAAGAAGGAGAAGACTATAGAAAAACATTTTCTCCAGTAGCAAGATTGGAAGGAGTTCTTATGCTTCTTGCATATGCAACTTTTAAAGGATTCAAGGTATACCAAATGAATGTAAAATCTGCATTTCTAAATGGAATACTTGAAGAGGAGGTGTATATAGAGCAACCAGATGCGTTTTCCCTATCAAAAGATAGTGACATGGTGTGTAGGGTACATAAAGCCTTGTATGGTCTGAAGAAGGCATCTAGAGCATGGTATGAACACTTGCACTCCCATCTTGTGAAGATTGGATTTGAAAGAACAAGTGAAGATAGCAATATCTACTTGAAATAAGAAGGAGATCAGATTCTAATCTGTGAAGTATTTATTGATGACATAATCTTTGGTGGAGATGACAAGATGAGTCATGACTTTGTAGATGAGATGAAAAAGGAGTTTGAGATGTCACTCATAGGGGAGATTAATTTCTTCATTGGACTGCAGATTCAACAAATGAAGATGGAATCTTTATTACTCAGTCCAAGTATGTCAAAGAGGTGTTGAAGACCTTTGGCATGGAAGATACCAAACCGGTTAGTACACCAATGGTGACCGGTTGTAAACTATCAAAAGAGGGTGACTCAATATTGGTAAATGAGAAGGAATACCAATCAATGATTGGTAAGTTGCATTATGTAGTGCATAGTAGACTGGACATTGCACATGTAGTGGGTATTACCACTCGGTTTTAGCAAAGCCCAAGAGAATCTCACTTGGTAGCAGTCAAGCGGATTCTTAGATATCTGAAGGGAACTATTGACTATGGATTATGGTATCTATACAATGATGATTTCAATTTGAAAGTGTTCATAGATGCTTATTGGGCTGGTAATGTGGATGACCGAAAGAGCACAACCGATGGTGCATTCTTTCTTAGTGGTAGACTGGTCTCATGAATGAGTAAAAAGCAAAGTTGTATCTCTCAGTCTACATCAGAAGTAGAGTATGTTTTAGCTTTTATGAACTGCACCCAGACTATTTGGATGAAGCATGTATTGAATGGCTTCAAAGTTCATGTATCTAAACTGGTAAGTATATTTTGTGACAACACAAGTGCAATTAACATTTCCAAGAATCCAATTTTATATGCTAGAACCAAGAAATTTAAACTCAAGTATCATTTCTTGAGGGAAAAGGTTTAGAACAAAGAGGTGGTATTGGAACATGTTTCTAGTAAGGAGCAATTAGTAGACATATTCAACAAGCCTCTACCAAAGGCTACCTTTACCTATCTGAGAGGTGAATTAGGGGTGTTGCCCCTTCAAGAGGTAATCTAAAGGTTTGTGATCCACATCAGTCAGATCCTACTTTGCTATATCTTTTCAAGATTGATGTGTTGAAGGATGCTACTCCTTAGGGGGAGCAACATAGTGGAATAGGGAAGCTCATGCCTCCACTTTGGCATTGTTGTCAAAGGGGGAGAAGATATGGAGTGGAAAAGATATCTGCAGTATTAAAGAGAAGATGTGATGTAGAAAGAGAGATATCTTTGTATATTGCCATCAATGCCAAAGGGGGAGATTGTTGGCATATGTGCAGAATATGTTGACATGATGCTATTGTATTGTCATTGATATCAATATGCTGAAAGAATGAACCGGTAATATGCTCAAGAGAGAACCGGTAATATGATGAAAGAGTGAACCGGTAATATGCAAAAGAGAGAACCGGTAATATGATGAAAGAGTGAACTGGTAATATGGTAACATGATGAAGAGTGAATAGGTTTATTGAAGTTAAGAAACTAGAAAAGTGAACCGGTATAATGTTGAGAACCGGTATATGTGCTAAAGGTGATGCCTTGTTGTTTTATGTCAAGCGGTGAATCATGTTGATCTAGCAAGTTGTTATATTTCTGATGATAGATTACATGTTTATGCACAAGGATAATGTGGAAATGAGGGTATAGGTTGTGTGGTAAGATAAGTGTTTCCAATTTATATCTTTCATAGTCTCATTGTGCTTAATCGGTAGTAACTTGGTTTTATGACCGGTGTTAGTGATTGCCAGTCAAGTTCACTGTTTGCAGTCAAACCAGTTCAGGAAAAGTTTTTATATCTGTACTGATTCACCCCCCCTCTTAGTATCGGTTTGGTACTCACTGTTCATCATTGTGTTATCAATCTCTTCATATCATCCAATTCCTTGGCATATAAATCTTTCCAATCTTGCTTACTAGTTGATGATGCAGATGTATGAAAATCATGTTTAGACTTCACAACTCCAGAAGGTACAAATTCTTCAAGCTCAAAAGCAGATAGTTTCCCAACCAAAGTATCTATGTTGACAGATGTATTAGCCATTGTTCTCAACTCATTAATAGCAATATCCTCCATCTTGTAAGCCAGTGGTAGGGCTCTCAAAACTTTAGAAACAATTTCATCTTCACTCAGAGTTCCACCACAACATTGAATTCCCATAACAATCTCATTAACTCTTTCCATGAATGTAATAATACTTTCATCATCTTCCATCTTCAGATTCTCATATCTCACACAGTAACCATCAAGTTTAGAAATCTTCACTATAGGGTCACCTTCATTAAGAGTCTCCAACTTATCCCAAATAGCATTTCCAAATGATTTGTCAGTTAATCCCATTATTTTTTGATCAAAAAGTGCACACAAAAGGGCTTCTCTTTCTCTATAATCATTCTCAAGCTCCTTATCCAAGTTTTCCAGAGGAGGATTGCCAGATGTTGGATTATAAGGTGTGACACCATTTTGTGTGATCTCTCAAATCTCCTTGCCAAGACATCTTTGATGAATCTGCATCTGAATCTTACATATTGTGTAATTTGATACCAACTATTAAACAATTCAAATAATTGGAAGACAACTGAGAGGGGGGGTGAATCAGTTGTCACATATTACCAGAACATTAGCAATTAAAAATTTAATACTGGAACCTAAAACATTAATACCGAAATGCTTAAACCAAATACTGAATAGCAGTTAAACCAGTTAAGCATAAATAATGATCACAAAATAAATACCATGCACATGACACCAAGATTTGTACGTGGAAAACTTGGTAAAGGCAAAAACCATGGTGGGAAGCCTACCCATAGTGAGATAATATTTTTGCAGTAAGTATTGAATTACAATTGAGGGGCTTGCACTTGCAGGAAGGCCAATAGCCTAGAGCGCACTGCTCATAAAAAAGGTTTCTCACTAACTACATATAAATCCATACTCCAATCTAGAAGAAGGAATGAATTGCAAAGATAGCATCTCCTATTCCTGAGTACAGTTCCAGTTAAGCTCAATACCGGAGGAATAAATCCTCTTACATAAACCCAATTCGATCTCAAATCATACTGGATAAGCCAATTCCATAACCAAATCATACTGGAGCATACCGGATCATGCCGAATCCAAGCCGACTAGAAACTACTCAACCTACCGGGACTAGAAGGGTGCCGGTAAAGCATCCATAATAGCTAGTGTTGACATCAATGACAAAACATCAATGTAACACATATTCAATTCCTCCAAATGGACAACATCTGCTATCCAATAACTTAGATCTATTTCAAAGGATAAGGTAACTGTTGATTCATTGATTGGTAAGCTTACAACTTTTGAGTTAAATAGTTTTGACAATAGTGTGACAAAATCTATTGAATCCTCCTTTAAAGATTCTGTTACCTATTCATCTACTAGAAAAGGAAAAGATATATGTCAAAATCATGAGTGCAGGTCAAGTCATGGAAGTTACTGGGGAAATGAAGACAATGAAGATCAAGTGATGGAACTTGAGACATTGTTAGCAAAAAGATTTCCAAGAGGCACTGGTAAGTATAAAGGAAAGCTACCTTTAAAGTGTTTCTCTTTTAGTAAAATTGGTCATATTGTTGCTAATTGTCCTAATGTTGACAACAAAAAGAAATTTAGAAAATATAGAGGAAAGGGAAAAACACAATGCTATGTTGCAGTAGATGAAGGTGTGACGAATGAGGAGTCTGAAGATGAAGATGATAATGAGGAAATTGTGTTTGCAATCGTGAAGGAGGAAATAACAGATGAAAAGGCACTGGTATCTCATATGGAGAATAGTGATTAATGGATTATAGATAGTGGCTACTCACACCACATGACTGGAGATAAAAGTAAGTTCATAAACCTTGATGAATTTGATGTTGGTGGTGTTAGATTTGGAAATAACTCTCCCTACATGGTGAAAGGTAAAGGTTCAATTTCTCTAAATGGGAAGAGTAATGTTGATGATGTGTTTTGGGTTGATGGTCTAAAGAATAATATTTGAAGTGTTGGTCTAGTAAATAATAAAGGTTATTTTCTTGAGTTTAAAAGTGGAGTCTATAGAATTCTTGGAGGTAATGCTGAACTAGTTACTACTAGGAAGCAAACTAGAGGTAACATATTCCATTTGAATAGTAATATTAATAATTGTCTAGTTGCAAGAATGGAAGATAGTTGGTTGTGGCATAAAAGATGTTGTCATGTTAATTTTGATAATTTGGTTAAGATAAGAAAGTCAAGTGTTGTAAGAGGATTTCCCCAACTTATTAAACTGGATAGTGTGATATGAAAATATTGTCAAATTGGTAAGATGACCTCTATTTTTTTCAAGAGAAATAATTGTATTTCTGAGAATATTTTAGATTTGGTACATACTGATCTCTATGGCCCTATGAGAACAAAGAGTTATTATGGTGATAGGTATTACATGATTTTCACCGATGATTATTCTAAAATGATGTGGGTGACATTTTTGAAGGAGAAATCAGAAGCATTTAATAAATTTAAATCATTTAAAGCTCTGGTTGAGAATGAAATTGGTAAGAACTTGAAGTGTTTAAGATCAAACTGGGGAGGAGAATTCACATCTGATGAATTTCTTAAGTATTGTGATGAACAGGGTATCAAGAGACAGATGTCAGCTCCAAGGACACCACATTAGAATGGCATAGTAGAAAGGATGAACAGAACAATAGTTGAAGCTGCTAGAACCATATTATTACAAGGTAATGTACCTAAATTTTTTTGGAGAGAAGCAATTAGTACTGATGTATATACTTTAAACTAGGTACTAGTAAAAAGAGGTAACAATAAAACACCCTACGAGCTTTGGTATGGAAAAACTCCATGTGTAAGTTATTTCAAAAAAATTGGGAGTTAATGTTTTATTAAGAGAGATAATTACACTGATAAATTTAATGCAAAATCTGATGAGGGAATCTTTCTTGGTTACTCTACTAAGATTAAGGCATATAAATGTTACAATAAGAAAACTAAGAAGATTATTGAAAGTGATAATGTGAAGGTAGATGATCTCTCTGCAAATTTAGAAGGTACCAGTAGATCTGAGCCTGAAAAAGATGATGAGAAACTTGTGATTATTGAACTGGAAGAACATAACAATGAAGAACCAACAAATGGAGAATTAGGTGCTCAACCGGTAAGTGATGACATTGATGAAGAAACTGAAGAACAAGGAGAAGAAGATATAGAACCAGTACTAGTATTGCCTAGATATGTTAGATTAAACCATTCACTAGAGCAGGTAATCGGTGATAAGAATGTTGGTGTGCAAACAAGGAGGAAAATAAGAGAAATTGTCATGCCCAACTCTTGGGCATAAAACACAACAATTTTTTTTTTAAACACTTAATTACTTACAACCTACGTTAAATAAGAAGTGAAAACTTAACAAGTTGTCCCAAATGAAATTATTAATTGAAATTTAAATGGGTTTCTAAAGTGAGCGATGAATTAAAATTCAACTAGAAGTCTTAGGTTTCAATTTTAACTCCTAAGCAACAAGATTAGATTTTACTTACGTAACCATTATGATATCTCCTATTATCTAACAGAATAAATTAATTTTATAAGGACAATATCCTTTTTGATATTAAATAAATTTGCTCAAATGTCCCATCAATTTTAGTTACATTTTATAATATTTAAATGGCCCAAATTCTACTAAATTGACATTAATACAATTTCTCGAGTCAATAATTATTTATCAAATATCAAGTTTCCCCAATCATTGATATTATAATCTCCTCATTTATAACTTAATTAATTCTTAAATCTATCAATTCAATATCACACACGATTTCAATGTATTAATATTAATTAATTGAGAAAATGAAATTAAAGTGCCAAATGTTATTATAGTAATTAAATTATTTAATAAAAGGTTCCACTAGGGTTAAATAAGTCGCAAGATCAAGTCCATTAACTTATTTTAGAAAAGTATATTATTTCACTACAATACCCTCTCACTAAATCAATAATAATCATTCGATAACCTTCATTAAATTATTCCAACTAATGCATACCATTTGAATTTCCCAAATGCATTTTTATAACTTAAATAAGCCTTGAATCCATTAAATCAATATTATTCAAAGCTCAATGTATTAACATTAATTAATAGAGCTAATGAAAATAAGGCTTTTGAATTAGACTAGTTAAGTTAACCAAATCGAAATAATATTTGCCTAATAAATTCATTCCACAATTAAGTCAAATTTAATTCCCCTTAGATATTAAATATCAACTATTTAATATTCGGCCAACACTGGCCTTATAGGTTAAAATTTAATAATTTATCTTTAATAGATTCCAACATTAAAATTTACAAACAAAATTTAACTTATATATATATATATATATAAGATCATTGGCATATAAATGTATATATACACATTAATACATTTACCTATAATATAGGTTTCATTTTTAAAATATTAACCCAATAACAATTGAAGAAATAATTTTCTAACAATAGCTAAAATAACAAATGGGGGTTACCTATTTTGAAAAGGTTCCTCCCCCTTTATTATTTTATTTTATTTTGCCCTAACCCGAAATAGGGTTAAGGTTTTATTGAGCATCACTTAACACGTATCTTATTTTCTTTTCATTTTAATTCTACCCTAACCCGAATTTGGGTTAGGGCTTCATTACCATATTTTATTTTTTGTGTGGGTGCAGGTGAAAGGTGACAAGGAAGGCCAAAGGCGGCGTTATGGGGGAAGGCTAAGGAATGAGTGCGGCGGAGTGGCGATGCCATTATGTGTGCCTCGACCCACACAGTGGGGTCACGACCACACTATGTGTGCCACCCGCACTATGTGTGTCACAACCCACACAATGAGGACGCAGCCGAAGTGTGTGTGCCTCGGCCCACACAGTGGGGTTGTGGCCGCACTGTGTGTCCCCCAGGCCACACAGTGGGGTCGCAGTCGCATTGTGTGTGCCTCAGCCCACACAGTGGGGTCACGGCCGCACTGTGTCTACCTTGGCCCACATAGTGGGGTCGCGGCCACATTGTGTCTACCTTAGCCCACACAGTGAGGTCATGGCCTACACTGTGTGTGCCGACATGCACCCTCAGCCCACACAGTGAGGTTGCGACCTGCATTGTGTGTGTCAGAATGCACCTTTCCCCTTGTGTGGTACTCAAGAAAAGAAAAATAATTAATGTATTTGTTTTATATTTATTTGTTTTTTTGGGCAATTCTTAAAATGTTTTTATCGATATGCATGATAATATATATTTATATATGTTAATATATATATATATATATTAGTATATACATAAATTTTGACAACAAACTATTTTCAGGTTAAAATATGGTATAATCAGAATGCTAAGGTAATAAACATTTCTTTTTATTTCCAGTTTATACTGTATACACATAAAAATGGCTATGAGCAATTAAATAAATAGTTTATATTTATTTAATGTTTACTCTTCTATTAAATAGTTAATTTGGAAAGATTAATTTATTTAATTCATTTCGTGTCTTTCTATTAATTAATTTAATTGAAATATTTTATTAATTAATTCATCTATCCTATTCCTCTAATTAATTAAATATCTAATATTTAATTATCTCCTTCAATCAATTAAATATCTAATATTTAATGGTTATTAGCCTATCTTATAGTCTCAAATATTAAATAATTTCTTAAATTATTTAGTCCCCCTTTTCCAACTCACATTCCATCTCCACTTCATATTTCCTTTGCCAACTCATCAAACTTGTGGCTAAGGAAATTAATATTTCTTAAATATTAATTCATCATTTATCTTCAACGTCCAAATTTAATGAAATATTGTGTGTGTACACATATTTCATAACCTTCTTCTATATTCTCTCCAAAATCCCTACATCTTAGGAAGGACTTGAGTCCACTTGTCCTCTCATGCCTAAATTTTCTCCAACCATCCCTAGATTCTCTCAGTCACCAACCCAGTCAAGGTGAGATGAGTGACACTTGTCTTCTCCTTCCCCCTTTCTCTCAACCTTCACCCTTGCTCACAACCATCCAAATCTATAGATTTGATCATGACCGTTGAGCTGGGCCACATCATTTTGTCCTCTCAAGGTCTATAAAATCAAGAGTTTTAGTTGAGAGAGAGTTAGTCTTGAAGTGAGTTTTCAAGCTAATCATTTGTGAAAACTTATGCATCTGTGAGTTTTAATCTTGAAGCAAATTAGCATAATCATTTAGCATTGCATATCATAGTATCAAATAACTATCAGTTATTAGTCCATTCTTCATATGCCATCTTGGAAGCTATCAGTGCTTGTCTGAGACCACACCATCTGCAACTAGGAACAGTGGAGTTAGGACACAATGAGACATAAACCATGAAGGTAATATTAGTATTTTTATTTCATATGTATTTCATGTAGTTTCATTGGTTGAGTTTGGATTTCTTGTAGCATTTCCATTGGTATTTTGTGAAACTAACTTGTTATAGGTAGCATTCTGAGGATGAAATTCAAGTCGACACATATACATTTTTTCTTTTTTCTTCTGAATGTACGTATTTTAACATAAAGGTAGCATATAGATATACTTAGTTTTTTTTAGAAGATACAACAATTTTAGATGTAAATTTAAAACATTAGGCATAAACTTTATATATATATATATATATATATATACATATATATATATATATATACATATATATATATATATATATATACATATATATATATATATATATATATATATATATGTATATATATATATATATATATATGATTAAATCTGCATTTCCATAGCTAAGAATAGGATATTTTTAAATAAATAGAATAGAATAATCTTGTTTTCTATCAAAAACACATAGTTAACTTTTCATTTAAAATAACCAGATCTAGATTTGTTTACTTTCTGCTATACATCTATTTTCAGATTAAAAAGATAATAGTAAAGATTTTATTTACTGCTGCAACTATCTTTTTCTAAAATCCATTTAAACAATAAACAACAAAATGTAAAGCAGATTAATATTAACTCTAAAATGTCTAATTATTTATTTTATGTTTAAACTACAAACGAAAGCAATATTTCCTTTCTTTACTAATAACTGCACTACAACATTTAAATTTATTTCATTTATTTCTGCATAACTACACTACTAACTTTTAACTATTTTCATTTCCTTTCCATTAACTAAATAAGACAGAAATAAACTTCATTTCTAATATGTTTCAAGAAGTAAATAACAATAAAGAATAATTCAAATTTTATTCTCTTCTTTGCAAGTATTTACTCAAATAAAATACATCTTTATTACATGGTAAAACAATCCAATAGTTACATTTAAAACACCATGGTAAAAATTCTGCTTATCAATTGGGACACTCTATGCCTAATTAAGGAAGATGGTGGTGTTGGTCTTAGGAAAATCATACTTGTGGAAAAAATCAAAACTGCAATAGAAGAAGTAATAAATGGAAAGAAAATAAAAGGCAGTCCTAAAACATATACTGATTGGGATGCACTAATGGAGAAGAGATGGGCCCTTAAAGAACCACAAACATATGTCCCTCCAGCTAAGCGTCCAGACAAAAAAGCAATCAGATGGAAGGCCCTCCCAAGGGATTGGACAAAATTAAACTTCGATGGTGTTAGTAAGGGGAATCCAGATGAATCTACTATAGGAACCATAATCCGAGATGAGCAGGGCAATATCCTTCAGGGGCTATTTAGTAGCATTGGAGTTGCCACGAACAATGAAACAGAGATTTGTGCACTTGAGGTAGGACTTCGTCTTTGTATTAGGCAAGGACTCTCTCAAATCATAATAGAGGGCGACTCACAGATAATAATAGATGGGATCAGGTGGTCAAGTTTACATAACTGGAAGTTGAATAAATGGGTTCCAATGATAAAAGAGCACTTGAGAACAATTAAGAGTTACGAGATTGGGCATGTCTACAGAGAAGGCAATCGGGTGGCTGATTGCCTTGCAAACCTTGGAGTTGGAGGAAATGATGACCCTGTTTACTTTTGCCAGGTATCTTCTTTGGAGGATATCAAAGGACAATGTATGAAGGACTGCCAAAGATATCCATGACAAGGGATCAGGTAGCATGCCCATGTTTTTTTTGGACCTATCTGCTTGCCGGGACATTGTGGTGGCACCATGGTAAACATTGGAGAAGTACAATACTGAAAACTCGATCAGACAAAATAGGATCTTCGGCGGTAGGATCACATGGCCCCTGAATGACTCATCATGATACCTGGAGTTATCCACCACATCGGTCGTGCTTTAGTGCAGTTTAGAGATCCTAACAAGATATGGTCAGGGCATAATTGATTGCTATCTACAAATCGTGACCTAATATAAAGATCATCCCGGTGAAGGCAATCTATGAGAAAGCAAGTGCCATTTTAGGAGCATTGTAGAGATAGATTGGAGACATGGCATATTTTGGAATGATCAGTTGCATCAATTGCGAAAGCATGCTGAACATGTAGTTAAGAAACCTATTCCTCATAGAAGACCATGTGTATGATTCTATTCGGGGGCTCATGGGCATCACACTAAAATTTGAAAGGCATTGGTATGATGCAGTGGTGCTAGAAGTTGTTCTCCTACCTTTGGTGGATATCATTGACTCTGGGGAGAGCGCGGTTGAATTGCTTGCAGGGTTTATAAAACCATTCGTTGCGGATAGTGTTGCCAATGTCATCTTAAGTCTAGAGGAGGTTGTCAAAGTTAGCATACTGAAAGTTTACTTCTAGTTTGATAACTATCTTCCCTCATAAACTGAGGATGACCAAGAAGAGGAGGATAGTGAGGATTCTGCCATGGATGATGAATCTGTCGACAATGACACCATTCGAGAGATGGACCGCAGGGAAGTCTGGAAGGAGGAACGTGAGTGACTAAAGATATTTGTAGAGAATGCATGGGAAGTATTCAAATGTGTAGTATTCAATGGAAACATTGAACTCTTTCGAAGATTGACTAAGTCTGACGACTGGTGGCTCCTTGAGAACTCCACCCGCAATGCAATCAACATTGGTGAATTCGGTGCTATGATTTTTCAAGCCATTGGTGGGCTGATGTAATTTTGGAGTAGTTTGGAGGATATAGGTAATTTTGGGGCTAGTAGTATAGTGAAAATGTGTAGGGAGTGTAAGGTTGACAAGGCTTATCTTGTCTAAACAATATGTAATCATTTTTGAGTTTATGCAACATAGGGAGCTATCCCTAATAATGATAGCAATTACCTTTTTTTTATTTTTAAAAACACCATAGTTTCTTTTACTAAAAATAGGAAATAACTAAATCAAGCCTCTCATTTCTACTAAATGAGGGCTTATCAAATAAATTATTTTTCTTTTCTGCAACTAAATACAATAAGAAATATGACTTATTCAAGCTTCCTTTCTAGTCTCGACCCAAGAAAACTTGCAAATAAAAGTTGTAGGTTGTGACCATGGAGGCTCACCTCCCAATCTAGGCTTACAAGAAACCACCCCCAAGCTAGAAGAACCAAGGCTAAATGGGTTACACTCAAGCATAAATACATAAGCAAGTAGAAAAACAACACAACACTCCCAACCCAAGGATGAACAAAGTCACTTAGTGACTATAATTTGTGGGGTGAAGGTGGACCAAATACCTAGAGGAGTTATTCTGCAAGTAGAATAACACATTGTCTTTGCTAGGCTTCCAAGAAGAGTAACCTATAATATATATAAAATCATTGGCATATATATATATATATATATATATATATATATATATATATATATATATATATATATATATATATAAACATAAATACATTTACCTATAATATAGGTTTCATTTTTAAAATATTAACCCAATAACAATTATATAAATAATTTTCTAACAATAGCTAAAATAACAAATGGGGTTACTTATTTCAAATTTGAAAAGGTTCCCCCCCCTTTATTATTTTATTTTATTTTGCCCTAACCCAAAATAGGGTTAGGGTTTTACTGAGCATCACTTAACACATATCTTATTTTCTTTTCATTTTAATTCTACCCTAACCCGAATTTGGGTTAGGGCTTCATTAACACATTTTATTTTGTGTGTGGGTGCAGGTGAAAGATGATAGGGAAGGCCAAAGGCGACCATGGCCGAAGGAGACGATGTTATGGAGGAAGGTTGAGGAATGAGTGTGGCGGAGTGGTGACACCATTGTGTGTGCCTCCTGCATTGTGTGTGCCTCGACCCACACAGTGGGGTCATGACCGCACTGTGTGTTCCATGCGTGCCACAACCCATACACTGGGGTTGTGGCCGCACTGTGTGTGCCTCGGCCCACACAATGGGGTCGTGGCAGCACTGTGTGTGCCTCGTCCCACACAGTGAGCTCATGACCTGCACTATGTGTGTGCTGAAACACACCCTCGGCCCACACAGTAAGGTTGTGACCTACATTGTGTGTGCCAACACACACCTCACCCCCTGTGTGTTACTCAAGCAAAGAAAAATAATTAATATTTATTTTTTGGGGCAATGCTTAAAATGTTTTTATCAATATGAATGATAATATATATTTTAATATATATATATATATATATGTGTGTGTGTGTGTGTGTGTGTGTGTGTGTGTGTGTGTGTGTGTATTTATATATGTTAATATATATATTAGTATATACATAAATTTTGACAGCAGACTATTTCCAGGTTAAAATATGGTATAATCAAAATGCTAAGGTAATAAACATTTCTTTTTATTTCCAGTTTATACATTTTTTCTTTTTTCTTCTGAATATGCATATTTTAACATAAAGGTAGCATATAGATATACTTATTTTTCTTTATAAGGTACAAGCATTGTAGATGTAAATTTAAAACATTAGGCATAAACTTTACATTATATATATATATATATATATATATATATATATATATATTTCTATGATTAAATCTACATTTCCATAGCTAAGAATAGGATATTTTTAATAAATAGAATAATATAATCTTGTTTTCTATCAAAAACACATAGTTATCTAGATTTGTTTACTTTCTGCTATACATGTAATTTCAGATTAAAAAGATAACAGTAAAGATTTTATTCACTGCTGCAACTATCTTATTCTAAAATCCATTTAAACAATAAACAACAAGATGTAAAGCATGTTAATATTAACTCTAAAATGTCTATTTATTTCTTTTGTGTTTAAACTATAAACAAAAGCAATATTTTCTTTCTTTACTAATAACTGCACTACAACATTGAAATTTATTTCATTTCTTTCTTCATAACTACACTACTAATTTTTAACTATTTTCATTTCCTTTCCATTAGCTAAATAAGACAAAAATAAACTTCATTTCTAATCTATTTCAAGAAGTAAATAACAATAAAGAATAACTCAAATTTTATTCTTTTCTTTGCAATGATTTACTCAAATAAAATACATCTTTTTTACATGGTAAAACAATCCAATAGTTACATTTAAAACACCATAGTTTCTTTTACTAAAAATAGGAAATAACTAAATCAAGCCTCTAATTTCTACTAAATGAGGGCTTATCAAATAAATTATTTTTCTTTTCTGCAACTAAAAACAATAAGAAATAGGATCGTTTCAAGTTTCCTTTCCAACCTCTTCCCAAGCAAACCTACAAATAAAAGTTGTAGGTTGTGACCATGGAGGCTCACCTCCCAACCTAGGCTTACAAGAAGCCACCCCGAGCTAGGAGAACCAAGGCTAAACGGGTTACACTCAAGCATAAACACATAAGCAAATAGAAAACACAACAGAACACTCCCAACCCAAGGATGAACAAAGTCACTTAGTGACTATAATTTGTGGGGTGAAGGTGGACCAAATACCTAGAGGAGAAATCTGTAGGTAGAATAACATATTGTCTTTTCTAGGCTTCCAAGAAGAGTAACCACAAGTTCTAGACTTGTCCCAACAATTCCTTATGTCCCCCAAGGCATACAAGGCAACAAACTACCCTTATGACCTCCATTGTATAAACAAAACACTATGTAGCAAGGGTCCCATAACCCCTTGTAAATCATTCTCTTCCAAAGAGAGCCTCTACACTCATAGGTTGTCAAACAACCCTTCACCCCAAGGCCACTCTACCCTCCCAAGGGTGAGTTTGGCCTTGAAAACTCCCAAAACAAAACTCAAAAATCACAATAACAAAAAAAGGAAACACATAGGGAAGAACTCAACATCTTCCTAACACACTAAGATGTCAACAATGAAAACAACTATAACAAACAATCTATTAAAAAATATAACAATATACATGAGCTAGAAAAATAACCAACCTTAAATCTGCCAAAAGGATGATGAATCTTGTAGAAGAGCTGCCCAACTCCACTATCTTTTTCCCTCAAGACTTAGCCAAAAATCTTCCAAAAAATTACAAAAACTACTCAAGAACCTAAGTCTCCAAAAATGGAGAGTGGGTGATCAAAATTCTCCCTCCCAAACTATTTCCTAAGAAGACACTCCTCACTCTTTCCAACCCTCTTGGGAAGGGTGAATGATGGTCATAGGTTGGTCTTCCCAACACCTTACAAAATATCTAGCCAAGGCACCTCTAAAAGGTGAAAAGAATGGGGAAGAACAATGTCACCCATGAGGAGGGTTGACTAACCTAGGTAGGCTCCTCAAAAGTTGAAATTTGGCCAACTTGGAAAACTCAACTTTTGAGGTGACTAAATAGTCCCTAGGGAGTGGATACATGGATAAATTTGGCCTTCATCCATAGCTACATCATATGGCCCACTAAAAAAGCCCCTAACTTGACCCTAGGAGTTAGTTTAACCCTCTAGAAACTCACCCAAAGTTTACCTACGGGTCAACCCTGAGTTGACCTTTCTAATGGCTCCCTATCCAAGACTTTCTTGGGACCATACTAGGATAATTGAAAAATGCATTGGTAAAACAAATTTCCTCCAAAGGGACATGTCATTGACAAATCACTTTACAACATGTGTCAAGTGACACCACAAAAGAATTACATATCACTAAAATACACATGGCAATGCCCCTTTTTTCTGGAATTTATAAATTAAAAAATTTCCAAATTAAACACACATCCTGGCATAACATTTACAAATTAGAACACATTTACAAACGAGGTGTTGTCTCTCCAAATAGACAACCCTTGGCTTCACAAACACACATAGGTCTAGGCTTGATTCTGTGAATAGTTTCCATGGTCACAATGAATAATTTTCCTGCACATCTCACTTTGCACATTAGTAATTCCAAATAATCACAATTAATATCAACATATGAAAAGAATACAATTCAGAGACTTTGCATACAATTTCAATCATAACGACCAATTTATCATTTATCCAATAAAATCCACATAAAGCAATTTACTCAAAAGGCATCATCATAATCCTCATGAAACTCAATCATTAATATGACATGCATCCATGTTTTCTAATATCATAATGAAGTACTGCAAATTCTGAGATAGTTGACATATGTCATATCAAAATTATCAAATCAGTGGATCATATAGGATCTAAATCCATAACACATCAAAATGTGCATGGCAAGGTAAAATGATTCTATAACCTGGTTCAATTATTTTTCCCACTAATCTATTCATCTAACATAGCCCATCCTATTGAATTATAGCATTTATTAATATGGTCAACCATGGTCAACTAAGTTAACCAAATCTTGATCGGGGAGGGGCTCTACATAAATTTCTTGTTTGATATCTATAATTGAACCCAAAACAATAAAGGAAGCACTAAAATATGATGATTGGGTTAATGCAATGAATGAAAAATTAGATAAAATTGAGAAAAATCGGACATGGTCACTTGTTCCTAGACTGGAGGATAAGAATGCAATTGGAACAAAATGGGTCTTTAGGAATAAGTTGGATGAAGAAGGAAAAATTGTAAGAAACAAGGCGAGGTTAATCTGCAAAGGATATGCATAGGAAGAGGGTGAGGATTATGGAGAAACCTTTGCACTGTTTGCTAGATTAGAAGGAGTGAGATTGCTGCTAGCATTTGCTGCATATAAGGGATTTAAAGTTTATCAAATGGATGTCAAATCAAACTTTCTAAATGGGATTCTAGAAGAATAATTCTATGTTGAATAACCGAATGGATTTTCTCTATTTGATGATAAAGACATGGTATGTAAATTACATAAAGCACTATATGGTCTAAAGCAGGCATCGAGAGCATGGTATGAAAGATTACATGCACATCTTATCAAAATTGGATTCCAACGTACCAGTGAGGACAACATGTATTTGAAAACCGATGGAGACAAGATGCTGATAGAAGAAGTGTTTGTAGATGACATAATTTTTGGAGCAAATGATAATTTGTGTATGGATTTTGTTGATGTAATGAAAAAGGAATTTGAAATGTCTTTAATCAGTGAAATAAAGTTCTTTATTGGGTTACAAGTCCAGCAATTGGATGGTAGTATCTTTATTTTTTAGAGCAAGTATGTCAAAGAGGTGTTGAATACATTCGACATGGAAGACTACAAACCGGTAGGAATACCGATGGTGACAGGCTACAAGTTGTTCAAACAAGATGATTCTTCTGTTGTCTGTGAAAAAGAGTACATGTCTATGATTGGCAAGTTGAACTATGTTGTTCATAGTAGGTTGGACATCGCTCATGTTGTTGGATTAGTTGCCAGATTTCAGAAAGAGCCTAAGGAGACACATTTGGTGGCATTGAAGAGAATTTTTTGGTATCTCAAAGGCACAATAGACTATAGTTTATGATATCCTTATAAAGGAGATTTTAATTTGGATGTCTTTACTAATGTAGATTGGGCAGGTAATGTGGATGAACAAAAAAGTACAACCGATGGAGCCTTTCTTCTTGGTGGAAGATTAGTGGCATGGACAAGCAAGAAACAAACATGTGTTTCTCAATCTACAATTGAAGCAGAGTATGGTGCTGCATCCATGAATTGCACGAAGGCAATATGGATGAGACATGTGCTAGATGGATTCAAAATAGATATGTCTAAACCTATGACTATTTATTGTGATAATACAAGTGCAATAAATATTTCCAAGAATCTTGTAATTCATGCTAGAACCAAGAACATTGAATTGAAGTATCATTTTTTAAGGGAAAGAGTTCAAGAAAAATAGATCAATATGGAATATGTGAAGAGTAAATATCAGATAGCAGATATCTTTACTAAGCCCTTACTGAAGACTACCTTTGAGTTTTGTAGAGGTAAACTAGGGGTTAGACCCCTACACCAGAAGAACTAGAATGATGGAGATGCATTAATCATGTGGATCTAATGTTTATTCTTCATTAAGGATTGATGAGGTGCAAGCTACTCCATAGGAGGAGCAACTCAAATATAAAGTTCCAATTTAATGATTTGATATAATGATTAGATATACTATTCTGATTTGGTTAGAAGAGATGATGATGGAAGAAGACCAGTGACGCACATACACCTTTGGCATTGTGGTCAAAGGGGGAGAAGAACAAGATCATATTTGAGGGTAGAAAAGGATCAAACAAGTTGGAGAAGTATTAGTTTAGGGGGAGAAGACAAAAGGAGGAGATCGATAGATGATATGATACCAACAAGTAGTAGTGATGGTGTAATAGTGACAGTGTTGTAATCTGATTGGTATATCTGATTGGTGTTGCCATAAAAGCCAAAGAGGGATATTTTTGGCATGATTAGCATAATTGATGTAGATGAGGTGATGCAGTTAAAGTCTGACCACTGAACCAATAGAGGATAGAAGACTATTTGTGATGAAGAGATTGAGATTTTATGATTAGATGAATTGATCAACTATTTGAGTTGTCATTGATAGCAACCAATGTTATATGATGTCAATTGATGTTTCCTCGTGATTGGTTTTTCATCTAAGTGATTCAACCTACCAGAGATAAAGTTTACTGGCAATATACAGAAGTCTGTGAAATAGGACTTTAACTAGTATATGAAGAGATGTTTTACTTGAAGTGGATGATTGGTGATGATTGGTGATTTGCAGTTTGGAATATAAGCTTTTATCATGGTAATGAGTATCTGACCAGAACCGCATCTTGTGATGACTATCAAAAGGCATGTTTCTAATTTCTGATGAAGTTTTGCCAGGGTTTAAGAAGGGTTTTAGAACCGGTGAAGAAATCATAAAACCAGTAATGATTTTTGGTATGGTGGTGATCAACAACAGTTCATGTGTTGATGATAACTTGACACAAACCACATGAAATGTTTGAAAGATGTTTTGGCGCATTTGGAGAGCGAATTTCTTGGGAATGTGCAAAGTTCTTAGCAGAATGAGCTAAGGGTTTGACTTTCTACCAGATTGACTTGTCGTGACGACTTATGATCATTCAATGAATGATTATGATTTGTGATTGATTGTAATGATCCATATAATGATTTGAAATTAGTTGTAAATATTTTTGATGATCTAGGATGTAACTTAGGGTTTAGTGGCCGACTTAGTGGAAAGCATTATTTATGTTGGCTTAGTTAATATTTATTTTGCCAATACTCTTAGAGAAGAGTGTGAAGCCATACCAAAGATGAGTGAGATCTACTTGAGAGTTGCAGATAGTGAACCATAACTAGATCTAATTTAGCAAGGTGAGAAGTATAAGTAACATATCACTTTTTCACTGTTGTCCTTTAAAAACTACAACAGATTAAATCCCTTAATCGGGTAGGTCCTAATAGACCTTAATCTTGTAAATCCTCTAACAAGGTAGCTCTAAAAAATAGTGGTAAATCCTCTCATAAGGTTGATCCTAACAAGTCATTAAGCTCCTAACCAGGCTACACATCCAAAACCCTTAACCAGGTGACTCCTAATAGGGTCTTCTCCTAACAAGGAGTATTGTAAGCTCCTAACAGGGCTAAGCTCTTAACAGGACATACTTCAATAGAGTACAAATCTTTGTGGGTACTAACTCCCATGGTGGTTTTTCCCTATTTGGGTTTCCACATCAAAAATATGGTGTTCATGTGATGTTATTGATTATCTTTAGTTAATTCATTGTTTCAGAATACACTGGTTATAGAAGTTTATCAAATATTTATGAGAGATTACTGGTACTATTTAATGAATAGGCATATGTGGTAAATGAAGTTAGATTTTTTGTAAGTTTGATTTGGGTTTAAATTTTCAAATTGGTATTAATATTGATTCACCCTCCCTCTTAGTATTTACTATATCATCATAGGATTAAAAAATTCATCTCTTACTTCCTCTCCAAGTCCTCTTATAGCACTCATAGTCTCATCCACTCTTTGCAGATAATCAACTATCTTCTTTTCTTCTTTCATTTTCATATTTTCAAATTGATTTCTTAGATTTTGCAGTTTGGATTCTTTCACTTTGGTACCTCCTTCCTATACACTCTGCAGCTTGTTCCAAGTTTCTTTTGTTGATGTGCAATGCATAACATTGCCAAACTCTATATCTGACAGATCGCTTAAGATTGCATTCTTAGCTTTAGCATTATTCTCGTATTCCCTTTTAGCATCAAGTTCGGTAAGAGGAACTTGATGAGCAGTGTAACCATTTTTAACTGACATCCGGACATAAAATCCTAGGGAAGACAAGTAGGTCTCCATTGTTCTACTCCAAAAGGCATAGTTGGTGCCATCAAAGATAGATGCTTTAAAGGAGGATTCATTCCTAGCCATTGTGTTCACTAACTAGAATCTACCCAAGCCAGAGAAAAATTGTACCACAGGGAGAACCTAGGCTTTGATACCAATTGAGGAAAAAAAATGGACACTCAGAGGGGGGGGGGAATCAGTGTATTTCAAAACTTTTACTTCTGTGTGCAAATTTTAAGGATTTAATGAAAACATAAACACACACACAATAGCACATCTCATAACACTAGATGTACAAGGAAAACCCAATGTGGGAAAAACCTCGGTGAGAGTAGCTACTAGAATATACTGCTCTAATCCAGCCTCAGAGTGAATAACAATTTACAATATGTTTTAGGGAACCAACCCAAGGAGCACCAACCCTTGATATTTTGAGAACCAACTCAAGGAGCACCAAACCCTAGTTTTATGAGCACCTACTCCTTCTCTGAGCACCCACTCAAAATATTTATAGTGATTGTTCAAGTTTAAAATGCAATGATATAACCTTGTTACAAATGAGTTTTGTAACACTTACAAATTTCTCATATTATGAGAATGACTCTCTCTTCCTACGGAAGGTTTTTCTTCTGTTTCTCCTCCTTCCTCTTGTTATCTTCTTCTACTAATTTATTACTCTTCTCTTGACATCAACAATTTTGTACTTCACCACAACAACACACATATCTGATCGAATCATATCAGATTACTCTACCAACTGTCAGCTCTCTTTTTCAACATGATCTTATTCTTTGTCTATAGAATGATTTTAGATTGGCTGCATACATTAAATGTGTTTCATCTATCTTTAGGTCGATCAGTACATAGATTACTCTCAGTAATCTCAGTTTTCTCTTCAAAGATATAGTCTGCAGTAGATTGGGTTTCCCTCCTTGAATTGACCACCTGCATTGAATGACCTTGCTCTGTTTTCTTCTTTCTGGTCTATGTATTGTTTACCTTCTGCACTAGGTCACTATTTTTAGCAAACTTGATCTATCCAGCAGATCACATCCACCCATTATTGATCATCTTGACCCCATCAACAGATTGTAATAGGTTCACCATTAATGCATCCTTCATTCTCTCTCAACATACTTTGGAAAGATCAACAAGAATTTCTATCATCATCAACTTGTGCATATCAGACTTCATTATTGACCACTTGTGGGCCACTTGTCTTCATTTTCTGCATCCACATCACTTGGTCAATGTCAGTCAACTACCACATAAGCCTCTACATATATTGAAATGCATCCATGGCATCAAATTGTTGGCATTTTAGATATATTGATATGGTTTTATCATTGATGTCAACACTTGTCATCGCTTGTCAACACTTATCAACACTTGGAGATTTTGGTTATGTTCACCGATAGATTATATTGTTCATTGACACTTGGAATGATTTGTAAATTACTTGGTTATGTCAAAAACATTATTCGATCACTTGGTTTTGGCAATTTGGTTAACTGTTTATTCGTGTTTGCATATTTTTTGTTACCGGTAAATAGGTCCAGGATAAGCACTAATAGTTAATTTATTATTGTAGATTGCATGACACGTTATGGAGATGATTTATTATTATTGTTGTATATGGTGAAAATGGATAACAATAACAACAAGATTGAAAGGCTAAATGAATTCAACCACCAAACCCTAGCCTAACAACGACAAAGATCCACCATAACATATGAAGATTACCTAAGACAATGCAAATCACATGAAATCACAAAGATTATACCATCACATGTCCAATAGGGTTTTGATCTCCATTCTTCCTATCTCCATTGATCTTGCTTGATATATTTGCTCTCAGATTTTATGTGCACAAGAACTCAACAAAGAACGGAATGTGGTTGCAAGTAGGATCGTAATGTAGTCAAAATGATCATTAGGGCATTAAGTCATTAGAATGCTTGATTAGGATGAATGATTAGGGTTTGATAATGAAGGAAGCATCTCCTTATATAGAAGACACTATATGAAATGGAGGGATAAGATTGAGAGGTGTAAAAGGAGGTCGGCTAGGATTAGAGGGTAGGTAGAAGAAATAGTAAAATAATGAAAGGGGTAGGTAGTGTAGGAATTAAGAGATGAATGACATGTGTCATGTGTAGAAAAAGCTAATGAATTAATTAAATAAATAAAGATTTATTTAATTAATAGAAGAAGTGGGATCAATTAAATAAATAAGATATTTATTTAATTTAGGAAAAGGATAATTTAAATAAATAAATGTATTTATTTAAATGAGAAATAAGGTTAGAAGAGGATAAATGAATTAATTTAAATAAATAAATATTTATTTAATTAATAGAAGAATTAGGCTTAGGTAATTAAATAAATAAAATATTTATTTAATTAGTCACGACAATTTTAGGTGTCTACAATTGTAAATGCATTGAGCCGACATCATGCATCAGATATTGATTTTATTGTAATATCTTTTAGTGAGCCGGCCTATTCAATTGGTCTTAGGTTATGGTATAAATATAAGATCTCATTTGTAAGATTGAAGTAGAAAATGTGGAAAAGGATTGCAATAAGGTATATGCGAAAATAAGAAGAGCTATACACGTAGACATCATTTGAAGGTTGAAGGAAGGATTTTGTGAAGGCAATGAGAACTAAACTGGTACTGAATCTAGCATATGAATATGCTATTTTGTGCAGTACATTATCATTGGATTGAACCATCCAATTGTAGTTAGTGTGACTCTCATTTTGTGATTGAACAGTGAGCTCTAAGCAGCTGGCCTTTCTGCATGTGCAGAATCCATATTGTACACACATACTATCTGTAGTAGTATCATTTGATTGTGGGTAAGGCTTCCCACCATGGTTTTTCCCCTTACAGGGTTTCCACGTACAAACATTTGTGTTATGTTTTGTGGATGTTATTATCTTTCTATTTCATGCATTAATCTTTATTGGTATTGCAATTAACTATTAAGACTGTCTATCGACATAAAGTTTGGTCTACCGGTATTAAGCATTAAGTTTTGGTTAAGTAAATTTTGGTTGAATTTGTTGGACAACTGATTCACCCCCCCCTCTTAGTTCTCTCTAGGACCTAACAATTGGTATCAGAGCCTAGTCCTCTTTTTGTAGAAGTTTAACAGCTTGAGGAGATCCAATGGCTTCTAACTATTTCAGGAAGGATAGTCTGAAACTTGATGGAACTAGCTATGGCATATGGAAGATCAGGATGGAGACACACTTGAATTGCATTGGAAAGGATATATGGGATATTACAAATAATGGCTATACTGCTCTTACTCAAGGTCAACCTATTCCACCTAACTTGGCTAAAGATGAGGAAAATGATTGCAAAGCAAGAGAAGCACTTTTGAGTGCATTATTAGATTAGCATGTCATGGGATTGTCAGATAGATCTATAGCTAAAGCTATTTGGGACAAAATGGAAACATTGAATGAAGGAGATTCCACAGTCAAAATTGCAAAACTTGAATGCTTCTTGGTCAGGTATGAAAGTCTGAAAATGGAAGAAGAAGAAAGTATTTTTTCTTTTATGGAAAGAGTAAATGAAATTGTTTTGGGTATACAATGTTGTGGAGGAACCTTAAGTGAAGATGAGATTGTTTCTAAAGTTTTAAGAGCTTTTCCACCAACATATAAAATGAAAGTTACTGCTATAAATAAATTAAGAACAATGCCTAATGCATCAGTATCTAGAGACACCTTGGTTGGAAAACTTTCAGCTTTTGAGCTTGAGGAATTTGGTCTTGTTACTACTATAAAGATAGATCTAGATTTTAAGGCATCATCATCAACTACAACATCATCATCATCATCACATGATAAATCTATTTGGAAAGCCTTCTATGCAAGAGAACTTGAAGAAAATAGGAGAATGAAGAACTTGAAGAACTTGAAGAACTTGAAGCACTATTTGCAAGGAAAATGCCTAAAGGTCCAATTGGAAGTAAGTATGAAGGTAAAGCACCCTTTAAATGTTTTAACTGTAATAAGATTGGTCATATGGCTTCTAGATGTCCTGTTAGACATGCAAGATTAAGAGAAGAAGCTAAAAGAACATATAAGCCTAACCCTGACTATCAGAAATACAAGTTTAAGAAGAATAGAGACAAATCTTGTTATTATGCTGATGAAGGAGTTATTGATGATTCTAATTTTTGTTTCTATAATAGAAGATCGACTGACACCTACTATTCAACTGATAGAGTAGGCCTTGGTAGCTAAAGTTGAAGATAAGGATGAATGGATTATTGATTCAGGATGTTCACATCATATGACTGGTGATAAGAGTAAATTCTTAACCTTTCAGGATTACAATGGAGGTTTAGTAAGATTTGGAGATGATAAAGCTTGTTTGATCAAAAGAAAAGGTACTATATCTTTTGATGGTAAGCACAATACTAATAATGTTTACTATGTTGCAGGTTTGAAGCATAATCTTTTGAGTGTTGGTCAATTAGTTGAGAAAGGATTTTAGTTACAATTCAAGAATGGTAAATGCAAAATCTTAAATAGAACTGGTTTGGAAATTACAACTGGTAATTAGACTACAGGTAATATGAGAAATCATGTTTGATTGCACATATTGATGAAAGTTGGTTATTGCATAAGAGACTTTGTCATGTAAATTTTGATTACAATTGTGAAAATTAGACTACTAAGACAGTTATAGATTTACCTAAGATTTTTAAACCTCACAATCCGGTATGTAAGGAATGTCAATTTGGAAAGCAAGTTAGAGAAACTTTCAAGAGTATTCCATAAACCTATATCCAGTCTAGATGTTGTTAAATATAATAGACTACCAATCATAGACCTATATAGCATTTTCTCAATTTCAGGTGACTCATCTAATTTGCTCAACTTACAACTGGTAACCATGGGAGTACTTACCAATTTGTTGTCCTCCATTTGAAATTTCTTCAGCATGTCTTTCGCATACTTGGTTTGGGAGATAAAAATTCCTTTCTCTTTCTATGAGATCTACAAACCAATAAAATAGGACAACTCACCCAACATGGACATCTCAAATTTTGTTTTTATCTGATCTGCAAATTCTTTGCGCATGACATCCTTGTCTCCACCAAAGATAATATCATCCATATATACAACAACTATACTCATGTGATCTCCAGTTACCTTGACATACAAGTTGTTGTCTGCATTCCCTTTTTGGAATCCTTGCTCCTTCAAGTATTTGTCTAATTGGGAATACCATGCTCTAGGAGCCTTCTTCAACCCATACAGGGCTTTCTTCAACCGGCATACAAAAATTTCATCTTCATGCAATATGTATCCTTCCGGTTGTTCCATATACACCTCTTCTTTAAGATTACCATTGAGAAAAGAAGATTTTACATCCATCTGGTACACTTTATATCCCTTATAGGAAGAGAAGGCTAAAAACATTATTATTGCCTTCAATCTATAAACTGGTACAAATAATTCTTCAAAATCAATACCTTCCACTTGAGCATACCCTTTGCAAACTAACCTTGCTTTATGCTGGACTATCTTACCTTCTTCATTCATCTTGTTCTGGTAGACCCATTTCGTACCTATGATATTCTTGTTTGCTGGTCTAGGAACAAGTTCCCAAGTCTGATTCTTCTCAATTTGTTTCAATTCTTCATCCATTGCATCTACCCACTTCTCACTTTTTCTAGCATCATCAAAAATTTTGGACTCTACTTCAATCATGAGGCAGAAATTTACATGCTCACTTTCTCTGGCTAATCTCCTTATAGTCTACACACCTTCATTCCTATCTCCTATGATCTGTTCTTCCAGATAATTCTTCTACACATACCAGTTGGGGATCTTGCTTGGTGCATCTTCCACTGGTCCATTTTCATATTGTTCTTCATATTCAATATTTGATTCATCAATGCAAGGTGTTGGTGCAGATTTTCCTCTATGTGAGTCTTCATCTATTCTCACATTTACACTCTCAACCACCCTTTTCAATCTCTTGTTGTAGCATTTGTAGGTGTAGACATATAAAAATGACCATATTCCTAAATGAATATTTTATGTTCATTTTTGTGTTTAATTAAATCCAATTTAATTAAATTATCTGCATTCCTCTATTTAATTAAGTAAAATACTTAATTAAATTCACTATACCATTTAATAGGATAATTCATTTTATTCAATTAAAGCCCCTACCCACTTTTTAATTAAATTCAAATTTAATTAAAATAGTTATCCTAAATTAAATAAATCTAATTTATTTAAATTACAACCAAATTAAAATAAAGCAATTTATTTTAATAAAACCTATTTTCTCTCCACCCACTTGCAAAATCCTACACCTCCCCTTGCATCCTAACCCTCTTTCTAACCTCTTCTAGATTCTTCTAATCCTAATTAATTACCCCAAACCCATCCATTATCCCTTTCCCCTAAATTTGAGGAGGTCATTTCTCAAATTTGGAGTAAAGTCTTCAAAAGGCATTAAAGCCTTTATCCATTCAACAAGCTAACTTGTTGATGCCCCCAAATTTGGAAGGACTCTTACAAATTTGTCCCCAAAGTCTTCATAACCATTAATGGTTAACTCAAACTTTCTTACATGGTTAAAGAATTTCCATAAACTCAACCTCCATGTAACCCAAGGGTCAAATCAAGCATTTATTGCTTTGACCATGGTTATCCTTAAACCTTTGCACAAGGGTTTATCCTTTGATTAAAAATTAATCAATGGGTAACCCTAACTTAAGCTTAACCCTTACCCCTTAGGATAACCATGAGGTCTTCTCAGGCATTTAATGTCTCCAACCCCTTCTCTCAACCCAACCCTATGCTGACATTTGTCACCATTTCATTGGTGTCAATTGCAAATATGGATTCCCAACTTTCAAACTCAACCCTTGCTTGTCTCTTTCAATCCTTACCATCCATTGCCCTGTTTTTGCTATAAATAGAGCTCTCATTCCTCCATTTTAAGATCATCCAAGTCTTTAGCATCTCACTTATACTAAAATCCATTCAAGCTTTCATATCTCATTTTATGCTCATCATTTAGCCTCTCTTTTAAATAGGAATAAATCTAAATATGCAATTTTAGAGTATGTTCCTTATCATTTAGTTTAAATCATGAACTAATATAGTATGCTAGGATAGTTTGTTTACTGACCTTGTCATCTGATAGTTAGTTTATTGCATTTGTAGCTTCATGCATAGCTTAGGATGCATCTCATATTAAATCAACAAAAAGCATCCCTCGTTCTTGCATTTGTCATCCCTAAACCATTTTGCTCAGTGATCTGAGAGCAGAAACATTGGTTTGAGGGACCGTGCAAGATAGAGAACCATGGAACCATCCTTGGGAAGCTGAGTTATGCTTTATAATTCCATAGCTTGCACCAAGAAGTCCTGTGGGTGTGTGGATAAGTCTCCTTAGAACTCCATTTTTCACATTTTTAGTTCTATCGACCCCCTTTTCCTGCATACATTTCTGGTGCCCACCATGGGGCCTACCCCATATATCAAATCATTTCTTTTATTTAACCCCTTTTGCAGGTACACGAGAAAAATGTAGTGCATTGGGTTAACTGTTTAGCGCATCCGATTAACAGCCTAGCGCATCCGGTCCATTGTTCAGTGCGTTGGGTCCATCATCTAGCGCGTAAAGTCTGTTTATTAGTGCATTAGAATACTAAATTTTTCCTGTAGGTTTCAGTGCGGGAGAAAAATAGAGCAACGTCTCTGGAACACAGAGTAGCACATCCTAAAGATAGTATAGTGCATCACTGATTTATTTTGGTGCATTATTGTGATTTTGTAGCACGGACAGTTTGTTTTGTAGCGCATCATAGATAGAAATAAGAAAAATAAAAATTGTAACTAAAAGTTAAAAATTAGACTTGTGGAAGTCCACCAAGTTATCTAGCATCTTTCACTGGTTATTTTGCAGGATTCTAACAACTTTATTACAGATGGGAGCTTCGTCTTAGGATCAAGATAGTTAGATTTTTACTAACTTCCTTAAGTTAGTTTAAAATTTGATTTTCTTTTCTTTAAAATTGAACTTACTTTGTTTTTAGGCTATAAACAGAACCACTATCAGAAATTTTCTTGCTTTCATAGGAGAAAACATTTATTTTAGGCTCTAAAAAGAACAATACAAATTTTTCTTTTTGTAAATGTAGCTTTAAAAAGAACCTCACCATCCTTTGGTGTATAAAAGGATTCATTTTAAATTTTGCAAGGGAAAGAACCTCACTTACGAAGTTTTGTTCACAATCAAAAGAGGGAAGTTATTCCCCTTTTCCGATTTTCTTTTATCGACCACGTCAAAAATATTGCTTTGTTGACCAGGTTCTTTCACTAGATTAAATAATCATTGCTTTGAGGAACTAAAAGGAACACCATGCTTTTTTTGGAACAACATCTCCAAGTAGAGGTTAGCAAATCACTGAATTGAAGGCTTAAAAAGAACTTTGATTGCCTTGTATCGAAAGTGGAAGGTATATGCTCTCCCCTTAACTGGGTGATCAAAAAGCCAAACCTCTCTTAAAAAGCTTTCTTTCCTTCAAGCATTTACATTCTTTAGCAGGCCTGCCTTCCCAAGGAGTTGAAATTAACTCTTAAATCCGTTTATGGCCAGTGTGAAGGGAATGACCTAAGTGGAAAACAACTTTGACGCCAAGTGTTCCAACCCACTATAATCAAAAGTGGAAAGTGATGAAAGTCCTTTTCAACGGTTGCGCGCAGCGATTAGCCTTCCCCCAGTATCCTTGAGATATGTAAAGCCTTTGTTCTAAAGGTTGGGAAGCCTCCTGAGGGAGTTTATCACTGATGGCCGAACAGGAAGCCTGATTACGAACCATAGAAATAGAAACCTTGAGCCGAGTTAGTAGCCAGACATTTATAACATCATAGTGCAAGGGTGGGGAAGAATTCACCCCCAAGATTACTCACCATATATCTCCCAAGATAACTACTCAACTGTGAAACAATTCACTTTGAGTTAATTTCTAGCAAAAGACAAAAAAACGGGCGCCCTCTAGGGGGTGACACGACTATTTGAGCTGACAGAGTATCAAGACTAGTGGGTTATGATGTTATTTATGACCTTTGAATAAAAAGTCTTTCTGAAGTGTATTATTCATATCCAAACCTGTTAAAACATTGGGGATTTGAACACATCCTCACAGAACATACACTTTTTGTTAGATTAGGCAAAATGGTTGTACTTTTTGTGCTGTGCTTACATTTATTACTTCAGAAAATCATCCATCAAAGCTAAAAAACCCACAATCAAACCCAAAATTTGCAAAAAAACCAACCAAAGGAAAAATCAGGGCAGATTAGCGCATGGGGACAACTCCTTAGCGCATAGCATATTTTAGTTAGCGCATCAAACCATCTAGTTAGTGCGTCTGTTCCAAACAGTAGCATTTTATCCCAAGTCCAAAACAGTGTTAAAACATTTAGCGCACCAGAAAAACAGTCTAGTGCATTGAAGCATCAGCGTAGCGCGTAGAAACCAAACATTAGCACATCAGGTTTAACAGTTAGCACGTCGCAAGCCTAGATTAGCGCGTAACTTTTCAAATAGGCAGGAAATTAATTTTGAACAGTCAAAACTTTTAGTGCATCTCTGGGAGCAGCTTAGCACGTGTGGTGATTCTTTTAGCACGTGGAGTAATTTTGGTAGCACATTTCGTCCCTATTTTAGCGCATGACCAAAAACATATAGACAAGGGGCAAAACAGTGAGGAATTTTAAAATTTTTGAAAACATTTTCAGAAGCCTCTTTTCATCAGCATCAATTCCCATCAAAGCGAAGTAGTGAAAATGAAACTTTAAAAGCAATTTCTTGAGTTAAGTTTGGATCAAAACAAACGTTGTAAAAAAAACCTGAAACTGATCGCACGGTAAAACATATCTATCTTATCATAATCCGAAAACCTCATCATAAGTATCAACAGAATCCTTTACCATCTTACGGATTTCATCTCAAAAACACTTGTTTAAACAATTTCAGGTTGTCAAATCAAGTCTCCATATTGAGAGGCTTTTATCCATATCATTTGACACACTTTGTCGTGAAGGGGAATCTAAACCTTCATGTTGATAGAGTAAGACTTGAATTTTCAAAATAAGATCAAACTGAATCCAAACAAATCAAAGGAAACCATTGATCACTCATGCATGACTAATCCCCATATTCTGAGAAGAAAGAATCTTTATCGTAACATCACGTTGAAGAAACAACAACCTAGTTTTTCCAGATTCATCAAGAGAAATAAGTTTTTATACATCAATCATCAACTCTTCAAATCTCATTGAGTATTCCTTCATCACGTCAAACGTTATATCCAAAACAAATCCAACAAATTTAACAAAGAGCCTTTAAAAACTAGGGCATATTGTCAAAAGTCTGCTTTTAATCAAATCATAAACCGTGGAGGAAGGATCAATCTGGCATTATTGCCCGACGAGTGTATCACTTATAACACACCCCGGCCATAACCTCCAACCCCCGAGCAACACATTGAAGAGGATTTTGTTCCCTTCATCACTGAAAGTTTCTACTAAAATGCTTGTTACTCGCTCTCAACAAAACCAACAGAGCGAGACACATGTGGAGTCTAGTATGATTCGAAGGTTGTCAAATACTTTTGAGGGTCCACACCTAGAGGATACTGAAATTTCTGAAGAGCTTCTTTAGGAATGTCAGGAAAGCGCTTCATTCCAAAAGCTTGTAGAAAGGCTCATGGAAAATGACAAAGAAAAATATTTGCTCATGCTCACAAGTAAAGGAGTAAAACTCCCTGAAAATCTTGACGCAGATGTGTTTAGGACATACCCTCAGCATTACGAATATCAAGAACGACAATGGGAAAGGGAAGCATGAGACCCTGAACAAAACATCTTGGATCAAAACATACCAGAGCAACATACACCAATGCAAAACATCCCGGATCAAAACATACCAGAACAACATACACCCAGAAAATACCTCCCCGAGCAAAACATACCGTTCCAAACACCGTTTCAACCTAGGATCAATACAAGGGAAGAACTATTCCCTCGACAAAACAATGTACCTTTGGCTACCCTTACTCAACAAATGCAAATGTTGCAAAGGCAAATGCAAGACATGCAACAAGGGACAACAGTACGATACTCTTTAAACGAAATCTGTCCTTATCCTTTCGACAGGAGATTGCACATGATCCCTTTTCCTCCAAACTTAGATGTAGCTAAATTTGACAAGTACGATGGAAAAAGTGATCCCCGTGATCATGTCAGAGAATTTTGTACCATGAGTCTAGAGTTTGCTCATGATGACACCTATCTGATGAGGTTATTTCCAAGAAGCTTGGGAGGGCAAACAATGGAATGGTTATCCAAAATTACACCACCTGTCAAATCATTTGATGAATTGGTTAACAAGTTCATAACCCAATACTCCTATAACATCCAACACGCTATAACCATGCTAGATGTCTGCAACACTAAACAAAAGAACAACGAAACATTCATGATATTCCTTCAACACTGGTGACGTATGGTATCACGATATCCTCGAGATATTCCCGAAAAGGAGAAAATGGAAATCTTCATTGACAATTTGAATGGTGAAATGAGTTACAGGCTAAAACTCCAATGCATACTATCTTTCACTAAATTGATTGAAAATGACATTCAAGTAGAGGAAGCGTGTGTCAAAAAGGGAACACTCAAATTCTTCAAGGAAGGAACAAACTCATCAAACTACAATAACTAGAACAACAACAACTTGGACAAGTCTTGATTCTGGACTCGAAAAAAAAATGAAGGCAAAAATGAATTGCATGATCCCAAATCTAAGCAACCAGTGCTTGCATTATCCGGGAATCCTCAGACTACGAAAAATGCTAAAAGTGCTAATCCAAATGCTAACACATGCACCAAACACCAATCAAGGACAAATCAACACAAACAACACCAACGATACTCAAAGCAAAAACATGAATCCAGGACCTAACAACAATTCACGCGACAACATGAATAATTTCCAAAAGCGTGTCTTCATACCACTAGGGCAATCACTAGAATCAGCATTTAGAGAACTTCTGGCAAACAAAATTTTCTCCCTGCCTACAATTAGCAACTATGAACCCCAAATCAAACCACCTTGGTGGAATGATTTGCACTATTTTGATTTCCATCGTAACAAGGGTCATCGGATGAACGATTGCATGAGATTGAAAAACATTGTGCAAGACATGATTGATCAAGGTGACTTAACGGTAGATGGTCTCAAAACAAATGGTGACCACGGAGCCTTTAAAAATCCTCTTCCAAATTACAACAAAGATGGAGCTTCAACCTCGAGTGATACACGCGGAGCTCGTATCAACCATATCTACAACAACACCATAAATCACATATCAGCTGAAGATCATCAAGTAAATGTCATCACCATCCGAGATTAGCGTGATCATGAATCTATCAATGTGACAACCTGAACTCAGAAATATGTCTTAAAAGGACATACGACACCTACAACTACTACACCAAAGATCCAATATGATTTGGTTAGCCAACTACGCAAAACTCCACCTCAAATATCCATACTAGAATTGTTGAAACTATCACCCAAACACAAAAACATATTGGAACAAGCACTATTGGAAACCAATGTACCTCAAGATCTAGATATAGATAGATTTCAAGCCATGGTCGCCCATATGACAAGACCTCATAATCTCACCTTCTCAGAGCAAGATAATACTTCCTTGAGTCATCTGCATAACACTCCTCTCCATATTGAAGTCATCGTTTTCAAACACCGACTAAAAAGAGTCTTAATAGATGGAGGAGCTGGACTTAATATATGTACTTTAAAGCTTATTCGTGCATTAGGCTTCTCAAAAGAGTCTATTGATCCCCGTAAGAAGATTACCATAAAGGCATATGATGATGAGGAAAGGTCCTCTAAAGGAACCATGATGTTACCCATTCAAGTGGGACCAGTGCAAAAGGATACTATGTGTCAGGTATTAGAGATAGATCTCACCTACAATATTTAATTAGGGCGACCCTAGATACATGAAATGCAAGCAGTGCCTTCTACATATCACCAGTGAGTCAAATTTCCTTATGACGGACAAGAAATTTCCATATCTGCTGATCACAATCCATTTCAACATTGTAACACAATGGGGGCAGCCTAGGATAATTTAGTTCCTCACAATAGAGAAAAGCAGCGATCTTCAACATCAGATCTACAAACAGCAAAGCCCAACTCATTATTTGGAGATTTCAAGCAGCAACTACAAATCAAAGACCAAGGTATGGGAGAATACTTTTTGGAACCCCTATGTTTGGCCAAATTACCAACCTCACCCAGATCTCATGTATTGCCTACTACATCAACGCATCTGGTAACTCAGCCCATCACCAAATTTGATGGTACCTTCATCCAATTGGGCACTCTAGCACATGAATCAGAAGATAAGGATATTCTTAGCTGGTTATACAAAGATGAGGAAGAAGATAACAAAGCAGCTGCTCTAGACATTGTTCTACCAACACACCTATATGGAAAAGAATACTTAATCATGCAGCAAATGGGATATGACAGTAAAGGACCTATTGGAAAATGCAAAGAAGGAGTCACTAAACCCGTAGATCTTCCTTCACAGCCCAGTAGAGACAAAACAAGATTGGGTTGTAAGCTCACTTTCCTATTAAGAAAGCTGCCATGCATACCTGTAAAACCTCAATGGAAAGTAAAGAAGAAGTACAAAGAAGAATCCTGGCAGGAAGCACTATTTGAGTCAGCAGAAACAATCCACAAGGCATGGGAACGTCAAGAACAAAATTTACATCAGGAAAAGCTTCTAAGCCACAAGAAGGCCATATTTGCAGCAGTAGCTCATATTCAAAATCCACTATGTCAAGAACAAATAAAATCATCTCAGGATACCATTATTTCTCCTCGAGGAGGCACAGTCTATGAACAAATACAAAAAGTAGAAGTAGGATCTGACACTGAATCAACAAAAACTATCAAAATGGTATCCATTAGCAAAGATTTGTTTTCACCATACAACATACCGGTTCACAGCACTGATAGAATTTGGGATGATGCCTTAGAGACTGATTCCAATGAATATGAATGGGGTACCTGCTCAAATGCTACTATAGATATCCCTAATAATATTGGCACCATACCCCTTTCTCGGGAAGAACATAACGCAGAAGATAGACCTCTTGAATTTGGACCACAAAACATCTATGACACCAAGGAAAGCGAATAGAAGCATTATGAACAAGTCTATATGGAAGATAATACCATCGAAGACCTCGATGAAATCTTGGACTTCTTTAAAACCAAGAACCATCACGATGAAACCTCTGTCTTGACATTTACAGTAGCAGAACTTGATCCACCAAATGATTCCTTACCACTTGTCTTTCCTGACCTCATAAACTGGGATGAACCTGAAATCCATGATATACCAATTTTCCCAGATGATGAATCTATTATCCATTACCTATGCACCATTAATCCAGAAATAGACTCTACCAGTAAACAAAGTAACAATGTCTACAATCCTAGGAGTGCCAAGTCTCTCAGTCGCAAAAATGAACCAAGTAAAAGATCTGATGCTGAAAACCAATCAATGGTAGCTCTAGATCACAAAAAAGTAAAAATAAAGGATGCATCTGAGGGTGAAAACCTTTTCAAGGCACCTAAAGATGGGAGACTTGACACTCTTCTGGAGCACTTTCATGAGTGATCACCCATATTGATTGAGCCCACTCAATCAATCAACATTGGTACCATAGAAGCAGTCAAAAACATACACCTTGTAGAATCCCTTACAGAGGAGGAAAGATCAACATTTATCATTTTCTTTAAAGAAAAGAAAATTAACTTTGCTTGGTCATATGCCGATATGCCTGGAATAGATCCACACTTAATCATGCATCACTTGTCCATCTCTCAAGGAATTAAACCAGTAAAACAAAAGCTACGAAAGATGAATCCATATGTAGCACTCATGGTCAAAGCTGAACTGAAGAAACTATTAGATGTTGGATTCATCCGACCCATTCACTATGCAGAATGGATTTCCAATGTAGTACTAGTATCAAAACCAGACGACAGTATCAGAATCTGCATTGATTTTAGAGATGTCAACAAAGCCTGTCCAAAAGACGACTTTCCTCTACCTAGCATCGACATAATTGTAGACCTCACAGTGGGCCATGCAATGCTCTCACTAATGGACAGTTTCTCAGGCTATAATCAAATCAAAATAGTCCCAGAAGACCAAGATAAAACTGCATTCACCTGTCCTTGGGGAATGTACTATTGGAATGTTATGCCTTTTGGCTTAAAGAATGCAGGGGCTACTTATCAAAGAGCAATGACAAAAATCTTTCATGACATGATGCACACATTTATGGAAGACTACGTGGACGATTTACTAGCTAAATCCTTCACTAGAGCAGAACATCTCAAGATCCTAACAAAGATCTTTGATCGATTGGAGAAATTCCAAGTTAGGCTCAACCCTGAGAAGTGTGTCTTGGGGGTTACATTAGGAAAGTTACTAGGCTACATATTCTCAGCTAAAGTTATTGAAGTAGATCTAGCAAAGGTACAAGCCATTATGGAGATACCACCACCAAAGAATATCAGTCAACTCAGATCTCTACAAGGATGACTTCAATCAATCAGGCGATTCATCACTCAACTAGCAGATAAAAGTCTACCATTCAATCATTTACTACACAAAAATGTACCATTCAGATGGGAGACCAAGTGTGCAGAATCTTTTTATCAAATCAAACAATACTTGATGAATCCACCTGTTCTAGTACCACTAGTCGCAGGAAAGCAACTTATCCTATATATCTCAACAACAGATATATCGTTGGGGGCACTATTGGCACAAGAAGATCAACAAGGAAAGAAACGAGCCATCTACTACATCAGTAGGACATTGAATGGCTATGAACTCAACTATACATTCATTGAAAAGGCTTGCCTAACAGTGGTCTTCGCATCTCAGAAGTTCTGACATTATATGCTAGCACACACCATTAAGCTAGTAGCAAAAATTGATCCTCTCAAATATCTACTCAGCAAAGCAGCTCTTACTGGACGATTGGCTAAATGGGTCATGATTCTCAGTGAATTCAACATCCAATACATAGAAAGACAAGCCATCAAAGGACAAGCTATAGCAGATCAACTAGCCAAAGCACCACTACCAGGAAAACAAACTATGGAGATTGAATTTCCAGACAGGGACGTTATTTCTCTTTCTACCAAACAATGGACTCTATACTTTGACGGATCCTACACACAACACGGTTCAGGTGCTGGCATTCTTTTTATCACTCCTGAAGGACACACTATACCAGGATCATATAGGCTTATGTTCCCATGCATAATAATGTGGCTGAATATGGGGCATTGGTTATAGGCATCAAAATGGCTGTAGAATGGAAAATCACAGAGTTAATGGTCTATGAAGACTCACAACTAGTCATCAATCAAATCAACAATGACTATCAGACAAAGGATGACAAGCTACTACCCTACAAATGAATGGTGGATGACTTCAAACAATATTTTGTGCACATCACCTTCAAGCAGATACCAAGGTTGAACAACAAAGCAACCGATGCCATGGCTACTATCGCTTCATTACTACAAATTCTAGAGCAACAAAGTCATTACGAGTTCATGGTAGAGCGACTGTTCTCCCCAACCTATGACCACTCTAAATCCCATGTTATCTATGCCTTGACTGGTTCAGATTCTCCGTTATATGGACCGATATACGACTACCTTAAGAACAATATCTTACCCATTGACCAATCCCGTAACCAGAAACGTAATTTTATCCAGCAAGCTACCCGTTATACCCTTACCGCTCATACTTTTACCATCGAGGTCTAGATGGTACTCTTCTTCATTGCCTTGATTGTAATGATTCTGATTCCACTTTACACGAGCTTCATGAAGGTATTTTTGGAACACATTCAAGTGGGACTACTCTTGCTAAAAATCTTCTAAGGATGGGATACTACTGGCCTACAATGGAGAAATATTCCTACCACTTCACCAAGAAATGTCCTAAATGTCAGATCCATGGCAATCCGATATATGCACCAACATAGGAACTGCAGCCATTTACAACATCCTTGCCCTTTTGTCAGTGAGGACTAGACTTAGTTGGCAAAATTCATCCTTCATCTTCAATTGGACACAAGTTCATTATAACCGCTACAGAATACTTTACCAAATGGATAGAAGCAGTTCCCATGACCACAGTAACTGGGAAACAAATTGCCTCTTTTATCCTAAATTATCTGATCTGCAGATATGGTATTCCAAGTTCAATCATCACAGATAATGGATGACCTTTCAAAAACTAAGATGTACAAGAACTATGTGAAAAATTCAAAATCCAACATTGGTTCTCTACACCATACTACCCCCAGGGGAATGGTCAAGCAGAAGCATCCAACAAAACAATACTAAAAATCCTAAAGAAAACTATGAATGATGTAGGCAAAGATTGGCACGTACAACTTAATCCAACACTTTGGGTAACCAACATCTGCACGCCTACAGGAGCAACACCATACTCATTGGTATATGGATCAGAAGCCATTTTACCCCTGGAGGTAGAAATCCCATCTCTCAGAGTCTCTTTGAAAGGTTTAATCCCAGATGAAGAGTATCGAGTTAACCAACTGCAAGAACTTGAACTATTAGATGAAAGATGTCAGGATGCTTACACTCATCTCAAAGCATATTAGCAACGCATGTGCCGCAGCTATAACCACAAAGTCATTCCTCAAATCTTCAAAATTGGTGACTTGGTACTCAAAGAAAATCCTAAAAACCAGCAAGATCAGGGAAAAAAATTTGAGCCTAACTGGTTAGGTCCCTATGTCATCATATCAGCCTATGGATTAGGTGCATATCAGCTAACAACTTCAGAAGGAGATGTGCTCGATGAACCAACTAGCAATAGTCACCTGAAGAAATACTATACCTAAGGAAGTTTAATGTACGGAAAAGTCAAAAAATAAAAAAAATCCAGAAAAAGAAAATAACAAGGTACAATAAAAGCAATTGGTGAAAACCTGGTAATAGGTGCTATTGTGAAAGGACGACTCCTCTATCTATATCCAAATTCTTCTCTTCACCATAAAAAACTATCGGCCATCACCCGACACTTAGCAAATATCCATTCAGGACATACTTAGCGTAGTCACTATCTTGGTCCATCCATATATCCTTTTTACCACCTTCCACCATGTCTTGGAAATCACTGTACATATCCGCATCAAGAGGCACACTTAGCTAGGGGCAATAAATCGTCAAAACTTGTAAACGCATTCAAGACATTTTGCAAAACTCAAGAACCTAAGCATCCAATGAACAAAACTGAACTTCATCGCAAAAGCAACAACAGAGCATCACAAGAAATACCAAAGATGGATGATTTTCTGAAGTAATAAATGTTGCATTATAGCATAAAAACTTGACTATTTTTGCATTTTGAACTTTTTAAATTATTTGATTCTCTGCATTTTCTCACTAAAAGCTTCAAAGCTAGAGGTCATGGGGGAACTCCAATATTTTCTTAGTCTTGTGTCTGGGAAGTGATCCTTTGTATTGTATAAATACTTGTCTCAAGACATGATTCAAAGCATATCACTGAAGACATGAATCCACTTTGTGCATACAAATGGTTTAATCTTGTCTGTTTATACACAATCCGCACTCTGGTTGTCCTGGTTCAATTATACCTTGATGCTTGTGCTATCTTGCAAAATCAAACATCATGTAAATTTTTCTCAGGTCATTATGGTTCAATTATACCATTATGCTTGTATAAATTTTCAACATATCCCAAAATCAGATCAATGCTCAATGATGACACTTATCTCAAAAGCAAATAACATATAGTTATATCAAGATGGCAAATACAGAATGAGGATGCTCAAAAAAAAAAATTAGTTGCATATCATTATCATACATCTCATTTTCAAGATACATCTCACAGCATATCATTATCATACATCTCATTTTCAAGATACATCTCACAACATATCATTATCATACATCTCATTTTCAAGATACATCTCACAACATATCAAAACATACATCCTGCATCATACATTATATCATATATTCAAGCATTGCATCATCATAAAGTAAAGAAAAGAACACATAGCACATGCATTCATATAACACACCACATGATCAAAGACAATGATGTCGTATATATATATATATCTCAAAAATGATCAAAATGTACAAAATCTGTCGTATCTATGCCTAGTACAAACGAATACAATGATAAAAAATACAATAGAGACAACGTCTCTCAGGTATGACTATCCCCTAATGGAGATGGTCTAGCTCCAGAAGTCCCCACCCCTAGATCTCCAGGGGGATCATGTCTCGATGGCCCTATCACACCTCGGCTCTCTGATTGCGACCCAGTATCTCGAGATCGACTGGATCTCGACTATGTGAAGCTCTGTACTAGGCGATCCTTGGGTACCACAGCCTCATAGTGACGATGGTAGTACTCTACCTCCTGAGCTCTCAAAGAAAGCTCTCTCAAGGTGTCTCTCATTGGACCACCCGCTGCTACTCTCTGCACACTCGCTGCAAGCTCCTCTGCTCAACCCCGCTGCTCTATCTCCGTATCTCGCTCAGTGGTCAACTACACAATCTGTTGTTGATATGTCAATAGTTGTGCCTGCAGCTATTGTACCATCATCTGTAGGGTCCTAATCTATGCATCCTCCACATGAGTAGGGATTCAGACCCATAGCGGTACCTGTATAGGGGTATCCCCTCTCCCTCTACCTTTCCTCGGTGCGGGAGGCGGTAGCACATCCGTCCTCCTCCTCTGAACTGGCCGTGTCACCTCGTCAGTTCCCCCCACTGCAGCTAAAACCTCTTCCACCATCCCCTCTCCACCTACTCCAAGGGTCAACTCACCTCTCCCTCTGTCCATCACCGCCCATCTAACTGCTCTCTCCAACCCTCTATCTCCTCTCCTCCCTCTATCTCCTCTCCTCCCTCGATCTCCTCTCCCTCATCATCCTCCTCCACCATCTCCATCATCCTCATCATCTCCACCTCCCTTGTCATCATCATCATCAAATTACGGCCGCATCTCCTCTGGATCTGATATCCTCACCACTGCCCGCGCGGTGAACAATCTGGTAAACTTGTCTGTCATGCCTGCATCCAAAATCTCTAGGGCATAATTCCATATCTAGCTCACTAAGCTAACAAAATCCTCTATAGCCGCTACACTGTCAATAGTCAGACCCCAATCTGGTATGTCCTACCTCCGACATGCATACAAATAGGCCCCCTGAGGTATACCCTGTTGTCGAGCAAACTATCACAAAACTTTTCTGACCATGAATCTCTCGATCACGAATGGGGTCCTCCCAATCAGGTATCTCATCATAAAAACATAGGGCATCTCTAGCCCATCCTCCACCCATACCTTGCACCCTGTATACGGTCGCCAAGTGACCGTATCAATGTCGTCCAACACTCTCCTCCAATGCTCCAGTTTGCCCAGCTTCTGCTGGACAACTAGACCCCTGTAACCATAGGCATAGGCATGTCCAATGGGCCTATCTCTGTCTGCTAATGGCCTAGCTACCATAATGTGCTCCCAACACCATACCTATAGGAGCGTCATGCCAGCTAACAAACTGTCGTAACCCAGGTACACCACCTTGTGCAAATCCCTATACAGATGGGCTAGCATAGCCAATCCCCATGTGAACCTACGACCCTATGTCACCATATCCTCTAGAACCAGCCCCCATCCCACAGATAGTCCCTTCGACCTACGGTCGGGATATAGAAAGCCACATATAAACCCTACCAGCACTGATGGAAGCGGTGCATAATCCAAGTCCAGGAGCCCCTGCCAAGGGATCTCATATCCACAAACTATCTCATCATGGAATATGCGACGAAGTGCCTCTGTACCACCCTCCTCTGACTGCTCATAAGGTAGTCGTGAACCTACTACTGGTATGCACAGAATCCTATAACAGTCCTCTGGCGTGACTTTCATCTCACCTATGGCAAAGTGGAAGGTGTTCGTGTCGCTATGCCACCTCTCTACAAGTGCTGTAAGTAAACCCTGGTTCACAATGAACCGAGGCATATCCAAAAGGGAAGTAAGACCGCATCTCTCAATAATGTCAAGGTCGGCCTGTGCCAACCGCGGTATCAAAACCAAGGCCTAGGAAATCGCTCGCACAACTGAACCACGCCCAATTGCTCCTGTCAACCAACAAAACAAGTCCAATATCAATTTCCAAATCAAATCAAAGATATCAAAATCAAAATCACATCAAAAACATGAAACAATTTGCTCATCTACATCAAATTTGACATCCTATCATTTCATATCAGCTTGTAAAAAAACTCAAGTTATCAGAAACCATATCAAAACTTGTAAAAAAACTCAAGTCTCCATATCACATAAACTTGTAATACAACTCAAGTTTCCCACCCATATCAACTTGTAAAACAACTCAAGTTTCCAACCCATATCAGCTTGTAACACAAATCAGGCTCCACACAATGAACTTGAAACACAGTGCAAAAACAAATCATACTTTGATCAAAACAACACATTAATATCTATGCATAACTTGAAATATCACAAATCAAAACAAGTTATATCAACACTCATATTGGACATGCTAATAAAAACCATGACAGCAAAACACAGCAACACACAAAATACACCTATCCTAACAAAACTGGCCTTATCCTATCAATTTTTCTCATTCACAAATCACCCCATCTCACAAAATTTTTCCCGATGCACTAAAACAGATTGTCTACGTGCTAAAATGCACCCATGCGCTACACTGTTTTCTCCATGTGCTAATCTATTTACCCTATGAGCTAGACTGACTCTACGTGCTATCCTTTTTCCTCCATGTGCCACCCAACCTACCCTATGCGATAAAATTGATTTATGCGCTAACCTATACCATGCTGACGCTACCTATCCGACCCTATGTGCTAGGTCTAACCTACGCGCTAAATCCCCTTACC
Source organism: Cryptomeria japonica (assembly GCF_030272615.1). Lineage (NCBI taxonomy): Eukaryota > Viridiplantae > Streptophyta > Pinopsida > Cupressales > Cupressaceae > Cryptomeria > Cryptomeria japonica. The sequence continues at coordinate 129,663,006 of NC_081410.1, read as the reverse complement.
CATGCGAACCCTTGTGACCCCTATGCGCTAGGTCTAACTCAAGTGCTACCTTGTTGACCTAACGCGCTACCCTGTGTTCACCATGTGCTATTCTACCACCATGAGCTACCCTATTCATTTTGGATGCAGCTATAAATTAAAACGCTATACGCTACCTAATTATCGTATGTGCTAAATTATGACTTCTATGCACTAAACCGATGACACCAAATTTCAAAAATAAAAAATGACCAAAAATGACAAAATAAAAAATCTTAAAAGGGTCAAAAGCGTTGACTTACTGGTGGTCCATATGCGGCAGGTCTCCGATACCTCCGAACACACTCAAAATGATGCCTGGAATAAGGAATGGGCATTTTGACTTCTCTCCAAAATCTCTTTCTAAAAAGTCAAAAATGCAGAAATGAATCAAATCAAAGCACTTTTCCCCTTTTATAGGAGAAAAATGAAATTAGGGTTAGGGAAATGGGCATGTAATTTGCTTGCGGTCTCCCTTATACCCTAAAACGTGTAAATTATCAAGAGATGAATCAATTTAAATCTTTCACATAGCCAAAATCATACACACCTAACACGAATCATCCAATCAAATCAAAATTTTCAAAATATTGATTCGTCTCCCGAGGGGGCATTACCATCAATTATCGAATCTGGGGCATCACACATCAAATCTGGGGCACAACTTGAAAATCATAAAAGCAACATCGATCATAAAATCGCAACGACACACCATTTTCTTTGAAATAACATGTACACACACATCACTTCAAAGAGGGGCAAAATGTAGACGTATAAAAATGACCATATTCCTAAATGAATATTTTATGTTCATTTCTGTGTTTAATTAAATCCAATTTAATTAAATTATCCGCATTCCTCTATTTAATTAAGTAAAATACTTAATTAAATTCACTATACCATTTAATAGGATAGTTCATTTTATTCAATTAAAGCCCCTACCCACTTTTTTATTAAATTCAAATTTAATTAAAATAGTTATCCTAATTTAAATAAATCTAATTTATTTAAATTACAACCAAATTAAAATAAAGCAATTTGTTTTAATAAAACCTATTTTCTCTCCACCCGCTTGCAAAATCCTACACCTCCCCTTGCATCCTAACCCTCTTTCTAACCTCTTCTACATTCTTCTAATCCTAATTAATTACCCCAAACCCATCCATTATCTCTTTCCCCTAAATTTGAGGAGGTCATTTCTCAAATTTGGAGTAAAGTCTTCAAAAGGCATTAAAGCCTTTATCTATTCAACAAGCTAACTTGTTGAATGCCCCCAAATTTGGAAGGACTCTTACAAATTTGTCCCCAAAGTCTTCATAACCATTAATGGTTAACTCAAACCTTCTTACATGGTTAAAGAATTTCCATAAACTCAACCTCCATGTAACCCAAGGGTCTCATCAAGCATTTATTGCTTTGACCATGGTTATCCTTAAACCTTTGCACAAGGGTTTATCCTTTGATTAAAACTTAATCCAATGGGTAACCCTAACTTAAGCTTAACCCTTACCCCTTAGGATAACCATGAGGTCTTCTCAGGCATTTAATGTCTCCAACCCCTTCTCTCAACCCAACCCCATGTTGACATTTGTCACCATTGCATTGGTGCCAATTGCAAACATGGATTCTCAACTTTCAAACTCAACCCTTGATTGCCTCTTTTAATCCTGACCATCCATTGCCCTGTTTTTTCTATAAATAGAGCTCTCATTCCTCCATTTTAAGATCATCCAAGTCTTTAGCATCTCACTTATACTAAAATCCATTCAAGCTTTCATATCTCATTTTATGCTCATATTTAGCCTCTCTTTTAAATAGGAATTAATCTAAATATGCAATTTTAGAGTATGTTCCTTATCATTTAGTTTAAATCATGAACTAATATAGTATGCTAGGATAGTTTGTTTACTAACATTGTCATCTTATAGTTAGTTTATTGCATTTGTAGCTTCATGCATAGCTTAGGATGCATCTCATATTAAATCAACAAAAAGCATCCCTTGTTCTTGCATTTGCCATCCCTAAACCATTTTGCTCAGTGATCTGAGAGCAAAAACGTTGGTTTGAGGGACCGTGCAAGATAGAGAACTATGGAACCATCCTTGGGAAGTTGAGTTATGCTTTATAACTCCATATCTTGCACCAAGAAGTCCTATGGGTGTGTGGATAAGTCTCCCTAGAACTCCATTTTTCACATTTTTAGTTCTATCGACCCACTTTTCCTGCATACAGTAGGATTTACTATTGGTTGAGTATCCCAAGAAGATTCCTTCATCACTCCAGAAATCAAAAATTCTTAATCCATCATCTCTTTTGATGAAACACTTACTTCCAAACACTCTGAAGTGCTTGAGTGATGGTTTCCTTTCATACCATAACTCATAAGGAGTCATTGTATTATTCACTCTTAACTATACCCAGTTTAATGTGTATACTGCAGTATGAACTACTTCCTTCTAGTATATATCCTGTATGTTGGCCTTATTAAACATAGTCCTAGCCATCTCCTTCATGATTCTATTTTTCCTTTCTACCACCCCATTTTGCTGAGGTGTCCTTGTAACTAAATACTATCTCCAGATTCCATGTTTCTCACAGTAGTCAACAAACTCATTGGAAGAAAATTATCAACCAGGGTCTGATCTTAAGCATTTTACCTAGTATCCACTTTCATTTTCTACCATCTTCCTGAAGATCTTGAATCTCTCAAATACTTGTGACTTATCATGTAGGAAGGTTACCCAAGACATTCTTGAGTAATCATCAATGAAAAACATGAAATACCTTTCTTCGACCAATTCTCTTGTCCTTATTGTCCCACATAAGTCTGTATGTATCAACTCCAAAGGTCTTGAGGTGTTATATTCCTTTATTTTGAAGCTGACCTTTGCTTGCTTACCTTTGACACATTCATCATAGAATGTGCTTGCTGGTTTTATGATTTGAGGTATGTTTCTGACATACCGGTTCTTGGTTATCTTAACCAAAGTGTCAAAATTCACATGGCCTAATCTTTGGTGCCACAACCAACTTTCATCAACTTGTCTCATCATGCATTGGAACTCATAGCATTCCTTTAGATCATAGACATTACCCTCTGTTCTCTTTCCTTCTGCCACCACCTGACTAGTACTCTGCTTTCTTATCCGACAACCGGTAGAGTCAAATGAAAATGTATACCCTTTGTCACACATCTGACTTACACTCAATAGGTTATGCTATAGTCCTTCCACATAGTACACATCATGAGCCTTGAGCTTGCCATCAATATTCAGTGTACCCCGACCTTTGATCTTGATGGAGGAGTTGTCACCAAACCAGACTGAACCACCATTCCAATCATCAAGCCTGATGAACTTTTTATTATCTTCAGTCATGTGATTTGAGCAACCATTGTCAACTACCCATAAATTTCTCCTTTCAACATGTAGAGCAGTCTGCACAATTAGGCTAGACTCTGTCTTATTTTTCTCCTTCTCTACCCAAACCAGTTTCTCTTCTTTCTTTTCCTCTTGAGTCACTTCATGTTCTAGTTTTGTTTCTAACTTCTCATCCGACACAATTTTCTTTTTCTTGTCAGTTCTCAACTGACAATACCTTGCTATATGAGTAGAATTTTGACACTTATAACATTTCACATTAACACTGTAAGATATACTCAAAACATTTTGTAGGACCTTTTCATATTACTCCTACATTCATAACTCTTGTGACCAAACTCATTGCAATTATAACATGTGACATTTGTACTTTGTAATGCAGCAAATGAGTTTCTACTCCTAAAACTAGGGTTTACATTCATTTTCCTACAATATGCCATTATATGGCCAAACTTATTACACCAGTGATAATAACCATGAAAATTTGGAACATATCAGTTAAGTTGTCTTGAACCTGCAAACGACTGCCTCACTGGGGGTCTTCCTTTCATGCTGCTAACCCTTGTGAATCCTTCATGATCAACACTTGCATTTCTCCTTGGATCTGCATGTCGGTACATTGAGTATGGTTTCCAGTTGATTGATTGAGTATATCGGTTTGTGTGGCAGTTTCTAGCAGCATCTGCATATGTCTTCTTGTCGCTACCCTTGCTTGCCATAAATATCTTCTTCTCTTGACCTTCATTTGAAGAAGTGAATTGTATCTCCTTATCGGATGTGTCTTTGTTGTTTGAACTTTGACCTTCTTGAAAACCCAAGCTATCGGTATCTTTGGATTGCTTCTGTTTGCTTAGCATCTTGTCTAGGGCTTCAGTGTTGCGCTTTCCTCATCTGTGGTATCATTTTCATGTGTATAAAGACTGCTCTACTTTTGGTAGCCTCTTCTACCATGTCGATAGAAATTCTTCTTCCTATCCCTACTATATGATCTGCTACCACTTTATTGATCATCTTCATTCTTATCACCATAAGGACATTTAGCAGCAAAATGTCCAATCTTTCCATAGTTGAAACATTTCAAAGGCATCTTGCCTTTGTATTTGCCTGAACCTATCTTGAGTCTTCTGACAAATTTTTCCATAATGTCATCAGAGTCTTCACCGGTTGCATCATGAGAAGATTCTTTTTTTTCCTTTTCTTGATGTCTTGAATGCAACTTCTTTCTTCTCAACATCAGTACCGACAGTCCTCATCTCATAAGTAGTTAGGGAGCCATACAACTCATCCATTTTAAAGACTTTTCGATCTTTTTCTTCTTCTATTTATGAGAACTTTGTATCATACTTAGATGTAAGAGATCTAAGTACTTTCTTCATAACTACCTCATCTTTTATTTCTTCTCCAAGCCCTCTAATGGTGTTTGTTGTTTCATCAACCCTTTGAAGATAGTCAGCAATTTTCTCTTCATCTCTCATCTTCAAACCTTCAAGTTGTGCCCATAATATCTGCAACTTGGCTTCCTTGATTTTAGCATCGCCTTCAAATATCTTCTGCAACTTATCCCAAGTCTCCTTGGCTGAGGAGAAATACATGACTTTAACAAACTCATTATCAGACAACCAATTAAGAATGTCATTCTTAGCTTTAGCATTGTTCTCATATTCCCTCTTTGCATATGGATCAGTAGGGGGATTATTAGGGACTGTATACCCATTCACAACCAACATCCATACATCACAACCTAGAGAGGACAAATAGGTTTCCATTCTTCTACTTTAAAATGCATAGTTGACACCATCAAACATATGATCTTTTGAGGAGGCTGATTCATTTCTTGCCATTGTGAATACTTGATAGGATCTTCCCAAGCTAGAGAATGCTTTTGACAAAATAGGGTAACTTGGCTCTAATACCAATTGTTGGACACAATGGCTCACTGAGAGTGGGGTGAATCAGTGATTTATACACTTTTTATCAAAAATAAGTTATCGGTATTATATAAAACATACCAAGTGCTAACTGGTAGCCCAACCAATGCAAATAAGGTGTGTGAATGGACTTGCTAAAACATTAACATAACACATGCACAAGAATGCATCACACAACACCAGAAATATACAAGGAAAACCCAATGTGGAAAAAATCTTAGTGAGAATAGTTGTTGGAGATCTTCTGCTTCAATCCAGCCTCACAATTAATATTTAATTACAATATTTAGGGAACCAACTCAAAGGAGCACTAACCCCTAATTTATGAGCACCAACCCCTGATTTATGAGCACCAACTCAAAGGAGCACCAACCCTTGATTTATGAGCACCAACTCAAAGAAGCACCAAGCCCTGCACAATTTATAGGCTATAACCTAAATGAGCTACAATACCTGCACTAAGCTTAAACTTAGTGAAAACAATATAAAATCAGTTATACAAATGAACTCATTATTGCAAATGAAGTTTTGCAACCTTAAAATATTCTCCTCTACTGGTCTGTATTCTCTCTGCCCACTCTGCAACTTGACTTTGCTGATAAATTTTCTAAATCCCCTCTCACAATGTCTTCCCTCTTTCAACTCACACTTGATCACTCTAAATCAAGTACATCTTATGCTGGTTTGTCCCCTCTATGTTCAATGCACACTCCACCAATTGTTCCTTACACTGGTTTACCCTCCTCCTTACTGACCTATTCTTCACTCATAAACACTTCAAGTGTTTATCTCTTCAGCTCTCAGACAAAAATTTCACACGTGCCTTCCCTCTACAGTAGTAGCTATCACAGTCTCAAGTCATCATATTTAAGCTTGAGCTTTCCCACTAAGAATCAATTCACTTAGGGTGGTTAGGGTTTCCTTCACCCAACCAAATTTGCATAAGATCCAATCCAATCTACCTTGGATCAAACACCTATACTCAAGGAATGCATCTGTACGCATTTTCCAACATCCAATGCATATTTGCTAAAGATAGGAATCTCGTCCATGATTTTCTACCTTGAAAACTGTCGACTCATTTGCAGTCTAGTTGTTTCCTTCTCAAGGTCATCTTGTAGTCTGATTACTTTGCTTCGATCCAGGCACCAACTACACCCTTATCTTTCTCTGTCATTCTTTCTTCCTTGATCCACATTAGTTAGTTATCATCCCATGATTTGTGGTTGTTTCATTAATGTCAACTTAGATATTTCAAAAACCATGTCGATGGAAACTTCACCAACCTTTTCACGCTTGCCACCTCATCTCCACCTGGCATCACAACGATCATACACTCATCTTACGGACACAAGGTCGGTTTACACTTGAACAATCACCAAACTCATACTAGTGAGTCCTACTCCTCATGCTAACTAGTGGTGCACACTACATGAGTAGCACATCTTCACCTCGGGTGCTTTGTGATCATTTAACATTCTGTCTCTCCATCATAAATAGGCACCCAACCTCTAGATTGGTTTATGCTCTACTAGTTATCACTCAACATGCTAACACACACATGCATCTCACCTCATATCGGTGAAGTCACTAAAAGTCTCAATAACTACTTGTCTTTCATCATACTGGTTGGCAAGCCTTCATTTTAATATTCTCAATACCTTATTTTTCTTTCACCATACCGGTTCACTCTTCTTTATACTGGATGACATACCTCTACTAATAGCCTGTCTGCAATACCAGTTGACAACAATGACAACTCAATGCTAACAATATTTGTCTTTAAGGTCGATGAGTTATTTGTAATTATATTGGCAATTTGGTTAAGTGTGGTAGTGTGATTGTTGTCGAGCCAAAAGGAGTGTCCACAGAATGTTGTTAAGGTAGATAGGAGCAGAAAAGGATCTGACTAAGCAAGGTAATGCTATTTCTAGATCAGTAAAGAAACTGTTGTTCTCTAACCATTACAATAGTTAAATCCATTAACCGGGTAAGCTTTAACAGACTTGGTGTTGTTTAAATCATCTAACCAGGTGATCCATTATCTATGATTTTAAATCCTCTACCGAGGTTACTCCTAATAGGGTATTACCTTTAAGAGGGTATTGTAGTCAATCCCTTAACGAGGTAGTCCCTAACCAGATCTATTCTTCATAGGACATTAATGTATAAGCTTCTAATAATGATTAGCTCCTAACAAGGTGAACTTCGAAAGAGTTCAAAATACTTGTGGATATTCATTCCCACCGTGGTTTTTCCCATTTGGGTTTCCACGTGAAAAATCATTGTGTCAAGTGGTGAATGATTCTGTGGATGTGTCTTGATATGGTTGATATGATTAACTGGTAAATCCACTTAGATATGTTTAGATAACTAGAAGTGATCTGAAATGAGCTATAACTTATGTTAGTAAAGTGGTTTAATGTTATGGTTAAATGGTATGTGAGTTTAAGATCTATTACATTGTATCTTTGATGTTTTGGTCAACTGGTAAAGTTTGACAGTGCAGTTGCAGTTTTTGATACAATGTCTAAACCAGTTAGTTTAGCAAGTTGTTTCTGAGTTGGAATTAAGTTTGGTGAAACTTTAGATTGTTTTCTATCTACTGATTCACCCCCCTCTCAGTAGTTGACTGGATTCTTATAGTTTCATCATATTATCAACAATATCATTGGACGGTAAGCATAATGTTGGCATTCTACACTCTTATGAGAATAGTTGATGTTGTCATTGATGACAACCATCTAGAAACCAATTGGAAAGTCATCGGCAATTGGTTTATACATGCCAGACATTACAAACTTCATACACCGGCACTGACAGGAACTTCACCGACATTCAGATTACATCGGCAACAAGCATACCGACACCCCAACCGACATGGGATAAAATTTTGTTTATATGAATTGTTTTGTAATGTAATTATCTTTTGTAAAGCTGACATGGTATATTGTAAAAGACTCATATACGCATGAGATCTTATAGCTCATTTTAGGAAAGTAGATAAGAGAGAGGCATAATGTGTGATGAGGCAATTTTGTATAAGGTGATATAGTTGACAACAAAGGTTTTGGTTATTGACTAAGCTTAAACCGATACTGAACCTGACATGAGAGATGTTATTTTGAGCAACACATTGTATTGGATTTGATAATCCATTTTGTAGTCAGTGTGACTCTTTATTGAGTAGTGAGCTCTAGGCTGTTGGCCTCCCTGGATGTGTAGGCCCCTCATTGTAAGTAGTATTTATTTATTGGCCAGTGAGTAGATATTTTGGGTGACAAATCCCATCGAGGTTTTTCTCACACTGGGTTTCCTCATTAAATATCTTGTGTTATGGTGTGTTTCTATGTTGTCTCTATTATTTCTATTTATTGCAATAATTCTTACTTACCGGTACACTGTTTTGGGTTGCAAAGTTATTAACAAGTTTAAATATTTTGTAAACCGGTTAGACACTGATTCACACCCCCCCCTCCCTCTCAGTGTCTTTGGGACTATCATTGAATCTAACAATTGGTAACAGAGTATGGTCCTCTATTTTCAAAAGACTAACAACTTGAGGAAGATTCTGACACTGGTACAAATGGAGAACTTAAGAAAATAGTTGGAAGGAGACCTTGAAGATTTTGATGTAGAAAAATTGAAGAATATCAAACTTGAAGATGATCTGAGGATTGCACAGGAATTCATTAAAGGACTTCGGGAGAAGTTTTCTATAGCACAAAATAAAATAAAAGAACTTCATGAGAAGATGCAAAATGATGATGATGAAAAAGAAACTCTTAGAGATATTGAAATGCAAGATATGACTATTAGGCTATGTAAAGATATTGAAGACAAGAAGAAGAATGAAGAAGACTTGACTAGGAGACTTATTGATGCCGGAAATAAAAATATGAGACTTGGTCATGAAAATGATATGCTAAAGACAGACTTGATTCACATGCAACATGATAAAACTGAGCTTATAAGACAAGTTGGAATTCTAGAAAATGAGTTGGCTACTGCAAATAAACACAAAGATAAATTCAAGAAAAGTTCACAAGAACTTGATGACATGCTTAAAAAATAGAAACCTAATGGAGATACTAATGGACTTGGATTTGAACATGGAGAATGTTCTGGTACTGCAAACAATCAAGATCAGAACAAACTGGTAAGACAACCTAATGCTTATAAATTTAATGGCAAATGTTTCAATTGCAACAAGTATGGTCATAGAGAAAATCAGTGTAGATTTATAAATAATCAGAATTCAAACTCACCCACCAGTCAATGTTCCAAATGCAATAAAGTTGGTCATAATTCAGAAAATTACAGAATGAATGTGAAATGTTATGTTTGTGGAAGATTTGGACATTTATCTAATCAATGTAGATCACAAACCATTCAAGGATATGGAAAGGCTATTCAGAAGAATAATGTAACTTGTTATGGTTGTAACAAGATTGGACATATTGCTAAATTCTATAGAAGCAAGAATGCACTAGCAAACAACAAAGGATCTAGTTTGAAGGGCAAAGAAAAGGTAGATGAAGTTAAGCAAGAATTTTCAAAATAATGGATTAAGAAGAGTGATCAGAGAGCTGATGAAACTATATCTTCACCGGTAGAACAAAGTAATCCTCCACCGATAAGAGATTCTTCATCTAACTAAGGAGCAATCCTTAGGGGGTATTATAGCAGGTTGAAGATCATGCATTCTACCCTCGGTTGATGGTGAGAAGATACATTTCTTCTTTATCGGCACATGTGTTAAGTTTTCACTTAACTGGTGAGCATTTAATGTTGTTTTAAAGACCCTTTTGGCTATAAAGCACTAGGAAACCCTCATTTTGAACTCACTGAGCATTCAAATGATCAAAGAGCACGAAATTGAGTAAGGCATTCTAAGACAAAGTTGCTAAGTGATTTTCAAGCATTTAGAATTTCGATTTAGAGGTATGTATCTTTGAAATGGCTTCCTCATTGTCATTCCCAAACTTTGGGCAAAACACAGACAACAATTTTTATTTTTTTTTAACACTTAAATATAAGTAACCCTAGCTTAATTAAAGGTGACGACTTAGCAAGTTGTCCAAAACAAATTCTTAATTGATATTAAAATGAGTTACTAGATTGAGTGATGAAATAAAATCTAACAAGAAGCCTTAGGACCCGATAGGATTAAGAAAATTACTAACATGACAAATACAATAACTCCCATTATCAAGTGGAACGAATAATTTTTATGAGGGTAATATTAAACTCACTCAAAAGTATCTTTCGTTTTAGTTGCGTTTATTAGTTCTTAATTAGATCTATTTCTACAAAAAAAAACATTAATAAAATTACTTGGTCCGATACCAATTGTTTAATAAATATCAAGTTCCCATCATCCTGTTAATACATCCTTTCTTAATAATTTAGTTTAAATGTGGAATACTAAATAAATTAATTTATTACCTCATCAAATTTAGTCAATAGATTGATTTAACCAAAATTCTCTAAAATAATTGATGGAGATATAATTAATCTCCAATAATCATCAGTTGCTTTTAGGAACTAATTAATTTAGCCCTAGCACTTAGATTATATAGTCTAAAATTTTATTTTAATCAATAATTAAAATGTGCTTAAAATTAAATTGACAAAAGGGCCAATAAATTTCATGATGAATATTTACCTATAAGTTTTAAATAACTCCCCATAGCCAAATTAATCTTCCCAATTTCCTATAAAAGTTCTAAATGTTTAGTCTTTGAAAATATTATTATATTTTTCCTTTTAAAAAAAAAAAAAAAAAAACCCTTATGGCTACCAAAACAATCACTAGCCCATCTGTTTATTAAGACATCAATAATTTATAACACTGAATAAATTATTCAAATTAAAATTTGTCTTATTCTTTTATATTTTTAACTCTATGTGTATATATATATATATATATATATATATATATATATATATATATATAAACTTTAGATATGTTTCCACATATTATAAAAGCCATGAAAACCTTAATTTTTATTATTATAAAAATAGAGTTTTATTCTTTTAATTCATTCATTCCTTATTGACCATATAACCCTAGCCTTAACCGGCTAGGGTTATAATTTAATTGTAACTTGAAATGTGCAGGGACCACGAGCGGCGGCCATGGCATTTGGCAGAGATCTATTTGGAGGCGGTGGTGGGCATTCATGGTGCCACTCACTATGGGAAACCCCAGTGGCGGTGCCGACACTGTGGTCGCCTACAGTGGCGATGTCGTCCACTATGGTCGCCCACAGTGGCGGTGCCGACACCGTGGTCGCCCACAATGGCGGTGCCGTCACCGTGGTCGCCCACAGTGGCGGTGCCATCACCGTGGTTGCCCACAGTGGTGGTGCCGACACCGTGGTCGTCCACAGTGGCGGCATTCCCCAGCCACGCCGACCCCTGTGATAATCACAGTGGGTTCGGCTCTATTTTTTTTTGTATAAAATATTGTTTTTTTAAAGATTTGTTTAATTAAATTTTTTTGTTTGTTTGCTTCAAATATATATATATATATATATATATATTAAATAATTAGGTATATTTTAAAAGATGAAATACAAGTAAACATATATATATGTATATAATTTATTTTATATATATATATATATATATATATAGTTGCATAATAAATCTAGAGCAACCTCTATATGCAAAATATGATGATAGTTTATTTTGAAATATTTTTAACTGAATAGTTAAAGTCATTGGATTTAAGTCTATGTGTATATTTTCTTTGTTTTAAAATACTTGCTGCTAAATTCATTGATAGACTATTCTCTTTAAATTTATTTTCTATAGATATTTAACTGATAGATTTAAATAAACTTATCCAGCAACTATATAAATAGGTTTTTTTTTTTTTTTTAAATTTAAAATAGATAGTCCATTTAACTTTAGGCTTGATTTTATGTACATAGATAAAATGACAGTTTCTAATAAAATTACACAACAACTATAGAAATATGAAATTATTTTAAATCAATTAGTCCATTTAACATTAGATTTAATTTTCTGTAATTAAGTAATCTGCAGAATTCAATGAATTAAACAACATCTATATAAATGACAAAATTCAATATATTTTTTTAACAGCAAATAAATGTTTTATTATTTAAATATAACCTTAGAGATATGCATAGGACATAAATTGATTCTTTTATTTTCAAAATTTACATGCTAAAATAAACTTTCATTTTCAAAAACTAACATGCATACTACTAATAAATTTTTAGCACTATAGGGTTCTAAATCCAAGGTAGACATTCCTTTTTATTTTGCAACCAATTAATTCCTGAATGAGAATAATGCATAATCTTAGAGTACATTTTAAACACATTATATCTTATCATCACAAATGGGTGTAATACCCAACCAGTTTCTCAGATTCTATTAAAGAGGGCTTTATTAAAATAAATACATTTTCTTTTCAAAGTAACTACAATATATAGTTTTCAAATCACGCCACTGCAACTTAAAAAAAAATATAAACCTATACTATTTCCGATACTTTTTCTGCAACACAAAAGTCCTATACATTTTACTTGTCCTTTTTCTTTCCTTCCAACAACCTACAAATAATCAAAGGATATGACCATGGAGTGCTCACCTCCCAGCCTAGGCTAACTAGTAGCCACCCCCAAGCTTGGAGAACCAAGCTCTAGATAGGTACACACATGCAAACACAATAGACAAGAAAATACACAAACTCAAACACAACCCCAGCCTGGCTTCACTGCACCACACATTTGTGATGTCTTTTCAAGGGTGGTAGTGGACCAAGTACCCTGAGGAGACTGCAAGTATGGCAAAACATATAGCCACCTCATGGAAAACCAAGTACATCAAGTATAACAACCCCACATTCCTTATGCCCCCCAAGGCATTCATGCCTTATTTCCCTCCTTATGACCCCCAATGCATAAACAAGCCATGCAGCAAGGGTCACATAAAATCCCTTGTGATCACTCTCATAACGAGAGCCTCTCACTCGAGGGTTGTCACTTCTACCACCCACAAGAACATCCTCTCTCCCAAGAGTAGGAGGTCTTGATTACTCCCAAAACACATAGATTGCATAATCACAAAACACCAAATAAATTTCCAAGGAATACATGCAAGGCAAACTAGCCTTTAACTCAAGCAATTCTTTCATTCCAATATGCAATAAGAAAACATTACAAGAAAGGTAGAAACAACCTTAGACTGCCCAAGGGTATGCTAGTTTTGCTGAGGATGAGCAACCCAATTCCACAAGTCTTTTCTTTCTACACTTAACCAAATTTTCAATCCCAAATCTATCTTTTTCTTTTCAAAAATTCTTTTTCTCCAAAAATGGAGAGTGGGTGATTACCCCCATAATCTCTCTTTCTTGCTTAAGAAGACATTAGTGTGAGTTCTCTCAAGTTTTTAAAACTGAAAAGGAAAGCACGGTAAAATGGGAAAGGGAACTCTCATTCAAAAAGGAAGGTTAACAACTTAGTTCAAGCCTTCTAATTTCCATTTTCGCACAACCTAGAAAAGTCACTTTTTAGGGTGTCTAAATGGTCACATGGGAGTAGAAACATGCCTATAATTACTCCTAACCCCTAGGTATACCTTATGGGCTTTAGGAAACCCTAATAAACTACCCCTAGGAGTCCATTTAACCCTTTTTAAACCCCTCTGAAGTTTATTTTCGGGTCAAACCTAAGTTGACCATCCCAAAGATTCTTTACCCAAGGCATATATGGAATCATATTAAATTAATAGAGAAAAAGCTATAGTTAAACAACTCCCTCCAAGAGACAAATTTAAAAACTCAACATAAATCAGAACATGTGTCAAGTGACACAAAGAAAATACTTTTACAAAATTACACATGAAATCTTATCTCTTGTTGGATTTACATAAATAAACAAAATTCAATTTAACATTCATGCAACAATCACTTTCATGAATAAAATACGATACAAATGGGGTGTGGTCTCTCCAAATAGACAAACCCTAGTTTTACGAATGCACATAAGTCTAGGTTTGGTTCTCCATAATATTTCCATTGTCACATGGATAATTTTTCCCGCGCATCTCAATTACACATTAGTAATTCCAATTAACCTCATAAAATATAAAACAAGCGAATAAGAATACACATCAAACACTCTGCATACAATATACACTTAAACAAATCAATACATCTTATATCCGAATAAATCCACATAAGCAATTATCATGATTCTCATAATTTTGATCCACACATAACACTTGCATCCTATTTCTACCATCATAGTGAAGTCCTGCAATTCCAAATATGACATATATCTTCTCAAAGTAATCCTATTCTAGAATCATACAGAGTTCTATATCATAATGCACATAAATGAAGCATCAACGTACATCAATGTTATCCAGATCCTGGAATCTTATAAGTTCTAAATCCATAATGCATAAAAATGTACCCCTCAAGGTGAAATGATTCCGTAACCTGGTTCAATTACTTTTCTCACCAATCTATCTGTCTAACATAGCCCATCCTATTGAATTATAGCATTTATTAGGAGGGTCAACCATGGTCAACTAAGTTAATCAAAGCTTGGTTTGGGGAAGGCCTTACACTCATCTTCTGTTCCAAAGTTTATTTTGAACCCTACCATTGTGGAAAATGTTAAACTCCCTAGACCCCGTATTCAAGATTATCCCCGAGATTGCGAAACAAGATGATTCTGTAGGAGCTTTATTGAAAATCCCTAAGGGTGTAGCATTTGCAGAAGACCCTAGAATTTACATACATTGCAACATAGTAAACCTAGGGACTAAGGAGTTGAAGAAAATGTTTAATGAGATCATTTTTGATGAAAATGGAGTAATCAAACCTGAACATAAGATTGTAGAAAATCTAGGTTTTGTAGAGACTCTGAACATTCCTAAATTTCCTAAGGAAGTTGTCAGACTTGTATTGAGCAGAGTCCATGGAGAATTCATGTGGTTCGAATCAGATTGCAAAATAACCAGGAAAGCAATTAAGGCAGTTATTGGTTTACCTTCAACCGGTAGTAGGCCTGATAAAACCACGAAGATTCCTAACAAAGGAGTTATGGATTTAACTACAACAACATCTGATAACATGTCACTTAGAGTAAATGATGTTAAGGACATAAATATAAGATATGTGAGTATGGTACTAGGTTACAAAGATACTCATGCAAATAGACTAAATTTTGTTTCTAGTCTATGTATTCATAGTGCATATGAGATGGTACACAATAATGCTAAGATTGATGTGTGTGAATGGCTTAAAGATGAATTAATTGACAACCTGAAGAAGATTAAGGGTGACAAGAAAGGTAATTTCCATTTTGGAAACCTTCTGGTATGTCTGATGTTGTACTTTACCAAGGAGATACCTGACATAGGTCACAAAGATTTTGGTTATGACATCCCGGTAGGAAAACAAATACAAGATGCTTTCACTGGTATGGGCACTGACAGTTTTAAGAACATTTCAGACTAGTTCAAAAATATTCCAATCTAAGATGAGAGCAAGAGAGAGACTACCACAAAGCATAGTTGATAAATATGACAAGGAAATCTGCTTTGTTATTAAGAGAGATGAAACTTGGATAGAAGCAACAAGTCCTAGAACTATTTGGGTTATGAAGATGGGATATGAGGTAGACTTATCTATTTTGGAAACTTATGCTAAAGCTCTACTTGATGCACCAAGAGAGCCATCTGAGGAATTCTTTAGAAATTCAAAAACCATAGAGAGTAAAGCATCTATGCAGAAAAGGACTAAGAGGAGAAAAATTTATTAGAGATGCCTCCAAGAAGGTTAAGGAAATCAAAGAAAATGTCATGAACATCAATGGTATATCGGCAAGTGAACTTGAAGGACTACAACCTGAAGCACATGTTTCACCGGTTGTAACATCTTCTAACACCGACAGTGGTAAGGCTATCGAGTTTAAAAGAGTAGAAAGGAAGAGAAAAACCTCACCGGTATGTTGTCCTTCACCTAAGAAAACCAGGACACTGAGGAAGAAACAACATGTTGTTATGGAACCAAAGAAGAAAATTACACCTAAGAAGAAACAGACACCAGTTACCCCCACATTGAATGATTTACTGAATGAGCTAGCAGAGGAAGGTAATTTGTCTAATGTAAGAAAATGGTATAACACTTCAAATGATACTGACAAAAACACCATTGAGGAAAGAATTGTCTTACACTTGAATATATACATGAAAATTTTGATAGAAGTGATTGATGAGCTACCAAATCATCTCTACATGAGACTAGAAGCAAAGGGACTATCAGTGATGGAATTGGATAAGAAATTGAAAGTTAAAGCACTCTTGGTTGTTCATTCGGTAAACTCCCAAGGAATAAATTGATGAAATTGTCTTTGAAGCTAACCAATCTGTATTTGTTAGTGGACAACGACAAGTAAGCCTAATGGCTAGAAGGGTAAAAGAGATTGCAGAGGATACTACAAATAAATGGGATATACTCTTTGTAGAAAAAGAAAAGCAAGAAGAAAGAGAAGACATAAAAAGAAATTCAAAGTATATCAGAAAGACAAGGACAAGGGTAAAGGAAAAGTTGGTAGTATTCCAAACATAAAGGTTATAGATAACCTTCCACCGCCTCCTTTGGATACACCACCGGTACACTCAGAAGATCCACTGACTACTAATACTGAAGGTATAACACATGGTAATACTAACCCTGAGTCTGAGATACTCTTTACAATGAATGTGGATACTCAACAAGTAAACATTGTCATGGATAAGGATAATTTAGAGGTTAAGGCAGATAGTGTTGATAATAGCAAAATTTCAGAGAAATCAGCACAAACTATTGACTCTCAAGAAACTGAGATATTGACTCAAACAGAGAAACTATAAGAGACTAGAAAACCCACAAAGAACAAAGGTACTAGCACAGGATCACCAGAATCTGAGAAATCGACAGTAGAACTTTCAGAGAAACAATCAGAGGTAGAGGTTCATGTTGAGACTAAAAAATTGACAGTTACAGAGACACTAAAACAATCTGAGAAACCATTGAAGGTTGATATGCAAACACAGATAGATCCACCAAAGATAAATAAAAGAAAAATGGATACATCTGATGGAAATAAAGATGAGATACTGAAGGTGATTGGTCAGACATCTGTTGAGATGAAATCTACAGCTGAACCGAGTACAGCTACAAGTGAATTCAGACCTACCAATATCACTGAGGTACTCTTGGATTCTATAAAGAGGATAATTGACTACAATGCATTAGATTTTAAGGCAATTGATAACACTTTACCTATTATTAAGATGATTGCACCAAATTGTAACATAGATCACATTAAGGATTCTTTAGGTAAATTGGACACATTGTCCAAATTCATTTTTGATAATGTTATAACTATAGACAAGGTGAATGAGGATATCATAAAGGAGAGAGTTGAAAAAGAGAAAAACACACTCTTTGAAAACACAATAAAGAAATGTACCGATCATGTGGATACACTTTTACCAGTACTCAATTCTACAATTGTGGAGTATAAGGAGCTATACAGGGAAGCATGTAAACCTCGTTGTTTGATTGAGGACATTGATAAGGAGATGAAGAAGACATAAAAAGAAATTGATGACATTGCAGATAATATTATAGGTTCATCCAGACTCATCAGTTTTTTAACAAGAAATGGTAGTCTTTGAAGAGAAATTAGAAAAACTTGAGAAAGAGAAGGAAATGATAAAGTCTAATGCCCGGGAACTAAAAGATAAACTTGGTCTGAGGCTGGATAATATGATTACTCGGAGAACTGAATTGTCTAAGGCAATAGTACAAGGAGAACAATCATCGGAGTAGCAGATGCACTATCTCACCAGTATGATCCAACAGACTGAGGCAACTTTAGATGACAACAACAAATTTATGCAGAGTCTGAATATGATTTTGGCGGACATCTTTTAGATTGTAACCAACTAGTTACAAACCTTGAGGTAGCATTGATGACATCCTTTATCATTGATGTCAAAGGGGGACTAGTAGAGAGAAAAATTCATGTACAAAGGAGATCACTTTCTCAGGGGGAGCACATCTTTTTGGATTTCTGTTTTTGGATAACAATTTTGATTTTTCTCATAAGTGATGCCATCAATGCCAAAGGGGGAGATTGTTGGAATTCTACACTCCTATGAGAATATTTGACATTTCCATTGATGGAAACCATCTGGAAACCAACTGAAAAGTCACCAGAAATTGGTTTCTACATGCCCAACATCACAAACTTCATACACTGGTAGACACCGACACTGACAAGCACTTCACCGCCATTCAAATTACATCGGCAACAAGCATACTAGCACCCCAGCTAACATGGTATAATTTTTTATTTATATGAATTGTTTTGTAATGTAATTATCTTTTGTAAAGCCAACATGGTATACTGTAAAAGACTCATATATGTATGAGATCGTATAGGCCATTTTAGGAAAGTAGATAAGAGAGAAGCATAATGTGTGATGAGGCAATTTTGTATAAGGTGATTAAGTTGACAACGAAGGTTTTGGTTATTGACTGAGCTTAAACCGGTACTGAACATGGCATGAGAGATGTTATTTTAAGCAATACATTGTATTGGATTTGATAATCCATTTTGTAGTCATTGTGACTCTTTATTGAGTAGTGAGCTCTAGGCTGTTGGCCTCCCTACATGTGCAGGCCCACTGTAAGTAGTATTTATTTATTGGCCAATGAGTAAATATTGTGGGTCACAAATCCCACTGAGGTTTTTCCCACACCAGGTTTCCTCATTAGATATCTCGTGTTATGGTGTGTTTCTATGTTGTCTCTATTATTTCTGTTTATTGCAATAATTCTTACTTATCGGTACATTGTTTTGGGTTGCAATGTTATTAACAAGTTTAAATATTTTGTAAACCGATTAGACACTGATTCACCCCCCCTCTTAGTGTCTTTGGGACTGTCATTGAATCTAACACATAACACTCATAATGTTTATTATATTGAAGGATTAAGGCATAATCTATTGAGTGTAGGACAATTGGTGGATAAGGGATTTCAGTTACAATTCAAGGATGGAAAATGCAAGATCATCAACAGATCTAGATTGGAGATTGCAACCGGTACACAAACTAAAGATAATATCTTTCATTTGAACTCTGGTGAGAAGACTATTAGGACCCAGAGGCAACTGAGGAGGGGGGGGGGGGGGGGGGGGGGCGGGGGGGGATGAATGAGTTGTCTATTATTTTCAACCCAAATATAACTTAATTAAACTTGATGCATAATACCGATAGACCAAACTTAATGTCAGTTGACAGTTTAACAATTAATAATAGTACCGATAAAGTTTAATGCATGAAACAGAAAGAAAAATAACATCCACAACACATAACACAGATATTTGTACGTGGAAACCCTGTAAGGGGAAAAACCACGGTGGGAAACCTTACCCACAATCAAATGATACTACTATAGATAGTATGTGTGTACAAATGGGATCTACACATGTAGAAAGGCCAACTGCCTAGAGCTCACTGCTCAATCACAAAATGAGAGTCACACTAACTACAATTGGATGGTTAAATCCAATGATAATGTACTTCTCAAAATAACATCTTCATATACTGGATTCAGTAGTGGTTGAGCTCTGATTGTCTTCTTCATACCTTCCTTGAATCTTCAAATGATGTCTATGTGAGTATCTCTGATTATATTCGCATATACCTTATTACAATCCTCTACCACTTCTAATATCTTAATCTCACAAATGAGATCTTACATATATACCAGAACCTAAGACCAAATGTGTAGGTCGGCTCACTAAAAATATTACAATAAAATCAATTACAAATGAATCAATATGCGATGCATCATGTCGGCTCAATGCATTTACAATAATAACCAATCAATAAATCATCTCCATAACATGTCATGCTGATCTGGAATAGATAATGCTTGCCGGTCTATAACCTAGACCAATTTGTTGGTAACAACAAATATGAAAACTTGATTAGACCAATAACCAAATCACCAAAACCAAGTATCCAAACCATTTCTTCAACATAACCAAGTAATCTCCAGATGATGACAGATCATCCTTAGTGTAGGTAAATAATATAACCTGCTGGTGAACCAAATACCGGTGATTGTGCATAAGTCACTGAACATGTCGGTGAATATAACCAAAGATCTCTAGTGCTAATAAGTGTTGAAAAGTGTTGACAAATGTTGACATCAATGACAAAACTTATACAACACATCCATAATACCAACAATCTCCCCCTTTGGCATTGATGGCAACACAAGATGGAAAAACTATCTAAGTGCCAAAGCAGAAATGCCAAAAACCTACAATCTCCCAAAGAGATCAAAACACATAATATCTCTCCCCCTAGAAATAATCTCTCCCCAAAAGATAATGTGCTTTTTCATAGATATCTCTCCCCCTTTGACATCAAATGCCAAAGAAATACAAAACTAGATACAATTATTTCATAGAAATTATTACAAATGCCAACTTATCCAACTACCCCCCCTAAGAAGTAGCTCTCCTTCATCAAAGTCGGAAAAAGGTTTCTCTATTAATTCCTGTTGGTCTGATATCAATCTCCAACTGTCTAAGTTTCTACCGGTGAGGTTATAACCCCAAGCTGCTCTCTGAGATATTCAAAATTTTCCTTAGGCAAAGGCTTAGTAAAGATATATGCAATCTGCTATTTAGTATTCACATAAACCAATTTCACTTCTTTTGCTTCAACATTCTCTTTTAGAAAATTGAATTTGATAGAAACACATTTAGTTTTAGAGTGAAATACTGGATTCTTAGATATATCAATTGCTGCCATATTATCACAGTAAATGATTATAGGTTCTTTGAATTTTACCTTTATGTCCTTCAACATTTGCTTAATCCATAATACCTGAGTACAATCAGTTGCTGCTGCAACATATTTTGATTCAACTGTTGATAGTGATGTAAAACTCTGTTTCTTTCTCAACCATGAAATCAATCTGCTACCAAGAAAGTGGTGCTCTTTCTGTCATCTACATCTCCTACCCAATTTGCATCTGTGTATGCACATAAATCAAAATTTTCATCTTTAGGATACCATAAACCAAAATTTTGTGTGCCTTGTAGATACCGGAAAATCCTTTTCACTATCGATTCATGATTTTCCTTAGGATTACTCTGAAATCTTGAAGCAATACATACTACATTCATAATATCAGGTCTTGTTTGTGTCAAATATAGTAAACCTCCAATCATAGACTTATATCTTGTCAGATTAACAGGTGTTGATTCATCCTTCAATGATAGTTTATCAGTTGTAGTCATAGGAGTACTTACCAGTTTAGATTTTTCCATACCAAATTTATTTAGTAGTTCCTTTAAGTACTTTGATTGACATATGAATATACCTTTATCAGACTGTGAAATCTACAATCCTAAAAAGAATTTTATCTCTCCAATCATAGACATTTCAAATTCTTCCTGCATCTTATTACAAAAGTCTTTACACAATCCATCTTCTCCTCCAAAAATAATATCATCAACAAAAACTTCAATAACCAAGATGTCATTATCAGTCACTTTGAAATATAAGTTGCTATTAGCATTACCTTTAGTTTAACCAAGCTTCAAAATATATTTGTCCAATCTAGCATACCAAGCTCTAGGAGCTTTCTTCAATCCATATAAAGATTTCCTTAGCCTACAAACCATATCTTGGTCATTTGTCAAAGAAAATCCATCAAGTTGTTCAATGTAAACTTCCTCTTCAAGATCACCATTCAGAAATGCACATTTAACATCCATTTGATATACTTTATAGTTCTTGTGTGCTGCAAAAGCTAAGAATAGTTTGGCTGCCTCAATTCTAGCTACCGGTGCAAAGGTTTCATTGTAATCAATTCCCTCTTTTTGTGAATATCCCTTACACACTAATCTTTCTTTGTTTCTGATTACCTTACCATCTTGATTAAGTATATTTCTAAATACCCATTTATTTCCAATTACATTTTTGTTTTTAGGTCGTAGAACCAATGTCCATGTGTTATTCTTTTTAATTTGTTCCAATTCATCTTCCATAGCTTTAATCCAATGTTTATCTTAACATGCCTCAAAAATAGTTGCTAGTTCAATTTCAGAAATTAGACATACCTCTTCATTTGCCAGTCTTCCTTTATACATAACACCTTGATACTTATTGATAACTCAATGATGAACGAATAGTACCAAACCAATACTGAGAGGGGGTGGTGTGAATTAGTACAAACAAAACACAGTCCTAAACTAGTTTGACAACAGACACTTCAAATGACTGGTAAATACTGATACCGGGTTGAAATAGAGTGCAACCAGTAAAGCCAAGAGTGACTAAGACAAGCATTAACCGGTTAATCACTTAGCTTTCCACTCAACTCAAAACTACACTACCATTTCATCCTTATGCATGAATAGATAATCTATCATCGAAACATAATATTCAACTAGTTCAACATGTTTTATTGACAGGCATAAAACACAGAAGCATCACATGCTTGTTAGACAATAACAAAGTATCACAAGATAGGAGCATCACACATGACACACATATTTTCATCTGGAAACCCAACTAGGAAAACCATGGTGGGGATTAATACCCACAAGCTTGTTTTTGAACTCTTTGGAAGTCCGCTCTGTTAGGAGCCTTGTTCGGTTAGAGACATTACAATAGGTTTTGCTAGGAACCGATCTTGTTAGGGATCACCTAGTTAAGGGATGGCTAGAATACCTGGTTAAGGGTTAAACCTTGTTAAAGGTTACCTTGTTAGAGGATTTCAAGAACTCAATAGCTAAAGGATTTCACTAACTCAGTAGCTTAGAGTTACCCTATTAAAGGATTTACAACAAGCCGGTTAAGGCTACCCTGTTAAGGGATTTCACAATTGTTGAAGTGGTTAAAGATCAACAGGTATAACCATGATCTGATGATAGCACTCAATGCCAATGCAGATCCACCTAAGCTCCTCTTCACCTTCTGCACTTACACTCTACAGGTATCACTTCTCTCCTCTGGTCTGGCAAGAAACACGTATCCTTTCTCTTGGATACACACACATAATTTTTACCAACAACTTTAGAAACAAACACAACATTGACCTTATAGGAAATAGATAGGTCAGAAGCATAAACCCTAAACCCTAAACCTGTTAGGTTAAGCAATTCAAACAGTTCAATCCTGACCATTGAATATACTGTATTAAATGCAATAGATCTTGAATAAATCTCAAGACATTCTCCATCGTTCATTATCCATCAATTTCATGGTAGCTAATAATCCATCATGCGTTTTCACCGTTTACAAACTTCGCACATTCCCGAGGTAGATAGGGATAGTCTCCTTCATGCGCACAAGGTTGTTGTGGCAACATGATCTGTTCTTTGTTATACTGCTAACTCATCACACAAAGATCACCAATTGAGTCACAAAGGCTTGAGGTACTCCAACCCGAAATCCTAAAGTGGAAACTACCTACCAACCAGTAGTCATACAATGCTTCCATGTGTCAGTTCCCATAACTACATGCCGATTCACCTTGAACAAATATACCGCTTCACTTTGGCATATATACCAGTTCTCACATATGGCAGTTCTCTCTTCATATCACATATTGACATCAATGACAACATACAATATCATTATGTCCTCATACCGGTTCACATAATGCCAACAATCTCCCCCTTTGGCATTGATGGCAATATACAAAGATATCTCTCCGCTAACTCATCTTGTCCCCCAATTTCTACAGATATCTTCTCCACTTCACTTCTTCTCCCCCTTTGACAACAATGTCAAAGTGAAGGCACAAGCATCCCTATTCCATTATGGTGCTCCCCCTGAGGAGTAGCATCGTTCAACACATCAATCAACAAACAAAAAAAAATTTGACTATGGAATACCTGGCTGATGTGGAACAACTACTTTTAATTTACCTCCTAAAGGGGCAGTACCCCCAATTCACCTCTTAAATACACAAATGTAGTCTTTGGGAGAGGCTTGGTGAATATGTCTACTAACTACTCCTTACTAGAAACATGTTCCAGTGCAATCTCTTTATTCTAAACCTTTTCCCTCAAGAAATGATACTTAAGCTCAAAATGCTTGGTTGTAGAATGTAAAACTGGATTTTTTGAAATATTGATAGCACTTGTGTTATCACAGAATATACTTACCAGTTCAGATACAAGGATTTTGAAGCCATCTAATACATGCTTCATCCAAATTGTCTAAGTGCAGTTCATGAAAGCTGCAACATACTCTGCTTCCACTGTAGACTGAGAGATACAGCTCTATTTCTTACTCGTCCATGAGACTAGTCTACCATCGAGAAAGAATGCACTACCAGTTGTGCTTTTTTGGTCATCCACATTACCTGCCCAATCAGCATCTGTGAATACTTTCAGGTTGAAATCATTGCTATATGGGTACCACAATCCATAGTCAATTGTTCCCTTCAGATACCTAAGAATCCACTTGACTGCAACCAAGTGGGATTCTCTTGGACTTTTCTAGAACCTTGCAGTAATGCCAACTGCATGTGCAATATCCAGTCTGCTATGCACTACATAATGCAACTTACCAATCATTGATCGGTATTCCTTCTCATCAACCAATGCGGAATCATCCTCTTTTGATAATTTGCAACTGGTCACCATCGGTGTACCAACCGGTTTGCTATCTTCCATGCCAAAGGTCTTCAACACCTCTTTGACATATTTGGACTGAGTGATAAAGATTCTATCTTTCATCTGCTAGATCTGCAGTCCAATGAAGAACTTAATCTCCCCTATGAGTGACATCTCAAACTCTTTCTTCATCTCATCAGCAAACTCATGACTCATCTTGTCATCTCCACCAAAGATAATGTCATCAACAAAAACCTCACAGATCAGGATCTGATCTCTTTCAAACTTCAAGTAGCTATTTCTATCTTCACTTGTTCTCTCAAATCTAATCTTCAGAAGATGGGAATGTACATGTTCATACCATGCTCTAGGTGTCTGCTTTAGACCATATAAGGCTTTATGTATCCTACACACCCTATCACTATCTTCAGATAGGAAAAACCCATCCGGTTTCTCTATATACACCTCCTCTTCAAATACACCATTTAGGAATGTAGATTTTACATCCATTTGATATACCTTGAATCATTTAAAAGCTGCATATGCAAGAAGCATATGAACTCCTTCCAATCTAGCTACAGGAGAAAAGGTTTCTCCATAGTCTTCTCCTTCTTCTTGAGCATATCCTTTGCACACCAATCTGGCTTTTTTCCTAATCACCGTGCCATCCTCATTCAGCTTGTTTCTGAACACCCATTTGGTGCCAATGACATTTTTATGCTCTAGTCTGGGTACCAAGGACCATGTACCATTTTTCTCTATCTGGTCAAGTTCCTCTTCCATTGCCTTGATCTAGTCTTCATCTTTATGAGCCTCTTTGAATGATTCAGGCTCAAATTCAAAGATCATACATGAGTTTTCTCTAATCTTCCTTCTTGTAAGGATTCCTGCATCCTTATCTCCTATGATCTGCTTAGGATCATCATTCAGCTTGACATACCAAGGAATAGTCTTGACTGGTTCTTCTTGCTTTTCCTCTTCATCCTCATCTTCATTAGCATCAGCATTCACCAGTTCAGGAACACTGTTACTGGTACTTGGTTGACTAACAACTGGTTCCCAGAAGGTTGCAACTGGTTCATTTACAACTTGCTTAATGTCGGTTTCCTCTAGTTTCTCAAAGGTTTCATCAACTTTCACATTGTTGATTTCCATAATTCTCTGAGTCCTATTGTTGAAACACTTGAGAGCTTTACTCTTGGTGGAATATCCTAGGAATATTCCCTCATCACATTTAGCTTCAAACTTGCCCTGATGTTCACTCCTCTTCATGTAACATTTGCTACCAAATACTATAAAGTAGCTAACCACAGGTGTCTTACCGGTCTAATACTCATAAGGAGTTTTATCCTTACCTTTCTTGATGAGTACCCAGTTCATTATGTAGACTGCAGTGCTTACCGCTTCTCTCCAAAAGGTGTGAGCTACCTTTCCTTGAATCAACATGGTTCTAGCTGCTTCAACCACAGTCTGGTTATTCCTCTCTACCAGGCCATTCTATTGTAGAGTCCGAGGGGCAAACAGTTGCCTCTTGATGCCAAATTCTTCACAATACTTGTTGAATTCACCAGAAGTGAATTCCCCTCCTTGATCAGTTTTGAGGCAATTGATCCTTTTACCGCTTTCCTTCTCCACTAATGCTCTGAAATCTTTGAACTTCACAAAGGCTTTAGACTTGTCTTTCAAGAATGTGACCCACACCATTCTTGAGCAGTCATCAGTGAGAATCATAAAGTACCTATCACCCTGCACACTTCTAGTTTTCATAGGACCACACAAATCAGTATGCACAAGATCAAGCAAGTTGTCAGCAGTGAAAGATTTACTTTTAAAGGTTGAGGAAGACATTTTCCCCAATTGACACTCTCTGCACAAGGTATTATCTGGTTTTCTTAGCACCGGCAACCCTTTAACTACCTTGATCTTACTAGCCTTCACAATGTTATCAAAGTTTACATGGCAGAGTCTCCTATGCCATATCCAGCTATCATCAAATTTAGCCATAAGACATGTACTTATATTTGCATTCAGCTAAAATAGGTTACCTTTGGTTTGCATACCGGTAGCCACAATTTTGCCATTCTTTCCTTTGATTCTGCACACTCCATTCTTGAATTCTAGATTGAGACCACTGTCATTCAGCTGGGAAACACTTAGAAGGTTGTGTCTGAGACCATCAACCCAATACACATTGTCAGCACTACTCTTTCCATTCAGAGAGATGGACCCTTTTCCTTTAACCATACATGGTGCATCATTGCCAAAATGAACCACACCACCATCATACTCTTCCAAGGATAGAAACTTGCTCCGGTCACCAGTCATATGGTGAGAACAACCACTATCAATAATCCACTCATTGGAATTATCAAGGTGGGAGACAAGAGCCTTCTTGTCTGACACATCTTCCTTTACAACAACAAACACAATGTCTTCATTCTCTTCATCTTCTGATTCCTCATCTGTGACACCTTCATCAACTATAACAAAATAGTTTCTCTGGTTTCCTCCTTTGAATTTCTTGAATCTTTCTAGTTTATCCTTGTTGTCACTATTAGGACAGTTCATAGCAATATATCCTATCCAATTACAAGAAAAAAATTTCAAAGGGAGCTTACCTCTGTATTTATCAGTTCCTTTTGGAAGTTTCCTAGCAACAAGAGCTTCAAATTCCATTAGAAACTCCTCATCATCCATCACTCTACTCTATCTTGGTTCACCACTAGTGCTTGCTTCTTTTCCTTTCCTAGATGGTACAACAGAAGCTCTAAAAGTTGATTCAGTCTTTTGAACACTGCCATCAAAACTATTTAGCTCATAGGTTGTCAACTTTGCAATGATGGAGTCTAGGGATACCTTAGTCTTGTCAATTGATCTCAGCTCCTAAATAGCAGCAACTCTTATTGCATAGACCGGCAATAGGGATCTCAGGACTTTGCTGACCACAGTGGAATCTTCCATTTTACCACCTACACTCTTGATATCTTCGACAATAGTTTTGATTCTAATACCATACTGTTGAATGGTTTCACCTTCAACCATTTGCATGTCTTCAAACTTCCCTCTAAGGCTTTCTTCCTTAGCTTGTTTTACATGCTCATCACCTCCATAGATATTTTCAAGAGCATCCCATACCTCTTTGGGATTTACCTTATCTTGGACATCAAT
Source organism: Cryptomeria japonica (assembly GCF_030272615.1). Lineage (NCBI taxonomy): Eukaryota > Viridiplantae > Streptophyta > Pinopsida > Cupressales > Cupressaceae > Cryptomeria > Cryptomeria japonica. The sequence continues at coordinate 129,634,812 of NC_081410.1, read as the reverse complement.
GAACTCAATGTCAGATAAACTATTGATTAGGGCTTCCATGACTTGCTCATTCTCCTATATCTCTCTCTTTTGGTCATCGGTGAGAGTATCGGTAGGGGCAACATAGGGATTCTCAACATAGCTCCAGTGTTGAGCACCCATGCTTCTGATGTATATCTTCATTCTATCTTTCCATATACTAAAATTTTCCTTGTTAAACTTTGGACCTTCCCTCTTCATCATTACAACAGGATCTTTCCCTCAAGCGATTAAGCTTACAACACAGAGGACCTAGAGGATGCTCTGATACCAATTGATAACTCAATGATGAACGAATAGTACCAAACCGGTACTGAGAGGGGGGGTGAATCAGTACAGACAAAACACAGTCCTAAACTAGTTTGATAACAGACACTTCAAATGACTAGCAAACAGTGATATTGGTTTGAAATAGAGTGCAACCGGTAAAGCCAAGAGTGACTGAGACAAGCATTAACCAGTTAATCGCTTAGCTTTCCACTCAACTCAAAAATACACTACCATTTCATCCTTATGCATGAATAGATAATCTATCATCAAAACATAATAATCAGCTAGTTCAACATGTTTTATTGATAGGCATAAAACACAGAACCATCACATGCTTGTTAGACAATAACAAAGTATCACAAGATAGGAGCATCACACATGACACACATATTTTCACGTGGAAACCCAATTGGGAAAAACCACGATGGGGATTAATACCCACAAGCTTGTTTTTGAACTCTTTGGAAGTCCACTCTGTTAGGAGCCTTGTCCGATTAAAGACATTATAATAGGTTCTGCTAGGAACCGATCCTGTTACAAATCACTCAGTTAAGGGATGGTTAGAATACCCAAATAAGGGTTAAACCTTGTTAAAGGTTACGTTGTTAGAGGATTTCAAGAACTCAATAGCTAAAGGATTTCACTAACTCAGTAGCTTAGAGTTACCCTGTTAAGGGATTTCACAACTGTTGAAGTGGTTAAAGATCAACAGGTATAACCATGATCTGATGATAGCACTCAATGCCAATGCATATTCGCTTAAGCTCCTCTTCACCTTCTGCACTTACACTCTGCAGGTATCACTTCTCTCCTCTGGTCTGGCAAGAAACATGTATCCTTTCTCTTGGATACACACACACAACTTTTTCCAACAACTTTAGAAACAAACACAACATCGACCTTATAGGAAACAGATAGGTCGGAAGCATAAACCCTAAACCCTAAACCTATTAGGTTAAGCAATTCAAACGGTTCAATCCTGCCCATTGAACATGCTGCATTAAATGCAACAAATCTTGAATAAATCTCAAGACATTCTCCATCATTCATTATCCACCAATTTCATGGCGGTTGATAATCCATCACGCGTTTTCACCATTTACAAACTTCGCACATTCCCAAGGTAGATAGGGATAGTCTCCTTCATGCGCACAAGGTTGTCATGGCAACACAATCTGTTCTTTGTTATACTGCTAACTCATCACACAAAGATCACCAATTGAGTCACATAGGCTTGAGGTACTCCAACCAGAAATCCTGAAGTGGAAACTACCTACCAACCAGTAGTCATACAATGCTTCCATGTGCCGGTTCCCATAACTACATGTCGGTTCACCTTGAACAAATATACCACTTCACTTTGGCATATATACCGGTTCTCACATATGTCGGTTCTCTCTTCATATCACATATTGACATGAATGACAACATACAATATCATTATGTCCTCATACTGGTTCACATAATGCCAACACTTATTCCCAATTATTTGACTTTCAGAGTGATTCAATCTTACATACCTGGGTGTGTTCACTTGCTACTATTCTTCAGTCACTGTGGAATTCTCACATGATGCTGGTGTGACTGGATCAACATTTTGTACCAGTGTATTCCGTGTAGGTTCATTTGTGATTATCTCAACTGCTGGTTCAAAGTCCATAGACCTTGAATTACCTCTAAATTGTTCATCAATCTTCACATTCTCACTCTCAATGATTTTCTGTAATGTCTTATTAAAATATCTATATGCCTTTCTCTTAGATGAATAACCAAGAAATATTCCCTCATCACTCCTAGGATCAAATTTACCAATATAATCATCTCTCCTAATATAACATTTGCTTCCAAATATTCTGAAATATTTAAGAGTAGGAGTATTACCAAACCATAGTTCATGAGGGGTCTTACCGGTTTCACCTTTGATGTGAAATTTGTTGAATGTGTAAACCGATGTATTCACTACTTCTCTCCAATACACATGAGGTAGGTTTTCTTATGATATCATGCTTCTAGCTGCATCCAGAATAGTTATGTTCTTCCTTTCCACAACTCCATTCTAGTGGGGTGTCTGAGGTGCTGATAGTTGTCTTCTGATTCCATTCACTTCACAGAATGTATTAAATTCCTTAGATGTGAATTCACCTCCTTGATCTGATCTTAAATGTTTGATTTTCTTACCAGTTTCATTCTCTACCATTACTTTGAATAATTTGAATTTCCCAAAAGCTTCTGATTTCTCCCTGAGAAAAGTAACTTAACATATTCTAGAATAATCATCAATGATTAGCATAAAATATCTATCTCCTTGTAAACTTCTAGTTCTTGCCGGACCACATAAATCAATATGAATTAAATCAAGAACATTATTGGATTTTTCTGGAATACTCTTAAAAGTTTCTCTAACTTGCTTTCTAAATTGACATTCCTTACGTACTGGATTATGAGGTCTTACAATCTTAGGTAAATCCGTTACTGCCTTAGTTGTACTGATCTTCACAATGCAATCAAAATTTACATGACAAAGTCTCTTATGCCATAACCAACTTTCATCAATATGTGCGATTAAGAATGTCTTCTCATTGGTATTCAAATGAAAGATATTACCTCTAGTCTGATTAACGGTTGCAATTTCCAAACTAGTTCTATTCATGATTCTGCATGTACCATTCTTGAATTGTAACTAAAATCCCTTTTCAACTAATTGACCAACACTCAAAAGATTATTCTTTAAACCTTCAACATAATAAACATTGTTAGTATTGTGCTTACCATCAAAAGAAATAGTGTTTTTTCCTCTAATCAAACAAGCTTTATCATCCCCAAATCTTACTAGACCTCCATTGTATTCTTGAAAGCTTAAGAATTTACTTTTATCGCCAGTCATATGATGTGAACATCTAGAATCAATGATCCATTCATCCTTTTCTTCAATTTTAGCTGCCAGGGCCTGCTCTACTAGTTGTACAGTAGGTGTTAGTTGATCTCCTCTTATTGCAAAAAAATCCCATCCATTGTCTGTCAATTCCTCATCAAAATCATCAGTAACTCCTTCATCAACATAGTAACATGATTTGTCTCTATTCTTCTTAAATGTGTATCTCTAATATTCAGGGTTAGGCTTATATGTTCTTTTAGCTTCTTCTTTCAATCTTGCATGTCTATCAAGACACCTAGATACCATATGACCAATTTTATTGCAGTTAAAACATTTAAATGGTGCTTTACCTTCATACTTACTTCCTATTGGACCTTTAGGCATTTTTATTGCAAATAGTGCTTCAAGCTCTTCAAGTTCTTCATTTTCCCTTTTGATGTCTTCAAGTTCTCTTGCATAAAGTGCTTTCAAATCAGATTTCTCTGATGATGATGACAATGATGATGTAGATGATGATGCTTTTAAAGCTAAATCTATCTTAATTGAAGCAAGATGACCAAATTCCTCAAGTTCAAAAGCTAAAAGTTTTCCAAACAAGGTATCTCTAGATACTGATGTATTAGGCATTGTTCTCAATTCATTAATAGCAGTTACTTTTATTTTGTATGCCAGTGGCAATGCTCTTAAAAATTTAGAAACAATTTCATCTTCACTTTAGGATCCTCCACAACATTGTATACACAAAACAATTTCATTAACTCTTTCCATAAATGCAGAAATCCTTTCATCTTCTTCCATTTTCAGATTTTCATATCTGGCCTAGAAGCGTTCCAGTTTTGCAATTTTGACAGTGGTATCACCTTCATTCAATATCTCTAATTTATCCCAAATAGATTTAGCATTAGATCGGTCTGATAATCCCATGATTTGCTGATCTGACAATGCGCTCAAAAGTGCTTCTCTTGGTTTGCAATCATTCTCCCGATCTTTAGCCAAGGTAGGTGGATTAGGTTGACTCTGTGTAGGACCAATATAGCCATTCTTTGTAACATCCCACATGTCTCTTCCAATGCAATCAAGATGTGTCTCCATTCTGATCTTCCATTTACCATAGTTAGTTCCATCAAGTTTTAGACTGTCCTTCCTAAAATAGTTAGTTGTCATAGAATCTCCTCAATTTGTTGAACTTCTACAAAAAGATAACTTGGCTCTTATACCAATTGTTAGGACCCAGAGGCAACTAAGAGGGGGGCATGAATCAGTTGTCTATTAGTTTCAACCCAAATATAACTTAATTAAACTTGATGCATAATACCATTAAACCAAACTTAATGTCGGTTCATAGTTTAACAATTAATAACATTACCGGTAAAGTTTAATGCATGAAATAGAAAGACAGATAACATCCACAACACATAAAACAAATATTTGTACGTGGAAACCCTGTAAGGGGAAAAACCATAGTGGGAAACCTTACCCACAATTAGATGATACTACTGCAGATAGTATGTGTGTACAAATGGGGTCTGCACATGCAAAAATGCTAACTACCTAGAGCTCACTGCTCAATCACAAAATGGGAGTCACACTGACTAAAATTGGATGGTTAAATCCAATGATAATGTACTACTCAAAATAGCATCTTCATATGCTAGATTCAGTATTGGTTAAGCTCTGATTGTCTTCTTCATACCTTCCTTGAATCTTCAAATGATGTCTACGTGAGTAGCTCTGATTATATTCGCATATAACTTATTACAATCCTCTACCACTTCTAATATCTTAATCTCACAAATGAGATCTTACATATATACCAAAACCTAAGACCAAATGTGTAGGTTGGCTCACTAAGAATATTACAATAAAATTAATTAAAAATGAATCAATATGTGATGCATCATGTTGGCTCGATGCATTTACAATAATAACCAATTAATAAATCATCTCCATAATGTGTCATGCTGATCTAGAATAGATAACGCTTGTCAGTCCATAACCTAGACCAATTTGCCAGTAACAACAAATATGCAAAATTGATTAGACCAATAACCAAGTATCCAAACCATGTCTTCGACATAACCAATTAATCTCCAAATGATAACAGATCATCCTCAGTGCCGGTGAACAATATAACCTGTCGGTGACTGTGCATAAGTCACTGAACATGCCGATGAATATAACCAAAGATATCTAGTGCTGATAACTGTTGACAAGTGTTGACATCAATGAAAAAACCAATGCAACACATCCATAATACCAACAAAGACATGTTTGATTGCACAAATTAATGATAGTTGGCTATGACATAAGAGGTTGTGTCATTTGAATTTTGGTTGTATTGTGAATATTAGTTCTACTAAGGCAGTTAGAGATATACCTAAGATTGTAAAGCCCTATAATCCAGTATGTAAGGATTGTCAAATGGGAAATCAAGTCAAAACTTCTTTTAAAAGTATACAAGAAAAATCTAATGATGTTCTTGATCTTATTCATACTGATTTGTGTGGTCCTACTTGAATCAAAAGTTTTCAGGGTGATAGATATTTCATGCTAATCATTGATGACTATTCTAGAATGATGTGGGTTACTTTTCTAAGGGAGAAGTCTAAAGTATCTAAACAATTTAAAATATTTAAAGAAAAAGTTTAGACAGAGACATGATTGAATATTTAATGTTTAAGGTCATATCAGGGTGGAGAATTCAGATCCAGTGAATTTAACAACTATTTTGAGAAGAATGGGATAAGGAGACAGTTGTCTTCACCCAAAACACCTCAATAGAATGGATTTGTGGAAAGGAAGAACATAACTATAGTGGATGCAACTAGAACTATGATGATGGAAACTAATATGCCTCATGTCTACTGGAGAGAAGCTGTAAGCACAATGGTATACATAGTCAACATAGTTCATATCAAAGGAGATACTAATAAGACGCCTTATGAATTATGGTTTGGTCATATACCGACAATTAAGTATTTTAGAATCTTTGGTAGTAAATGCTATATCAAAAGTGATGATTCCATTGGAAAGTTTCATCCTAGATGTGATGAAGGAATATTTACTGGTTATTCTAATGAAAGAAAAGCATATAGATGTTATAACAAAATATTGCAGAGAATTATGGAGAGCACAAATGTCAAAGTGGATGAGCATAATAGAAGTCAAATCAGAACTTAAGAGAGAGAACCAATAGTGGAAATGATCATAACTAAACCGATAGTACCTATACCGGAACAAAATGTTGAACCAGTTACTTCGGCAACATCAAAAAATTCAACAATAACTGAAGATTAGGACTGAAGAACAGAAAATCAAAAGACTCCTAGATATATAAGGTTGAATTATTCAAAAGATCAGACCATTGGAGAAAAAAAAAAGGAGTGATGACAAGAAGAAGGTTGGCAGCTGATGAGGTATGTTTTATTGCTCAAGTTGAACCGACATCAGTAATTGAAACTTGTAAAGATGAAAGTTGGATGAAAGATATGGAAGAAGAATTAGATCAGATAGAAAAGAATAACACATGGACTTTAGTTCCTCGGCCTAAAAATAATAATTTTATTGGAACTAAATGTTGGGATCTAAGAACACTAAGAGGGGGGGGGGGGTGAATTAGTGTTCTTCTGGTAAGATATGGTTTTATCCTTTTATATTATACACATATAAACTGTTAAATGAAGAAACATATAACTTGAAACAAATAAACCATCCACATAAATGAACACCATAACACACATAATTTATACATGTAAAACCTCAAAGAGGAAAAACCATGGTGGGATTTGTGACCCATAATATCATTTCACTAGCCATATGAAAGATATTACATAAAATGGGTGCCTGCACATACAAGAAGGCACACTGCTCATCACAAAAGAGTCTCACTGACTACAAGCTTCTACTGAAATAAAACAATAATGTATCTGCTATGCCAAAAAGAGTTATGGTTATAGTTCTACTCTGTACCGGTTCATAGACCCTAAACACTTCTACCGATATCTCCTCTCCTCCAAAAATGCTTTCCAAACTATCTACAGATCATTGCATGATATAACATTCACATACAAAATTATATACATACATATACTTCACATTACATAGTCTCCTATGTCCTTATTACAATCCATCTCATTTATAGATATAATGACTTTAACAAACTGACCTATATACCCTTCACAAACAATATGTCTTATGTCGGCTTATTTTGCATTACAAAAGATATACAATGTCGGCCTTAATAATTACAAAATGATTTTATAAATAAAACTTATTTTAGGTCCAAGCCTAATGTTGGCTTCACTGAAGTGCTGGATGTCGGTGTCAGTGCCAGTGCCAGTGCCGGTGTAACAATGGATACTCCAATGTCGGTGTATGCCGATGTATGTTTCCTTATGAATCATTTTGCCATCAATGACAACATATGAATCCAATGAGTGTCAATTGCCAACACTAAATGGGTTTTTAGAAATAAATTAAATTAGGATGGAAAAGTTGTGAGGAATAAAGATAGATTGGTTTGTAAAGGATATTCTCAAAAGGAAGGAATTGATTATGGTGAAACCTTTGCATCGGTAGCTAGGATTGAAGTTGTAATATTATTTCTTGCTGATGCTACACATAAGAACTACAAGGTTTATCAGATGGATGTTAAGTGTGCATTTATGAATGGAGATCTTGAAGAGGAAGTTTATATTGAGCAACCTAATAGATTTTCACTTTCAGATGACAAAAACATGGTTTGCAGGTTAAAGAAAGCTTTATATGGATTGAAACAAGCCCCTAGAGCTTGGTATGCAAGACTAGATAAATATATTTTGAAGCTTGATTTCACTAAAAGTAATGCTGACAGTAATTTATATTATAAGATCACTAATGATTATATATTGATTATTGAGGTCTTTGTTGATGATATCATTTTTGGAGGTGAAGATAAGTTGTCTATGGAATTCTCTAACAATATGAAGATTGAATTTGAGATGTCTATGATTGGGGAGATGAAATTTTTCTTAGGTTTGTAGATTACTCAAACTAACAAAGGTATTTTCATCTATCAAACTAAGTATGCTAGAGAGTTGTTGAAGAAAGTTGGGCTGGAAAATTTTAAACTGGTTAGTACTCTAATGGTTACAAGTGAGAAATTGACTAATAATGATACACCTACACCAATAAATCCTACTAGGTACAAGTCTATTATTGGAGGTTTCTTATATCTGACTCATACTAGACCAGATATAATGAATGCAGTTTGTATTGTATAAAGATATTAGAGTGATCCTAGAGAAAATCATGAGAGTGTGGTGAAAAGGATTTTCAGGTATTTGTAGGGAACAACTGAGTATGGTTTGTGGTATCCTAAAAATGACGACTTTACATTATGTGCATATACAGATGTAGATTGGGCTGGAGATGTTGATGACCAAAAGAGAACATCCGGTGGAGCTTTCTTTCTTGGAAATAAACTTGTTTCATGGATCAAAAAAAATAAGTCATGCACTTCTTTATCTACTATTGAAGCTAAGTATGTTGTTGTTGCTACTAACTATACACAAGTTCTATGGATGAAGCAAATGTTGAAGGATATAAAAGTGGATTGTAATGAACTGGTAGTTATTCATTGTGATAACTCTACTGCTATTGATATATCAAAGAATCTAGTATATCATTCTAAGACAAAGCACATATCTATCAAGTATAACTTTTTGAAGGACAAGGTGGAGGCAAATGAAGTTAGAGTGGTTTATGTGAATACTAAAGAGTAGATTGCAAACATCTTCACTAAACCTTTTCCTAAAGAATCATTTGAGTACTTCAGAGACAGATTGGGGGTTTCTGCCCCTCCGATAGAGACCTAAGTGATGCTTATTGGCATCACTCTTGTATGCATTTATAGAGCTATTATTCATTTTGGATTGATGTAGTGATGCTACTACTTTGGGGGAGTAGTCAGTTGTGCGATTCAAAGGATTTATGATCTTTCTTTGATATTTATGGCGAATCTTTGACATTGATGTCAAAGGGGGAGATATCAGAGCTTCATTGCTATATCATTTTTTGGGAGATTGTTGGTTGTCTTTCATTGGGGGAGACTTGTTTCACATTTCTTGGCACTTGGATGTTTTTCACATCTAGTGTTTCCATCAATGCCAAAGGGGGAGATTGTTGGAATTTAGAGGAATTGATAATGTGTTGCATTGATGCTTTGTCATTGATTTAAACATCGGTTGTTTTGGTTGTTTACCAGTTTTCGGTTGGTTCTGGTAGAGTGGTTGGATTATGATATTAATTTGGTATGATCCGGTATGCTTTGGTTTGTGGAATTGATTTGGATCTGTCATTCATGCTATTCAGATATGTATCATGATCATTTGGTTTGGGATTTGATGACTCAAGAGCTATCATTTGTTCTAGTAAGTATTTTGGTCACCGATAAGGGTTTTATCGGCAGAGCTTTGTTGAAGATCTTTTGATGCACATGATAAGTGGTTTTGGTGTGGCTTCTAGATGGATTTCAGGATGTTGTTGGTTATCTTGTTCATGTTCCCGCTCTTTGTTTGTTTTGGATTTGGTTTATGGTGACCTATTTTGGGTCTGGTGTTATCTAGGTTATGGACTGGTTTATGTAACGTGTTGGAGGATGTTCTTGATGCATTACCGATGGGATTTAATGATTGGTTTACATTGTTTTGGCCTAAGATGACTTGGTTGATCATTGGATTATGAGTTTATGTTATGAATTTATTGTATTATCTTTTAGGTGGTCAACCTAATTGTTTAGGTCCTGGGTTGGTATAAATATGATGTAAGACCTCTTTGTAGATCAATGTATATGGGATTATGGTTATCTTGGTGCGAATAATGTTGTAATAATATGCAAAAGGTTTTTTCAATCATAGGTGATTGAATTGGGTTTCTAAGAGAGGTTTGAGACCTCCGGGATTGTACTCAGGCATAGGAGACTCTATACTTGTAGTTCAATCTTCATTCTAGATTATAGTCTAGATTTATTTTGTAGTTAGTGAGGCTCCTTTTGTGTTGAGTAGTGCACTCTAGGTTGTTGGCCTTCCTGCATGTGAAAGCCTCTCATATTATAATCACATACTTACTGCATAAGTATTATCTGACTTTGGGTAGGCTTCCCACTGTGGTTTTTCCCTTTACTGGGTTTTCCACATATAAATCTTGGTGTAATGTGTTTTGGATGGATGGTAACTGTTCTTTGATTTATGTTTATGTTTAATTGCTATATATGTCTTTTTGGTATTAAGTTTATGTGTTCTGGTAATAAGGATTTGAATGCTTAATGTTTTGTAATTCGGTGACAACTGATTCACCCCCCTCTCAATTGTCCTCAGGTTATTTGAGTTGTCTAACAATCCCATGGTTTTGTAGTTATTGTTTTGATAGTTTCTCATATTGTATCTCCTATATACGAGGTGCATGAGATAGCATGAGATAGAAGTTGTTTGTAAGAGCCTTATGGATATTGAGTTACCTTCGGGTCTTTGATTAGTGGTACTCTTATGAAGAGCTTTCTCTATAAGTATATTGTAATATGTTATTGATTGTTGAATAATATATTGAGCTACTTTTGGAGTGTTTTATTTTTCTCTCGAAAGGGTTTTGCCCATGTAAATCACTGTGTTATTGTGTTGTGATATGCATGATATTTTTTTTATTTCTGTTAAGTTTTTGTAACTGTTGTAATGATCTACAAAAGCTTTTGCATTATTCTCCTCTCAAGGTTAGTGTAGAAAGTTGTTCTGCTACTTAACTTCCTTACAAGGATGACGATGGTTACCTAGTAAAGGAGTTGATGTGTACCAAGATAAATGGTTTAAAGAAGAGGATAGTTGAGAAAGTGAAGAAATTTGAGAATTTATCCTAGAAAATGGAAAGAGAAAAGAGAAAAATAATTGAATAGAAGGTTGAACTAGAAGAAGTGAAAATAATTGAATAAAAATTTACAAAAATATCACAAAACAAAGACAAGAACTATGAACAACTAGAAGAAGAGATTGTTACATTAAGAAAATATATTGACAAAGCAAATATAATCAACTAAAAATGAAGTTTGAGAAGAGTACAAAGATGCTGGATTAAATTATTGGAAGTCAAAGACCACCACATATCAAAATTGGCATAGGCTTTATTGGAGAACAAAAAGGCAAGAACATAGAGGAGTCTGCAAGACTAGAAGTAGTGAGTACAAAGGAGAAAGGGTTTAAAAGTTTAGAGATAGAACACGTTATTGAAACTAGAGAAAGAAAGATGATGAATGATAAATTCATTTAGGTTCAAAAGTATAAACACTTCACTTTTGGATCAGCGACAACTGTAATTGACATACCGCAGACAGGGTTTTCTTTGCACAACAAACTAAGATCCTCTTTGCACTAAAATTCCTTAGGATTCATTCTAACAAATGATCGAAATAACCAAGTATCTTTACAATATATTTTATTTTGAGCAAATAAGAATTAATGACAAGTATACTTCCTAAACACAATTTTCCCTTTTGAAACCTTTTTTTGGTAACACCCAAAAAACATTTTAAAAGTTCCAAAAAACTATCTTTTGACCTTCTACTCAAAATCTTGAGGATTATAAGATTTTTATTTCAATTATCCCCCTTAGTCCATCAAGAAAATTCAATTTTTGGTAGAAGCAACACCATCAGTTGGTGCTGACACAACTTTTGTATTCTACTATCTTTTCATTAGATTTCTTAATCCACATCTTTTCGCTCTCAAGGTTAATGTCCACTTTCTTTGTCGATCTGAAAGACATATTAGATTTGTTTCTACAATCTCTTTCCATATGCCCTACTTTGTTTCAATTATAGAAAACCGAACTTCTCTGATGATGATTTTCATACCTTCCATTACTTCCAAATCTGTTAGATTATTTACATTCAAATGCTTTATGCCCATATCTATTATAGGAGTAACAAATTCCATGAAATGATTGTCCAACATTTGTATTTTTGTATCCATTCCAAATCATCCTGTTCCTACACTTATTTTCTTTATGTCCAAACTTGTTGCATGAATAGCATCTTATCACAATAGGTTGATTCCTTATCTGACCTCTACATTCACTAGCTCTATGTCCATATCTATTGCAACTAATGCAATTAGCTTTAAAAGTGTACTTGTTAGAAACTAGAGGAGACTTCTAGATACTCTAAACCAAAGTATCATTGTTCTTTTCTTTCGCTTTATACCATTCTCCTTCTTCATATCCCAAGCCTTCCTTGTATTTTCTTTGTTTCTGAGTATTGAGTACAACATCAATAAATTCACTTTCAGCTTTCAAATTTAGGCCTTTATCAATCTATTCCTTCACCTCCTTCAATTTCATTTTCAGCTTATGCACCTCTTTCTCAAGTTTAGTACAATCCTTTATTTTTTCTATTCAGCATTGTATCAAGATTATACATTTTCTTTCTTATCTTCAACTTTCTTCAATTTAAATATGTTCTCATCCAAATATACAAGAGTGGATCTTAGTTCTATTGGAAATTTGGAGGAACTGATTATGTGTTGCATTGATGTTTGTCATTGATGTCAACACTAGTTGTTTTGCTATCTCCCTACTTTCGGTAGAGTGGTTGGTCTTTGATGTTGATTTGGAGATTTGTCTCTAGTTTGGTCCGCCTATTGGAATTGGTTTGGATTGGTTATTAATGTGTTCCTAATGCGTATCACATTTAGTTGGTTTTGGATTCGATGATCTGGATGCTATCATTTGTTTTAGTAAGCCTTTTGGTTACCAGTAAGGGTTTTACCGGCAACACTTTGATGAAGATATTTTTGGAATCTGATAAGTGGTGTCGGTGCGGCTTCTAGAAGGTTATCAGGATGTCGATGGTTATCACATTCATGTTCTAGTTGACCGTGGTGTTTCATTTGTCTTATGGAAACCTACTTTGGGTCCAGTGTTATTCTGCTATCTTATGATCTGGTTTATGTAACATGTTGGTTGATGCTCTCGATGTGTCACTGATTGGATTTATTGTTTGGTTTATGTTGTTTTGGTCTTAGTCCAACTTGGTTTATCATTGGTTTGCAAGATTATGTAATGGATATATTGTATTATCTTTTAGGCGACCAACCTAATTGTTTAGGTCCCATGTTGGTATAAATATGATGTAAGATCCCTTTGTAGATCATTGCATGGTATGGGTTATGGATTATCTGTGTGTGAATAAAGTTGTAATTACATGCAGATTTTTTGGTCAATCATAGGTGTTTGAATTGGGTTTGTGAAAGAGGTTTAAGACCTCCAGAATTGAGCTTAACCGGAATTGTACTCAGGCATAGGAGATATTATTCTTACAGTTCATTCATCCTTTCAAATTGTAGTCAGTGAGGCTCCTTTTGTGATGAGTAGTGCACTCTATGTTGTTGGCCTTCCTACATGTGGAAGCCCATCCTATTGTAACCAAATACTTGTTGCAGAAGTATTATCTGATTGTGAGTAGGCTTCCCACCATGGTTTTTCCCTTTACCGAGTTTTCCATGTACAAATCATGGTGTTATGTGTTATGGATGGTAGGTAATTGTTCTGTGATTTATGTTTGTGCTTAATTGTTATATTTGCTATTCCAGTATTTGGGTTATGCATTTCAATAATAGGTTTTGTATGCTTAAAGTTTTATAATATGATCACAAATGATTCACCCCCCCTCTCAGTTGTCCACTGGTTATCCTAACAATTAGAATCGGAACTTGTTCCTCTCTAAAAAAGCTTAATTGCTTGAGGAAGATCCTATGACAACTAATAGCTCAATTGTATCTATTTTCCGAAGACAAACCCCTAAGCTTGATTCAAAAAATTATAGGGTATGGAAGATTTAGATGGAGACTCATTTGAGATGTATTGGGAAAGAGATTTGGGATATCATGGAGAAAGGTTATACTCCTCATAATCTGGCATCTGGCGATCCTCCTCTGGCAAACCTAGATAAGCACATTGAAAATGATTGTAGATCTAGAGAAGCCCTTTTGAGTGCACTTTCTTATCAACAAAAAATGGGATTAACTGCCCAATCATCTTTGAAGGCTATATGGGATAAGTTGGAGACTCTGAATGAAGGTGACCCTATTGTTAAAATTTCTAAACTTGATGGTTACTGGGTGAGGTATGAGAACCTAAAGATGGAAGAAGATGAAAGGATTACTACTTTTATGGAAAGAGTTAATGAAATTGTTATGGGAATTCAGTGACGTGGTATATCTCTGAGCAAAGATAAGATTATTTCTAAAGTATTGAGAGATTTGCTACCGGATTACAAGATGAAGGCTTCTGCAATTAATGAGATGAGAACAATGGCTAGCACTTCTCTTGATAGGGATACTTTTGTTGGAAAGTTATCTGCTTATGAGCTTGAAGAAATTGTTCCTCAAGGAGCTGCAAAGACTAAATCTTCTTTTCATACATCTGCATCATCAATCGACAAGAGTGATTGGAAAGATTTATATGTGAAGGAACTAGAGGAAATGAGGAAATAAGATGATGATTTTGAGAAACTTGAAGCCCTATTTTCTAGAAGAGTACCTAAAGGTCCAACAGAAAGTAAGTATGAAGTAAAATCACCATTTAATTTTTTTTCATGTAATAAGATAGGTCATTTTGCATCTAGATGTCCTGAAAGGAATTCAAGATTTGAAGAGAAAGCTAGAAGATATTTTAGGCCTAACCATGATTATTAGAACAAGCATAAGTACAGGAGGAACAAAGACAAATCATGTTACTATGTAGATGAGGAAGTTGTGACTGATTTTGATGATGAACCCACACAAGATTTAGCTAGTGGATCCCGTAGTGGAAAGGAATGGGTATTTTTGGCTATTAAGGAAGATGCTCTGATACCTGTTATTCAAAATGAGGAAAAGGCCCTTGCTGCTAAAATTGAAGACAATGATGAATGGGTGATAGATAGTGGATGTTCACATCATATGATTGGAGATAAAAGGAAGTTTTAATCTTTACAAGAATTTGATGGTGGTCTGGTTAGATTTGGAGATGACAAAGCATGTATGATCAGATATATTGAGTGTAGGACAGTTGGTGGATAAAGGATTTCAATTATAGTTCAAGGATGGAAAATGCAAAATCATTAATAGATCTAGATTAGAGATTGTAACCAGTACACAGACTAAAGGTAACATCTTTCATTTGAACTCCGGTGAGAAGACATGTTTGATTTCACAAATTGATGAGAGTTGGCTATGGCATGAGAGGTTGTGTCATGTGAAATTTGATTGCATTGTAAAGATCTGTTCAACTAAGGCTATTAGAGATATACCTATGATTGTGAAGCCCTATAATCCGGTATGTAAGGAATGTCAAATGGGAAAACAGATCAGAACTTCTTTTAAAAGTATACAAGACAAATCTAATGATGTTCTTGATCTTATTCATATAGATTTGTGTGGTCCTGCTAGAATAAAAAGTTTTCAAGGTGATAGATATTTCATGCCAATCATTGATGACTATTCTAGAATAATGTGGGTTAATTTTCTAAGGGAGAAATCTAAAGATTTTGAAAAGTTTAAAATATTTAAAGCTAAAGTTGAGACAAAGACAAGTTTGAAGATTAAATTCTTAAGGTTGTATCAGGGTGGTGAATTCATATATGGTGAATTTAATATTTATTGTGAGAAGTATGGGACAAGGAGACAATCATCTACACCCCAGACACCTTAGCAGAATGGTGTTGTGGAAATAAAGAACAAAACTATCTTGGATGCAGCCAAAACTATGATGATGGAAGCTAATTTGCCTCATATCTATTGGAGAGAAGTTGTGAGCATGGTAGTATATACATTCAATAGAGTTCATATCAAAGAAGACACCGGTAAGACACCTTATGAGTTATGGCTGGGTCATACACCTACAGTTAAGTATTTTAGAATCTTTGGTATTAAATGATATATCAAAAGAGATGATTCCATTGGAAAGTTTGATCTCAGATGTGATGAAGGGATATTTCTTGGTTATTCTAATGAAATCAAAGCATAAAGAATGTTATAACAAAATATTACAGAGAATTGTGGAGAGTGCTAATGTCAAGGTGGATGAGTTGTACAAAGGTCAAATAAGAACTTATGAGAGAGAACCAAAAGTGGAGATGATCATAACTGAACTAGTAGAACCTATACCAAAACATAATGTTCAACTAGTTACCCTGACAGTATCAAAAAATTCAATAGTAACTAAAGATCAGAGCAGAGAAACAAAAAGTTAGAAGAATCCTAGGTATGTAAGGTTAAATCATTCAGAAGATTAGATCATTGGAGACAAGAACAAATGAGTAATGACAAAAAGAAGGTTGATAGTTGATGAGGTATGTTTATTTTCTCAAGTTGAACTGACATTAGTTATTGAAGCTTGTAAAGAGGAATGTTGGATGAGAGCTATGGAAGAGGAATTAGATTAGATAGAAAAGAACAACACATGGACTTTAGTTCTCCAGCCTAAAAATAAGAATGTTATTGGAACTAAGTGGGATTTTAGGAATAAAATGACTGAGGATGGACAAGTTGTGAGGAATAAGGCTATATTGGTATGTAAAGGATATTCTCAGAAGGATGGAATTGATTATGATGAGACTTTTGCTTCAGTAGCTACAATTGAAGATGTGAGATTATTTCTTTCTTATGCTGCCCATAAGACATACAAGGTTTATCAGATGGATATTAAGTTTGCATTTTTTAATGGAGATATTGAAGAGGAAGTTTACATTGATAAACCTGATAGATTTTCCCTTTCAGATGACAAAAACATGGTTTGTGGGTTAAGGAAATATTTATATGGATTGAAACAAGCCACTAGGGCTTGGTATGCTAGATTGGACAAATATCTTTTGAAGCTTGGTTTCACTAAAGGTAATGCTGATAGTAACTTATATTATAATATCACTTATTATAACATATTGATTGTTGAAGTCTTTGTTGATGATATCATTTTTGGAGGTGAGGATAAGTTATGTATGAAATTCTCTGATAATATGAAGAATGAATTTGAGATGTCTATGATTGGGGAGATGAAATTTTTCTTAGGTTTGTAGATTACTCAGAATGATAAAGGTATTTTCATCTATCAAACTAAGTATGCTACAAAGTTGTTGAAGAAGTTTGGTATGGAAAATTACAAACTGGTTGGTACTCCTGTGGTTACAAGTGATAAATTGACAAAGAATGATGCATCAACTCCGATAAATCCTACAAGCTATAAATCTATGATTGGAGGTTTGTTATATCTGACTCAGATTAGAACAGATATAATAAATGCAGTTTGTATTGTATCAAGATATCAGAGTGATCCTAGAGATAATCATGAGAGTGTAGTGAAAAGGATTTTCATGTATTAGCAAGGAACAACTGAGTATGGTTTGTGGTATCCTAAAAATTATGACTTTACACTATGTGCATATACAGATGTTGATGACCAAAAAAGAACATCTGGTGGAATGTTCTTTCTTGGAAAGAAACTTGTTTCATAGATTAGCAAGAAGCAATCATGTACTCCTTTATCTATTGCTAAAGCTGAGTATGTTGTTGCTGCTACTAATTATACTCAAGTTCTATGGATGAAGCAAATGTTGAAGGATATAAGGGTAGATTGCAATGAAATGGTAGTTATTCACTATGATAACTCTGTTGCTATTGACATATCAAAGAATCTGGTATTTCATTCTAAGACTAAGCACATTTATATCAAGTATAATTTTTTGAAGAAGGTGGAAACAAATGAAGTTAGACTAGTTTATGTGAACACTAAAGAGCAGATTACAAATATCTTCACTAAACCTTTACGTAAGGAATCATTTGAGTGTTGGTATTATGGATGTGTTGCATTAGTTTTTTCATTGATGCCAACACTTATCCTTCTGGAGATCTTTGGTTATGTTGAACCGACACATTGTGTTCATCGAGAAGTTCAGTGACTTATGCACAATCATAGGTTATATTGTTCACCAACACTGAGGATGACTTGTTATCATTTGGAGATCACTTGGTTACGTCAAAGACATGGTTTGGATACTTGGTTTTGGTATTTTGGTTAATGGTCTAATTGGGTTGACATATTTGTTGTTATCGGTGAATTGGTCTAGGTTATGGACCAGTATGCATTATCTATTCCAGATCAGCATGACACATTATGGAGATGATTTATTGATTGGATATTGTTGTAAATGTATTGAGCCAACATGATGCATCACATCTTAACTTTTTTGCAATTGATTTTATCGTAATATTCTTAGTGAGCCAACCTACACATTTGGTCTTAGGTTTTATATATATGTAAGATCTCAATTGATGAGATATAGGATATGGGACATGGTATGTAAGGTTATGGTATTGTAACATGGTATGTGTGAATATTGAAGATCATATGAGTAGAACATAGAGAAGGTTCAAGGAAGGTTTGAAGGTGATTATCATAGCTTAACCGATACTGAATCCAGCATTGGAGATGCTATTTTGAGCAGTACATTATTCTAGGATTTAACTATCCTGATGTAGTCATTGTGAATCCCATTTGAGCAGTGTCCTCTAGGTGGTTGGCCTTTCTGCATGTGCAGACCCTATTTGTATACGCATACTATCTATAGTAGTATCATCTGATTGTGAGTAAGGTTTCTCACCGTGGTTTTTCCCCTTAGAGGGTTTCCATGTTAAAATCTCTATGTTATGTGTTGTGGATGTTGTTTCTCTTTCTATTTCATGCATTAAGTTTCACCGATATTGATATTAACTGTTAATCTATCAACCAACATTAAGTTTGGTTTACCAGTATTAAGTATCAAGTTTGATTAAGTTGTATTTGGCTTGAAATTCATAGTCAACTGATTCACCCCCTCCTCTCATTTTCCTTTCAGGTCCTAACATTGAGTACTTCAGAGATAGATTAGGATTTTTTACCCCTCTGATAGAGACTTGAGTGATGTTGATTAGCATCAGTCCAACATGCATTATCAGAACTATCATTCATTTTGGATTGATGTGTTGGTGCTACTACTCAAGAGGAGTAGTCAACTATCTGGTTCAAAGGTTTTATGGTTTTTCTTTGATGTTTATGTTAGATTTATAGCATTGATGTCAAAGGGGGAGAGATATTTATGTGAAAAATAGAGCTTAACAGGGATATCATTCATAGGGGGAGTTTCGTCTATTGGTTAGGAACTTCATTGTCATATCATTTTGGAGAGTTTCTTGGATGTCTTCCTTTGAGGGAGACTTGTTTGGCATTTCTTGGCACTTGGATGTTTTACACATCTAGTGTTGCCATCAATGCCAAACAGGGAGATTTTTAGAAATTTGGAGGAATTTATTGTGTTACATTGATGTTTGTCATTAATCTCAACACTAGTTATTTTTCTATCTACCAACTTTGGGTAGAGTGGTTGGTCTTTGATGTTGATCTGGAGATTTGTCTCTGGTTTGGTCCAGCTGATGGAATTGGTTTGGATTGGTTATTCATGTGTTCTTGATGCATATAACATTCAATTGGTTTGAGATTTGATGATTCAGATGCTATAATCTGTTCTAGTAAGCCTTTTGGTTATCGGTAAGGGTTTTACCAACAACGCTTTGATGAAGATCTTTTGGTGAATCTGATAAGTGGTGTTGGTGCAGCTTCTAGAAGGTTATTAGGATGCTGATGGTTATCATGTTCATGTTCCAGTTGATCATGGTGTTTCATTTGGATTATGGCGACCTATTTTGGGTTAGGTGTTATTCTACTAGGTTATGGACCAATTTGTGTTATGTGTTGGTTGATTCTCCCGATGCATCATTGGTTGGATTTATTGTTTGGTTTATGTTGTTTCAAACTTAGGACAACTTGGTTTATCATTGGTTTGCAGAATTATGTAATAGATCTAGCATGATCTTTTACTTGGCTGACCTAATTGTTTAGGTCTCGGGTTGGTATAAATATGATGTAAGATTTATTTGTAGATAATGGCATGGTATGGGTTATGGATTATCTATGTGTGAATAAATTTGTAATCATATGAAGAGGTTTTGGTCGATCATAGGTAATCAAATTGGGTTTGTGAAAGAGGTTTAAGAACTCCAGTATTGATCTTAATTGGAACTATACTCAAGCATAGGAGATTATATTCTTGCAGTTCATTCATCCTTTCAGATTGTAGTCTAGATTTATTTTGTAGTTACTGAGGCTCCTTTTGTGATGAGCAGTGCGCTCTAGTCTATTGGCCTTCCAGCATGTGCAAACCTCTCCTATAGTAATCACATACTTGTTGCAGAAGTATTATCTGATTATAGGTAGGCTTCTCATCGTGGTTTTTCCCTTTACCGGGTTTTCCACATACAAATCCTAGTGTTATGTGTTATAGATGGTTGGTAATTGTTCTATGATTTATGTTTGTGCTTAATTGTTATATTTTCTATTCCAGTATTTGGTTTATGCATATTGGTAATAGGTTTTATGTGCTTAAAGTTTGATAATCTATTAACAACTCATTCACCCCCCCCAACCCCCTCCCCCCTAGTTGTCTAGAGGTTATCCTAACAAGTTCTCCTTTCATGTCAACTACACCTTCACATTCATAGTCACTTTGTTCCATGGCATCCATATCATTTAGTTATTCTTCAAACATAGTGTTCAAAACTCTAGATCTACCTCAAGTGGTTAAGATTACTCAAGAGGAACCTTTCTCTGATACTAATTATTGAACACACAATGGATGCTGAGAGGGATGGGTGAATCAACATAAATTAAAATCTCAAACTTCAATCTTATATTAATCGGTTTATTTCAGATAAACACATCAATAAGATTTAAACAAAGATATCATAAAACATTCATACATGAACACCAATATTTTATACGTGGAAAACCCAAATTGGGAAAAACCGCGGTGAGTTTTAACTCACAAAATTAATCCACTATATAGAAATGCTTATAGATGGGAGATGCTACTCTAGACTTATTGACCAAGGCTAACTGATCTTGGAGGCAAGATACACAAAGGGGACTTGCATACTGAGAATAACTATAACAGGGCAAGATATAGTTTACAATTTTTTTAAAAAGAACTGTATGAACGAAAGCATCTCTATATGTTGATCATATTTATTTATGTAGCACAAATTCAGACCACAAAGTATTCAAATCAATGACCTTATACAAATTGGTATCTTTGCATTACTTGCATCGTCATCCTTACATTAAGTCTCACATTTGATCACTACTATATTCCTCTTTCACACATACACACACATACATCATCTATTTTGCATTTGTACATATATACCAATTCAAAACAATCATTTTCACCAAGTTGGCCATAAAAGAGATTGTAACATGTATGCACACCTCTAACCCAAAATATGAAACATATTGATCTCAATTTAGACCAAAAATAAACCAACTAAGAAGCTCTAGACCCAAAACAAAGACCTAGATTATTGACTAATACATGAAAGGGTCTTCTGATACACTCCAATGACAACATCTATACACAAAAATTTTCCCCATTAAAACATGAACGCACTAGACCAAACACAACTTTCAGACCCAAAACTATACTTTTGATGTACTTCCTAATCAAAGGGGTTGGCATCAATGACAAGGTAAAGACATATTTATAACAAAAAAAACCATTGAACTTGATCATAAGCTTTACTAATATCCAATTTTAGGATCATACCTTTCAAGTTATTTTTCTTTAATGAGTGTAGAACCTCATGGGCAATGATGACACCATTGACAATGTTTCTATCTGGAACAAAATCGCTCTACTCTTACGAGATTAGCTTTGATAATATGATCTTTAATCTATTAGCAATTACTTTGGTTATGATTTTGTAAATGGTGTTACAAAGAGATATTGGGCTAAAATCTACAAAGACTTGCAATCTCACTTCTTCAATATCAATGCAATATTAGTGTTGTTAATTTCTCTTAATATCACCCATTTTTTCCCAAACTTGTCTGCAACCCCTAAAATATCTTGAGTCAAAAAGTCCCACACATTTCAAAAAGACCAAGGAAGTAAATCCATTCAGGTCTAGGGATTTATTCGATCCAAGTTAGAAAGTGGTCGTTTTGACTTCCTCTAATGTGACAAGTTTAGTGAGGATATAATTGTCTACATTTGTGAGTAAATGAGAAATATCATTAACAAAATCATAGTTTTCTTGTTTTGATTTATTCTCAATACCAAGAAAATTATAAAATAATTTAACCCCTTCTTTCTCAATGTCCTCTTTTTTGGTGAATAGTCATTCATCACTATCCAAAATCTGAAATACCCTATTCTATATTTTTCTTATTTTAGTTGAATTGTGAAAGAAAGCAATGTTACGATTGCCTTCTTTGAGCCAACAATCTCTTTATTTTGATCTCTAGTAGCATTCTTCTCATGCCAATACTTCATCATATTTTTCTAATAGTTCTTTCTCCTTAGAGAATTTTGTCTTTGACATATTGTTCTATATCATGAATTCACTATGCACCTCCATTTCCTCTTCTATTATCTAGTTTTCTTGAAAAATGTGTATAAAGGTGTGCTTGTTAAAATCCTTTAATTTATCTTTTAGAGCTTGTAACCTTTTGAAGAAAACAAACATTATGGTACCTTTAATGTTATATGATTCTTCCCACCACTCTTTCATAGTGTCAATCAATCCAGGCCAATGAAGCCACATTTTTTTTAATCCGAAGTGGCACTTGATTGGTCTTTGTTCCTCAATCAAATTCGACATGATTAGATAATGGTTAGAGATTGTGATTGCCTTGATTGTTGTGTTGGGTTGAATATTAGTGTTTTCCCACACATCTATTATTAGGAAGTGATCAAGTCTTAATGGAATGTTGGAGAATTGTTTCCTTCAATTTATCCATGCATACTTACCCTTGATTAGTATGATGTCACTTTGTCCACAATTTATAACAAAGTTTGAGGAGTCCATTTAAGCTTGTCCCATTCTCCCCAATTCACCAATCTTATCACTCAGGTAAAGGATAACATTAAATTACCCCCCAAGATGACCTTCTCATCTTTGGCCTACAAATTCATCGATAATGTTTCCCATAGAAATTTTTTTCTTTATTTTTCACTAGTCCATAGATATTGTACAAGATGAACTAAAGATTAGAGCCATGACTATTGACCATCTCCTTCATCTAATTATTTTACAACTAAATTAGTTGTACTCATACTCTATTAAACTTGATAATTTAGTTTCCTATAGAATTACAACATCGATCAATTGGTTTTCTAATTGGCACTTGATCATGTGCTATCTGCTAGGGGCACATAGAGCCCTAAAATTCCATGTTAGAATATTTATTGTCCTCCAAGGGAGGAATCACCTCCCTTGGATCTTGTCATGTAGATGCAAATTGAGGTTTTTTTTTGGAAGTAGATTGTATTCTTCTCTCTTCCTACTATTTTATTTTCTTCTAGTATTTAGTCAGGATAGGCCAAGGTTTGGTGATTTTGCCACTGTTTGGCTTATTGTTCTATTCTTAGTGATATCCAACTCATCATCACTCTCCAAAGGAAATGTTAATTTTATACTATTGCATGCTTAAATATTAATAGCCTCCTTCTCTAACTTTTTGTCTCTATTATTTTTTGTTTTATCAATGCAAAGGGTCTCTGAAATAGTTGTTTTCCCTTGAATTTCCTATGCCACTTGATCTTTACTCTATGTCTTCACAAGGTTGTTCTTTTGGTGTTTACTCCTCAACCCTATTCTCCTTTGTATAAATTAAAAATTGCATAGAAATCAATAATTCGATGGTCAGAGATTTGGTAATTTTATTGGTATTTTTTTTGTGATCTTTTGTATCCACTCCCTTTTTGGGGGAATTCAACGACTATCCTCATTGTGAATTTGTCTTCTCCATCTTGCACAAAAGATTTTCTCCTCTTCCAATTCAATCTTCTACTCACAAGATCAAAGCATAGTTTTTAAATTGATTTTGTTTGGTATAGGAAAACCATTAATACTTGAATTTTTGCATAAGAATTTGATCATCATCATCCATGTCTATTTCTAGGGTTTTTCCAATGTAGTCGCCAATTTTTTATAGACTATCTTCACTCCAAAATTCAAAGGGACAAACCTTATATAACCTTAACAATTGTGGGTTGTCCCTTGGGTTTATGGAGTAAGGGTTAAAGTTTGGCACCCATTGTTGCATATAGAGAAATGAATTATCGCATTGCCATGGTCCCCCTACTAAAATATCATTACGGTCTGATTCATTATCAAAATCCACAATAAAGATTTTTTTTCCATGAATATATCTCTTGAATTCTTTCAGTTTTATTTAACCCATCTCCTCATTGTTATAAGTATGAGTGTGTATGGTTGTCATTGATTTCAAACCTGGTTATTTGAATGCATTCTAGTCTGAATATGCTCCTAGTTATTGCATTTATGTTATGTGTTGTAGATTGAGTTTGGTATTTAGGTGTTGGTTGTGATATTTTGATTCGAATAGTTATTTATACTTTCTAGCAATAAGTGTACCTATTAGATTGGACAGGTAAGCCTTTGATGCTCTTCGTATATGTTGTAGATTGTGTTACAATCTAGTGGATATGATTTTATGGCTCATGTAGTATTCTCAATGTTAGTCACTCTAGGTGAATAGGGATAACTCAACAAGGTTGAACAACCTTCTTCACTTTGAGCTCCACTAGAATAAGGGGGGTATTCCTATTTCTATACCTATATGCTTAATGATTCTACAATGACCCACACTATATAGGTTCACAAATTATGGATATTTCTCAAATATGTTAGGATTCTTAAAACAATACCATGCATAATCTTGATCCCACTAGCACTAAATATACATGAAAATGATAATTTATGCATCTCCCTAACAAAATGTGAGGGATTAATTTATACGCACCTTGAATCATTCAACATTCATTACCAATGATTTTGATATTAATATCACTTTGATGTGAACAACAAATGATTCCATTTCTAATTCATATAAATCATTTTGAATCATAGAATAACAATGGTCATGATCATTCTCATCAACTAGGATAATATGAGAAACGCAAAACCTCCACCCTCATTTTCAGCAAGCGTATCAAAATTATATGAATCACTATCATTTTCACAAGTTACAAAAACTTCTAGATCTAACTCATAAAGTGCACTACAATCACTAGGGCAATAAGTAATATGCTTGACATCATTTTGTAAAGTCACACAAGATGAATCAAAAGTATCACAATCAAGCCCCTCCTCTATGGTATTTGTTGAATCAAAATTAATAAACCCTTGTCTACTTATACTAGAATATAACATTTCATCTGCATTAATATACTTGGACCTTTTTCTTGCATCATTATCATCATGAAGTTGTGCATGAACCTCAATTGATACAGTATCTTCATTATTTAAAAGTCTCATGGTTTTATGGTCAATAAAGGCTTGCACATACAATATAGCATGCACCACCTTTGTATATTGTTGAAAAGGTTCTGGGAATCAATCTCATATGCATTAAGAGACTATCTAGTTAAGGACAACACACTTAGGTTTACTTGAAATGATATTTACAGGCACTTGCATACCCAATGGCTCATTGTTCGCATAACTATTGCCTCCTAAGTGTGGGACTTGCAGATTGTGAGGTTGAGTCTCCAGAGAATAGGTGAAGCAATCACCGGTGAGGAGGGACCTCAAAGAGATCAATCCGTACCTGTCAACAAGAGTAACCCAATGGAAACATAAAAATATTATGGAGGTAATGCAAAACAGATTGTTTTATTTCATGAAAATTAATTACAGCCAACTGGTAATGACCAGGTTATAGCAATTGGCTCACAAACCTTCTTGAATATGTCACAATCGGGTGCTTCAATATTAATATCTATCTTCTACGCATAGTCTCAGTACTTGATTCTTCGATTGATTACATTTTATTGCATAATTATAATTATATATATGATCCAAGGGATCCGGTTGGCCCAAAAAGGGTTCAAAACCCAAAGAACAAGACCTAACATGTAAAACCAACAAGGTAAGCCTCTGCCAAGAGACTCCTCTGAAAAATCCAAAGGATGAAGTGTATATCATGGTAAAAGGTCGGCCACACACCAAGAAACATCGAAATCAATGCCCAAGACTCCACAAGCTTCAAAAAGGGTTCTAGTAGATCACTAATCAATAACAAGAAACTGTCAATCAGTAACATGAAACTGTCAAGGAAACCGATAGTGATATCTTGCCGAAAAATGATCCAAATGTGATGCGGTCTGGAAATAAGAAATATGATCAAGTCTTCAAGTAGAATCCAACTCCATATGATTTGGTGAGCCAAAAAAGGGACACACAAAGAAATGTTGAAACTATAAATAGAAAGAAAAACAAAACGGAAAATGTTTTTAGTTGATGCAAGATTTCTATGAACCGGGGATGCTCCTACATTAAACATTTGAGGTTATTGAAAAAGTGAGCCTCTCACTTTGTTGGGGTCAGAGGAAAACCAAGGTGGTCTACCCCTTCCTGAGAAATCCAAGATGAATCTTCAACTAGTCTGTCCTTCTACTTCACAAGATACTCCTTATACTGACTGCTCTGGGTACTACGTCTAACTCTGTTGTCCAAAATGTCTTCAATCTGATCCGGTTCCTTTCGGGGCAACTGTTTCTCCAAGTCTACAATACTGTCCTCACTGAATTCTGGTTCATGATACTCATGAAGATCTGCAATGTTAAACACAGGTGAAATAATCAGACTATCCGATAACTCCACTTCATATGCATTTCCAGAACTGAACTTCCTCAAAATCTTGCAAGGTGTAAACTTTTTCATTTATAATTTGTTATAAGTTTGAACTGGGAATCTTTATTTTCTCAGATATATCATCACTTCATCGCCAAATTCAAATTCCTTATGTCTACCTTCTCCTTATACTTGTTGTTCATGTCTTCCAAATGCTTCTTAATCTGAACATGCACGAGTGCCATGTGATCTGTAGTACCCCTCCCCTAATCAGATTTTTAATCTTGGTTAGTTATCATGTAATCATGTTGTAGTCAAATGTTTTAATTAATGTGCATACCTGTTAATGTGGTTGCCACATCAATTCGTATGTAATTTTATTACTTCTCCTGAATCATGCTATTAATCTCGGGCTAATACTTTTATTAAATTTATATATGTATGCAAATATGATTTAGGGTTGCAAGAGATTGCAGGTACAGTTCTGCATGGCTGCGAGGTTCGACTCCATCTGGGTTCACAGGTTTGAGTGCTCCTCATAAACCCTTAGAAATTGGATTAGGTGGTCGAGAGACCCTCATTTGACCCTAGTCGTGCTCATGTGAGCGTTGTCAGTCGTCTGTCAGTATTCCTTTGGTTGGGTATGCAGGTCCTCTGTTTGCTTGGCCTTCATGGATTGTGTGTTTTGTGAATTGTTAAATTGAGTAATTGTCCTTTTTATTTAATTTGTTTAATGTGTGCTTATGCATTAGTAATTAAGGAACTAAATTAAATAGGTTCCCTTTATGCGAGTAATTGTTAATGAGAATCAAATTGGTAGCAAGTTTGATTTAACGATTAATTTATTCTGCTTATGCTTTTGGAAAGGAAAGAGTTAAATTTAATTGAAATAGAATTAATTTAATCTCTTTTCCCTTTAAAAAAAAAAATAGAAAGGTTGATTTTAGTTATTTAAAGAAAATCAATTTTAATTAGAAAAGCAAGTTTTATATTTATATTTTAATATAGCTTTGAAAGAATAAATTTGGACATTTTATTTTAACCAAAAATACTTTACCATCATTAAATAATTTGAAATATAAATGAAAGCTATCTTAAAATTAAGAAAATTAGAAATTAATTGAGGAAGAGACATTTTGATTTTTCTAAAATTGGAAATAAATTGTGTAAAAGTATTTTAAATTCAAAAATTAGAATTTTGGGATGGTATTTTTAATAAAAATATTTTAATTGCAAAAATGGGATTTTTGGTCAAAAACTTTTCCCATTTAACCTAGGTTAAAATATATTTTTGGGAATAATTTTTGGGGAAAAATAATTTCTGGAGAGACATTTTGGAAAATGTTCTAGAGGAATTTCGGAGAAAAATATTTCTGGAAGGGAAGGATTGATTTGGAGCTTGGAGGTTGGGCTCTATAACAAATCTTTTCTAGGAATGCTTGTTGAGGTAGGATTTTGTTTATCAGTTTGGTTTGTTGTTTTAAAATAAAAATTTTGGGGGTTGCATGTTCTTCATGTTTTCTTTTCTTTTCTTTTCTTTTGGTTAAAATTCTCCATTGAATGCTCTCATGATTTAGATTCATATTGGAATTAGTTATAGTCTGGGCAGATTAGGAAATAGGATTGAGAGAAATGATTCCATGCCCAATATGATTTTGTTTAAATAAAATTGCTTATTTGGATGCTTATTCAACAAAATTCTTCCATTTAGAAAACAATGATCATTCTGGAGAGATTTTCATTATTTGTTGTTCTTGATCATTATGGAAAAATTTTCATTATTTGTTGTTCTTGATCATTCTGGAGAGATTTTTCATTATTTGTTGTTCTTGATCATTCTAGAAATTTAATTTAGTCTCTGTAGGAGACTGTGTATTAAAGAAATTTGGGGATTTTGTTTGAAGTAATAAAAATAAAAAATAAAAAAATAAAATGCAAAGATTAGAAAATCTTCTGGTTTTCTGGGGAAAATTGTTTTAAGTCTCTATTTGAGACTGTGTAAAAAAAAAATATAAAATAATAATAATAATAATAAATTATTTTTTTTAGTCTCTACTGAGACTGTGTTTTTGGCTTGAGCTGTTTATTTTTTTTAACTGTGACTATTTAAAAAAAAAAGAAAAAAAAAAAGAAAAAAAAATTATATAACAACCCGTGGCAGGGTAAAACCCGCCACCATGGGGAGGTAGCACACTACCAGGGGTAGCGGGTGCTACCATTTGGTAGCAGCGCTACCAATGGTAGCAGATTGCTACCCATGGTAGCCGCTTGCTACCATTTGGTAGTAGCGCTACCCATGGTAGCCGCTTGCTACCATTTGGTAGTAGCGCTACCAATGGTAGCCGCTTGCTACCAAGGGGGCCCATGTGGGTACCCCCCCCCCCCCTCCTTTATTATATTTTTGACATTAATTTTTTAATATATTTTTTTTAATGAAAAAAAATATATAATAATTTAATATTTTAAAATAAAATGTTTTAATATTATTAAATTTTAATTAATATATTTTATTAGTTATATATTATATATTAATTATTAATTAATGTATAGTTTTAAATATATGTTAATTGTGATAATTTTTATAATAATATATATTAATAACTATATATTAATTGTTGATTCATAATTGGTGTATACTTTCAAATGCATAATAATTATTGTTTAGTCATTAATTTATTAATTTAGGCATGTATATATAGAGAGATGTATATGCTAGTTAATATCTTTAGATAGTGTATTTGTTTAATATATGCAAGGGAATTATATTTTCATTGGGGGATGTTTATCTATTTTTATGTTTTCTTTTAATGTAAAATTCCATCTTTGGAAAGTATTTATTGTGTTGCTAGAGATGAGATTAGATTATTGCAATTGACTCGGGATGAAATGATGTTTAATTTGAAGATTAAATATCATGTTTAGATAGTTAATGTTTATTTAATTATATTCATGTGAACTAGGTTCAAAAAACTTGTAAGGATGTATTTATGTTATGTTTTGATGCAAACAAACTTTGTGAGTTAGAAAACCAAGAATGACCTATGCCTGGATAGGGTAGACAAACTGCCATCAAACTTAGATCATTTAGAAAACTTGATCAACTTTAATAGTTAAATCAATATGGTAAAATATTGCCTCTACTGGTTAATGCCTATGCAAGTTTAATTTCTATATTCACTTTTTCTTATGTAATGGCAAGACTTGATATGTTTGTTTGGACCCTGTCGTTTGGTTGATTTGGGGTACCTATTTATGTCCTCTGTCTCTAGTTCGGTTGTTGCCTTGTGATAGTGTTTTAACTGGTATTGCCCCTTATGCGGGTGTCGAGTGTTAATTTGTGGTTGACCATAGTTGGTCAGGTCTCTAGTTAGAGTACCATCGGGCAATCGACCTTTGTATTTGCTTTTAATATGTTCAATTGGATCATTTTCTACGTAGGCATCATTTATATATTTATTGACTGAAGTGGTCATTTGTATATTGGTTATGTTCACCTTGATGGCAAGATTGTAAAAGATGTGAACCTTATGTATTCTTAACTTATTTAAATGATCAGAGGGATCTTACAGTTGAGCAGACCTGAAGATGTAGCCCTTTAGGGGTGAACTCCAATATCAATCTAGTGTTATGTGTTGCTTTTGTTCTTATGTTTCATGTTTTAGTGTTACATATATGGATGACATATTGGTAAAATGTATAAGTGGATTAGATGAAATTTATCGTAAATACATGTATGCAGTCGTCTCTTAAATGCAGTAAATTGGATCATGAAAGAATGCATTCTGTTATTGTTAATGAAAATAAGTATGCATGAAAAGATCTCATTAGTTTATGAGGTAATTATAGTACGTTTTGGAACTAGATGCATGGCATGTGTTTAATGTAAATTTGAATGTAATGAATGGTTTAAAAAAATTATTGGATGAACTCATTTGATTATTTACAATTTAACCTTAATAAATGAACGTCATCTTATTAGCTATAATTTAACTATAATGGATGAACTCCTTTGGTTATTTATATTTTAACCTTAATAAATGGACTTCAACATATTACCTATATTGTAACTAAAATGGATGGACTCATCAAGTTAACTATATTTTAACCTTAATGGATGAATTCATATGTTATCTATGTTTTAACTTCTATGGGTAGATTTCCTCATGTTGACTCATCTTCAACCATAATGGATGAGCGCATCCTATTATCTTTAATATTAATTTGCTAAACAAATTATATCTTTGCTTAAAGTAATAACATGTAATTAAGTGAACCTGCTTAATTGGATCAATGTCATGAGTTGAGTTAGATGTTAAATTAAGTAATCATGTTGGGAAACTCTTTAGGGTTGTTTAGTCTTTCGATGTGTTATCTGAGCTTGTG
The DNA here is from genome assembly GCF_030272615.1 of Cryptomeria japonica. Taxonomy (NCBI): domain Eukaryota; kingdom Viridiplantae; phylum Streptophyta; class Pinopsida; order Cupressales; family Cupressaceae; genus Cryptomeria; species Cryptomeria japonica. The sequence continues at coordinate 129,603,519 of NC_081410.1, read as the reverse complement.
ATAACTCATTGTATCATTATGTTGTGTCTTAATTAAAAAAAAAAATTATGTGCACTCCATTCATGTGTTTTAGCTTTATCCCTTCGGGGTTTCCTGGCGGGGCATTACATGATCTGCATAATCTTTTTCTTCTGAACTTCTCTGGTCTTCACTACTAATATCTCTTAGTTCTGATATACCTCTAGGATGCACTCTGGTAACAATCTCAAAAGGTGTTCTTCCAGTAATCCTATTTACTGAATTGTTGTAGGAAAACTCTACTTATGTAATGATCAAATCCCAACTATCGGTTTTATCTCCAACTAAACATCTCAATGAATTTCCCAAACTCCGGTTAACTACTTTTGTCTGTCCATCAGTATGTGGATGAAAAGTAGAACTAAAATTCAAATCTATCTTCATCTTCTTCCAAAGTGTTCTCCAAAAATACCTAACAAACTTAGTGTCTCTATCTGAAACTATTCTCTTAGGTAACCCATGCAATTTCACTACTTCCTTGAAAAATAGGTCTACTACATGTAATGCATCTGATGTCATCTTACAAGGTATGAAATGAGCTTTCTTATAGAATCTATTGACTACCACAAATATAGAATCATTCCCTCTTGGTTTTTTAGGCAATCCAAGTAAAAAATCCATGCTTATATCCTCCCAAGGTCTTACCGATATTGTCAAACGTTTATGTAATCCCACATTCTGACTACTATCCTTTGCAAGTTGACAAACTCTACAACTTTGCACATATTTCTTAACATCCTTATAAATTTAGGGCCAAAAGTACTGCTCACTCACCAATGCTACTATTTTGTTAATACCAAATTTTCCAACTAATCCTCCACTGTATTTTTCCTTTATCAAATTCTCCCTCATAGAACTCTTAGGTATGCACAATTGAAATCCTCTGAATAACATCCTATCCTGAATAAAATCATCCAACCACTTGCTTCTATCTACCATAACCGGTTCTCTACATGCTTTCCAAGGTTCTAGAAAATCCGGGTCATCATCATACAAAGTCTTAAATTCCTCAAATCCTTATACTGTCACTCTCATCTCTATCAGCAAATTCCTTCTCCTACTTAATGCATCAAAAACTTTGTTAGATTTCCTACTTCTATGCTTCAACACAAAGGTGTAACTCTACAAAAATTCTACCCATCTCATATGTCTTTGATTCAACTTACTCTAACTATTCAAATACTGCAAAGCTTGATGATCAGTATACAACACAAACTCCTTAGGCAATAGGTAATGTCTCCACTTCTTCAAGGCTTGAACTATGGCATAAAACTCTTGATCATACATTGAATATCTCCTTTGGGCACCATTCAATTTCTCACTAAAATAAGCTACTTCTCTCCCTTCCCGACTCAATACTTATCCTATTATTGTTCCACTTGCATCATAATCCACTTGAAATACTTTATTGAAATCTAGTAAAGCTAACATGGGCTTCTCAATCACTTTCTACTTCAACAGTTCAAAATTTTTGTTTTCTCTAGTGGTCCACTTGAATTCCTTATGATCTCCTCTCATGGTCTAAGTCATAGGGTTACAAACTAAACTAAAAAATTTGATAAACTTTCGGTAAAAACTAGCCAATCCATGAAATAATCTTACCTCTCTAATGCTTTCCGGTGTAGGCCACTCAACAATTGCTCTTACTTTCTTAGGGTCCATCTTTAAACCATCCTCAAATATCACAAATACAAAATACACTAACTCATCCTTCATGAAAGTACACTTCTTAATATTGATTAGCAATTTTTCTTCTCTCAACCTCTACAAAACTTGTCTCAACTGCAACAAATGCTCCTCTTTTATCTTACTAAAAATCAGAATGTCATTCAGATACATAATAACAAACTTACCCAATAATTTCTTCAATACCTCACTCATCAACCTCATGAAAGTACTCAGTGCATTAGTTAACCCAAAAGGCATCACCAACCATTCATACAGTCCTTCATTTGTCTTAAATGTTGTCTTCCACTCATCTCCTTCTCTGATCCTGATCTGATGATATCCACTCTTCAAATCTATCTTTGTTAAGTATTTTGCTCCACTCAAATAGTTTATTATGTCATCCATCCTAGGAAAAGGAAACCGATATTTCACTAAGATCTTTTTTATTGCTCTGGAATCAGTACACATTCTCTACTCTCCATTCTTCTTAGGTGCTAATATTGTTGGTATTACACAAGGGCTCAGACTTTCCCTAATCAAACATTTCTTCAACAACTCCCGCACTTGTCTATTCCATTCTTCATTCTTTGTCAATTTCATCTGGTATGAATATTTGTTAGGAAAACTAACTCTAAGAACCAAGTCCATGCAATGACTGATACTTTTCACAGGTGGAAATCCATCAGGTACATTATCTGAAATTATGTCTTCATATTCTGTTAGCGAATATTTTATCTCTTTTGATTTTTCCTCTTCATGCTCTGGATTCTCAATCATCTTAGGAATTAAAATAAAACACACATTCTCATGTATCAATCCATCCAAGAATTTACTTCCATCTACCAAACAAATTCTAGCATTCGTATAGACTTCATTTTTCTAAGGTTCCTCCAAAGACAACAAGGTTTTCTTCATACCATTGGCCACAATAGTGTATGTATTCTTCCTACCATCATGTACTGCATGTCTATCAAACTACCAAGGTCTACCCAATAAAAGATGATAAATATCCATAGGCATAATATCACACAAGACTTCATCATGATAATTCCCAACTTTAAATTTTACCAAACATTGCTCATTTACTAACAACTTATGTTCATCCTAAATCCATGCTTTTTGATAAGGCTTAGGTGTTAATAAGATGAGAGAAGGGGGGGTGATGAATCATAAAAAATCACTATGCAATATATTTATCAGATTCAACCTCGGTAGCCTTTACTGCTATGCAACTATGACTGTAAATCATTCAAACTCATAAACAGATAACACATTTAACACCAAATTTAACATGGAAACCCAAATAGGGAAAAACCACTGTAGGATTTTAGACCCACTAAGAAATATACCCTTCTAGATTATGCTTAGTTAAAAGCCAATCTTGTTACAGATTACATAAACACATTGATAGATGTGACCCGGTTAAAGGATTTCCCTCAGACTTGTTAGAGTCTTGCACTTTGCTAGAAATGACCTTGTCAAAGGATTTCAAACACTCATTCAGAATGTTACCTTGCTAGAGGATTTCTTGTCACTTACAACATAAATAACAGTATAAGATATATCTACAACTTCACATCTAAAATGCTAAAGAAGACTCTATGTGCTCAAAATAATCTTGTCATAAGACTTATCTTGCTCCTTGCTAGGTTTCTCAATCTATTCTTTAATCAGATATTCAATCTTTTGTGCTCGGTGATCACTACTGTAGTATCACTGTTCTTCTATTTTTCCTGCATCCATTGTTCATCAACAATTTCTTATTTATAAACATTTCCTAACCACTTAATCTCCTTGATCACATTTCCCATGATCAATCTTAGCCATTAGATCTTTAAACTTGACTAGGTTCATTGCATCTTTCAATCTGAAAATGTTTTATCTCGCCTTGGAACTTGTATTCCTTCCTTGGAACTTGTCCAAGGTTATGACCATTCAATCTGCATTGTAGATCTAACTCCTGTATTTTTATTGTCGTAGATCCTTAACAAACTTCTTGCATCACATACCAATCACCTATACTTATACATCTCCAGCTCATTGGTATCCTTCATTTAATAATGCTTTTATCCATCCAATACATTTTGTTATTACTCGATAAATACTGAACCTCACTCAGTAGATATTCTTCCTTCTTTAACCGATAGCGATAACCTTAGGGTTTACTGACTAGCATCTTGCTCGGTAACATAGAACAGTATCAAACCTTAACTAATTCTATAGCTTGAAATCTTTTCTCCTTCTTGTTCAGTCTTTGAATACTCATATATAGGATATCAAAACAATCAAAACAACAAGATCTCATCACTGTCTAACTTGGTAATAGTTGCCCATTAAATAACTTATTACTCTCCTTCATTTTTACATTCATTATGTGTCACTTACCGACATCTTTATACTCATCAAAACATACTCTTTAAGATATGGGAACATCATACTGAATCAGAAAATCAATTGCTTGACATCAATGACAAAATAATATTATTAAGACAGTAATCTTCCTTTATCAATTATATAACAATCTTCAACAACCTTCTCAATATCCTCATACCAACAAACTTATTGAAATGCCAACAATCTCCCTTTGTGAAAATGCTAGCAATCTCCCCCTTTGGCATTGATGGAAAAACCAACTTAATTTTATTTCAATTGATTCAGATTCAGATTGCTATTAATATTCTCATGTTATTCTTGGATTCTCCCCCAGTCATTAGTCTTCTCCCATCTTCACCTGTTAGTCTTCACTAATTAGTCATCTCCCCCTTTGACAACAATGCCAAAAAAAGTAAAACGAATTCATGATTTCTTCCGCTATGAAGTAATTATCTTGCTGAAAATACAAATGTATCATCTCAGTCTTGGTCAGAGTAACTTGTCTTCAATCACTTTTACCACACAACTTTAGGTAACCTCCTAAAGTATGTAAAGCAACATCAATTCATAAATAGTTAGCCTGTAGATTCATAGAATTGATGCTTTCACCGAATTCTGTCAGTGAGTACTTAATAGGGGTAGGACCCCTAATTTACTTCTGAGATACTCAAAAGTGTCCCTTGGCAGTGGCTTTGTGAAGATGTCTACTATTTGTTCCTTTGAACTAATATATTTGAGCAGAACTTTCTTCTCTGAGATAATGATACTTTATAGAGATATGCTTTGTTTTAGAGTGCAATATCGGATTCTTTGAAATGTTAATGGCACTCGTATTATCACAGAATATAGTTACTAGTTCAGTAACTTTCTCATGCATACCTTCCAATAGTGTTTGATCCATGCTATATTGGTAATATTCAATGCTGCAATGACATATTCAGCTTCAGCTGTTGACTGTGAAATGCATCCTTGTTTCTTGCTAAGCCAACTTACTAGTCTGTTTCCCAAAAAGAAAGCCCCACCGCTTGTGCTTTTCCTATCATCAATGTTTCCTACCCAATCAACATCAGTATAGACTTTTAAATCAAAATCATTCCTCTTTTTATATACTAAGCCATAATCTTCAGTGCCTCTTAAGTATCTGAAAATTCTCTTGATTGTTGTCATATGGGTTTCTTTGAGATCTGTAGAAAATATTGCAACTATACCTACTGCATGTGCTATATCTAGCCTGCTATGAACCACATATTGTAACTTTCCAATCATAGATCGGTAAAGTGTCTCATCAACAGATGCAGATTCATCATTCTTTGATAGTTTACAATTGGTAGTCATAGGAGTACTTACAAGTTTAGAATCCTTCATTCCAAATTTCTTCAAGATTTCCTTTATATACTTGGATTGGGTAATGAAAATCTCATTTTTCATTTGTAGTTTCTGTAGACCTATAAATACTTTATTTCACTAATTAAGGACATCTCAAATTCTTTGCACATTTCATTTCCAAAGTCTTGCATAAAGAATCATTTCCACAAAAAATAATATCATCAACAAATATGGCTGAAAGTAGTATTTTATTGTCCTCATCATTTTTCATATACATGTTGTTGTTCTCACTTGTCCTTATAAATCCAATCTTGATTAAGTTAGAGTGCAGTCTTTCATACCATTCTCTCGGTGCTTGCTTTAGACCATACAATGCTTTGTTCAACTTACATACCCGATATTTATTCTTGTCTTCAATAAATCCTTTAGGTTGTTCAATATAAACTTCTTCTTCTAGTATACCATTTAAAAATGCAGATTTAACATCCATTTGATATACCTTGAAATTTTTGTAAGTAGCATATGCCAACAATGTTCTCACTCCTTCAAGTCTTGCCACAGGTGCAAAAGTCTCACCATAATCTATTCCTTCTTCTTGAGCATAACCTTTGCAAACTAGTCTAGCTTTATTCCGAATGACCTCTCCTTTTTCATTTAGCTTGTTTCTGAAAATCCACTTTGTACCGATTACATTTTTCTCTTTTGGTCTTGGCACCAGTGTCCATGTTTCATTCTTCTTGATTTGTTCAATCTCTTCTATCATAGCATTTATCCAATCTTCATTACTAAATGCCTCTTTTACTATCGTCGGTTCAAATTCAGATATCAGACATGTGTTTTGTCTCAGTTTGTTCCTTGTCATCACTGGATCATCCTTATCTCCTATAATTTGACTTGATGCATGATTTCTTCTAACATACTTGGTTAATATAGGCTCGGTAGGCTCTGTTTGATCTTCTTCATCACTCGGTAACTGAGTATTTTCTTCATTTTCTTCATCAATTTTCTTGGTAGGACTTCTCAGTTGAACATATACAAACTCTTCATAGTCTTCTAGTTCTTTGGAATTTCCTTCATCATTTCTTTCTGCAAATTCATCAATTTTCACATTTGCACTTTCCACTATTTTGTTAGATGATTTGATTAGACATTTAAATGCTTTACTTCTAGAAGAATAGCCAAGAAATGTTCCTTCCTCACTTTTCTGATCAAACTTTCCATTTCTGTCATCTTTGTGAACATAACATCTACTTCCAAATATTTTAAAGTAACTTACATTAGGTTTCTTGTCATACCAGATTTCATACGGTGTCTTCAAAGATCCTTTCTTCAGTTGTACACGGTTCAGGGTGTAAACTGCAGTGCTGATTGCTTCTCTCCAAAATGTTTGAGGTACCCTCTTTTCTATCATCAAGGTTCTGGCACAATCTACAATTGATCTATTTCTTCTTTTAGCTATCCCATTTTGCTGAGGTGTTCTCGGTGCAGACATGTGTCTCTTTATACCATGATCATTACAAAATAGATTAAATTCATCAGAAATGAATTCTCCTCCTCTGTCAGATCTTAGACATTTCAATTGTCTTCCTGTTTCTTTTTCAACTCTAGCCTTATACCATTTGAACATTTGAAAGGCTTTTGATTTCTCTTTTAAAAACATAACTGACATCATGCTTGAGTAATCATCCACAAATAATATGAAGTATTTATCTCCATAATAACTTTGAACTTTCATAAGACCACAAAGACTAGTGTGTACAAGATCTAAAATTCCTTTAGAAGTGTCGGACTTACTTGTAAATCTTGAATTTGTCATCTTACCCATCTGGCATCCTCGGCATATTACTTTCTCAGGTTTTTCCAAGTTTGGTAGACCTCTTACTCGGTGCTTCTTACTTATTTTGATCAGGTTATCAAAATTTACATGACAAAATCTTTTATGCCATAACCAAGTATCTTCTATTTTAGCATACAGACAATTGTTTCGAGTTGAGTCACGATGAAATGTATTACCTTTTGTTTGTGTCCTGGTAGCAGCCAACTTTCCATGTTTGTCATGAACTTTGACACTTCCTTTCTGAAATTCTATTCAGTATCCTGTATTATTTAGCTGTGCTACACTCAACAAATTGTATTTCAAACCTTCAACCCAATATACATCATCACATTTAGCATTATCAAGAAGTGTGATAGAACCTTTACCTTTCATCAAACATGGTGCATCATTACCAAATGTTACATAACCTCCATCATAGTCTTCTAGTTTAACAAACTTGTGTTTATCACCTGTCATGTGATGTGAGTATCCACTATCTATGATCCAAGAATCATTTTTATTTATGTGAGATATTAAGGATTTTTCTTCATACCTTTCTTCATATGATCCATCTTTGATAGCCACATATACAACTTCCTCTGTCTCAGTCCCATCAGATTTGTCATCGTTGGATTCCTCATCAGCTACTAGGCATGTCTTTCTATCTCTCCTTCTGAAGTCTCAGTGTCCTCTGTATTGATTGTCTTTTTGTCTGTCATCTCGGTATTCTCTCATTTCACTAGATTCTTTGTCAGGAGAGTTAGAAGCCATATGTCCTATTCTATCATAGTTAAAACATTTTAAAGGTAACTTTCCTTTATACTTACCTTTGCCTCTTGGTAACCTTTTGGCTAATAGTGCTTCAATCTCTTCTTGCTTTCTGATTTCCTCATATAGTTTGTGTACCTCTTCCATGTTTTTACGAAATCTATCACTTGCTCCACTGTGATTTCCTTCAGTATACTTATACATTATATCATTGTAATCATCAGATTCACCAAGATGAAAAGAACTGAATGCAAATTCAACTTTATTTACTGAAGACCCACTGTTATCAAAATTACTTAACTCAAATGCATGTAGCTTACCGATAATAGCATCCAAGGATACTGGCATGTTTGGTACAAACCTTAATTCATTGATTGCAGACTCGAATGGCATAAGCAGGTAGAAGTGTTATGAGAAACTTACTTGTTACATCCTTTTCTTCAATAGTTCCTCCTGCTCCTTTGATTTGATTGAAAGTTTCCTTCAACCTTGTACTGTATTGGGTTATGTTCTCACCTTCATTGATTTTCATGGATTCAAGTTGACCTCTTAGACTATCTACGTTTGCTCTCTAAACATGTTCATCACCACCATACACAAATATAGGCTTATTCCACATTGCTTTGGCATCATTGTAGCCTTCTAGATCATTAAACTCTGAGTCGGTTAATGCTGATGTTATTTCAATCATTGCTTGAATATGTTCTTGCTTTGCCTTTATCTCTTCCATTGTCATCGGGTAGGTGCTAGGCACAATGTAATCATTCTCCAGATAATATGTTGCATATTCTCCAATTCCTGATAAGTGTAGCTTCATCCTTTTCTGCCATGTGGAGAAACTAGGCTCGTTCAACTTTAGTGCATTCCTTTTATACATCTTCAGATCTTGCCTCAAGTACCTTTAAACTTTTCTTTTGGAGTCCAAAGCTCAGATACCAATTGTTAATAAGATGAGAGGGGGGGGGGGTGAATCATAAAAAATCACTATGCAATATATTTATCAGATTCAACCTCGGTAGCCTTTACTGCTATGCAAATTTGACTGTAAATCATTCAAACTTATAAACAGATAACACATTTAACTCCAGATTTAATGTGGAAACCCAAATAGGGAAAAACCACTGTGGGATTTCAGACCCACTAAGAAATATACCCTTCTAGAGTATGCTCGGTTAAAAGCCAATCCTGTTACAGATTACATAAACACATTGTTAGATGTGACCCAGTTAAGAGATTTCCCTCAGACTTGTTAGAGTCATGCACTTTTTTAGAATTGACCTTGTCAAAGGATTTCAAACACTCATTCAGAATGTTACCTTGATAGAGGATTTACAAATAAGACTGTTAGGTCCACTCGGTTAAGAGATTTCCTATCACTTACAACATAAATAATAGTATAAGATATCTCTGCAACTTCACATATGAAATGCTAAAGCAGACTCTATGTGCTCAAAATAATCTTTTCATAAGACTTATCTTGCTCCTTGCTAGGCTTCTCAATTTGTTCTTTAATCAGATATTCAATCTTTTGTGCTCGGTGATCACTACTGTAGTATCACTATTCTTCTATTTTGCCCACATCCATTGTTCATCAACAATTTCTTATTTATAAACAATTCCTAACCGCTTAATCTCCTTGATCACATTTCCCATGATCAATCTTAGCCATTAGATCTTTAAACTTGACTAGGTTCATTGTATCTTTTGATCTGAAAACATTTTATCTCGCCTTGGAACTTGTATTCCTTCCTTGGAACTTGTGCAATGTTATGACCATTTAATCTGCGCTGTAGATCTAACTCTTGCATTTTCGTTGTCATAGATCCTTAACAAACTTCTTGCACAACATACCAATCACCTATACTTATACATCTCCAACTCATTGGCATCCTTCATTTAATAATGCTTTTATCCATCCAATGCATTATGTTATTAGTCAGTAAATATTGAACCTCACTTGGTAGATATTCTGCCTTCTTTAACTAATAGCGATAACCTTAGGGTTTACCAGCTAGCATCTTGCTCAGTAACATAGAACAATATCAAACCTTAACTAATTCTATAGCTGGAAATCTTTTCTCCTTCTTATTCAGTCTTCGAATACTCATATATAGGATATCAAAACAATCAAAACAACAAGATCTCATCACTATCTAACTTGGTAATAGTTGCCCATTAAATAACTTATTACTCTCCTTCATTTTTACATTCATTCTGTGTCACTAACCGACATCTTTATACTCATCAAAACATACTCTTTAATATATGGCAACATCATACTGAATCAAAAAATCAATTGCTTGACATCAATGACAAAATAATAATATTAAGACAGTAATCTTCCTTTATCAATTATATCAACAATCTCCAACAACCTTCTCAATATCCTCATACCAGCAAACTTACTGAAATGCGAAGAATTTCCCTTTGTGAAAATGCTAACATTAGCATGTTTCAATCTTTCCAAAATCAACTTATTCACCATCTCTTTTGAAATGTGATTATCTTAACTACCACTATCAATAACAACTTTACAACACTTACCAAATACCTTACATCTAGTCTTGAACAAATTCTTCTTCTACAAGGGCTCTTCATCTCGTCCGGTATGACACAAAGCTCTCCTCATCATAAATAGTTCTCCATCTTCCAGTTTATTTTCTAATCCAGTGGGGTTTTCTTCCACCACTACTGCTCTTCCAATATTCTTTATCTTCTTACACTTGAAAGCACGATGTTCATATCCTTCACAATTATAGAAATTTCTTCTAAATATTCTCTTCTCTTGTCTTACAAAATTCTCATTCCGGTAGCCATCTGGTTCTCTCCTCTTGTAGAAATTTCTATCATATTTTTTATATGAATTACCTTCTTTGTTCACTTCCTTGTCCTTGTTCTAATCTGTACAGGTTCCTTTACCTCCGATATATCCTCTTCCTCCTTGAAGTCTTCCTCCAATAAACCTTCCACCTCTGTCTTTCTACCTCTACTCATGTCTTTTATTTAGCTTATCTTCTGCCTTTAGGGCATATTGGTAAGCCTCTTCAACACTATCCAATTTAATCAAACTAAGTTAATCTTGTATAAACATCTGCAATCCATTCAAATATCTTGCAACTTGTTCAACTTCATCATCACCATGTCTAGATCTGATATTCAACTTGTAAAATGCTTTGGTGTACTCCTTCACACTAGATTCCTTCTGTCTCAAATTCTGCAACTTCTGGAACAGATTCACTTGATAATCAGCTGGCATAAACTTTGACTTCAACTTAGCAATCATCCGATCCCATGTCTTAATCTTCTCTTTACCTCTTCTTTGTCTATAAACTTGCAAATTCTCCCACCAAAGAGATGCATGACCTTTCTATTGGCATATTGGAGGAATTGATTATGTTTTGTCATTGATGGCAACACCAACTATTTTCGTTGTTTACCGGCTTCTAGTAGGTCCCAGTAGAGCGGATGGATTATGATATTGATCTAGTATCCTCTGGTATGTTTTGGTTTGTGGAATTGGTTTGGATCTATCATTCATTCTATTCAGATGCGTATCACGATCAATTAGTTTGGGATTTGATGACTTAGAAGCTATCATTTGCTCTAGTAAGCCTTTTGGTCACCGATAAGGGTTTTATCGGTAGAGCTTTGTTGAAGATCTTTTAGTGCATTTCATAAGTGGTGTTGGTGCGACTTCTAGATGGTTTTTAGGATGTTATTGGTTATCTTATTCATGTTCTTAATGATCAGTAGTGTTGGATTTGGTTTATGGCTACCTATTTTAGGTCCAATCTTATTCTGCTAGGTTATGGACTGATTTATGTAACGTGTTGGTGGATGATCCCGATGCGTTACTGGTTGGATTTATTGATTGGATTATATTGTTTTGATATTAGGACAACTTGGTTTATCATTGGTTTGAGAATTATGTAATGAATTCATTGTATTATCTTTTAGGTAGCCAACCTAACTATTTTGGTCCTAGGTTGGTATAAATATGATGTAAGATCTCTTTGTAGATCATGGGTTATGTGATTATCTGTGTGCAAATAAGGTTGTAATCATATGCATAGGTTTTGATTGATCATAGGTGATCTGATTGTGTTTGTAAAAGAGGTATAAGACCTCTGGTATTGAGCTTAACTAAAACTGTACTCAGGCATACGAGATGCTATTCTTGCAATTCACTATTCTTTCTGGATTGTAGTCTAGATTTCATTGTAGTCAGTGAGGCTCCTTTAGTGATGATAAATGTGCTCTAGGTTGTTGGCCTTCCTACATGTACAGGCCCCTCTTTTGTAATCACATACATACTATAGAAATATTATCTGACTGTGGGTAGGCTTCCCACCATGGTTTTTCCATGTACAAATCTTAGTGTTATCTTTTGTGGATGGTTGGAAAATGTTTGTGGCATATATTTGTTCTTAACTGCTATATCTACTATTTTGGTATTCTGTTTATGTATTCTGGTAATAAGGTTTTAATGCTTAAAGTTTTATAATCTATTGAGAATTGATTCTTACTCCCCCCTCTTAGTTGTGTCAGTTATCTAATTTGTCTAAAAATTGGTATCAGAGCCTGGTCCTCTCTGTAGAAGCTTAACGACTTGAGGAAGATCCTATGGCATCTAATAGTTCAAGTTCATTTGCAACTATTTTTTGAAGAGAAATTCCTAGGCTTGATGGAACAAATTACAAAGTATGGAAGATTCTAATGGAGACTCATCTAAGATGTCTTGGCAAGGAGATTTGGGAGATCACTGAGAAAGAATATACTCCTCATAATCCAGCATCTGGAAATCCTCCTCTGGCATGCTTGGATAAGGACATTGAAAATGATTATAGAGATAGAGAAGTCCTTTTGTGTGCACTTTCTGATCATCAAGTTATGGGACTAACTGACAAATCAACTATAAAGGCTATATGGGATAAATTGGAGACTCTGAATGAAGGTGACCCTACTATTAAAATTGCTAAACTTGATGTTACCAGGTAAGGTATGAGAACTTGAAGATGGAAGAAGATGAAAAGATTACTTCTTTTATCAAAAGAGTTCATGAAATTGTCATAGGAATTCAGTGTTGTGGTGGATCTCTGAGCAAAGATGAGATTGTTTTTAAAGTATTGATAGCATTGCAAATGGCTTATAAGATGAAGGCTGCTACAATTAATGAGTTGAGAACAATGGCAAACACCTTTGTTAATAGGGATACCTTGGTTGCGAAGTTATCTACTTTTGATCTTGAGGAATTTGGTCCTTCTGGAGTTGTAAAATCTAAACATGCTTTTCATGCATCTACATCATCTACCGGCAAGAGTGATTGGAAAGCTTTATATGCCAAGGAATTGGAGGAAATGAAGAAAAAATATGAAGAGTGAGAAATTTGAAGCCCTATTTTCTAAAAGAGTACCTAAAGGTCCGACATGAGGTAAGTATGAAGGAAAATCACATTTTAAATATTTTGCATGTAATAAGATATGTCATTTTGCATCTAGATGTCCTGAAAGGAATTCAAGATTTGAAGAAAGAGATTGAAGATATTTTAGGCCTAACCATGATTATTAGAATAAGCATAAGTATAGGAGAAACAAAGACAAATCATGCTACTATGTGGATGAGGAAGGTGTGAATGATTCTAATGATGAACTGGCACAAGATTCAGCTAATGGATCTGACAATGGAAAGGAATGGGTATTTTTGGCTATCAAGGAAGATTCTCTGGAACCTATCATTCAATATGAGGAGAAGGACCTTGCTACTAAAATTGAAGACAAGGATGACCGGGTGATAGACAGTGGATGTTTACATCATATGATTGTAGATAAAAGGGAGTTTCTATCTTTGTAAGAATTTGATGGTGGTCTGGTTAGATTTGAAGATGACAAAGCATGTATGATCAAGGGAAGATGAACAATATCATTGGATGGTAAGAATAATACTAATAATGTTTATTATGTTGAAGGTTTAAGGCATAATCTTTTGAGCGTAGAACAATTGGTGGATAAAGGATTTCAATTACAGTTCAAGGATGGAAAATGCAAGATTATCGATAGATCTAGATTGGAGATTGCAACCGGTACTCAAACTATAGGTAACATATTTCATCTTAACTCTAGTGAGAAGACATGTTTGATTGCATAGATTAATGAGAGTTGGCTATGGAATAAGAGGTTGTGTCATATGAATTTTGATTGCATTGTAAAGATCAGTTCAACTAAGGTTGTTAGAGATATACCTAAGATTAGGAAGCCCTATAATCCGATATGTAAGGAATATCAAATGGGAAATAAAATTGAAACTTATTTTAAAAGTAGATAAGACAAATCTAATCATGATCTTGATCTTATTCATACTGATTTGTGTGGTTCTGCCAGAATAAAAAGTTTTTCAAGGTTATAGGTATTTTATGCTAATCATTGATGACTATTCTAGAATGAGGTGGGTTATTTTCTTAAGGGAGAAATCTGAAGCATTTGAAAAGTTTCTTTAAAGCTAAAGTTGAGACATAGACAAGATTGAAGATTAAATGCTTAAGGTCAGATCAGGGTGGAAAATTCACATCCGGTGAATTTAATAGCTATTGTGAAAAGAATGGGATGATGAGATAATTTTTTGCACCCTGGACACCTCAGCAGAATGGTGTTTTGGAAAGGAAGAATAAAACTATCTTGGATGTGGCTAGAACCATGATGATAGAAGCTAATTTTCCTCATGTCTATTGGAGAGAAGCTATGAGAATGATGGTATACACATTCAACAAAGTTCATATCAAAGGAGACACCAATAAGACACCTTATGAGTTATGGTTTGGTCATACACCTACAGTCAAGAATTTCAGAATCTTTGGTAATAAATTATATATTAAAAGAGATGATTCCATTGGAAAGTTTGATCCTAGATGTGATAAAGGAATATTTATTGGTTATTCTAATGAAATAAAAGCATATAGATGTTATAAAAAAAGATTGTAGAGAATTATGGAGAGAACTAATGTCAAGGTGGATGAGCAGAACATAAGTCAAATCAAAACATATGAGAGAGAACTAGTAGTTGAAATGATCATAAATGAATTGGTAGCACCTCCACCAAAACATAATGTTGAACCAGTTACTCCTGCAGTATCAAAAAATTTAACAGTAACTGAAGGTCAAAGTAGAGGAACATAAAATCAGAAGACTCCTAAGTATGTACTTGGTTAAATCATTTGGAAGATCAGATCATTGGAGACAAGAGTAAAGGAGTGATGATAAGAAGGAGGTTAGCAGCTGAAGAGGTATGTTTAATTTCTAAAGTTTAACCGGAATCAGTAATTGAAGTTTGTAAAGATGAATGTTGGATGAAAGCTATGAAAGAGGAATTAGATCAGATAGAAAAAATAATAAATGGACTTTAGTTCCCCAACCTAACAATAAGAATGTTATTGGGACTAAATGGGTTTTTAGATATAAATTGAATGACGATGGACAAGTTGTGAGGAATAAGGCTAGATTGGTTTGGAAAGGATATTCTGCGAAGGAAGGAATTGATTGTGATGAAATTTTTGCACCAATAGCTAGGATTGAAGCTGTGAGATTATTTATTGCTTATAATACACATAAGACCCAAAAGGTTTATCAGATGGATGTTAAGTGTGCATTTCTGAATGGAGATCTTGAAGAGGAAGTTTACATTGAGAAACCTGATGGATTTTCACTTTCAGATAACAAAAACATGGTTTGCAGGTTATGGAAAGCTTTATATGGATTGAAACAAGCCCCTAGAGCTTGATATGCAAGATTGGATAATTATCTTTTGAAGCTTGGTTTCACTAAAGGTAATGCTTAAAGTAATTTCTATTATAAGATCACTGATGATGACATATTGATTGTGAAGTCTTTATTGATGATATCATTTTTGGATTTGAGGATAAGTTATGTATGGAATTCTCTGATAATATGAAGAATGAATTTGAGATGTCTATGATTGGGGAGATGAATTTTTTCTTAGGTTTGCAAATTACTCAGACTAATAAAGGTATTTTCATCTGTCAAACAAGTATGCTAGAGAGTTGGTGAAGAGATTTGGTGTGGAAAATTCTAAACCGGTTGGTACTCCTATGGTTACAAGTGAGAAATTGACAAAAAAAATGTATAAGCTCTGGTAAATCCTACAAGGTACAAGTCTATGATTGAAGGTTTGTTATATTTGACACAGACTAGACTGGATATAATGAATGTAGTTTGTATTATATCAAGATATCAGAGTGATCCTAGAGAGAATCATGAGAGTGCAATGAAAAGGATTTTCAGGTATTTGCATGGAACAAGTGAATATGGTTTGTCGTATCCTAAAGATGATGGTTTTACACTATGTGCATATACAAATTCAGATTGGGCTAGAGATGTTGATGACCGGAAGAGCACATCCTGTGGAGATTTCTTTCTTGGAAAGAAACTTGTTTCATGGATCAGCAAGAAGTATCCATGTACTTCTTTATCTACTGTTGAACCTGAGTATGTTGTTGTTGCTACTAACTATACACAAGTTCTATGGATGAAGCAAATGTTGAAGGATATAATGGTAGATTGTAATGAACTGGTAGTTATTCACTGTGATAACTCTACTACTATTGACATATCGAAGAATTTGGTATTTTATTCTATGACTAGGCACATATCTATTAAATATAACTTTTTGAAGGAGAAGGTGAAAGCAAATGGAGTCAGACTAGTTTATGTGAACACTAAAGACAAGATTCCAAATATCTTCACTAAACCTTTGCCTAAGGAATCATTTGAGTACATTTGAGATAGATTGGGAGCTTCTGCCCCTCGGGTAGATACCTGAGTGATGTTGATTGGCATCAATCCGGTATGCATTTATAAGAGCTATCATTCATTTTGGATTGATGTGTTGGTGCTACTACTTAGGGGGAGTAGTCAGCTGTGTGGTTCAAAGGATTTATTGTTTTTCTTTGATGTTTATGTCACATTTTTTGCATTGATGTCAAAGGGGGAGAGATATATGTGAAAAATAGACATTAACTATAACATCAGTCAAAGGGGAGAGATCAAAGCTTAATTGAGATATCTTTCATGGGGGGATTATGTTCTATTTGTTTAAAACTTCATTGTCATATCATTTTTGGGAGTTTGTTGGCTATCTTCCTTTGGGGGAGACTTGTTTGGCATTTCTTGGCACTAGGATGTTTTCCACATCTAGTGTTTCCATCAATTCCAAAGGGAGAGATTGATGGTAGATTAGAGGAATTGATTATGTGTTGCACTGATGTTTTTTCATTGATGGCAACACTAGTTGTTTACCGGCTTTCAGTAGGCCCCGATAGAGTGGCTGGATTATGATATTGATCTGGTATGCTTTGGTTTATGGAATTGGTTTAGATCTATCATTAATGTTATTCAAATGTGTATCACAATCAGTTGATTCGAGATTTGATGACTCAAAAGCTATCATTTGCTCTATTAAGCCTCTTGATCATCGATAAGGGTTTTATCGGCAAAGCTTTATTGAAGATATTTTGATACATTTGATAAGTGGTGTTGGTGCTTCTTCTAGATGATTTTTTAGGATGTTGTTGGTTATCTTGTTCATGTTCCTAATGATTGGTGGTGTTGGATTTGGTTTATGGTTACCTATTTTAGGTATGGTCTTATTCTACTAGGTTATGGACTAGTTTATGTAACGTGTTGGTGGATGATCCCGATGCATTACTGATTGGATTTATTGATTGGATTATATTGTTTCGGTCTTAGGCCAACTTGGTTTATCATTGGTTTTTGGTTTATGTAATGAATTCATTGTATTATCTTTTAGGTGGCCAACCCAATTGTTTAGGTCCTGGGTTGGTATAAATATGATGTAAGATCTCTTTGTAGATCATGGGTTATGGGTTATGCAATTATCTATGTGCGAATAAGGTTGTAATCACATGCAAAGGTTTTGATCAATCATAAGTGATAGAATTGGGTTTGTAAAAGAGGTTTAAGACCTCTGGTATTGAGCTTAACTACAACTGTACTCAGGCATAGGAGATGATATTCGTGCAGTTCACTCTTCTTTCGAGATTATAGTCTGGATTTCATTGTAGTCAGTGAGGATCCTTTAGTGATTTGAAATACACTCTAGGCTATTGGCCTTCCTGCATGTGTAGGCCCCTCTTTTGTAATCACATATTTACTGAAAAGTATTATCTGACTATGGGTAGGCTTTCCATCGTGGATTTTCCCTTTACCGGCTTTTCCATGTACAAATCTTGGTGTTATATTTTGTGGATGGTTGGTAAATGTTATGTGCAATATGTTTGTTCTGAACTACTATATCTGCTATTCTAGTAATAAGATTTTAATGTTTAAATTTCTATAATTTGTTGACAACTAATTCACTCCCCCTCTTAGGTGTCCACCAGTTATCTGAGTTGTATAACACTTTCAACCGAGTACAAGCATATTTCACCTTCCTTTTTTCTGTGGTGTTTTCAAAATCAAAATATTTCTCCATCTCCGAGATCTAATCCATTAGTTCATCCGAATCCAACTTACCATCATATTCCGGTGGGATAAAATGAGGTTTAGTATTTTCCCTACTCAAAACCCTAAAAAATGTTTCCTCATCTAGATCAACCGCTAGTGGGTTTACTTATTCTGCCAGGGCTTCTTCTCCTTCTTCTTCACTTACATCTTCAATATGTCGGCCTCTTCTCTGGGATGTCTCTATGGCTTCCAACTGGGCTACTATACCTCTCAACATTTCCATCACAATAGGGTCTGCATTCCCACACACTCCACCGTTCCTAGCTCCTCTTTGCACAATTATTCACACCAGTCCTCTTCAACTACAAGTCAGATCCACAATCCACCACACTACAATAAAAATTTTAGGACACACAACCTCCAAAATGAAAACTCTCTTTGATACCACTTGAAGGAGTCACCGGTGAGGAGGGACCTCAAAGAGATCAATCTGGACTGGTCAGCAAGAGTAACATAATGGAAACACAAAGATATGATGGAGGAAATACATAATAGATTTTTTTATTTCAGGAAAATTGATTATAACCAACTAGTAATGACCATGTTACAATATTCGACTCACAAGCCTACTAGAACATGCTCAAATAATAGAATAGGTCATAACTAGGACCTTCAATCTTAAGATCTATCTTCTACGCACAATATCGCTACTTTATTCTTTGATCAATTACATTCTAATGTGCAATTACAATTATATATACGGTCCAAGGGATCTAGTCGGCCCAAAAAGCGATAAAAACCCGAAGAACAAGACCTAACGTGTAAAACCAACAAGGTTGGCCTCTGCCAAGAGATTCCTCCAGAAAATCCAAAGGATGAAGTGTAGATCATGGGAAAAAGGGTAGCCACATGCCAAGGACCATCAAAATCAACACCCAAGGCTCCACAAGCTTTGGAAGTGATTTTGGTAGATCACCAAAATAGGTCCAGGCAGCCGATAACAAGAAACTGTCAAGGAAACCGATAGCGACATCTTGCCGGAAAATGATCCAAATACGATGTGGTCTAGAATAAGAAAGATTATCAAGTCTTCAAGTAGAATCCAACTCCATAGGATCCGATGAGCCAAAACTGGGACACACGGAAAGAAATGTTGAAATTGCAAACAGAAAGTAAAACATAAAAGAAAATGTTTTTGGTTGATGCAAGATTGCTATGAACCAAGGATGCTCCTGCATCAATAGGTCAACTTCCTATTCAATCTTAGTGCAGGTGTTGGACCAACCTAATACTAGTAAAACTAATCTATGCTTTGACTAGGAAAAGGGAGAGAGAGAGAGAGAGAGAGAGAGAGAGAGAGAGAGAACTAGAGTTGCATGAAAGAAGGGAAAAAAGGTTTGCACCTAGACTAAAAGTTGATCTACCCCCACCTGTAAGTGCATGGAAAATCAATAAAACTACCCAAAAGATACACTAATTACTATCTAAGTCTATCTTTCTAAGACTGAATTAAGGTTGGAATTATTAATAATGGCAAGAGAAATAAGAAAATTTCATAGATGCCACTCTAATAGGAGTCAACACTATCATAGATACTAAGAAAACAAGAAAAAGATGTATTCACATAGAGAGGTAAGACAAATACACACATTTGCATAAACTGAAACTAGGTAAGGAAAGAAAATTTAATTAATGCAAAGGTAAGGTAATTTTACAATTTCAAATATCATAGACTATTGTAAGAGAAAAAGAGGAGAAGATCCTGAGAACAGGCTAAAAAATTGTCATTATAGTTCATGCATAACACAAATGGTTACAATCAAGAAACCCTAACCCTAACCAAGGTTAGGTTACAAAAATATTTGAGAGGGGAGAATATTAGATCGACAGATCTGATAGCATGTTACAACAACCTTTGAAAGTCCTCTACAACATGGAGAAAAAAAACCCACAAATCAGGGAGAACTCTGCACACAAGGCATGGGTCTGAGTACATCTATAGAGCCAAAAGTCTCCATATCGCATTAAAGAGGGCATGGTGGCACCAAAAATCAACCTGCAGGGTCCAATTTGGAGTAAAGAGGGTGATCCTAGGTGGTTGGATGAGAATCTAACCGAGAATGAGGCACGGACTAAGCTAGAAGAACATCTTGACCATCGAGTTGACAAGAACCCTTCTGCAAAATTTTAAATGCTAACATCTTAGAGAAATTTCAAATGCTAGTCATTGATTTGGAGATATCACGTGCAGATGGAGGTGCAATATCTCACCAAGAGAGTGCTAGGGGGGCCAACAAAAGAACAAGTTGTGGTTGTTAGATCAAGCTTTAAGTCATCATCGATGGTCATGATTGCACCTTGAGGCAACTAGCCCCACTCCAAAAATTTCAGAGTAACATGGCCTTTCGGCCAAACAAAATTGCCCTTTTCAACCATAAGAAGTCTTGGCAAAAAGGCCTCTATATGAAAATTTGGCCCACTAGGCCCACAAAGTCATTCGCTACCGCTGATGTGGCCACTGAGTCATTGGGCCCATCATCCATCCTTTTGACCCTCTTATCCCATATTGGCCATCTCTTGTGCCTTTCTTTGGTACAGGATAAGGAGGAAAGTCATCTGCCCTTCAACCCTCCTATCCTGCATGGCCCTTATCCTTGTATTCTTTTCAACACGGGATAAGGGGAACCACATACTTTTGCTTTAGATAGATAACCCTGCATGACCTTTCACTTTGATCACTTCGCCTTCTGGGATAAGAAAAATTGCTTATCATTCTTATCTCGCACGATGTTGCTTTGCGCCTTTATCTCTGTACATGGTAAAGAGGAGGAGAACTATCTTTGCTTTCTCTCTTATCCTACACGATCCTTTTGATTTCTTCTTTTTCCCTATGGGATAACAAAAAGACTTACCGCCAACCGAATAACACATTGCGGTAAGTAGCTTGATGCAGTCAATAATGTGCAATGTCGATACAAGATGGTGAATAACACAATGTGTTATTCTCATGAGATGTTGGTGTTACTTCAAGGCACAGGTTGATAACATCATGTTATTGACACCCACATAACCTTTGTGTTATGTTCTCTAAAAAATATAATGAAGAATCTAACTATGTTGAGTGCGATAACATGTTATCACACTAAATTCTTGGATCTGATATCAGCAAGAGTTGGCGCAAAAATTGCCAACATTTTTGACAACTCAAAGGGGGCCCTAAGCCTACTTAGGGTAAGACCAAATGTCTTAGATATACATTGGGCATAGAGTCAAGACTTG
Source organism: Cryptomeria japonica (assembly GCF_030272615.1). NCBI lineage: Eukaryota > Viridiplantae > Streptophyta > Pinopsida > Cupressales > Cupressaceae > Cryptomeria > Cryptomeria japonica. The sequence goes on along the minus strand of NC_081410.1, from coordinate 129,581,799 downwards.
AAATAAAAGTGAAATCTTTACCCCCTGCAAGCTGGATTACATCAAATTTTCTGCCATACTGAAAAAGCAGATTGTGCTCGTGCACTTCTTGGAAGGAAAACTGAAAATGAAATACAATGTGTTGAAGCACTTGGAGGAAAAAAAATACTACACTACCCTATTCTAACCAATCAAATTTAAGCTTCTAAACAAAACCATTCATGGAATGGTTAAAATACTTTCTCCCCCTAAACAAGGAAGGGTTATTTTCATGGCTCTATAACAAAACATAGAGTTGGAAAAATGAAGGTAGAACCATAAATAGTTGTAAGAAACCCTGCAACCTGGAAATAAAAATACATACCCCGATTTGTTGATTAGACACATTACTGATCTGAGATATACTTCTAACCTGGGCATGCTTGGCCCCAATCATGGAAAAATATCTGATTGGGAAACCTCTTGATATGCCAAAGGTTGAGATCACATTGTTGGCCTACTCATGATCAACCATCTCCTCCACCAAAATTTGATCATATTGATTGGAAAACTGTTGCAAGTCATCCTTCTAACTTTCAAAGATCTGAAAGTCCTATGTTTTCTCCTGGACTTGCACATAACCTGGCAGCAAGGTAGGAACCATGCTGATTTGCTCCTCATGCTGTTCAACAATCAATTCACTGTGAGGGGTCATCTTGGACTTTAACTCAGAAAAAAACTCCTCCAGATCATCCCCAAATGACTCCTCTTGCAACTCCTCTTTGCTTTTTAGTAACATAGGGTTGTTTTTGGGGGTGCTACAACTATCTCGAGGCTTTGGTAGATCTAGAAATAGAGTAGGACTGGGAGCCTCCATGGGTGAACAATCCTCATTGATTTCTTCTACCAATGTAGGCTCCTATAGAAGGTTCGCCATGCTATCCTCAACATTGTCTTCATTAGTAGCAGGCTTCTCAAAAAACCTTTGGGGAGTAAGATTTCCATCTGCCCTCGAAACAAAAGGTCCATCCTTGCAGAGGCGAATCTCAATAGGACTAGATGACCGAGGAGGCTGAAAAATAGGCTCATGTATCTCCATAGTTGGCATCCCTAAGAAACTTGGGATATCGAAATGAGAGCTCTCCTAGATAGGCTCATCCAGAATCCAGGGAGTAGGATGGATTCCCTCTTAAATGGGCTCCTCATAAGGGTGAATCTTCTCAAGGACAGATTCCTCAGAAGATTTAGGAGGGCTCCCCTGTCTGAAACTTGGAAATCTTATTTTATGGGGAATAAGCGTAGAGGCCTCTACCTGCCAGATTCTAACCTCTAGGGTGCCAACTTCTTGATCACTTCCTCTCTAGTAGAAGCAAGCTTCTCTGCAAGGAAGGCCTAATGTTGTTGTTGGGATTTCATCACTTGTTGTTGATGTAGTTGAGCTTGATAAGAAAGCTCCTCTTGTTGTTGTTATTGGTAAAAGGCCTCCTCCTACTCTTATTCCCAGAGTTGTTTCTTGATCTCATCAAGTTGTCTTTTGTAATCCTTCATGGTACCTCTTAACCCCTAAGTTGCTTGCAACACCATAGCCTCTACAAGGAGGGCTATATCACCCTTTCAGGATGGGCTAAGTTGATAAGAAGGTTGAGTAGGGGTGGATGAGTGGTAAGCATTAGGAAAATCCCCACCTGTTGCTAGAACAAGGGCATTTGAATTAAAACTAGGAGTAGTACTAGTTTTCTCATATTGGTAGATTGGGGAGGGTTGCTTGGCATTTTCAAAATGGGGGTGAAGAGAAATTACACCCATGGTAGGAGCTCATATTGAAGCATTAAAAAGATGATATTTGTTACATGAAATGCTTAAAGGAAAAAGATTTGCCCTACCAGAGAGAAAAGGTGACGTACAAAGATCACCAAAATAGCTTGAAGCTAGGTGCTTGAGGAATGACTTCCTCCAAAGGCTTGGAACTGAAGAACACACTAGATCTTCAGTTGTTTTGAGCACTAAAATTTCTTTAACTAATAGATTTATTGTAGAGAGTCGCCAGGTATGTGATTTGCTACCTCCAAAGGCTGAGTTACTAATAGACACACCAACTATTAGCAAAGATATGACCAGTGGCTAAGAGTTTGTACCCTAGATGGTCATCTATGAACTAAAAGTTCAAAAGTCACACCGGGCATGCCAAAAACTATGGTATGATCGGTGGCTTGAAGTGGAATGGTTTGAAAAATGAATCTTCTTTGAATGCTTAAAAAACTCATCCCACCGAACGTGCCAAAACCTGTTGTCACAAATGTTTTCACCCTTAGTGACCAAACAATCACTAACCTTGTGAAACATGGAAACAACCTCCCAAGTGTAGGACTTGCAGATTGTGAGGTTGAGTCTCCAAAGAATAGGTTGGCTTCCTATTCAATATTAGTGCAAGTGTTGGACCAACCCAACTCTGGTAAAACTAATCTATGCTCTGTCAAGGAAAAGGGAGAGAGAGAAGGGTTGGATGAAAGAAGGGACAAAAGGTTTGCACCTAGACTAAAATTTGTTCTACCCCCACTTGTAACTGCACAGAACATCAATAAAACTAGCTAAAAGATAAAATAGACACTAATTCCTATCTAAGTATAGCTTTCTAAGACTGAATTAAGGTTAGAATTCTTAACAATGTTAAGAGGAATGAGAAAAGTCCACATATGTCACTCTAAGAGGAGTCAACACTATCACAGATGCTGAGAAAATAAGAAAATGATGTATTCACACAAAGAGGTAAGAAAAATATACACATTTGCATAAACTGAAACTAGGTAAGGCAAGCAAATTTTATTAATGCAGAGGCGAGGTAATTTTACAGTTGCAGAAATCATAGACTACTATAATAAAGAAAGAGAAGATCCCGAGAACAGTCTACAAAATTATCATTATAGTTCAGACATAACTTAGATGCTTACAATCAAGAAACACTAACCCTAAACAAGGTTAGGTTATAAAAATATCTGAGAGGGGAGAAGATCAGATCGACAGATCTGATAGCGTGTTAGAACAACCTCTGAAATTCCTCTACAACATGGAAAAATCCCCACAAATCATGGAGAACTCTGCACACACAACATGGTTCTGAGTATATCTGTAGACCCAAAAGTCTCCATATCACATTGAAGAGGGCATGGTGATGTCAAAAATCAGCATGTAGGGTCCAATCTGGAGTACAGAATGTGATCCCTAGTGGTTGGATGAGAATCTAACCAAGAATGAGGCATAGACTGATATGGAAGAACATCTTGACCATCAAGTTGACAACAACCCTGCTGCAAAATTTGTAATGCTAACAGCTCAGAGGAAGTTCAAATGCTAGTTGTCTATTTGGAGATCACACGTGCAAATGGACACATGGGATCTTGCCAGAAGAGTGCCAGGGGGCCAACGAAAGAAGAAGTCATGGTTGTTAGATCGGGCTTCAAGTATTCATCGATGGTCGTGACTTCTCTTTGAGGCAACTAGCCTTTTGGCCAAACAAAACTGCCCTTTTCCACCATGAGAAGTCTTGGCGAAAAGGCCTATATATAAAAATTGGGCCCACCGGGCCCACAAATTCAACTGCTGAGTCATCGGGCCCATCATATGCCTTTTGACCCTCTTATCTCGCACTGGCCATCTCTTCTGCCTTTCTTTGGTGTGGAATAAGGAGGAAAGGCATCTGCTCTTTGACCCTCCTATCCCACATGGCCCTTAGTCTTGTATTCTTTTTAGTGTGGGATAAGGGGAACCACATACTTTTCCCTTTGGATAGCTTACCCCGCACGACCTTTCACTTTGATAACTTTGCCTTGTGGGATAAGAAAAATTGATTATCATTCTTATCCCATACGATGTTGCTTTGCACCTTTATCTTGATGCGAGGTAAAGAGGGGGAGCACTATCTTTTCTTGCTCTCTTATCCTGCATAATCCTTTTGATTCATTCTTTCACCTTTCGGGATAACAAAAAGACTTACCTCCAGTTGAATAACACGCTGCGGTAAATAGCTTGATGCAGTCAATAACACATGAATGTCAATAACACACAATGCTAATACAAGATGGCGAATAACATGACGTGTTATTCACATGAGATGTTGGTGTTACTACAAAGCACATGTCGATAACATTTTTTTTTATTGACACCCACATAACCTTTGTGTTATGTGCTCTGAAAAATATAAGGAAGCAGCTAACTCTACTGAGTGCGATAACATGATGTGTTATCACACCAAATATTTGGATATGATATTTTCAAGGGTTGGCACAAAAATTTCCAACAATAGCCTTGAACTAGCACACAAGAGGTGACTAAGTTTTGAAACACACTTGATTCACTCGTGTACATTCCATCACTACATGGCTCATAAGTGATATTTGAAAAGTCATTAACAACATTGTAGGATAGAGTAACTTTTAGGGCAATGGGTTGGCAATTGTTGTAAATACCATTGTCATCCTCTGAATTAAGAGATGAAGATGATCTTAGAAAGTTTGATACCAAAGATAGTGAAAGAATATTCTTGGGATATGTTACAAATAACAAAGCCTACTACTGTTACAATAAGAGATTGAACAAGATAATGGAGAGCACAAATATGAAAGTATGTGAAGCATTGGATCAGATTGCCCCTAAATCTATACAGGAGACTAAATTTGAGATTATTCATGTTTTTGGAGAAGAAAAGTCATATCCAAAAGACAACAATGAGAAAGAGAGAGATGAATTGAAGAGGAAGAAGAAGAACCAAAGAAGGTGACTAAAAATCCAACGAAATATGTACAAAAGAATCATTAAGAAGATCAAATAATTGGAGATAAAAGCAAAGGATTTTAGACAAGAAGAAGTGTTATAAAGGCAAATGAGAAAGAAAACTACTATTTCCTTTTTCTAGTGGAACCTAAATCATACGAAGAATCAAGAAAAGAGGAAAGTTGGGTAAAATAAATCAAAGAAGAACTAAATCAAATACAAAAGAATTAGACTTAGGAGCTGGTACCCAAACTAGTGGGCAAAAATGTGATAGGAACTAAGTGGGTGTTCTGAAACAAGCCTAATAAACAAGGACATGTTACAAGAAATAAAGTGAGATTGGTATGTAAAGGCTATTCACAAGTTGAAGGTATTGATTTTGAGGAAACTTTTGATCCAATAGCTAGGATGGAATCTATAAGAATGTTTCTTACTTTTTTGCTTATAAGAATTTCAAGGTATATTAAATGGATGTTAAGTCAATATTTTTTAATAGAGAACTAGAAGAAGAGGTATATATCGAGCAACCAGATGGATTTAGATTTCCAGGAGATCCAGATATGGTTTGCAAGTTAAAGAAGGCATTATATGTACTCAAACAAGCACCTAGAGCTTGGTATGCTACACTGGATAGATATTTGTTACATCAAAACTTCAAGAAACATACTGCAGAAAATAAAACTTATTTTAAGGTTGAAGGTGTTGGAAATTTGGAGTAATTAATTATGTGTTGCATTGATGTTTGTCATTGATGTCAACACTAGTTGTTTTGCTATCTACTGGGTTCCAGTAGAGTGGTTGGATTATGATGTTGATCTAGAGATCTTCTCTAGTATGTTTCGGCTTGTGGAATTGGTTTGGATTGGTTATTCATGTGTTCCTGGTGCATATCACATTCATTTGGTTCAGGATTTGATGATCCAGAAGCAATCATTGGTTCTAGTAAGCCTTTTGGTTACTGGTAAGGGTTTTACAAGCAGAGTTTTGTTGAAGATCTTTTGATGAATCTGATAAGTGGTGTTGGTGTAGCTTCTAAAAGGTTATTAGGATGCTTATGGTTATCATGTTTGTGTTCCAGTTGATCGGTGGTGTTTCATTTGGCTTATGGCGACCTATTTTAGGTCCAGTGTTATTATGCTAGGTTATGGATCGGTTTATGTAATGTGTTGGTTGATGCTCCAGATGCATTACTAGTTGAATTTATTGATTGGTTTATGTTGTTTCGAATTTATTGATTGGTTTATGTTGTTTCGGTCTTAAGCCGACTTGGTTTATCATTGGTTTGTGGGTTTATGTAATGAATTCATTGCATTATCTTTTAGGTGGTCGACCTAATTGTTTAGGTCACGTGATGGTATAATATGATGTAAGATCTCTTTGTAGATCATGGGTTATGGGTTATGCGATTATCTGTGTGCGAATAAGGTTTTAATCATATGCAGAGGTTTTGGTCAATCATAGGTGATCGAATTGGGTTTGTGTAAGAGGTTTAAGACCTCTCGTATTGAGCTTAACTAAAACTATACTCAGGCATAGGAGATGTTATTCTTACAGTTCATTCATCTTTCCGGATTGTAGTCTGGATTTCTTTTGTAGTCAGTGAGGCTTCTTTTGTGATAAACAGTGTGCTCTAGGTAGTGTGTCTTCCTGCATGTGCAAGCCCCTCTTATTCTAATCACATATTTACTATAGAAGTATTATCTGACTGTGGGTAGGCTTCCCACCATGGTTTTTCCTTTTACTGGGTTTTCCACATACAAATCTCGGTGTTATGTGTTATGGACGGATGGTAATTGTTTTGTGATTTATGTTTGTGCTTAATTGTTATATCTGATATTCTGGTATTTGGTTTATGCATTCTAGTAAAAGGTTTTGTGTGCTTAAAGTTTCATAATCTATTGACAACTAATTCACCCCCACTCTCAGTTGTCCACCGATTATCCTAACAGAAGGTAACAAGTTGTTGATTGTTGTTGTCTATATTGATGATATTATATTTGGAGAAAGTAATCTAGTCTATGTAAATAGTTTGTAGAAGAGATGTAGAAGGAATTTGAAAGGTGAATGATTGGTGAGATGCCATTCTTTTTTGGTCTACAAGTTACTCAGGTGAAAGATGGAATATTTATTTCTCAAGCTAAATACGTCAAAGAGATATTTAAAAAGTTTGATATAGAGAATTGTAAACCGATTACTACCCCTTTAATTGTTGGTTGCAAATTAAGTAAAGATGACAAATCTTTGGATATTGATCTCAGAAGAATTATAGATCTATGATTGGAGGACTGCTGTATCTAATTTCCTCTATACTAGATATTATGTAGGTTATATGTTTAGTTGAAGGATTTCAGGCTAATCCAAGGCAATCATCTAAACACACAGTGAAAAGAATTTTTAGGTACTTGAAAGGGAATCAAAATTATGGTCTTTGGTACAAGAAGCATAGAGATTTCATGTTGAAAGCATATACAAATATTGATTGGGCAAGAATCATTTGATGATAGGAAATGTACTAGTGGTGGCACATTCTTTTTGGGAGACAGATTGGTTTCATGGTTAATAAGAAGCAAGACTCGGTATCATTATCTACTATAGAAGAAAAATACATTGTAGCAACATCTTGTTGTACTCAAGTTATGTTGATCAAACAGACTCTTAAATACATTAGAGTGGTATACGATGAAGCTATCCCTATCATGTGTGATAATACCTATGCTATAAACATTTTAAAGAATCCAGTAATGCATTCAAGAACTAAACATATCTCAATCCATATCATTTCTTAAGAGAGAAAGTTGTAGAAAACGAAGTCAATTGGAATAAATTTATAAAAAAGAACAAGTAGAAAACATTCTCACTGAGGTATTGGCAAAGGATACTTTTAAGAATCTTAGGAAAAAACTAGGGGATATTGCCCCTCCTTTCTCTAACTAGATGCATTATAGTGGTGCATATTTCTAGTGGAAGATTCAATGCTTATCCTTTATCTCTTGGATTGATATTGTTACTTCTCTCAGGGGGAGTAGTGGTGTGTGTTGGTCAGTATGTTATGCAATGCCCTTTGTCTTTGATGTCAAAGGGGAAGAGAGTTGTTGTGAGATTTGTTGAGAAAGTTGTGAGATTTTTTTGAATATTCAAGTATTATTCAAGTGTTGCCATGAATGACAAAGGGGGAGATTGTTAGAATTATGAGTGTGTATGGTTGTTATTTATGTCAAACTTGGTTATCCATATGGATATTGGTTCAGATATGTTCTTAGTTGTTGTAGTTGTGTTGCAGATTAAGTTTGGTTTTTCGGTGTTGGTTGTGGTATTTTTATTTGGATAGTTATTTCTGCTTTCTGACAGTAAGTGTGTTTGTCAGATTGGTCCAAAAGGTTTTTGATGGCCTCTAGACATGTTGTAGATTGTGCTGTAGTTTAGTGGACGTGATTTTGCAACTCCTATAGTACTCTCAATTTTCTTCTTTGGTGGATTCTCTATTCCACAAGTGAGCTTTGTTCATTTATGTTTTGAATATTCAGTTGTGTTATGATTCAATGTGTTTGTATGGATTATCTTGATTGGAACATATTCCTTTGGTCCGGATATGCATTGGAGGATGTATTGAGAAGTTGGTATGGGTCTCATCATGGTGTGTGGAGATGCGCATGAGATATTTTTCATCATAAGATGTTTTTTCATTGACCAATTTCTATGTCTACATGTTACATTTGGTAACGACTTTGGAGGATGTGTTAGCATGTGTAAATCATTGTATTCATTTTGGAAGGATGTATTCTGATGTATTTGGCTTTCCTGTTTCTCTTAGAGTTGGCTACTTTGAATATTTTTGTCTAAGTGGCTTATTTTATGTAATAATATTTATTATATTCCTGGTTGATCCTAAGTTTTCAATGATCTATCACATATTTATGGAGTGTGGTTGGAGAAGTTGAATGATGGATTGTGTGTAAATTTATGAGAAGAGTAATTTAATGATATGCAAGCATATTTGAGATTGTAGAAGTGCAAAGGTTAGAGCTTTGAAGGTGACATATTTAGTGAGACTATGTGTTGTAATAGTGGCATTGTTATCATAGATGTTTTCCATGATGTTGGTCACTTGATCCAATAGATCAAGGACAATTCCATGTTCAAGGTATCCTTCTTATTTTAAGTTCTACTACTTCCTTCGTTGCTAATTGTCAGTGAATCTTTCGACAACATATTGTATCTTGCCCTGAAGTAGTGAGCCTTATTTGTGCAAGTTCTTGTATCTCATCCTAAGGTAGTGTGCCTTAGCCTTGCAATTCCATCAGGTGTTATGGCTCCTTGGCAGTGAGCTTAAAACAACATAATCATTTAGATTCATATTGTGAGTAAGATTCTCACCATGGTTTTTCCTAGTTTGGGTTTTCCACATAAATCTGGTGTTCATGTGTTGATGGTTGATGTTCATGTTTTGATGATTGATGTATTGTTGCTATGTTATTTGATGTTGTTTTATAGTTAATCATTTTGAAGTTTTGAATTGATTCATCCCCCCTCACAATCCTATTGTGCATTCAACACCAATTTCCTCTTTTCACTTATGCTTGCCCATTATTCTTCCAATGGTCACCATATATCTAAGAGAGAAATTATCTTTATCCACTATTTTTGAAACATCGACTTTGATCTCTTCTCTACAATTTTCAACATTGTTAGGGTTTCCTGTTTTTTTCGTTGCTTTGTTTCTGCATTTTGCATCCTTCTACCTTAGCACCATTTTTTAGTGGCATACATACATACATACCTACATACATATAGACACACACACACACACACATGCACATGCACACACATATATGAACTTAATCTTTGACTCTTAGCCAAAGAAGTTTAGCTTGTGTCTCATGCTCCCATATTAGCTAAACAAATTTGAGTTTCAACGTGAGTAGATTTCTAGAATCCATTAGACTGTTTGTATGTTGCTTCTAGATTTGATTGCATGAGTGTTTTTGCATCAACATTTTGGATCACACTTTTTGATCCATCATTAGGATGATAAAGAGCATAATGAATTCTCAAAGATACATTTGTACGTATACTAATCTGTCATATTATTATTATCAAACATCATCTACAATATCTTAATGTAATATATTCAGAAGGTAATGTGTGTGCTTAGAATTATATTAGTTCAATAGATTTCTCTTTAATATACTATGTTTTCTTATTCCTTCAATGTGTGTTGTTGTGTTATAATTCAATATTTTATGTATATTTTATATTAGAACATTTTCAGTTGTTATTATGTCACAATTTGTATGGTCATATGCATGCTTGTTTGTGTGATTACATTATTATAGAGAAAGATAAATCTTTTAGTGGGAGAGACTCTTAATTAATATGAGGATGAATAATAAAGATGATTACTAAAGTTACAAAATGTATAATACCAAACAATAAGATTATGATTTGATGATCATAAAAATGATATTATAGAAACATAATGTAGACCAATTAATCTAATAAAAAATAAAAAATAACCTATTAAATAATATTTACAACATAGAAAAAATAACTTACATAATATATATAATTAACTCCTCATAAAATGTGGGAAAAAGATGTCACACTTATTGGTAAAATAAGTTTCAAATTTCATTTTCTAGGGTTATATGAAAAGAGACCATAACCAAGAAATTGACCACATCAAGCCACTTTTGTTCAAAATGGATGACTTGGCATTCGTATTACTTTATAAGGAATACAAAAATCCAAGAATTACAAACAAGAAGAGTGAAGAAAAAGAAAAATTAAGAAACCCTAACTGGGTTTGGTAGAGGAAAACCCACTAAAGACGTCAAGAAAAGATGAGATACCATGCACGGCAAGTTGAAAGCATAAAATAATTGGAAAAACAAGGTTGAAGTTCCAAAAGAGGGACCCATATCAATGGAGTCCACACAAGACTGATAGAAAATGATTTTGGACATTATAACAGTTTTATAAACTTATGCTTTTTTGTTGAACAGGAGAAAACTGAATTAAAGCATATGATTCAAATGGTTGAACCAGATCATTTAGAAGTTTGTAGGATTATGATTGTACCATTTTCAAGCTCTATGGTGTGCTGCTTTGAACAATACCAAAATAATTGTCCTTTACAGGAAATGTCAAAAGATAGATCTTTATAAGAAAACATTTAACCCATGTGTAGGTTATGGTCAGACCTCTAAGAGAAGGCTACCCATTCCAATGGATGGATGGATGGAAGAAATAGACAGGTAGGCTGATCAAGATTGAGTCATGATAAGGTCATTCAAAGGGATTGTAAGCAATATTTTTATGGTAAAGAAAGATTTTTAAGATAAAATTTGAAAAAAAATGGATAGAAGAGTTTTTCATTATTTTTATACATCAAATGGTTTAATAGTCAAAGATAAATTTGTGTCATTAAGAAAAATATGATTATTGTTTTTTTATTATGATTATGATGAATTGTAAGGCTGAGAGATGGGTTCTTCTGAACCACTACTCACGAAACACAAGTCAATGAGTTTGGCTCAAAATCTACGTAGTTGAATCTTGACACGTAGTTTAACAGTCAAACATAAATTCCTATCCCTAAAAATATATATTTCATTTTTATGAATGAAATATATTATTATTATTAACTGTTCTATCACAATGAATTGTAAGGTTGTTCAATAGGACTGTAGGCAATCATTTATAAGAAAAAGAATGATTTGTAAGAGAAAATCAGATCTATATTCAGAAGATGTACATTTGACATTCTGAAAAGGACTGTCTATACTAACTATTCTTCAATATTATATAATTTAACAGTCAAACATATAGATTTATATCAGTAAAAATATATAATCCCTCTATGAATAGAATACATAATTATTATTAACTGTTCTATTATTGAATCACATTTAAGTAAAGCTGAAGCTGAATAGTAGAAGTTAAAACAAAAGAAATCAATGCACTTCTACAATTATATATATTTAGAATAAACAAGCTGTTGTTCTGTTCAATAATTGACTATCTTTCACCTGGTAAAAAGTGATGAACTATTGATTAGACAACCTCCATAATATTCCACTTTCTAAAAGTAAACTTTTTGATAAAACCCTTTCCATTTGAGCCATATATGTAGAAATTTCAAAGCCCAGTTGGGTGAACAGGAGGATGGGGACATTCATGACAAAGAATCAGTCATGTTAAAATATGGGGAAATGCTGGAAAATTCATTTAGAGGTCGTGAATGAAGACCCGGAATAAGACTAAGAGAGGTTTGAAATATTGTGATGATGACGTCACTGTAAAACGTTAGAAAATCATTCAAAATTTTAACGTCATATCAAATAAAACCTTCAGCAAGAGTACCAATTGAGAATATTGGTACAAAAAGAAGAGGAGAAAATAAGTCTACTCAAATAGATCACATCAAGGAATAATGAAATCTAAGAATTCATGGAAGAGCATAACTACAAAAGCTTCCCACATGGTTGGAATATAATTACTATTTTTAGTATATTGTTTATTTGTGATCAGATAGTTGGGTTGTTGGTTACAGTCATGAGGTTGGGAGTTATTTTTATGATATATATTTGTATATTGGTGTATATAGAGAGTACAAAGGAATATCAGATTAAATTGTTGTTTATGTATATCGTTTTGTTTCTTTTTCTATTGTTAATTTTGAATTTCGAATGTTTTAACAGTGATATTATATTTGAATCATGAAATTTTTACAGTTCATTATATTTTCCGGATTTTTTTTTGGATTTGACTGTGTAGATTTCTTGGTGTCAACGTCTGATTAAACTCTATGATCTATTATTAAGACAAGAAAGCATGAGAAGCGATATAATATGTAACAAAATCTTTGTGATTCGTCGTTATTTGGGTTTTGATTGTAGCATCTGGGAGGCGTTCCGGATTTTTTTTGGATTTGACTGTGTAGATTTCTTGGTGTCAACGTCAGATTAAACTCTATGATCTATTATTAAGACAAGAAAGCATGAGAAGCGATATAATATGTAACAAAATCTTTGTGATTCGTCGTTATTTGGGTTTTGATTGTAGCATCTGGGAGGCGGGGGGCTACTATAGATAGACCCACAATAGGTATAGAGACTAACAATTTATTAAGCTGATGATAGTTTTTGGTTTAATTTAAATTATGTATATTTTTCAATCAATGTTACAGATCACACTCTCTTCATCATGATAAAAGATCACTGTAAAAAAACTCATACTAACTATAATTTATTAGATGTATGATTATATATGAAACAATATAAAATTATATTACCCACATATATATTTCTTTCTTGCTTCTTTCTGCACACTGTTGATCTTAAATATGTGATGTTCTAAGAGTAAATTGAAGGACAAATGGGTTACCAAGAAATGGAGGAAGACTGGGGGAAAGAGATGGATGAATTGTCACATCAATACGAGGCACGTGAAGAAGCGGATTCTAGAGGGAATCTAGACTAGTTTCAAAAGGGAATGTAGACTGTGTTATGGAATTCAAGTTGCATTTGATGAGGGTTTCTTGAAAGAAGACGTCATGGACAAAGAAGTGATAAGAAGGAGAATTAGGGTTTATGACCAATTCGTAGATGGTTGATATTTTTTTTTCTCAGGCATTTTTAGAATAGAAGGAAATAAGAGAAGATGCGAGGAGGAGATAATGATTATAAAATCCATAGACATCTTGGAAATATGAAAATCTGATTGTAGAGTAAATTTAGCTTTTAAATAATTTTTTTTTTTTAAAGTTTCATATAAGTTAAGATTTAAGATTAATTAATTGAATGTTGAGTTAGAAAATTAAATGTAAAGGGGTTAAGATAATTAGTTTTATTAATGGTAAGGAGAATGTTTATAGAGTATTCTAATTTGTTTGTCGTGATATTGATAAAAGAATATTCTTTGTCTATATTTTATTTTGAAATCAAACTAGTGATGTTACTCTATCAACTTTGTTGGAGTTAAAGGAATCGAGGTTATCTCTATGGGCATGAATTGAAAATGTGATTTGCAATATTGATTTGGGTTTGTGCATTTACTATGCCCAATGGATGCTCAATGCCACTGATCTTGGAAAGCTGAAAACTAAACTAACTATTTACAATGCTTTTCATGGAATGAATGAAACAAATCCATTAATGGGCTTATCAAAATAGTTGCCTTTCCTAGCTAGTTTTTTATATTTCTCATGTTTGTGGTCAATGAGCCAAGAAAAGAAAAATGATAGACATCCAACAGGTTGTTGGAATGCCTCTCAAAGCTTGAGAACAAAGAAGCTCACCCATGTTTGAACACTGTCATCCTGAGATGGATAGGTGAATAGAATTTGTTCTCTTTGATGCTCAGAGGTAAGCATGACTAAAGGCGACTTGTAGATCTGGTTTAGATGCCTAATAGAAAATCCCCTTAAAGGAATCAAGTCCAGGCCATCATTGTCGGCCTCCCCTTGAAGGACTATTTCCTTTATATTTTGCTAGTTGGAAAAGTCCACCCTTTGTTGTTGATCTGGCGACAAAATAGGCACCTCTGAGATATGCTTCTACTACTCATGATTGTTTGCCTCTACTGGGAATGCAATATCATGCACCCCCTCATGGTGTTCACAAGTTAACTCATTGGAGGGTGTCAACTTAGCATCCAAAGTAGAACAAAAACCCTCCAATTCATCCCAAAGAGAGTCTTCATCCAGCTCCTCTTCACTCTTCTGCATGATGGGGCTGATGTTGGCATTTTTGTAGCTCCCTTAATTTTGAAACAGGAGCAATCTTGGGGTCCTCCATGACACCATAGTCTTCATGATAATTTGAAGGCAAGATAGGCTCCTTTATAGTATCATGCATAGATTGGGGAGAAACTCTGCACACATTAGCCTCCTCATACTCATGGACAAGGCTATCCTCATGAAATCCTTCCACCTCCAACTCTTGCTCACAAAGATAGGCTTGATAGGCCAACTCCTCTTGCTCCCTATGATTATCAACATCACCCTATTGCTCCAAGACCACCATTGATGTGGGCATAGAAGTGTCTCTTTCTTCATGATCAATGAAGAAAGGAAGATAATTAGATGAGAGGACCAAGTCCTCTTATTCACTATCAACTTTCTCTAGTTTGATGGTTTGCTGGTGCAACTGGTCATTCTCAATAGCCTCTTGCAACATATTTGCCCATTCTTCCTTTGGAGCATGTGAAGGCTCACCAATAGCACATTGAACCCCTTCCTCATGATGAGGATGGGAACCATCCATACTTCATACAATAGTTCCACCCTTGAAGGGAGATAGCATTTGGAAAAGGCCTAGGTGGTGGGGGATTTAGCAAAAAGAATTAATGGGAAGGATCATAAATAACAACAGTTGGAGCTCCTTTAAAACTTGGGATTTCAAAATAAAGCTTGGGATGTGTCCCCTTCCTAAAGCTTGGGATTTCAAACTTGGGAAACTTAGGTTTAGAAACCTCCTCCTCATGAATGAGTTGCATCTTTATAGCTGTTAGTTTCATAATTTTGTCTTTCCTAGCAGAGGCAAGCTACCTTGCAAGGAACTGCTCATGTTGTTGTCATTGGGGTTCCATATGTTGTTGCTAAAGTTGAGCTTGATAAGAAAGATTACCCTATTGTAGACCATAATCATGCTCCTCATATTGCCTCCTTTGAGTCTCCAACTCTTGCTCATAAAGATAGGCCTGATAGGCCAGCTCCTGTTGTTGTAAGTCAAACTCTTGTTACCTCTTTATATCAACCAATTTCTTGGTGAAATAAAGCATCATGCTTTTGATGTAAATGCAATCTCCATTTGTTCATCATTTTTGGTGTGGTTAAGATACTGAGAAGGTTGAGCAGGGGTGTGTGGGTGACATGCATTAGGAAAGTACTCACTTGTTGAAGTAGAGTTGCTTGGGTTGAAACCAGGAGCAATCCTAGTTTGATCTTGCTAGTAAGGAGGGGAATAACAACTTGCATTATCATGAAACAAAAGGGAATAGAAGGTACACCCATGATATGTATTCATGATAAACCATTCAAGAAGGCAAGACTAATTTTAATAAAAAATTGTTTGAAAGATAGATAGGTTTGCTTTTCCAAAGATCTAGAACATACCATCAGATGCCAAAATGATTGCAAAGTTGCCAAGTGCTTGAAATTTGTTACCTCTCTAAGGCTTGATGGACTAAAGAACACACCAAATCTTCAGCCTGACTTGAGATTAGGACTACTTGACTAGTAGATTCTTCTCAGAGTTGCTAGGTATGTAAAATGTTGCCTCCAAAGCAGAAATTGCTAATAAACAAACCAACTATCAACAATAGGTAAGAGAACTTGAAGTAGAGATAGTTCAACTGGTCCCACCAGGTATACCAAAAATTGTTGTCACAAGATTTTGCACCCTTGTTGAACAAAATTGTTCAACAACCTTGTGAAACATGGAAACAACCTCCAAGTGTGGGACATTACGCATGTGAGGTTGAATCTTCGGAGAAGGTCAACTTCCTTTTCAATCAGGATGCAGTGTTAGACCAATCCTATTAGAAATACTTGATTGGTTGTCATTGATGTCAATCCTAACTATCTGGATTGGTCTAGAACATTGGCAATGCAGAATAATGGAAGATAGGTATGTATGTATGAAAGGAAATCAACAGTGGTTGTAGGTATGTCGATGGTATACTCTTTCGATAGATTGTTGCTCTAGAATTATGTAGCATCAATATGTGGATATGTTTCTCATAGTGTTTGAGTTTTGGTGTTGGTTTCGGCAATCATTTTTATGCTCTAGATATATATGCTTTAATGATAATGCAGTCTAGTGGTATTTAGTTGATAGTTCTCAAGATTGTAGTGCATCGCATTCTTGTCTTGTTGTAGATATGATAGTACATTTTTTATATGTTGGTTTTCAGTGCTCAAGATTGCTATATTCAAGTTTTGGTGCTCTGAAAGTCATAGTCTAGATGTTATGCTCCAAAGATGTCATGCCCAAAATTTAGGGCAAAAACGGAATGATTTTTTTTTTTTTAAAACTAATTAATTAGCAAGTTCGCTCACACAACAAGCATTAATGTATTTGCCATATCTATATTCAAGCTAATTCTGATACGAACCAAGCATCGATTATTATTTACATTTTATTTGCGAAAATCTAACTGGTTTAATTTTATCTTCACAAGATACCTAGTCGTTAAATTAATTAAATCAACTCATTAAAGAAATAGGAGAGGAAGATAAATTCAATCTCCAATAAGACTATATAGTCTAAACATCCATTTTTAATTAGATAATTATAATAATCGTTTAAAGTGACATTTAATTTGGATAATTCAATCTACAAGGGCAAAATTAATTACGAGTAGCTATTACTCGTCTTTAGAATGCCAATTAAAAATTATCCATTCTAACCTCAAATAGAAAGTGCTTAAATTTCTCCCTTTATAATCCATTTTAAAATTTAATGCTCTAATTAAATTAACTAGGGCAAAATTAAGTATTTAACCCACTAAATACATTTAAAATTATAAGATTTAGCGTTATTCTTCAAAGGTATGTAAATGTTTAAAACTCTATACTCTATATAATACATACTCAAAAATATATAACCTATGGATATATATATATATATATATATATATATAAAATTAATCTTCTAAAAATATCTTCCCAACTTAATAGCCAATTTGCCCTTCAACCCTAATTAGGGATTCTTTTTTTTATATAAAATGGCTCTAAACTAAATGATTTTAAACATATTATTTTTATTTTATTACCCTAGCCCTACCCGGGCTAGGGTTTAATATTTCTTTGATTTCCATTTTTTTTTTACACAGGGCCGAAACCCATTGGCGGCGGCCATGAAAAATACTTTGATTGCAAGGTCGGTGGCGTACATGTTAATAGCGGTCGAGCGGGGGAGGCGGAGGCGAACCGAGTGCCGCCCACTGTGCGGTTACACAGTGGAGCACTGGGCGCCGCCCACTGTGTGCCCACACAATGGTGGCGCTGGGCGTCGCCCACTATGTGGCCACACAGTGGTGGCGCTTCGGCGCCTCCCACTGTGTGCTCACACAGTGGCGGTGTTTCGACGCCGCCCACTATGTGTTCACACAGTGGGGTGCGGCCAGAAACCCGCCGTTGCCAAAAAGACCGAACCCCTTTTTTTTGTTAAAATTTAATTTTAAAATTTATTTTTTTTTAAATTTATATCTATATATATATAATTTAACATAATGATTTACTTTTGTTACTTCGTTTTAAAAAAAAATTGCTTGTAAAACGTATTGAGAAATGTATATATATATATATATATATATATATATATATATATATATATTTCGATATATAAACATATAAATGGTAAATAAGCTTAGGCTCTTTCTTTTTTCTATTATTTTAATTGCTAATAAGAAAAAAAAAGAAGTAAATCTATTGCTAAGCTATTTATCCTGACACATCGGAAATATATATGTTTTATTTTCTTCTACTGAACTTAGGAAATACTATTTAGGAATACATTATACTTTTCCGAAATAAATACATTCATTGATTTCTCAACTAATAAAACAACTAATTTATTTACATGTTAACAGCAAATACAAATCATGATTTTCTGCAATTAAAATGGAGATAGATTCTCAGCTAAAAAGAAGAACTCAGATTTAAATAAAACTGATTTTTATATTGTAAAAAAAACTATTGCATGCAAATCAAAAGCAAATCCTTTTTTTTTAAATAGAAAATAGAAGCATATCTAGCTTTTTACAACTCTAACGATATTCTGCAAATTTACAGGATGTTTATTTATTTAACTACAACAACAAATCTCATGTCTATTTTCAAAATTACAACTTGCCTCTCATTTCTATGAATGAGGGTGTATTTCTCCTATCAAATTTAAAACTAAGAACTGCGAATCAATTTAAAATTTCTTCAACAATATTCTTCTGCAACCTTTCACTTTTCCTAGTCTCTTCTCCTAGCATTCCTGCATAATAGAAACACAAATATGACCACGAAGTGCTCACCTCCCAGCCTAGGCTAACTGGTAGCCACCCCCGAGCTCGGAGAACCAAGCCCTAGACGGGTAACAAACATGCAAACACATAGAGAACAAAAAATACACACACAGATATTCAGACACACTCCCAACTTGGCTACACAGCACCACACTTTGGTGATGACCTTTTTAAGGGTGGTGGTGGACCAATACCCTGAAGAGAACTGCAAGTATGGAAAACCAGTAGCCACCTCATGGCACAATAAATACATCAAAATTTCAACCCCTTATTCCTTATGCCCCCCAAAGGCATTCTAGCCTTATATCCCTCCTTATGACCCCCATTGCACAAATAGGCCATGCAGCAAGGGTCACACAAAAATCCCTTGTGATCGCTCTCAAACGAGAGTCTCTCACTTGAGGGTTGTAACTGCTACCACCCACAAGATCCTCCTCTCTCCCAAGAGTAAGAGGTCTTGAGAAAACTCCCAAAACACAACAAAGCATAATGCAAAAATTCCAAATGAAATTCTAAAACAAGACATTCAGGAACACAGATTTCTTACACCAATCATACTCTCAAACACATACAAGAAAATAGACCTTTTAAAGAATAATGAAATCAGCCTTAATCTGCCCAATGGTAGTATAATATTTGAGGAAGAGCTGCCCAATCCACGGATCTTCTTCTTCTACCCTTAGTCAAATTTTCTATTCCAAACTATTCTTTTCTTTTCAAAAATTCTCTTGTCTCCAAAAATGGAGAGTGGGTGATTACCCTCAATTTTTTTCAATTCTTGCATAAGAAGCTCATTCTCTGAGTTCTCACAAGTTTCTAAAAACCAAAAAGGAAAGTAAAGCAGAATGGGAAAAAGACTCCCATTCGAATAGGAAAAATCTCAATCAGATTTAAACTTCTATTTTTTAATTTTCGCACAACTCAAAAAAGCCAATTTTTAAAGCGTCAAAAAGGTCACTTAAAAGTAGAAACTTGCCTAAAATTACCCCTAACCCCTAGGTATACCTTATGGGCTTTAGGAAACCCTATTAAACGACCCCTAAGTGTTCATTAAACCGATTTTAAACCCCCCTAAAGTTTATTTTCGGGTCAAACATATGTTGACCTCTCCAAAGATTCCTTTCCCAAGGTATTTATGACAACACGTTATAGTATTTGAAAAAGCTATAGTTGAACACTTTCCCACCAAGAGACAAAAATAAAACATTTAAATTTAAATCGACACATGTATCGAGTGACACAAATAAAACACTTTTACAAATTAAAACATGAAATCATCTCTTGTGGGTTTTACACATTAAATTTAAATGACACTTAACACCCATGCAGCATACACTGTCACAAATAAAATACAACACAAATGGGGTGTTGTCTCTCCAAATAGACAACCCCTGGCTTACGAACATACATAAGTCTCGGTTTGGTTCTCCGTAAATTTTCCATGGTCACATGGTTAATTTCCTGCGCATCTCAATTTACACATTAGTACTCTCAAATATCTGCATATAATATAACTCAAAGGAATAACAATACACATCATCACTTGCATACAATTTTCATCTGCACAAATTAAATACATCTTTTATCAAGCAATTTTACATAAGCAAATTTCATCCCGGTTCACATAAACTTAACCATACATCATAGTTCTATTATCATAGTAAAGTTCTACAAATTCAATAACGACATCTATCATTGCAATATCATCTTATCTAACAATCATGTAGTGTTCTATCTCATAAAGCATATAAGTAAATCATCAAAACATAGCAATGTTATCCAAATCCTGAAATCATATAAGTTCTAAGTTTCAAAATGCATCAAAATAAAGTATCCATAATAGTCTAAATATAAAATCCACTGAATGTCAGACTGAGTCGAGGTGAGGCCTCACACCCTCCCCCTCTAGGCATGAACTTCCTCCTGGAGTTCATCAAAAAGGTGGGGGTACTCTGATCTCATACGTGTTGCATCCTCCCATGAAGCCATAACCTCATCATAACAATCCCACTAGACCCTAACCTGGTCCAGCTCTCGACCTCGAAGGGCCAACGTCCGGCGTGCCAAAATGCGAATGGGCTCCAAAGCTAGCTGCCCGTCCGACTCCACCTGCAAGGCATCCCAATCTAAAATGTGAGACTCATCATAGATATATTTTCTCAAAACTGATACATGAAACACATCGTGGATGCGTGACAGGCTAGCTGGCAATGCTAAATGGTAGGCAACTGGGCCGATCCTCTCAAGAATCTCAAAAGGTCCTACAAAGCGAGGTGCGAGCTTAGAACCCTTTCCGTAATGGATTGGACTCTTATGCGGTCACACTCTCAAGAAAACTCTGTCTCCAACCAAGTAGCTATGATCTATCCTCTTTGCATCAGCATATTTCTTCTGTCTATCCTGAGCCTCTCTGAGATGCTACCTAATCAAATCCACCTGCTGTTCCATATCCCGAACTATCTCAGGACCAATAGCAACTCTATCCTCTATGCGATCCCAACTCAAGGGCGTCCTGCAAGGCCTGCCGTATAATGCCTGATAGGGTGGCATCCCTAAAGAAGTGTGATGCCCATTGTTATAGGCAAACTCCACTAAGGGAAGATACTCCTCCCACCAGGTCTGATGATCCATGATGTACATGCGAAGCATATCCTCTAACACCTGATTGACCCTCTCTGTCTGACCATCTGTCTCTGGGTGATAGGCTGTACTGAAATTGAGCTTAGTGCCCATAGCTGCCTGTAATGACTTCCAAAAGGAAGAAGTGAAAAGAGAATCCCTATCAAAAATAATCTTGCAGGGCACGCCATGAAGTCTAACAATGTCTCGCAAGAACACCTGTGCTACTGCTAGAGCTGTGAATGTAGTACGGACTGATGAAAAGTGAGCTACTTTGGTCAACTTGTCAACTATCACCAAGATAGCATCATGGCGACGAGAAGACATAGGAAGACCAATGATGAAATCCATGGATATAGTATCCCACTTCCACTCTGGTATAGCATGAGACTGGAGCAACCCACTGGGATGGCGGTGCTCCGCCTTTACTCTCTGACACTCGAGGCATCGAGCTACTATCTCAGCAATGAGCTGCCGCATTCCTGGCCAATGATACAACTACCTCAAGTCAGCATGCAACTTTTTAACCCCAGGATGCGCTGCATAAGGAGCTCTATGAGCCTCCGTGACAATGAACTCTCGCAACCCTCCGGAGGAAGGTACATAAATGCGCCCTCTGTGGCATAACAGTCCATCGGACTCCAAAGAATAATCCACATATTTCCCTTCTAGAGTAACCTGAGATCGTATTACCTGACCAAGCTCTGCATACCATCCATCCTCTGGCAAGTGCTGTAGTATACGGTCTCTAAAGTTCGTGCCCATGGATATGGTGTAAACCTCATGACGTCTCCTACTCAAGGCATTTGCAACTACATTTTCCTTTCCTTTGATGTAGTGAACGTCAAAATCGTATTCGCATAAGAACTCCATCCATCTCCTCTGACGTGCATTAAGGTTCGGCTGAGTGAAGATGTACTGAAGACTCTGATGATCTGAATGCAACTCGAAGTGATGACCTAAAAGTTAGTGTCTCCACCTCACAAGTGCATGCACTACTACTGCGAGCTCAAGGTCGTGAGTGGGATAATTAAGTTCATGAGTCTTAAGTTTCCTAAACTCGAAGGCTATGGCCCTACCATCCTGCATAAGAACTGCTCCTAAACCCTCTAGTGAAGCATCTGTACAAACCATGAAGTCAGCTGTAGGATCTGGTACAACAAGGATAGGAGCGCTAGTAAGTGCCTTCTTGAGTTCCTGAAAGGCCTTCTCGCACTTCTCTGTCCATTCAAATTTCTTCCCTTTACGCTGAAGAGAAGTAATAGGGTGTGCGACTCTGGAGAATCCCTCGACAAAACATCGGTAATACCTTGCTAAGCCCATGAAACTCCTGACCTCTGTCACACTAGTTGGCGCTGGCCAATCCATAATAGCCCTAATCTTTGATGGGTCAAATGAGATCCCATCACCAAAAATAATGTGCCCAAGGTACTTGACCTCAGACCGAAAGAAAGCACACTTCGATAGGCTGCCAAACAACTAGTTATCCCGCAAACACTGCAATACCTGTTTCAGGTGCTCCTCATGCTCCTTCTCATTCCAAGAATATATCAGTATATCATCGAGAAACACAATAACAAAATGGTCCAGAAATGTATGGAACACCCCATTCATGAGGCTCATAAAAACTGTTGGGGCATTCGTAAGTCCGAATGGGACTACGGTGAACTCATAGTGACCATATCTAGTGCGAAATGCGGTCTTGTGGATATCACTCTCTACTATTCTCAGCTGATGGTATCCTGACTTCAGATCTATTTTGGAAAAGACTTTGGCACCCTGAAGCTGGTCGAATAAATCATCAATTCTGGGCAAAGGATATCAGTTCTTGATGGTTACTTTATTTAGCTACCGATAATCCATACATAATCGGAGAGATCCATCCTTCTTCTTAACGAAGATGACTGGTACACCCCAAGGGGATACGCTAGGGCGAATATGACCCTTCTCAAGAAGTTCCTCAAGCTGTATTTTAAGTTCATTTAGCTCATTTGTGGTCATCCTATAAGGTGCTCTGGAAACTGGCTCGGCTCCTGGTACTAAGTCTATATGAAAATCAATCTCTCTATGGGGAGGCATTCCTGGTAGCTCTGAAGGAAATACATCAGAATATCCCTTAAGGATAGGATGGTCATTGAGCGATGTCTCTTTTTCTTCCTCTTCTCCTCTGTCACTAATAGTGATAGCAAAAAGTTGACATCCCTTCTGCATGCTCCGCTTAAGCTACATTGCGAAGATCATACAAAGAGACATGGGCCTTTGAATCCCGATGATAACTATGGGTGAACTATGATCATCCTCACACTCGATCTTTTTCAGGCGGCAATCCATCTTGGCTCTGTAGGCATAAAGCCAATCCATGCCAAGTACGATTCCGTAAGATCCAAGTGGAGTCACTCTAAGGTCTACTAAAGTGGTGGTCTTGCCAATCTGCAGCTGACATGCCCTAACCTCTGATTCCACTAACACTCTAGCTCCTGATGCTAATTCCACTTCCCAACTGACACCCTATCTAGTTGCCACTAGCCCGCAACGCTCCACAACCAATGGAGATATAAAGGAGTTAGTAGCTCCTGAATCAAACAAAATAGATACATTGTTACCTTTGATTATACCTGTAGATTCGATAACCGTGGCCTGATGCTCAGCCTGGCGGTTGTCAACCGCTGTGAATACTCTATGGAACCTACCCATATCACCAACTGTCGGCTCTGAAGCGGCCATCTGCTAACTCCCTGCCACCTGACCCTGAGGGCAATCCCTCGCCATATGTCCCATGGCCCCACACGTAAAGCAAGCACCCCGTGCCTGAAACTGGGCACCCTGAGGCCTAGAGAATGCCTGACCTCCTGTCCTACTGGATCCGCTGTACCCACCCCTAGAGGACTGTTGAGTCCTCGCCGGTTGTGTGTACTACCCCTGTGCTCTCTGATCATGTCTCTATCCCTGAGTCTGCCACTATTTGGGCTTGGAGCCCTACTGATACTGTGGAGGCTTCTGCCTCTGGTTCTGTGGTGTCTATTGCAGAGGAGGGGGTTTGGAGAACCCCTGAGAATTTCGGTTGTTTCCTTTCCAATGTGGTTTCTGGAATCCATAAGTCTGAGGTGCGGGATTTCGGTTCTGAAACCGATCCCTATTGTCCTATGGTCTGACCTGAATTTTCTTGGCAATCAGTGACTTCTCCACAGCAACCCAAAGGCTCTCTAGAGCGGACATCCTAATAGGCCCAACTATGCTGGCATTTAATCCCCTGATGAAGCGATTTACAAGAAGTTTCTCATCCTTTAGATAATCTACATAAGGCAACAGCTCAAAGAATTTACTCTCATACTGGGTTACTGACAAGCCTTTTTGTTGGAGATCGTGAAATTCGTCTATATGACGCTGCTTGAAGTGTTCTGATAGGTACCTCTCATGGAACCTCTCTATGAATATCTCCCAAGTTAGAGTATCAGGAACTAATCCGCATTTGTACTCTTCCTGTCTCCACCAAGTGGAGGTTGACCCTCTCAGTAGATGAACTGCGACATGTGCTTTCAAGTTGCTCTCGTAAGAACGCAACGCAAAGCACCTCTAAAGACTCAGAAGCCATGCCTCGGCCTCTACTCCATCGGTAGAACCTCCGAAGGATGGTGGCTGGAGGTGCATGACCTCCCTGATGAGATCCCCTAGATCTCGATGAGCTCTCTCAAAATAAACTGGTTCCACTACTGGAGGTGGTCCTGGCATATGCACAGACTCTGGCTCATTACCACCCTGACTCTCTACAGGAATAGGAGTTGGGCTCCTGCTTCGTTCTCTATCAATAGATCTATGACTCCCTGAGTCATGACTTCTAACCTGAGGGTTCTCTGCTAGAATCCTTTCTTGAACTATGCCAATAAGATTCTGGATTGCTGCTAAGAGGTCTCGGTTAGGTTCATTTGGCTATTCGGGAGGTGCTCCCGGGTTCTCCTCTGGAACCAATGCCTCCCTCACTACCTCTTCATGTGCTACGCACACGCGTCTAGGACCCCATCCGCGCTTGCGAGCTTGTCGCGTCGTCGGAGGCATCCTAAGAGGAAAATAAAGCCAAATAATTAATTAATTTCTTTTAGAATAATATTAATTCAATTAAATTCAAAAGTCTGATAAAATCAATTTAACAAAATAATTTAAATAATCTAAGGCGAAACGTAAGTGGAGTAAGGTTCCTAGTGTGCAAACCTTGCTCTGATACCAAAATGTCATGCCCAAAATTTAGGGCAAAAATGGAATGATTTTTTTTAATTTTTAAAACTAATTAATTAGCAAGTTCGCTCACACGACAAGCATTAATGTATTTGCCATATCTATATTCGAGCTAATTCTGATACGAACCAAGCATCGATTATTATTTAAATTTTATTTGCGAAAATCTAACTGGTTTAATTTTATCTTCACAAGATACCTAGTCGTTAAATTGATTAAATCAACTCATTAAAGAAATAGGAGAGGAAGATAAATTCAATCTCCAATAAGACTATATAGTCTAAACATCCATTTTTAATTAGATAATTATAATAATCGTTTAAAGTGACATTTAATTTGGATAATTCAATCTACAAGGGCAAAATTAATTACGAGTAGCTATTACTCGTCTTTAGAATGCCAATTAAAAATTATCCATTCTAACCTCAAATGGAAAGTGCTTAAATTTCTCCCTTTATAATCCATTTTAAAATTTAATGCTCTACTTAAATTAACTAGGGCAAAATTAAGTATTTAACCCACTAAATACATTTAAAATTATAAGATTTAGCGTTATTCTTCAAAGGTATGTAAATGTTTAAAACTCTATATAATACATACTCAAAAATATATAACCTATGGATATATATATAATTAATCTTCTAAAAATATCCTCCCGACTTAATAGCCAATTTGCCCTTCAACCCTAATTAGGGATTCTTTTTTTTATATAAAATGGCTCTAAACTAAATGATTTTAAACATATTATTTTTATTTTATTACCCTAGCCCTACCCGGGCTAGGGTTTAATATTTCTTTGATTTCCATTTTTTTTTTACACAGGGCCGAAACCCATTGGCGGCGGCCATGAAAAATGCTTTGCTTGCAGGGTCGGTGGCGTGCAGGTTAATAGCGGCCGAGCGGGGGAGGCGGA
Source organism: Cryptomeria japonica (assembly GCF_030272615.1). Taxonomy (NCBI): domain Eukaryota; kingdom Viridiplantae; phylum Streptophyta; class Pinopsida; order Cupressales; family Cupressaceae; genus Cryptomeria; species Cryptomeria japonica. Next base: position 129,555,290 of record NC_081410.1, on the reverse strand, counting down.
GGCGAACCGAGCGCCGCCCACTATGCGGTTACACAGTGGAGCACTGGGCGCCGCCCACTGTGTGCCCACACAGTCGTGGCGCTGGGCGTCGCCCACTGTGTGGCCACACAGTGGTGGTGCTTCGGCGCCTCCCACTGTGTGCTCACACAGTGACGGCGTTTCGGCGCCGCCCACTGTGTGTTCACACAGTGGGGTGCGGCCCAAAACCCGTTGTTGCAAAAAAGACCGAACCCCTTTTTTTTTGTTAAAATTTAATTTTTAAATTTTTTTTAAAAAAAATAATTTATATATATTTCTCAATACGTTTTACAGGCAAATTTTTTTTAAAACGAAGTAACAAAAGTAAATCATTATGTTAAATAATATATATATATATATATATATATATATATATGTGTATATATTTCGATATATAAACATATAAATGGTAAATAAGCCTAGGCTCTTTTTTTTTCTATTATTTTAATTGCTAATAAGAAAAAAAAGAAGTAAATCTATTGCTAAGCTATTTATCCTGACACATCGGAAATATATATGTTTTATTTTCTTCTACTGAACTTAGGAAATACTATTTAGGAATACATTATACTTTTCTGAAATAAATACATTCATTGATTTCTCAACTAATAAAACAACTAATTTATTTACATGTTAACAACAAATACAAATCATGATTTTCTGCAATTACAATGGAGATAGATTCTCAACTAAAAAGAAGAACTCAGATTTAAATAAAACTGATTTTTATATTGTAAATAAAACTATTGCATGCAAATCAAAAGCAAATCCTTTTTTTTTAAATAGAAAATAGAAGCATATCTAGCTTTTTACAACTCTAACGATATTCTGCAAATTTACAAGATGTTTCTTTATTTAACTACAACAACAAATCTCATGTCTATTTTCAAAATTACAACTTGCCTCTCATTTCTATGAATAAGGGTGTATTTCTCCTATCAAATTTAAAACTAATAACTGCGAATCAATTTAAAATTTCTTCAACAATATTCTTCTGCAACCTTTCACTTTTCCTAGTCTCTTTTCTTGGCATTCCTGCATAATAGAAACACAAATATGACCATGAAGTGCTCACCTCCCAGCCTAGGCTAACTGGTAGCCACCCTCGAGCTCGGAGAACCAAGCCCTAGACGGGTAACAAACATGCAAACACATAGAGGACAAAAAATACACACATAGATATTTAGACACACTCCCAACTTGGCTACACAGCACCACACTTTGGTGATGACCTTTTTAAGGGTGGTAGTGGACCAATACCCTGAGGAGAACTGCAAGTATGGAAAACCAGTAGCCACCTCATGGCACAATAAATACATCAAAATTTCAACCCCTTATTCCTTATGCCCCCCAAAGGCATTCTAGCCTTATATCCCTCCTTATGACCCCCATTGCACAAACAGGCCATGCAGCAAGGGTCACACAAAAATCCCTTGTGATCGCTCTCAAACGAGAGTCTTTCACTCGAGGGTTGTCACTGCTACCACCCACAAGATCCTCCTCTCTCCCAAGAGTAAGAGGTCTTGAGAAAACTCCCAAAACACAACAAAGCATAATGCGAAAATTCCAAATGAAATTCTAAAACAAGACATTCAAGAACACAGATTTCTTACACCAATCATACTCTCAAACACATACAAGAAAATAGACCTTTTAAAGAATAATGAAACCAACCTTAATTTGCCCAATGGTAGTATAATATTTGAGGAAGAGCTGCCCAATCCACGAATCTTCTTCTTCTACCCTTAGTCAAATTTTCTATTCCAAACTATTATTTTCTTTTCAAAAATTCTCTTGTCTCCAAAAATGGAGAGTGGGTGATTACCCTCAATTTTTTTCAATTCTTGCTTAAGAAGCTCATTCTCTGAGTTCTCACAAGTTTCTAAAAACCAAAAAGGAAAGTAAAGCAGAATGGGAAAAAGACTCCCATTCTAATAGGAAAAAGACTCCCATTCGAATAAGAAAAATCTCAATTAGATTTAAACTTCTAATTTTCAATTTTCGCACAACTCAAAAAAGCCAATTTTTAAAGCGTCAAAAAGGTCACTTAAAAGTAGAAACTTGCCTAAAATTACCCCTAACCCCTAGGTATACCTTATGGGCTTTAGGAAACCCTATTAAACTACCCCTAGGTGTTCATTTAACCCATTTTAAACCCCCCTAAAGTTTATTTTCGGGTCAAACATATGTTGACCTCTCCAAAGATTCCTTTCCCAAGGTATTTATGACAACACATCATAGTATTTGAAAAAGCTATAGTTGAACACTTTCCCACCAAGAGACAAAAATAAAACATTTAAATTTAAATCCACACGTGTCAAGTGACACAAATAAAACACTTTTACAAATTAAAACATGAAATCGTCTCTTGTGGGTTTTACACATTAAATTTAAATGACACTTAACACCCATGCAGCATACACTGTCACGAATAAAATACAACCCAAATGGGGTGTTGTCTCTCCAAATAGACAACCCCTGGCTTACGAACATACATAAGTCTAGGTTTGGTTCTCCATAAATTTTCCATCGTCACATGGTTAATTTCCTGCGCATCTCAATTTACACATTAGTACTCTCAAATATCCGCATATAATATAATTCAAAGGAATAACAATACACATCATCACTTGCATACAATTTTCATCTGCACAGATTAAATACATCTTTTATCAAGCATTTTTACATTAGCACTTTTCATCCCGGTTCACATAAACTTAACCATACATCATAGTTCTATTATCATAGTAAAGTTCTGCAAATTCAATAACGACATCTATCATTGCAATATCATCTTATCTAACAATCATGTAGTGTTCTATCTCATAAAGCATATAAGTAAATCATCAAAACATAGCAATGTTATCCAAATCCTGAAATCATATAAGTTCTAAGTTTCAAAATGCATCAAAATAAAGTATCCATAATAGTCTAAATATAAAATCCATTGAATGTCAGACTGAGTCGAGGTGAGGCCTCACAAAAGATATATTCGGTTGTGGAGTGTTTGACAGTTATACAAGCTTCATTTTTTATAGATCTAATGATAATCCATTGATGATCTATTATTCATGTCTTTAACTTTATTTTTGTTGAGTTGGATCATTTTCTTCATGCTTCATAAAAGTGTTCTTATGGAAGTTCGAGGATATGTTTATTTTGGGTTAGGCTAACCTTGAATGTTTTTATAATTTTTTTGCTTCGTTGATTGTAGCATGCGATCTGATCGTTGGAGTATCTTTTGGGAAAGTGTATTTGAGGCTAACTTGATGTATATTCTTATCGGTACACACACACATGTACATATTATGTTTGGACATATGAGAAGTATGAGTGACAAGAAGATAATGAGCGACAAAGTGAGAGAGTTGGTATTTGTGAGAAAAGAAGAAAAGTAGAATTAGTGTGGTAGTATTTTGAGTGTGATTGGAGAAGGTAAATAGCGAATGAATTGCAGAGTTTCTTAACCAATCCAATACAAGCAGTTGATGTGTTGCATGAGTTTAACAAGAACTGATATCGTGCATATGTAGATACAATTTTCTTAGTACATTCTTATTATTTTATTGGCAATGAGCCTTCTAGCAGTAAGCTGTTGTAATCTGGTTAATGAGCCCTCTGGTAGTGAGCCTTTTGTAATCCCATATAACTAGATATATTATCTTGAGAGTTAACCCTTCCATGGTTTCTCCCATTTGGGTTTTCCACATATAAAAATTTGGTGCCTCTCTTATGGTTGTGCATGTTTTGGATTTTATTTCAATTGCTCATATCATTTTATGCTAAGGTTAATTGAGATCAAATTGAGTTTCAAATTTAAAGTGTGTTATGCTTGGTGAATATTGATTCACCCCCCTCTCAATATTTTGGTTTGTTCAACAATTTATATCAGAGCTTGGTCCCTTGTTGCTAGCTTAATTGCTCGAGGGAGACCTTGATTTGAATAGATGGATCCTTTGGTTATGACAGAAGAATACTATTTGGATGAATATTTAAAGATAACCCTTGAAGATATGGACAATGTGGAATCTGAGAATGAAGATTTGAAAGAAAATGTTAAGGTAGAAAATGAATGTGTCAAGAAGCTGAGAGATTAGATTTGGAAGTTCAAATAAAAGAATCAAGAAGTTAACACGGAATTAAAACAAGCAAATGAAACTATTGTGTCTGAATCAACATATTGAAGAAAGCAAGAAGGTGGAAGAATGTTTGAAGGATACAATTAATCAGATGTGAGAACCAAAAGTTAATGAAAATAGTGCATTATTAGATAAACTATTGACCATATGGAAATCTCACAAGATAAGGAAGTATTAGGGTTTTTTGGAGACTGCTCAAATCAAAATAATAAAAGAAAAGGCAAGGAGAAGGTGGAAGCTGAGAAGAAACTTGAAGATTCAACCAAGGTGTAGAATCTAGGACCTGCTAGAAATAGACCTTTGGTTCGACAACCTGATGCTCAAAGGTATCCATCATTCGATGGTTATTTTTTTCAATGCAATTGTTTTGGACATAAAGTTGTAGATTGTAGACATAAAGTAAATCAAAATACCCAATGCTTTATCTGTAAAAGTTTTAGACATAAGGCTAATAATTGTAGTAATCAAGTCATGAATAGAAGCTATAGAATATTTGTGAATGGAGTAAATGGATCACATGTGAATAAGTCCTTTCAAGGTTATTGTCACATATGCTATAAATTCGGTCACAAAGCTAATCAGTGCAAATCTAGAACAAATTTGGTGAATTTATGATAGAGGAATATCAAGTGTTACAATTGCAACACGTATATCTAGACATTTTTCTAATCAATGCAAGAATGTGAATGCTTTGGTAAATAAACCTGAGAAGAAGAATGCTATGGTATGGAAATGGAAAGATGTGACTAAGTCTGTTGCACTTGAGTTCAGTGCGGGTGCTTCTTCCTTTAGAAATTGATCCAGTAGTTTTGGCTTAGGGGGAACCTCAAAGAAAGATCTATTTGTACCCCCTCTCATGAAGAAAATCCATGTGGATGTTGGTGTTGTGTGTTATATGCTCTAGTAGATTGCGTATGAGTACAAAATTTAGTTGACATCACTATGACAAGGCAGTTTTTTTGTTTTTTTTCCTAGTGGCAGAACCCTAGGTATAGAGAACAAGTTAAATATCTAAATTTTTAAGATCATTTTTGCATTATGCATTGAAGAGTTTGAAGAGACGAGCTATTGGAGGGAAGAAGGAAATTCAAAGTAGAATTAGCATAAAAGATATTTTTCATATCTTTTGTATATGGATCCTAAGATGTAAGTTGCAGGAGAATCTAACATTTGGAAAATTGAAAAAGTACAATTAGGGTAATATAATCATGAGAAGATTAGGAACTTGGAAATTTCTTTGCAAATGTAGAATTGCAGAAAATTAGGGAATTAGGGCACAAAGGCTTGGATATTTGGAGCGAGTTTCCATGTATTGCAGATGAGTATTCGATCATTTTTTGTTTTAACCATATAGAGGATGGTCATATGATGCTAGACAAACCCTATCTAATTTCCAAGGAAGCAATATCATCTATTTCTGGTCTTTGTGATGTTGGACCCATTTCAGTGAATAGATATATCAAGAACAAACAATTTGAAACCCTAACTGGTGTCCCAGGTTATCAACGGGCATTAATAATTGATACAATCATCGACCCTATAGTAAGGTATGTTGCTTATGAAATTTCTTACAAAATTTATTTCAGAAATAGAGAAGGATCAACTTCTGCGATAGCAGTATATATTGCATATCAAATGGTGAAAGAAAGCAAAGATTTTGATTTATGTGAGTTATTGTAGACACAATTAGTAGAGAATATTACTATGACAAAAAATGAATGATATTCTTTCCGATTTGGTTCTTTGATCATGTACTTAATATTTTACTTCACAAAATCCTTACCATTGAAAGAAAATGTTGTGTGGAAATCAAATGTTTATGTTGGAAAGAAAATCTGCACGTATCTAGATTGCTTGGCAGAGAAAGATTAGGCATAAAAGAATCATTTCATGAACCTTTAAAAGATGTTATACTCTGGTCTGGTTCCTAGCATTATTTGTACCCCTGTGGAGAGTCCTTCCTCTGACAAGAAAAGTTTAAAGAGAATAATTGATGTGTCTTCTCTAAAATTGATGAAGAAGATGAAGTGTTAATAAAAGAAAGAGATAATTTCCCTTGATGATCTGGAACCATCTACAGAAGCTAAGGGAAAGTTGTCTTGACTTGAAAAATAAGAAGGCAGTATGGATGAAATGATCTTTGCAGAGTTGAAAATATTTTAAGTATACTTGGGGAAGCAGGTGGCTTGAAAAATATTGGAGATTTGTGGCTCGTGCGACCCTTGTATGATTAGGATAAGATTGAAGAAGTTTGAGTTGATTATTTTCTCTAGAATAGTATTTCTCTAAGCATGAAGTTGTTCTATTTGAAATGCTTGAAGACTGTATGAAACAACCTCATAAAGAATTAGGTGAAAAAGATGAAGTTCAGAAAGAGGTGTACCTAAGCTCAAAAGAGATTGTCTGAATGTATTAATGATATGAAATATTATATTGGAGAAGAAGCTAGAGTTTATAAGTGTTTTCTTTAGTGGCCTACGACTATGAAACATTTCAAAGCTAAAATTGATTCCATTGAGTCTAAGTTGAATTCCATGGGTAAATCATTTGACATTTTCAGTGGTAGAGATGGTGAATAGAGAAAGAAGATAAACTCTTTACAGTCTGACCTTATATATTTCCAGAGGTAGAAAGAAGATATGATGAATATTTTCTGGAAAGTAAAGGAGTTAGTTGAAGCCATATTGGAACATCTTTCCAGTCTCCTTATTGAAGTAGAATAGTATGTAAGGAACCCTTTCATCCTTAGTTTCTTATTTGAAGTTGTTGATATGTTGATAGTAAATGAAAGTTTAGTTGTGAGTCTCAGTTTGGCCATGAATTCATGGAAGATTTTCTTTCAGAAGTCAAAGACAAGTACAAGATAATTTTCCAAACAAAGTGTAATTGAAAACCATTTTTTGTAGTATAGTCTTGGTAACCCTTTCTTGTTACCCTTTGTCCTTGATGTCAAAGGGTGAAAGATATTGTGTATTGGGAATTAAGTGGAATTAAGGAAACATTATCTAAGGGGGAGATATGAAAGATAATTTATGAGTATTTTTCCATCAATGACAAAGGGGGAGATTGTTAGAAACAATTTATTAGCTGTCATTAATCTTAATCTTGATGATCTAGGTTGGCCCAGATATTGTAGAACATTGGCAGTACAAAATAGTGGAAGATAGGTATGTATGTATGAAAGGTAGTTAGTAGTGGTTGTAAGTATGTTGCTGATATACTCTTTTGATAGATTGTTGCTTCAAAATTGTGTAGTGTCAGTACGTGGATATGTTTCTCATGGTAGATTGTTGCTCTAGAATTGTGTAGTGTTAGTACATGGAAATCTTTCTCATAGTGTTGAGTTTTGGTGTTGGTTGTGGCAATCAGTTTCATGCTTTGGATGTATATGATTTAATGATAATGCAGTCTGGTGGTATTCAGTTGACAGTTCTCAAGATTGCAGTGCTCTGCATTCTTGTCTTGATGTAAATATGATAGCACATTTTTGATATGTTGGTTGTCATTTCTCAAGATTATTGTATTCAAGTTTTGGTGCTTCGAATGTTGTGCTCTAGATATATGTTTAGTTGTGCAATGTTTAATAGCTCTACGAGCTTTGGTTTTCCTTTGGTTTTTAATATCTAATGATAATCATTTGATGATCTATTATTCATGTCATTAACTTTCTTTATGTTGAGTTGGATCGTATTCTTCATGCTTCAAAAGCATGTTCTTGTGGAATTTTGAGGATATGTTCATTCCCATTCAGACCGACCTTGAATGTTTTTATTTTTCTTTTGCTCTGGTGATTGTAGTACGTGATCTAACTGTTGGAGTATCTTTTGGGAAAGTGTATTTGAGGCCAACTTGATGTATATTCTTATCAGTGCACACACATATATATACATATTATGTCTGGACATATGAGAAGTATGAGTGGCAAGAAGATAATGAGTGACACAATGAGAGAGTTGGTATTTGTGGGCAAAGAAGAAAAGTAGAATTAGTGTCATAGTATTTTGAGTGTGATTGGAGCAAGCAGATAGTGAATGAATTGCAAAGTTTCTTAACCAGATCTACTGCAACCAATTGATTTGTTGTCTGAGCTTAACAGGTTATGATCTCATGCATATGTAGATGAATTTTTTAGTTCATTCTTATTATTTTCTTGGAAGTGAGCCTTCCGACAATAAGCTATTATAATCTAGGAAGTTAGCCCTTCAATGGTGATCCTTTTGTATCTAATATAACTAGTTATATTATCTTGAAACTTAACCCTCTTTGTGGTTTTTTCCATTTAGGTTTTCCATGTATAAAAATTTGGTGTCTCTATTATGGTTATGTATGTTTTGGATGTAATTTCAATTGCTTATATCATTTTATGCTAAGGTTAATTGAGATCAAATTGAGTTTCAGATTTTCAGTGTGTTATGTTTGGGAAATATTGATTCACCCCCACTCTTAGTATTCTAGTTTGTTCAACAAATCTAGCACTTGTAAAACCTACTGCTAAGCCTATTCTAATTACTTGCAGAGGAAAAGGGAGAAGGGATGCTGAAAGGGAAATGAAAGGTGATACGACAAGATTGAAATATGTTTCTTTCCTCTACCTATGACTACACAAGACATCAATGAAGCAACCCAAAGCATACAAAGGCTCCTATCCTTAATTAGTCCCTAAGACATATATGAGATTAGAACTTAATAGAGTATTGGGAGAGACTAAAATATCCATAGACAGTTCTCATAAGCAAAGCTGATACAACATATAGATCAAACAAAGAAAATTAAGAACACATTCATAACAAAGGCAAGACAATTACCTTGTTCTATATCAGATTGAAGGGAGAAGACCTTGAGAAATCATACAAAATTGCCTTTATAGGTCAAGCATAACTTAGATCTAGAAATTTGCACAAGGTAATTAAACTTTATTGATGCAAAGGCAAGGTATCATTACAAATATAAAAAAACAAGTTCTATATCAGATTGAAGGGAGAAGACCTTGAGAAATCATACAAAATTGCCTTTATAGGTCAAGCATAACTTAGGTCGAACATTGGGTTTGGAAACCCTAACCAACTAGGGTTAGGTTATAGATGGAGAAAATAAAATTGGATTTGATTGTTGTGTGTTTGAAAGGTATCCTGTAGAGATGGGGAGGGGTCCTCAAACACAACTGCAATTGGGAAAGAACAAATATCTCTTGAAAATCAAGAGACCTCTGCATTTTGATGGTGTTAGATGTCCTCTATCAGGCCAAAAAGTCTTCTGTGTGCCATAAATGTGCAACCACAATCTTGGGAAACAAATATAAAGTATAGGAGTAATGGCACTCATTCTGCATCAATGAGACCTACATTCAATTTCAACTTGATAGGTTGGAAACCACCATGACAACTGTTTGAATTCTAACTTTCATCCCCAAGTTGAATCTCAACTACTAGATATTCCCTTTGTGTGTGGATAAACAACTGAGATGCACCTAGAAACCCTTAGAAGGATCCTCAATAATCAAATAAAACACAACCGCTAATCTTGCCCTTAAGCAAAATTGGACGACTATCCCTTGCATGTAAAGCTCTATTGGTCCCACCATCTAGGCCAAACCCATCATTTTTTACTAATTAGATTGGACATATGTAAGGATCTTGTGGGCTCGCAAGTTATTCCAAAAGTATTACATAGAACCCACGAAGATGCAATTAATATTTTATTTAATCATCAGCTGCCAATCATAGTATCATAGTTTGAAATAGTACATGTCCTGACTATTATGATGATGCAACTTGACATCTTCATAACCTCCAACAACTCCATCATGGTATCAAAAAGTTAATTGGTGGTTCACCTTGACTATTGTGAACTTGCGATCTAGTAGTCTATGTAACAATTAACCTTTTATTCACCAGTCCCACTTGACATAGTAGAAGGTAAGGTAGGGTGGGGCCGGTTCTAGGATGAACAAGGGACACTCCAGTCAATGGTGTTTAAGTGATATGATTGCTTGAGTGCACAGGGGCTTCACGAGCTAGGAAATATTATATCACGTGCATTCATAGTGGGGGTTTAATATCCAAAAAATAGGGAACAATATATTGCCTATCAGTGAAAGTAGGGGTTTTTTTAATTCAGGATATGAAAAAATACAATATTTGGTGAAAATAGGGGGGCTTTTAATTCAACCTATGTATTGGGAGGGGGTGACAAAAAAAGAGTTAAGGGCAATATTTCTTGAAAATAGGGGGATTCTTTAGTATGCCATGAATGCATGTGCTATAACCCAGGTTCACTATGTGAAGCTCCTGTGTGCTTGAGCAAGTCAACCTAAAATAAGAACAAGGCCCAAAAAGACCAAGGAAGGAAATATTAAGGGTTTTAGGCCTTGGGGAAGCATGCAAGGCTTTAGCCATTAAGGATACCTTAGGCCAGTTATTTGCATGGCTAAGGTTGACATAAAAAAATATCAACAATAACCAATGGAATTATTTCTATATGTTGAGTTATCTTCTAGATCTCTTTTATAAGTGCATGTTTATTCCCCTTAAATATACAATGTTTAGATTATACTAATTCGTGTTAGAATTTGATATCATCTATCATGTGTTTAGAAGTGATGATATGGTGCAATGTGATGCAATCAAAGATATAATAAACTAATGGATTTATTTTAGGTATGTTTATTTCTCCCAAATAGTTTTACACGCGATGTGCTTTGATACTAGGACCATTTATTTACATTATTTTGATGTTTTATAGTTTGTATTAACACCATATTCCAGTGCATAATCATAAGTATGAAGTAGATAATGGCAGAGGGGGTACTTACACAAAGGAGTTGTTGACATATTGATCTCCCCATTTAGCAATAGTATAGAGTTGAAAATTTCACACAATGGAAATTTCACACTCAAATGCATTATGCTCACATCAAACATCGCATTTATGACAAAATAGATGCCATGATTTCAAAGATTTAGACTTCATTAAATGAGAAAGATGAAGTCTCTTCAGTCTATGGTTTGAAAATTAGTATAATTTTCTTGGGTTACTTTACCATACTAATCTAAAAATAATTAAAAATTAAAAAAATTACCTACAAGCAACATGATAACAAATTTTGAAAGAAACAAACTAACTGTTTCAACTGAAAAGTAGTTGTCTAACTAACTAATTGAACTTCAACTTAAATGAAATATTATAATTAAGTTTTATCTAAATAATAAGTGCAAGAAAGTAAATATTTCATAATTCAATTAAAGAAGAATCATTACAAGAATCTTTCAACTATGCATAAATAGTGTGGAAGGCACATAGATTATTGAGCAATACACAACTCAACTGGATTCACTCCTACATGTATCAACATTGTTGTGGAGAGGGAGAGGATCATCAAGGGATTTACCTCCAACTATAGACCTAGTGGTTCCTTGCACAACTTCCTTCTAGAAGTTGCCCTACCCTTCACGAGGGTGTAGAGAAAGGTCTAAGACTAGTTGCCATCTCAACCTAATATTTAGAATGTACACAACTCTAGTTGGTCACACACTATAGGTACCTCCTAACTAGCATGACCATCTAACTAGGAAGTGTATCTCATTCATATGAACTAATGGTTGCATGCAAAGCACTATACCATCTTTGTCAAGGTTTAAAAGTTGCAAGAATGATTAATGTGTTGTCAAGTATTCACCAGTCTTACTCAAAATGTATAATAAACCCAAGCCCAGCTACTTCACTAGTTTACTAACTGACAAGGAAAGACAACTTCTCAAAGTCTACAGACACTAGCGGTCATCAAAAACCTCTGGAAGATCCATAACAAGTTTGATAACAATTATCTAGGTTTGGGTAATTACAAATATGTTTCCCATTTTGTTGAACAATAATTTTAACTATACTGACATTCATAAATTACACTAATTAATTGAAGGTAGTTGATTACACTTTAACAGATCTTTTAATTCTCTTTTACCTTATTCATGGTGAAGAACATCTTCCTTTAACTATGAAATAAATGATCATATTGGTCTGGCCCATTCATTATTAGTGACGAATTATTTTATTTATTATATAATGAGATTAAATTAAACTTGTATATCACTGGAATAGGGAGACCTTTAATGTATCAGTAGTGATCTATATGACAATGCTCAACACAATGAACCTGTATTTCATTTACACTCTATAATGTGGTAGGAAATAGGGTTTACTAGCAAACTAGGAAACTTAGGCCTATTTACACTTTGATTACATTGAGAGGGAGAATGATCGACTTGGCCAAAAATGTTCTTAAGCACAAAGTAGAATCATTGGTCACTCATGGGGTACTTGAAAATGACTGCAAAGTAGGAAGAAGAGTGTAAGGTAAAGTGAGAAGATGACCTTTTCTATGTGTGCAAGGTTGTAACAAGCTAAGAACCTAATTTTGGAAGAGAATATAACAAAGAAGACAAAAACCAAACCATATTGCAGGGATTAGAGCACCCTAGGTGACTTACTCTCAAGACTAGGGCATTGTGCATGAACCGTTGCTGACACTTTTTTCTTAGATGAATTATAGACTATATATATCCACTTGATTAGCTTGTACTTGTTTTCATAGATGTGCTACATGTTCCTGCACACACAAAAAAAGAGGAAAAATGTTGGGTAGAAAGAGGTTTGCCTAAATCAAAACTCAATTTTGGAATCAACCTTGAAATTGAAATGAATTGAACATGAAAGGAAAGTGTCTTGATATATTAGAAAAGGCTAGATATGAGAATAGAAGTGTGTTGTACCTTGATGATGCAAATGCTTCTTTAAAGATGATCACAAATGTTGATGCAATAACATGAATCCATGCAAAAGACCTAAAAGGACATCACAAAAGACATGCCTATATGAAGGTTGTTTAAGGTTGCCACAATGATTAATATGGTGGGATAAAATGCCTTGAATGTTGAATGCTTGAATGTCTTATCTTTCATATATTCATGTTACTCAAAATGAGGGAGGATACCTTTCTTATATAAATCACCCTTAGAATGTTATTGCAAGAGCACAAGTGATCACCTTGAAAGAGAAAGAGAACACATCAAAGACAAGACAAAACTCTATGATCCAATATAACTAGAAAAGGTATGATATGGGATCATAGAGGAAAGAGAGAAAGAGTGCATGGATTCCATGGGCTAGAAGTTTCATTATGCTAAGAGTATAAAATAGTCTAGCAAGCTATTTTATGATATTTCCACTCATCTTGAGAGATCTTAGTGCAAAGAGAGAGTTTAATAGTCTAGCAAGTTGTGTTATGCTAGTCAATCTATCTCAAAAAAGTATCAATGTAAAGGAAAGGTCAAATAGTCTAGAAAGTTTTGAACTATGCAAGTCAACCTATCTAAAGGATAACCAAGGAACCCATTATATCCAAGGAAATCCTCAAAAATATGCAATAAATGGTGCAAAAAGGATAACCAATGAAAGCATTGTCTCCAAGGAAATCTGCAATAAACGATGCAAAAGGATGACCAAGGGAAGCATTGTCTCCAAGAAAAACTGAAATAAATAGTATAAAATGACCACCAAGGAAAGTGTTGTGTCCTAGGAAATCCACAATATATTAGACAAGGAGGTTGCATATATGCCCCCTCCTTAAGATGACAATGTAGATCTATGGTGACATCTTAAGGCAAAGAAGAACACATATACACACCTCCAATCACCAAGGAGATATCCATAAACAAGAATATATATGCAACCCTAGCCAAAGAGGCATAACTCTTATAAGACAAGGGAGAGATAATTGTGAGATATCTTGCAACAAGTGTAAAGGGGATCATTTTGAGGATAAGGAGGTAGAGATATTTTCTCAAAGACATCTACCTCCAAGAGGAGATCCTAAACAAAAATAACATCATTGAGAAAGAAAGGAATGAGAAAAATAATTCAAACCTTCCCCCTATTTCTAGGTAAAGGGATTCTTGATGAAGGATAACACACTTTTATCCCCAAGTGAGGGATTCATTTAAAATGGACATGTATCATCAATAAAGGAAGAGGTTGTACCCAAGGATACACACCTCTTGCATAAGAGAGAATCCTTGAGAAAACAAACAATTCCATGCAAGAAATAATGTCATATTGTAAGAAAATACTACTCAACCAAGGAAAAAGTGGGTCCTTAGAGAGAATAAGAGATAGAAAATAGAATCTATATCCCCCAAACATAGCAAAAAAGAGAAGAGAATACACACCTTTTAAGGAGAGATTATGCATAAAAGATGTACCATTTCAAGATAAGAATACTTTTCCTAACCAAGGAACACACATGTAATCACATGAAGGATAATTCAATGTGAGAAAGGACATCAAGTTATGAAGTATGCAACTCTCCTTCATACAAGGTATCTAGCTTCTTCCAGATATCATGTGCAGTCTACAAACTCATCACATTAGTCATCTCTGAATTGGTCAAGGCACTCAGAAATGCTTCCTTGGCTCTTATGTTATGTTCAACATCCTTGATCCAAAACCAAAATCTGGTCCATTCTGAGGAACATTATAGGTATTCTTTGTAATCTTCCAATACTCTTCTCCAAGACACTTCAAATGAGCTTCCATCTAGTCCTTCCATATTGTATAATTGCTTCTATAAAATCTTAGACTCTCCTTGTTGAACACATAAGTTGCCATCCCAGATTACCTCAAGCGGTCAAGCTTCTTCCGAAGGATCTAGCTCTAATACCAATTATTGGCAACAACAACGAAGGAAAACTGAGAGGGGGAGGGGGTGAATCAGTTTTCACCGGATTGAACAAATTAAGCACAATCTCATATCCGATCAACTGCAGCAAGAATAAAGATAAACACAATAACAACAACACGCATGACACCAATATTTTTGATGTGGAAAAATCAGTTAAGGAACAAACCACAGTGGGAACCTACCCATAATAAGATGATACTCTGCAGTAGTATGTTTAAATACTACAATGGGGAATGTGCATGCATTCAGGCACACTGCCTAGATATCACTACTCAAAATAAGATGACCCAGAAGGCTCCAACCCTCACGGAAGGTTCACTACCTTACAATTATCTTCAGACTACAATCCGGTCAAGATGAACTAAAAGAATAGCATCTCCTAATGCCTGATGATAGTTATGACTAAGCACATTTGTCTTCCCTGCAACAATCTCTACTCAATATACCACAACAAAGGATAAATTCTTTTATGCACACATACACCACATCGACACCCAAACTACATGAATATAACACCCATTTATACAACTAATCAACCTTGACTACAAGGTCATCCAAATCGTCAACCCTTAATTACAAAATTACATCACACAATACATAAATAAACCACCAGACTAATACAATACCATAGATGAAATAGCATGGACCTAAATCAACTCCTCAAACACACACCACCACCAGAAATCTTGCCAAGATCAACCACAACACACTACACTACTGAAAATACTGCATAACATGAAGAATATCACTAGACCTATAAGATCTTCAAGAACATGCACAATGATCAATGTAGACCACCAAAACAAATAGGACACGAATACGCTTAATCAAATCTTCATCGATCAACACGCTAACACTCAAGATCACTTAACAACATCAATTCTGACTTAGAAAGATTGCTTGTGGAGAACCAAATCACAAATCATCTAAAATGAAGATACACATGAACATTCAAAATACTCTCCCAAATCCACAACTCAAGATCGGATCATACCAGAGCACAACAGATCAATCATCAGAACACTAGGTATAATCATGGAGTTGTATCAGACTTTGGGCCAATTGATGGTAGTCTGGTCGAACTGAGTTCGGTCGGACTACCCCTGGGCCACATGGTGCCACGTGGCGCCCAAATGGCATTGGGAGTTTGGTCAGTCACACTCAGTTCAGCCAGACTCCCTTAGTTCAAATGAGTCCATTAAAAAAAAGCAATTTTTTTTTAAAGTTTGAAATAAGGCTAGTCCATCCAAACTGAGTTCAGACTAAACTTAGTCCGGTTGGACTAGCCTATGTGTCATGTGATATGGCACAAAAAAGGTGAAAAAATCTGTATTTCTGAAACTTTGCACTTTTGCTCAATTTTTCTTCAAGCAAAATTTTTTTTTTACAAAAATAAAAAAAATACCCTTTTGTAGAGCTCGAAGTCACAAATCTAGACATATGATATTTTTAGTATTTCGAATAATTTTAATATTTTTTATTAATTAAACATTGTGAGTAGCTTATTAAAGTTTAAAAAGAGGTTGATTAGAAATTAAATGACATTAAAAAAAAATTAAAAATTATTTTTCACTAGATGAGAGAATATTCTCGAAAAGGGTAATTTTTTTTTGGGTTAATGATAAATTTAGTAGTCAAAGGTGACATTGAATGAAAAATATCAAATTTATCTATGTTGGACTTCAAAATATTATAGCGAGAAAAATATACATCAAAATTTTTTTAAAAAATTAACACTGCATATCTATGTTCTCTATTTGGAAAAAATAAAAATAAAAAATAAGTCCATTTGCTTTTTTTTTTGTGATGCTGACTAGAACCTCTGATTTTCAGTAATGAAAAATTTGTCTTTGAATTTATAAAAAAAATATCAATTTTTTTCCTTATTTAAAAAAAAAAATAACAAACATAAATTTCATTCATATTTCTACATTTGATCAGTTTATATCATTTCAAAATTCAATTTAAAAATGCCACTTTTATGCAGTCAAAGTTAAATAGTTTTAGTTGTGTTGGCCGGTTCCTTTATAAAAGTGTGACACAACATTGTGCTTTTACCCCACTGCAACATTGAACATTGAAAACTA
The DNA here is from genome assembly GCF_030272615.1 of Cryptomeria japonica. Taxonomy (NCBI): domain Eukaryota; kingdom Viridiplantae; phylum Streptophyta; class Pinopsida; order Cupressales; family Cupressaceae; genus Cryptomeria; species Cryptomeria japonica. The sequence continues at coordinate 129,538,314 of NC_081410.1, read as the reverse complement.
AACTTCATACCAGAATCCACAAGTCAACCAAATCATGACATATCATCATGGAATCAATAAAGAATGAAGTAGAGATACTAGAGATACTTCATTACTAAACCACAAATCCTCATCAACAAACCAAACCAAATCAATTCTCTGCAACACCAAAAGATAGGAATATGTTGACATCAATGACAACAACATATCCTAGTAGCAATAATATCCAACGCTTATATCTTTTGATTGTCACTACATCTCTTATATCTTATATCTTAATCTTCTTTCTCTTCTCATAAGTATGGGAATCCTTAGAATCCATCCTATCACAAATGCCATTTTCTTCTTCCTCTTTTCCATTTTCAAATTCTTGAATCCTCAACACTCTTAAGTCCTAGTGTAAAATGCCTCATGTTCAATGATCTACTTACATCCTCAAGAAAAAATACTCTTCAACTTCTCTACATAGATCCTCTTGCAAATTTCTCATACACACACTCCACCACATATCCTATTGCCAAACTATGTTGAACACAAGATTCCACTGAGAGGGGGGTGAATAAGTGGTTTCCAAACTTTACCCTTTTAAACCTAAGGTGTATGTACTGGTTAGCAGATCTAACACAAAGAAAACATATCGGTTAGATAGGAGGATGACACAAATGCAACCACACACAAATACACATCACATGACATCAGTATATATAAGGAAAACCCAAGATGGGAAAAACCTCAGTGAGAAATGTTGCTGGAGTCTACTCCTCCAATCTAGCCTCACAATGAAACATTAGTTACAACATTTAGGGCACCAACCCAAGGAGCACCACCCCTACTTTTAGGGCACCAGCCCAAGGAGCACCAACCCATGCACTGAGCTCCAACTCAGTGGTCTACAATGAACATTATCAAATGAAAAAGTGATAACTTGGTTACAAATGAGTTCTATAACCACTTATCAATAATCTCTCTACTGGTTTCCCTTCTCCTTAGCTTTTCTGGTAGTATCATTTGTCTTCCACTCAGCCTCCTCTCTGTTGGTTCACACTATTTCATTCACTGTTGACTCCTCCTAATTCTGCTACTCACTTGCCAACTCAATCCCTACCAGTTGTTCACCTGATAGACTCTGCACTTGAATACCAACTACTCAACTCATAGATTTAACCCTGCTCTACTCTTTTCCTACCAGTTCTTCCCAAATACTCACTTTACACCGGTTCCCTATGTGTTGCCTTCCTCTCTCTTCCTTCTTGTTGAAACTCATACAGAACCTATTCACACTACTATCATATATAGTGATAATTCACCGGTTAACTTGACCTTACCTGTTAAGCCTCTCTAAAACCTTGTCATTGGTTGTATCTTCACTCACTCAACCACTTCGATGACCTTCGATGACACTTAGGCTGATTTACTCCAGATGCAAACTCACACTCTAATCTTCTATATCTGGCACCTCACCTTTTGGCATCATCAATCAATCCCATATTTGATCAACATACATATAACAAAGGTTTCTCGCTAGAATGTGAGTTTGAACATTGGTGCGCTAGGGTTTCCACCATGCACTGAATCTGCATCAAATCTCTTCTCTAATCATCATGACATATCATATCCAATCAGATCTCATCTCCTTGATTGATGAACTGCAACTAATCAATCAACACCGTCATTATCTTTACCTTTCAACACACGTCTTCTATTTTTAGTTATTTGTAGCATGATTTTCAGCTTTGTGTCTTGTCAATCATCATGCATGATGCAGTTTCCTTCACCCACTTTGATCTGCTACATCAGTCTATCATGGATCTTTGTTGGTTTTTTAATCTCGATTCGCAAATCTCTGCCATCATCCCTCGAGCTTCGCAGTCACCATTAAATGTTGGACCAACGGCCAACAACCTCATCGAAACACTACACTGACCTATGCATGCATGTCACTTCAACTCCATGTGGTATCTCTGTCGGTATACACTTCAACTTAGTGTGCTATGTTAGTTTTGTTAGGATCACTGACCAAACACTCCATCGGTACAACTCACCCTACCGACATGACCTAAAATTACTTGTACATCTTGCCTTACCAGTTAGACCTAACCGATTAACCTTCATGCCTTTACCTTCTCTGTCTTGTCGGTGAATCACATTTCCCCAATCATCAAGCATATTGGTCCTGGAGAGTTATCTAGGGTGACTCACCATGTGCTTCTTCATTTGATTAAGAGCACTTCACTTTTGTCTCTCAGTTCACTTAGCTGCATGCCCGTAACCTTGTTTACTATTTGGGACTCTTGATGACTTCATGCTATCAACCGCCAACCATCTCCATCTGAACCTTGGTAACTCCATGTGTGCAACTGTAGAGCCTCATCTTCATTTTACCAGTTCTCCTCTCAACTGGTTTGCCAAGATAGCAAACACATTGTCTCAACTCTTCCTTCTCTGTCCCTTCAGCACATCTTGACTTTACATGTTGATCTAGTGTACATCTCAGATCTTGATCTATAGATGCTTCCTCATCTTCCACTTTGGTCATCTAGTCTATGCATCCAATCACCCACCTTTTCTTACTCTAACTATCTTATCCCTATTAGACATAATGAGCCACTAAGAGGGGAAGTGAATTAGTGGTTTACAAACTTTTCCCTTTATCTACCCTATGTGTTAATACCGTTTATCATCTTATTACCTAGTGGGTCTACTAGTAAGATAAATCAATACAATGCAATGCAAGCATATACAAGGGAACATCCCATAACACCCGTATATATGAGAAAAACCCAAGATGGGAAAAACCTTAATGAGAAATGTTGTTGGAGTCTACTGCTCCAATCCAACCTCACAATGAAACACTTCGGTTACAACATTTAGGGCACCAAACCAAGGAGTACCACTCCCGCATTTTATGGGCACCAACCCAAAGGAGCTACAACCCCTGTACTGAGCACCAACCCAGTGATCTTCAAAGAATCATTATCAAATACAAAAGTAATTACCTCTTACAAGTGAATCTTGCAACCACTACATATAAGCTATCTACCAATATCACCCCTTCTCTGCCTTACTAGTTCTCTACTCTTCCAGTCACTCGACCTCTCTTCAACTTTCTATTGGATCATTTTCTTTTGCTCTCTACTACATTCTTTTGTTGCTGCCTTACTAGATCAATTCTATCAGTTACCTTTCTTTTTCTTTTTCTCTATCCAATCTCCTCTTTGCTTGCTCCGCACTTCAACACTCTCTACTATCTTCCAGCTGGTTCTAGCATTGTCGATTGACTTCACTGATACTCTCTTGCAACTTGCTGGTTGCTCTTACCTTACTGGTTAAACCTCCACAAAAACCTATTACAAGTTCTCTCCCTTCTGCTCGATCTCTATGACCCTCTGCAGATATCACTCTTCATCTACTTCTCTATTTAGCCTTTGGCATTACTTGGCAACATCTCACTCTGAGGCAACAACAAATTCTATCTTTGGCCTACATATTTATGATCAGACATTCCCACCAAAGGCAACATTCAAACTTGGCACCTTAGGTTTTTTTCCACTGATCACGAGGCATATCAAAACCAATCAGATCTCATTTGATCTGATCACTTGCAACAAATCAATCAATCTCCACCAATCTTGAGTCTTCCAATATACATTTTCTAAGTTTAACAAAAATGAACCTATATGTCGACATGCATCTATCAAACGCCATAAATGGTTCGATGATTTGCTTCATCAACTTTGATCTGTATCCAGATATCCTACATCAATCAGTGCACTCCATGGATCTGATCTGATACATCCTCCCTCGAGCCACAACCCCTCTGCAACTCAACTCATAACAGTCACAGTCAACATTGAATATCGACCAACTCTACAACAACCTCACCATCATGGTACTTCACCGACCCCTACAAGCTTGCCACTTCAACTCCACATGGCATACCTATTGGTATCCATCTTAGCTTAGATCTTTGTGTCAGTTTAGACAGGATCACCGACCAAACACTTAACTGGTGCACACCTACTAGACATCTAACCCTATCGGTTCTCTAGTAACCCTCCAGGTATGTCTTCTCTTAGCACCCTTTTTGACATCCACCTTATCTCACTATGTCAAACAAACATGGTCACCGACCAATATCACACAACTAGTGTATGCTTCATACTATTGGTCCCTCTTTTCCTACTAGTTAACCTTCTTTCCTTCTCCTTCCTTATGCTGGTGGATCTTGTCACCCCGATCATCAATCATGTCGATCTTCAACAACACTCTTGGAGGACACATCATCTGCATCTGCATCAAACCGAGAGCACTTCACCTTTGTCTCTTTGTCCAATTAGCTATATGATGGTATACTCCTTGTTTACCAATTTCCATTTTTCTGCTTTCATACCAGTAGTGTGCATGACATCTTCATGCCAACTATATCCATACATTATGCATCTGTGGCAACACCACTTTCCATCTGCATAATAGTAACTCTATGTGTGCAATTGCAGAGTCTCATTTTCATTTGGTTGGTTCTCTTCTCAATCGATTTGCTAGGAAGGCAAACTCACCATCTTAACTCTTCCTTCTCTACCCCGATAGCACATCATGTCTTCACACATTGATCCAATGTTCATCTCTGATCTCACACTCTGGAGGCTTTCTCATCTTCCACTTGGTCATCCGGTCTGTGCATCCAATCACCTGCCTTGGCCTTCTCTAGTAGTCTTATCCCAGAGATTCATGATGTATGCCAAGTAAAAATGGGATAAGCAAGGCACTACCACTTACTAGTGAGAAAGGATCTATGTCACCTACTTGGTCATCTGGACTGTGCATCCAATCACCTACCTTGGCTTGCTCTGGCAATCTTATCCCAGAGATTCATGATGTATTGCAAGTAAAAATGGGATAAGCAAGGCACTACCACTTACTGGTGGGAAAGGATCTATGTCACCTACTGGTATTAATGTGACATCCCTAAGGAGTAGATGCATCTTCAACTTGACATGTGACCTAGTAGCTTTCCCATATGCCATCCCTGCTTACTGAAGCAACACATTCTCTGTCACTCTTCTCTTCATCTGGTGGGAATCCTATTGTATAACATCCAATTCTTACCGGTGGACTGCACATGCTTCACCTCCGCTGTTGATGTGATTCTTGTAATATTCTGGTTGGCACCCATTCAAAGCAAACACATACTTACTAGTCATCATACCATACTAATCTCCAATGCATTTCAACAACACATGCCAACATTGACTTGTGTATTTCTGACCTACAATACTTGGCTGACATCAATGTCACTAATACACTTCAATCTCGCACATCGGTTAAGCTATACTGGTTGACATCAATGACAACATGATGCCAACAATCTCCCCCTTTGGCATTGATGTCAACACATGTAGTATCTGGTATACTACATATTCTCTCTCCCCCTTTGTGTGATTTATGGATTCTCACACATGCAGTATGTGACATACAACATAATCTCTCTCCCCCTTTGAAAACAATGGCAAAGGGCACTCTCATGGTTTCACTCCTTCTTGTGTCTACCAAGTACTAACAGGTTGGTCTAGCCCCTTTTTCTCTATGGGATAATCCTCCTCCTTCAACCATCATTTGTTATATTTTCTCAAGTAAAATCACTTGAGATGGAGGGCACAACCACCATCTGACACCAATTTCCCAACAACCAAGTGTATATGCAGACTAGAGATATATGCATATACAATACTGAAACCAATTGAAGACCTATGTTTCAGTGAATTCACCATACATGTCGACTAAACTACATCATCTACCCTTGATATGTAGAAGCCATTCTAACCCCAAAATATTGATACCAAGTGTTGAAGCTAACACTGATACTAATTGTATCTCCTTTGATACCAAATACATGTTCTCTTGTGGAGGTAACTTACATCTCCTGTATACCAGTCCATGGTGTAGTAGCAATGGGACTTGATTTCCTCCTGTGTCAAGTGTATCAGACACCAATCACAAGATATGACTGTGAACTCCCCCTGAATCACAACCCTCTAGTCTTCATTTTCTATCAAGTCGTAAATTGGTACCCCAAACTGTACTTTGTACTGGTGGAAGTGAGAATCTATACATGCTAATGGTCTTTCAATTCCATGACATCCATCCCATCTTTGTGACATAAACATACCTGACCACAATGCCAAGTCACATTGACATATGTCAACACTCACACCGGTTGACATCATGATGTCTCATACACATGGGATTGGCTACTGGTCCAACACATTATTATTTAGGACAAATTTTGATATCATGAGAGACATAAACTCATCTAACCAGGCCACCGAAGCCACTACAACGCAACCAGAACATATTGACCCACATATTCTTAAATATCGGCAACATACTCCACCTGTCGGTTTACTGTACCAATTTAGTATCTATACTGGTATACTTTGTCCATTGGCTCTCTTTCTAGTGTCACATCCCACTTTGACACTTGTAGCAGTGATCCATCTCGCCCGTGTGAATGTGTACCAAGATATCAATTGCACACATTCTTTTATCTCATCTTTTTCATCATGTCGACGACTGCCCATCCTTTCCTTTGTCCTTCTCAACATATGGGGGTGAATCACCTAATCAACATATATCTCCCCCTAAGGATTTGCATCTCCTTTAAGCTTTAGGAGATATCACAAGTGCATTAAGTGCATAGTGTCGGTCCATGGTCATTTTCTCTTCCTTCTTCCTCCATACCTGCTTGGACTCCCTCCTCTTCTCATTTATAGCCTTTGGAGAAGGTCTCATCTTCTTTTGTTGATAGGTCTTTTCATTACCAGATTTTGTAGTATGATAGGTTACATTGCCATATAAGCATATTGCACTCATCCCAACTGGATGATTGGAAGACCTTCTATCAGATCGGTTTGATCTTCTTCTCAAGGTCATGCCATTATAACTCACTACCAGTTTCAACCAACTTCTTGATCTTGTAGGAGCATCTCTCCTTTGGGCATAGTTGTTATACCAACTGCCATGTGCATGAAACTTTTTCTTCCTACACACATTACTTCTATGGCCAGATCCATTGCAGTTATAATATATATAATTCATATTTCTTGAGGCAGCAAATGGACTCTGGTTAGCATAACCGAGAGTGGGCTTGTGCAAGTTTCTACATGTTGATGTTCTATACTCAAATACATTACATCTTCTACAAACTGAATTGTTGTTCCTAGGAAGAACACGTTTTCTATTCCTAGACATCGTTTTGCATTCCTCTTCCATGTGGCCATATCCTTTACAAGAAAAACAATAACCGGAGAATATAGACATATTACTTACAAATTCATTTTGCCAAACATGAGGTGATCTGACTAGTTTGGCTTCTCCACTTCTACTTCTTCGGGGTGCTGCATCTCTTTGTCTTTCACCGGTGGGGAATCTCTTAGGATACTTTCTTGCATTCTTGTTTCTCATGAGCCCATCTTCTCTTAGCTTTCCCTTTCCTTTAGGATTTTCATTGTTTCTTCTTGTTGCACCGATCTTTATTTTTAGCTTCAAATCCTCACCGATTGTAGCTAGGTCAACCTTCTTTCTTGGTACACTTCAAACTATGAAGGTCTGATCCTTGTTATCTCCATTAGAGGAGACAAACTGAATGTCCTTGTGAGAGACATCCTCACTTGTGGAGCATTCACCGCCATCATATCCTAATCCTCCAGTATCCTTGGTGTGTTTTTGTTTACTCAGTATTTTGTCGAAGGCCTTGGTGCTACCATCATACTGAATTCTTACCTTGAGCTCATTTTGACACTTCTCAAGGTCTTTCTTGATGCTCTCCATTTCTCCTTTTAGGTCATGATATTCTTTTCCCTTTGTCTCCACTTCTAGCTAGAGATCCTCACATCTTCTCTCCTTAGCATCAAAGACTGATTTCAACTCACCAATCAATCCTTTTGCCTCTTCTAGTTGAGATGTCAATATGCAAATATTACTATTTGATTCTTCAAGGCATATTGTCAATCGACTGCATTCTTCATGAACTGAATCTTTGTACCTTTTAAATTCCTTTCTAACATTTTGCATCTTTTCTAGTGCACTTACCAGTTCACATTCAAGATCAACTTTGGCTTTATCTTCAACATCACTCCCAAACACATCTTGTCGGTAAGAGTGATCTGCATGATTATTCTCTGATGTGTGCCTCTCATCTTTTGATTCTTGAGCCATAAATAGGTGAGTTTCCTCTTCATCGTTTCTACTATTGCTAGTAGATTTACCTTCATCATCTGCAGACACACGTGCTTCATTCCTTTTCTTGTTTCCACAAACTGGTTCTACAATGCAAGGTTTATTACCATAAATTTTCTTTGATCTATCCCATAGGCTTTTAGTAGATCTACATTTGTCCACCTATGAGGAGATATCACCGGATAGCCCACTGAGTATGGCCTCCATAGCTTCATCATTACATTTGTTTCTACTTTCTTCTTCATGACTGGTGGGAGGACTGACCATATCAGGGCATCCATACATCAAACCCTAGGGAAGACAAGTAGACTTCCATTCTGCGACTCTATATGGAGTAATTTGAACCATCAAAAAATGGAGCAGAAATTGACACTAAACAAACCATTGTGTTATTAAGCCAAAATCCACCCAAGCTGGAGAAAGCTCGTCTGACTATGAACCTAGGCTCTGATACCAATTGTTAGACACAATGTGCCACTGAGAGGAGGGGTGAATCAGTGGTTTACAAACTTTTCCCTTTATCTACCCTAAGTGTGAATACCAGTTATCATCTTATTACCTAGTCGGTCTACTTGTAAGATAAATCAACACAATGAAATGCAAGCATACACAAGGGCACATCCCATAACACCAGTATATATGAGGAAAACCCAAGATGGGAAAAATCTTGGTGAGAAATACTGCTGGAGTCTACTGCTCCAATCCAACCTCACAATGAAACACTTTGGTTACAACATTTAGGGCACCAACCCAAGGAGTATCACTCCTCTAGTTTATGGGCACCAACCCAAAGGAGCTACAACCCCTGTTGTTTATGGGCACCAACCCAAAGGAGCTACAACCCCTGCACCAAGCACCAACCCAATGATCTTAAAAGAATCATTATCAAATACAAAAGTAATAACTTGTTACAAGTGAATCTTGCAACCACTGCATATAATCTCTCTACCAGTATCACCCCTTCTCTTCCTTACCAGTTCTCTACTCTTCCTATCACATTGCCTCTCTTTAGCTTTATGTTGGATCACTATCTTCTCCTCTCTATTGCACTCTTCTGTTGTTGCCTTACATGATCAATTCTATTGGTTACCTTTCTTTTGCTTTTTCTCTATCGAATTTCCTCTTCACTTGCTCTGCACTTCAACACTCTCTACCATCTTCCAGCCGGTTCTAGCATTGTCAGTTCACTTCACTGATACTCTCTTGCAACTTGATGGTTGCTCTAACCTTACCAATTAAACCTCCTCTAAAACCTATTATAGGTTGTCTCCCTTCTGCTCGATCTCTATGACCCTCTGAAAATATCACTCTTCATTTACTTCTCTATTCGGCCTTTGGCATTACTTAGCAGCATCTCTCTCTAAGGCAACAACAAATTATGTCTTCAGCCTGCATATTTATGATTAGACATTCCCGCCAAAAGCAACATTCAAACTTAGCGCCTTAAGGTTTTTTCCACTGATCATGAGGCACATCAAAAATAATTAGATATCATTCGATCTGATCACTTGCAACAAATCAATCAATCTCCACCAATCTTGTGGCTTCGAATACATGTTTGTTAAGTTTAGAAAGCATGGCCTTGTATGTCGACCTACATCTGTCAAATGCCAAAAATGGTTTGATGATTTTCTTAACCAACTTTGATCTGTATCCAGACATCCTGCATCGATCAATGCACTCCATGGAGCCGATCTGATACATCCTGCCTCTAGCCGCAACCCCTCTACAACTGAACCCATAATAGTCACAGTCAACATTAAATGTCGACCAATTCTGCAACAACCTCACCTTCACAGAACTTCACCGACCTCTGCAATCTTGCCACTTAAACTCCACGTGGCATCCCTGTTTGTATCCATCTCAGCTTAGATCTCTGTGTTGGTTCAGACAGGATCATTGACCAAACACTCAACTGGTGCACACCTACTAGACATCTAACCCTACCAGTTCTCTAGTAACCCTATTGGTATGTCTTCTCTGAGCACCTTTGTTGACATCCACCTTAGCTCACTATGTCGAACCGACATGTTCACTGACCAATATCACACAACCGGTGTATGCTTCATACTACCGGTCCCTATTTGCCTACTGGTTAACCTTCTTGCCTTCTCTTTCCTTGTGTCGGTGGATCTTGTCAGCCCGGTCATCAATCATGTTGGTCTTCAACAATACTCTTGGAGGACACATCATGTGCATCTTCATCAGACCAGGAGCACTTTACCTTTGTCTCTATATCCACTTGGTTGTATGTCATTATACTCCTTGTTTACCAATTTGCATTTTTCTGCCTTCATACTGGTAGTGTGCATGATATCTTCATGCCAACTATCTCCATCTGTTATGCATATGTGACAACACCACTTTCCATCTGCATACCGGTAACTCCATGTGTGCAACTGTAGAGACTCATTTTCATTTGATTGGTTCTCTTCTCAACTGGTTTTCTAGGAAGGCAAACTCGCCATCTTAACTCTTCGTTCTCTACCTCAGTAGCACATCATGTCTTCACACACTGATCCAACGTTCGTCTCTGATCTCACACTCTGGAGGATTTCTTATCTTCCACGTGTTCATCTGGTCTATGCATCCAATCACCTGCCTTGACCTGCTATGGTAGTCTTATCCCAGAGAGTCATGACATATTCCAAGTAAAACTGGGATAAGAAAGGCACTTCCACTTACTGGTGGGAAAGGATCTATGTCACCTTCTGGTATTAACGTGTCATCCCTGAGGAGTAGATCCATCTTCAACTTGACATACATGACTTGGTAGCTTTACCATATGCCATCCTTTCTTGCTGAAGCAACACATTCTATGTCACTCTTCTCTTCATCCGGTGGGAGTCCTATTGTATAACATCCAACTCTTATCGGTGGACTGCACATGCTTCACCTCTAGTGTTGATGTGATTCTTGTAACATTCTGATTGGCAGCCACTCAAAGCCAACACATACTAACCGGTCATCATACCATACCAATCTCCAATGCATGTCAACAACACATGCCAACACTGACTTGTGTACTGGTAACCTGCAATACTTGGCTAACATCAATGTCACCAATACACTTCAATCTCCCACACTGGTTAAGCTATACCAGTTGACATCAATGACAACACAATGCCAACAATCCCAGAGAGTCATGATGTATGTCATGTATGTTGTGGGATAAGCAAGGTATTACCACTTGCGGTGGGAAGAACAGACAATTGCACTTCAACTGCCAAACACCAGTGGAGGAGGATCTATGTCACCTGCTGGTAATGATGTGACTTCACTAAGGAGAGGATACATCTCCAACTTGACATATGTCTCAGTACCTTTTCCATATGTCATCTTTTCTCACTTAAGAAGAATACTTTCTGTCAACCTTCTCTTCATCCAGTGGGAGACCTGCTAGTTGACAACATACTAGCACACCGGTAGCATGTTCACTCTCTAGTCTTACCGGTCATCATCTTACTGGTTAGTACTAACATGATCATCCACTTGTTCACCGGATACCAGTTTCTTCATTCCCAACATCAACTTGTATACCGGTTGGCCTTAACTGCACATATTGGCAGTTGACATCAATGACAACACTGCACATACATCTCCCATACCCGTTTCCATTCTATATCAGTTGACATCAATGACAACACAATGCCAACAGACTACATCACAATCAGTACTCTATCTACATAATTAGAAATAGTAGACTGCAACAATTGACACACTCTAAATCCTGGTGCAAGACTACTTCACATTTGACACTTTGTTTGCATGCCTAGGAACACTACTATACAATAACTCACACAATCCACCCATAAATCCTAGTGCTATACTGCCTCACATTCAACGCTTTGTCTTCACACTTAGGAACATTGGCTCGAATACCACTAATGTAGGGATACTCTCTCTCTTAAATCTTTGATACCACTAACAAAGGGGACTCAAGTTTCACATCGAAACACATGCTCCATTACACTATATGAGGGTTACTCCACTCAAGAATCATGTGTAGCATAACAAATAAATTAAAAAAATTGGAAGAATAGAAATAATAATTTTCTATTACTTCAAAACACATATTCAAAAATTAAAATGCTTAGCCTCATGTGCTTTATCTATTATGTGAGGTGGAACTACTAATCAACTTTCAAATGAAGGAGAATTCTTGTCAACTTTGAATGATCACTCAACCCTAAATGATCCACTCAATTTTGGATTAATAAATAACTAGCCCGAGCCCCAATTTATATTTTTTCTTGTGCCTCTTGGAAATCCCATGCCCCCTCTCGATGAATAATGCATGGATATCAAGAAAAGAAACACATAGCTACTAGATGACTCTTCAATTTCCCTAGGAGGGTTCTTAAGGTGGTGATTGTTGAAATTCTCAAAGTGTGCTCCTAGAAAGGTGTCCATTCTACTTCACATTTTCATGACTCTTCCCCTTCTCCAAATCCATGCCAAGATGAGTATTTTCTTAATTTTATATTAGAAATAATTGAAATATGTGTCCACTCATAAAAATTACAATTGTCTTTAGACATGACCAAAATGATTAAATAATTGCAACCCCCTATGTCCCATTGGACACTTTCCAAGGTACATAGAGACCTATAGTTGCTTGCATTTAATTTTATTCTCCTAACCTTAATTGTATTAAGAACAAACATTATTTTTGATGATGCATGATTGCCATACACACCTAGATTCTCTTGCATCACGATGTTCTACATTGAAATATCCATGTTTTCTTTATGTTTTTTAAATATCATAAATATTTCCTTATGTCCATGTATACGTGATTAGATAAACTAAATTGCTCTAGAATAAAATATTCAAGTTTTATATCTTAATTTTTAAATGTGATAAAGGAATTTAATATTTTCTTTTTCAATTAATTTAGATATCATTTGAAAGGTATCTTTAATTAGTGCTTTAAATGTACTTTTACTTTTCAGAAAAAATAGTATAAATACTAAAAATACAAATCTTTAATATTGTTTTAATATAATTTTTATTGTATAGTAATACAATTATGTATGTACTTATTAAATTATCCAAGTGTCATGTAAGAATTCATATTAAATAATTTAAGAAAGATTTGTTGTCATACATTACTAAAAATAGAAAATGTTTCTTCTTTAAGGAAATCATCCCTTTTAAGATTTTATTTATTACAAGGATTTGTGTTATGTACACATTATTAAGATTCATCAATGCAATTATTTAATTTGACGTGTTCATTTTTGGATTTATTTCTTCAATCTCAATTTCAAAAGTGCAAAAAGAAACTCATTATAAATTATGATTTGTCTTTTTTTCTTATAATTTTTAAGAGAAAATATATTTATCTTAAAATCTCATTGAACTAATTTAATTACTAGTGGACAATAGTATACAAGTTTAAAATTCTATAAGTTAATCTAATATTTCCATTTTGTCATCACAACCCTTTCTTTCATAAACGACTAGATCCAACACCTAAAATGCACCAAGGCATCATTATCCTTTATACATTATAATAGATGTTTGGTGCATTCTAGAGGTTGAATAGTGATTCCCCTTTCTTTCTTCACCTTCTCGCCCTTCTCTACATCTCATCTCTTAAACCTAAGATGAACATTGAACCTTTATAGTTATTAATGCATCTATTTCAAATAACAAACATATTGCAAATGTTATCGATGGGTTTAAGTAATTGAGCTAAGTTTCTACTCAAAATTTTATATCTTCCTCCGTCCTTGCATTGAGTTCTCTCATATTCATAATTTTCTATCATTATCAATGCTTTAAATTTTCATATTCTAATAAAACTTATTTAAATATTATCTTTCTGAATTTAAATTGAATATAAGTAATTTTCTTTTGCAATACACTTGTAAACCCTAATACCCTTTCACATTTATATAATTCATTACTTTCTGACATTTTTAGTTGTTTTTTAATCTGCAAACCCATATTTGAAATCAAGGAATCTTCCCAGGAGAGAAGGAGATAACTTCAAAGAGAAAAATATCAGTGCATATGGAGCAAAATATTCTTTGTCAAACAATTAGCAGGCCAACCCTATTGCTAAATTATTGTTTTGTACGTTTTAGAGAATTTCATTTACAATTTTGTCAATCCCCTTGTGTGGTGATAATCTTCAGTTGACAAATGGTGGAAGATACGAGCCAGTCGACCCCACTGTGTCACAAATTTTACAAACACCCAAACGTGTGAGTTCATAAATTAAGAAAGTGCTATATATGTCTGTAACTGATTTAGGTCAAAATGATGTTAAATTTTTTACTCAGCCATACAAAACAAATTTGAAGTTTCATACAAATAGAAAACTGGTCTATTATACCTGTCATTCCTGATAATGTTTCTTGTTTAATTGCAGAGTTCAACAGGCTTGTTCAGATGACAGAATTTTGAAACAATAAAATCACCATAAGGATTTCATCTATATAAACAGGTTGGTTGGTTGATTGAATTATTCATTGCTAATCCATGCAAACTTTCATAATGTTATCTTTTTGGCCCCCCCATTGTCGTTTACTCTAGAGACAGCAAGAATAAGCATCCAAGGCCAAAACATGAAAGTACTCCTTTGGCTCTGTATTGCTGTCATTTAAAACAGGTATTTTGAAATGCAAAAAACTGGGTTTGGATAGATGCTATATTCAATGTCTTGTAGTTTTCCAAACCTGTAGCAATCTTTTGTGAGTTGGCACTTCATTTTTTAATCTGTAGTTTGGGCAAAAACAATTTGGAATATTAAAATAAGGAATTTAGACTTATATTATCAATATAAACAGTGGAGCTTTATGGGGAATCTGTACTTTGGACTATGTTGTCACTCGGTATAATAATTAACAAAATCACACTGCTTTCAAAGCAAGCATTAAACAAGTCCTTTTCTTTAAAGTTATTGTGTACCTCCAATTATTTCATACAATTATTAAGGAGATAGCCTGATAAGATCGGACTTGCACATTATATGACTATGTTAAAACAATTTAATTTATATTATGATGTTGTTATTAGGATTCAATTGTAATATAGTTTCTAGTAAAGTTTTTTGATTCGTATTTTATGAGTAGTAGTTCATGCAAGCTCATTTTCAATGAGAATAAAGTGTTCACTTATTCATTGCATCCGAGAGATGCTCACAGGTTTGAAGCAATGGGTGCTACGTGAATAATTCATTCTCATGAGAGATGAGTTCATGTGTACTACTATCCATATGAATTGATAAGTATGAGTTACCTATCACCCAAATGCAATGAGTGCTAAATGGGCAACTCATATTCATGGGTTCATGTGAGTAGTAGTTCACACAGCCTCATCTTTGATGAGAATGAATTGTCCACTTAGCACTCACTTCTTCACCCCTGTGAGTATTACCTAGATGCAATGAGTGCCAAGTGAACAATTCATTCTCATGAGAGATGGGTTTGTGTGAACTATTACTTATGAAATATGGGTCAATTAATTTGACTCAAAAACCACACAGTTGAATCCTTATAACAATATCATAATATAATATATGTGTGTTTTAACACATGTAATACATTAATATCTCATAACTGTACGCATGCATCCATATTTTTTTAAGTCCAACCTTCTCACACAAACTCATGAGTATGAATTGTTCACCTATCACTCATTGTATCTAGGTGATGCTCACAAGGATGAGGCAATAAGTGTTAAGTGAACAATTTATTCTGAGGAGAGATGGATTTGTGTGAACTACTACTTAATGAAATATGGGTCAATAAAATTGACTCAAAAACCACACAATTGAGTCTTTATAACAATATTATAATATAAACTACTTGTTTTAACACAATATAATGCATTAATATTGTTTAACTGTAGACATACATCCATAATGTACAGTCCAACCTTCTCACATGAACCCATGCATATGAATTGTCCACTTAGCACCCATTGCATCTAGCTGATATTCATAGGAGTGAAGCAATAAGTACTAAGTGGACGATTCGTTTTTATGAGATATGGGTTCATGTGAACTATTTTTATTGAAATATAGGTCAATAATTTGAATAAAAAATGCACAACTGAATTGAATCTTGATGATAGCAATATCATAATTTGACACCCAACGAAAAAATACGTACTACTTATCAACATAGCTTACAGATAAATCCAACCCTCTCGCATGAACCCATGACTATGAATTGTCCACTTACCACTCATCACATTTAGGTGATGCTCAGAAGGGTGGAGTAATGAGTGTTAACTCGACAATTCATTCTTGTGAGATATGGGTTTGTGTGAACTACAATTCACAAAATATGGGTCAATGAATTTGACTCAAAAACTATGTAGTTGAATCCCAAGTGAAGCAATGAGTTGTAGGTGAACAATTCATATTCATGAAAGATGGGTTCGTGTGAATTACTACTCACACAAACCAATGAGTATGAATTGTCCACTTAACACTAATTACATCTAGGTGATGCTCATAGAGGTGAATCAATAAGTGCTAAGTCGACAATTCATTCTTATGAGGCATGGGTTTGTGTGAACTACTACTCACGAAACATAGATCAATAAATTCGACTCAAAAACCACACAGTTAAATCCTATAAGAATATAATAATTTGACACACTACAAAGAAAATACCTCCTACTTATCAATGTAATCTATATGCAACATTCCAGCCTATCCAAATATAGATCAATGAATCCGATTAGAAAATACGCAATTGAATCTTGATGATAACAATACAATAATTTGACATACTGTAAAGAAACTATCTCCTACTTATCAATGCAATCTATAGACAACATTCCAGCCTATGCAAATAAACTAGTATATAATCAACATACGTTTCCAACTGCAAATGTGCCAGCCATATAAAAAATCCCCAAGGAATAGAAAACTCTAGAACAAATCCCATGTGATACCTGTTTTGGTTTCATAGAGAGGAGGAGTACGTACATCCCAATTGTTTGTTTGGATAAACAACGTAAAAGATATAGAAAATGAAAATGGCAGCAGAGCATGTGTGAGCGTCGTGGTCATCCTGACTGTAAACAACAAGTGGTGAAGAATCAGGTCTATTCCAGTCTACTCAGAGCTTTTGTCGCATTGCCCAACTCTGTGGACATCATTATTTTTGCTCTAGGGCTGAGAATGAAAGACACCAATCCACTGCACGAATGGGGAAAATTTGGCCTCAATTCAGAATTTTTCAACTGTTGCTTGATTTTGATATACGTATATAAAAACATCGCAGAGGACAAAGGCAAGTTATGCCCGTGAAATCTGAGATTATGACGTACAACATCACGGGGAGAAAATTAACATATCATCACGGATCTCATCTTTCTTTCCCATTTTTCACACTGACATTTGCACGTGATCTGCTCTATGGAATCCAATATTCTGTCCTGCACAAAAACACCCACATATATATATATATATATTTTCCCTCTCCTCCTTTTGGAATTTCACTGCACCGGCCCAAATATTCTACAGCTTTCTAATGATTTTGGGATCCTTTTTTATATACTTTTTAGGGCTTTCAGGCCTTGTTTTGGGGATAATGCTTCATCTAGAATGTAAAACAGCAAAACAACAAGACTGTGATTTGTTTTATAATCCCATCTGAACAACGTGACATCAGTTTATAATATGTTATCTTGCTATATTAGAGACTCACGGGGGTTATTTTAACTGGGTTGCCAATGATTTGCACCACTAAATTTGACTCTCCATAGTAAATTGTTTGCACTGTGAGGAATGGGAATTCTGGTTTCCAGTTAGACAACTGGTACATTCATTATAATATGCCCACTGTCAATTGTTTGAGCTCAATGAAAATTGTCTGTACTCTTCTTCAAACACATTTTTTTTATGGTTTTTTTACTCATGTTTACTTTTCCCTTTCTTTTAAATGTTCCTTTGTTGTATCTTTTATCTATTCTTATATGACGTCTCCTTTCTTAATGTTTTACCGTTTCTTACATCAACATCACTTGTGTGTCTATTTTATGTTCTATCAATTGAAATGTCTTCCCTTGTAAGGTATCATCTTTATTATTTTTCCACCTCTTCCATCAACATTACTTGTGCATTTGTTGTATTCTATAACAATGAGAATACGACCACTACTTCAACATGCTATTCTAATGTATTAATATATGTGCTCTTCTTCAAACACATCTTTTCTATGATTCTTTTTTCTTATGCTTGCTTCTTGCTTTTCTTTCAAGCACTCCATTCATTTCCTATCTACTTTTGTAGGGCATCTTCCTTTTTATTGCTTTACTATTTCTTCCATCAACATCATTTATGTGCCTATTTTATGTTCTATCAATTGAAGCATCTTCTCTTGAAATGTATCGTTATCTTTATTATTTTACCATCTATTCAGTCAACATTACTTGCACATTTGTTACATACTATATCAGTGAAAATAGGGCGTCTAATTCAACATGTTACTATTCTAATCTTTTAATATATGTACTCTTGTTCAAATAAATTTTTTCTATGATCATTTTTACTTATTCTCGCTTCTTACTTTTCTTGTAAGCACTCATTTCATATGAATGTTGCATCTCGTATGTACTCTTCTAAGGTATCTTCCTTCTTATGGCTTCATTATTTCTTCCATCAACATCACTTATGTGTCCATTTTATGCTCTATCAATTGAAGTATCTTCTCTTGAAAGGTATCATCATCTTTATAATTTTACCATCTCTTCTATTAATAATACTTGTGTATTGTATCAATGAAAGTAGAATCACTAATTCAACATGCTATGCTAATGTTTTAGTATTCTTTAAGTAGAATTGAAGGTTGATCTCCAACATGACAGCCAAGTAACTCTACAACTTAACCACAACTGATTAAAATTATTTTTACAATTTAACCTTTACCATTAATTTTTTTATTTTTTTCCTTCAAATCATTACTTTACACATCATAGTTGATTTTTAATTTGTTTAAGTCTTGAAATTATATATTTATGTTTATATATTTCTATGATTCCTTTTACTTATGCTTGCCCTTTTATTTATTTAAGCACTCCTTCCATATGAATGTTGCACCTCCTATCTACTCTTGTAGAGCATCTTCCTTCTTATCACTTTACCATTTCTTTCATCAACATCATTTACATGTCTATTGAATACTATATCGATTGAAGTATCTTCTCTAGAAATATATCATCATTCATATTATTTCACCATCTCTCCTATCAACATTACTTGTTCATTTATTGCACACTCATCAACTAAAGTAGGACCACTATTTTGACATGCTATTTTGATGCTTTAGTATCTTTAGGTAGAAATAAAAATTTATCCACTTAACTACAACCTATTGGCATTTTGTTTACAATGTTACTAAATACCAATAAATCTTTTGTTTTTTTAATTTCTTCAAAACATTTTTTTTCACATCATAGTTGATTTTTAATTATACAACTACTTTTACTCGTCCAATTAAACCTTTCACATGTAATTTTTTTTATTTTTGTAAGCCAAATTATATATTTATGAATCTCTAAGTATATAAGTGCATATAAAAGAATGAATATTTTAAATATTGGAATACTTAACCAGTGGAAGGTGTTTTTTTACTTCATATTTGAAATATTTTTCCCTTTCAATAGTTTATTTATTTAAATGAATTTATCTATTATCTATTCTTTAGAATCTCATCTAATATTATATTTTAATGAGTAAATTTAAATGTAAGTCTTAAAATAAATTGATTAAAAATTTGATTTAATTTCAAATGTGGTAGATTTCAAAATCAATAAAAAGGAAAAATTTATAGAGTGAAGGGTAGTTCCTAATGACCAACTTCCCTAATAGCTAGGACAATCCTAATGATTGTGACTCACTTGCACCTCCCTTTTAATTTATAACTGTTGAAGGCTAGTTCTTGATGGCCACAACTTGCCTAACAGTTAGGACAATCCCAATGATTGTAACCCACTTTTACCTCCCCTTTAGTTTATAATTGTTAAAGACTAGTTTTTGATGGCCACAACTTCTCTGACGAGGACAAGCCCAATGATTATGACCTATTTCTACCTCCCATTTAATCCATAACTCTTGTTCTTGAACATTGCAATCAATTATTACTTTGTTTTACGTTTCAAAAATTTACCTTACCACCTAAATTTTAAAATAAGATACCATCCTACTTTTTCAAACACAATTTCATACAAAATAATATATAAAACACTTATTCACCATTAAAAAAAACACCACACATCTTAAACAAGTCTAAATATTAAAAATATCATAATCCAATGAAGAGATACCATGATCATGACACCTCAAAAGACTTAGGTATCACACAATAAAGTATGATTTGATAAAAGTGATACCTACCTACCTACCTCAGAGTCCATCCATTTCCCACAAGGAAAATGTTGCCCATTAAAAAAAAAGGAAGGAAAAACCCTAAAAAAAAACACCTAGTCTAAAAGATAGACAAGAAAGGAACCAAAAAATGAACGTACCAATGAAAAAGTGTAAATACAGACATGCATGCAGCCATCAAATTTAGTGCTTACAATACATGACGACACAGAGAATGCAAATGGACAAGCCCACGGTTGCCAGCCATTATTCTGAGGCCAAAGATTCTCCATTACTGTAAAAAAAAGAGGTAATCATTTGCTCTCTTTTTCATTTCAACCCCATTGATCAGATCTGTACTACATTTGTCACGGGACTTTCAAATTATTAGAGCATTGGTCTTGGAGCAGGTGCCCTAGAGAATCTTTCATATCAACTGTAAAAACACCCGGAGTCCACATGAGCCGTATTAGAATAGTGTTAAAAATCTCAACCTTGGACAAATTTTAGCTGAATTTCACATGTTTGTTGTATTGATAACTACGAGAGCAGACATGAGACAGATCTACAGTTTGCAGAGACAAAAGAACAGCTATTTGTTTTAGTAAGTAAAGCAAATTGCAATGCTCATGCGTTGCAGCCCACAAGGACAAAATAGCAAAGACAATTCAGACAGAGCGACAGTCTGAGCTTCAAGATATATAGGCTTAAAGAACCATATTGGCTGCATGTAATTTGTTTACAGTCTGATATGGTTCCGTACCATTTAACTAATTTCATGGATGGGTCTATTTTTTTAAGAATTTTTCTTGTGGATTGTGAATTGTAGGGATTGTTACTTAGTTTTTCTTGGTAGTGTGTTAAAGTAGAGTATAATCTAGATCAAGTTTGTTTACTCTTGAAGACGTTTGTGCATGGAAGTTGACAACCTTGTTTGGACTGATTAATGGGGGCTTGCTTTGTGTCTCACATGGGCATTTTTTAAAGTATAAGACATTCTTTTAGACTGGGTGATGACATTCTTAGAAATGTGAAGACATTCTTTCAACATGCATTTCTTAACTGTGGGATGATGAGAACGTCTGTTTGGAGCCATTGGGTGTCATGGGAGGTTTGCCCATTATTTTGTTCATGAGAATAGGAAGAATTCTTGTCGTTTTATAATGTTGTGAAGTGTTGAGCTTAGGAAATTGGAAAATGAAGAAGGGGGAGTATTATTTGGGTTGAGTATTTTATAATGTTGTAAAGTGTTAAGCTTAGGAAATTGGAAAATGAAGAAGGGGGAGTATTAGTTGGGTTGAGTATTTTGATGAGAAATTTGTTATGGAGTTGTTGGTTTATCGGTGAAAATGT
Source organism: Cryptomeria japonica (assembly GCF_030272615.1). NCBI lineage: Eukaryota > Viridiplantae > Streptophyta > Pinopsida > Cupressales > Cupressaceae > Cryptomeria > Cryptomeria japonica. The sequence continues at coordinate 129,516,413 of NC_081410.1, read as the reverse complement.
TTGTGTGTCGAGTTGATTAGAGTTATAATTTATCATGTGGGAAGATCTTTATGTCATAAAGGATGAGGCGGAGTTCAAGTATAGGTTTATTTAGCCGCATTATAAGAAATAAGGATGAACTTGGTAGAATAAATGCATTTCAATCATAAGAAATAAGGGTGAATTTGATAGAATAAATATATTTCAATCCTTAACATCTAGATTAGACACTTCTCAATTCTAAACAATAAAGGTGAGGTGCATGACTTGTGCACCCATAATAAGATGTTTGTCCTCCAAGAAAAAATTAAATTGTACTCTAATGCTTACTTAGATAGCATATGATGTAGAAAAGGTGCTTTGTAGTCTAGTACATGCTTTACCAAAGTGACTATAATGATTAAACCTTGATATACTATTGATCAAAATAATTAATTTAAATATATTTTAATTTATAACATGTTTAATTTGAAATTTTAGTACAGTAATGTACATGACTCAAACCCCATTTGACACGAAGAGTATATTCTTTAGAAAGGTCTAAGAAAGATGTGAAGTGGACTCCCTTAGCTAATGGCCACTTGAAATTGAATTTGACAAAGCTTCAAAAGGTTAACCTAGCATCTTGAGTTCAAGATGTATAATCAAAGATTTCTTTGTCATTTGTGAAAGCCATCTCCAAAAAATTATTGCCCAAGATAAATGATAAGGTAGAAGCCTAGGCTCTTCACTTGGATTTGCAAATTGTCATTCAAGAATGAATTAAACACTTCATTATTTAAGATGGTTTGATGGTCATTCTCAATACCATAAAAAATAAAAGATCTCTAAAATGGAAATAATAAATCATTATAAGACCCATCTAGACATTATTAATTGGACAAGTTTGACTCAATGGAATATTGTTTCAAGGAAGAAAACAAACTAGAATAGATCACTTGGTTAATCATGTCATGAGTGCTCCAAAACATCTTATCATTGATTAAGAGGCAAACAAGTGGAATTTCATATAATTGGAGGGTCATTTTATTTTAGAATATTTAATAACATTTTGCACTAATTTAAATATTTTTTTCATTAAATAAGTAGGGCCATTCTTTTCTTTTTTAATTCCTTATTTTAACATGATATTGTCTGACAGACTATTGTATGCCTTCAATTGAGATTTGAGGATAAAAAGAGAATTATTTCCATATTAAGTGTCATCATGGGTACTTCTAAATGAAAGTTTAGAAATGTGCCCCACTTTTATAGAAATGAGCAATACAACTAAAATTTTTGAACTTAGAGTGTCTAAAGTGGAATGTATTTTTTAAATTTTAAAATGATATAAATTAATGATATATCATGAAATTTGAAACTCTAAGTGTAGTTTATTTTTATTTGAAAAACAATTAATTAGATATATCTTTTATAAATATAAGAGTTTATTTTAATTACTAAAATATAATTCAAAAAATGAGGTTGAACAAATGTAACTCTTAATAGAGGGATTTTTGTTTTCTTATTTGTTTCTTTTTCCAAACTATATAACTTAAATATCTAATGCGTAGAAGAAAAAATAAATTTTGATAATTATTTAGTTTTTAATAATTCTTCAAAAAAGTCAAAACTACTCAAAATGTCATATTTGAATTGCATTTTTTTTCTAAACCATTTATGATTACAAAATTTATACCCATTTGAAGAGGATTCTCTCTAGTGTAACATTATTTTTAACTTATATATATATATATATATATATATATATATATATATATATATATATATATATATATATATATATATATATATATATATATATATATATATATATATATATATATATATATATATATATGTTTTAAATTGTTAATTAGCATTACATTTGATTATAATGACCTATTTTACTAAATTTAAAAAATTATGATAAAATTAATTAAAATATAATAACAATACATTACAAAATTCTAAAATTTGAGCCTTATCAAAGTGTGTTTTTAAATTTTCTTGAAAAATCTTCAGTTGAAGATGTTAAAAAATAGTAGAGAAAATAGATTTTTGTACAAATCAAAGCATGCTACAAATAAAATCACATAAAATAAGATATTGATTTGTGAGTTCATTAAGATGATTTTACATTTCAACATGTTGGCTTTATTAAGCCATTATTCGTGTACAAAACTTCATAGCTAACATATATATCAAACTATTTATTAACATAATAATGTAAAAGAATAATGTATAGAATTGATGTCCCTTTAATTGAATTTACCCCAAAAGAAGGTTTAGGTTTCTAGATAGAACGTTTTTAGTGAAATAGTTTTAACTTGAAACCTTTTCACTCATAACTATTTCACCTAAAAATAATGGATATCAAAATTGAAATTGATATCAAATAGCGTTGAAATATTTTCTTTTATTTATAATTATTTCTACTAAAAGAGTTCTAGTATATTGTTCAACATAGTTTTAGCATAAACTATTTCACCTTACACCCATTCAAAAAAATTAGGTTTTCCCAAAATTATTTTGGTAGACACAATCTCTATACTTCCACCCTCCTCACACATGTTATTTTTATTTTATCATGTTGAAATGAGTTGTCTTGGAAGTCATTCATTTCTTCGTAGCAATTTAATAGCATATTCATGGAGCTCAAGTTTCATTTATGCATAAAGAAAGGGGAAATACAATTTTGCAACCTAATAATAAATTACAAGTTAAAAAGGCTTTTGTAATTTAGTTTAGTCTCATAGATCTAGTGATTCTAGCCAAGTTTAGGCTAAATTTTGTGGAGGATGAGTTACAAAGTCATGTCAATGTCAATATTACATCAAAATTATTAATAAATGTGTTAGACTTTAGCAATCATAAGTAGGAGGTGATGAAGATGGAAAGGCATTATGCGAGGGAGGAATATGAAGGTGGACTTTAGAAAAATTGGGACATGATGCATCTTAGGTAAATCTTTGTTTTTATCAATCTATAATAAGACACATTTTTTAAGGCCTTGTTTTCATGGCTTTATTAAGAGAACTAAAGGCATTTTTTTTATGTTATGATGTAGGAAGATACAAGGTGTAAGAGAAAAAAATTATCATTAAAAAATATATTCACATTTTTATTTTATTTTGTAAGTTTCTTAATAGTGTCCTAGCAATCATACTCTTACTATAAATACTATTCATATTATAGAAGTATATTCTCACCCATATCATCATTTAGCATATTAGAGTTCTAAATAGAGGTCTTACTATAAAACATCATGTATTTATCCTAGAGCTTTTGAAATGTGATATTAAAGTTCATGATGGTTTGATTCTATAATAATGTGATGTGATTTCTTAATTAGTCACTGGTCATTATTAAATACCTAGTGGAGTCATATGGAAAACATACAAGATTCACAATAACATTTGAAGATGCATCCAAGCTTGTTGGCTCTAGAGAGGTCCATTATTAGAATTGTATTGATATATATTTCTTACATGTTAATGTGTTCATCACAGGCAAGTCATTTTACATGTTTCATTATATTGAGCATTGTATCATATTACTAGTAAAAAAATAACATTATAATTACTTTTACTTCTTATATAAACAACATTCACTCTACACTAAGAAGTGACTTGTTGGCAATTAGTTTGTGGTAGATAGGTCACCTCTACCTCAAACAATTAATCACCAAGGAATCAATTGTTAATATCAATGTAATCATTAATTTGAATTCTTTGAGCATAATGTTTATTATACATCACATTTAATGTTAGTGACATTAAAAAAGGCTCTAACTAAAGGTGTATAACTTAGAGTATAAATATGTACATATAAAAAATAATTAATTAATATAAAAATTATTGTTTAATATTAATTAAATAGTAAATATATTATGAAAAGGATTGGGATTTAACATCCTAATTATGTGTGACTTATTGTTTCACTCTATAAGTAAAGAAAAAGTTGATTATGTGCAAATAAGCTTTGATAATCACTACAATTGTACAATAAAGGTTTTATATGAGACCATCAAAGAAGAAAATTTGTTACAACCATAAGTTCTTTGTAAAATCTTAACTATTAATCATCAATCATAAACCATAAACTATAAGCATTAGTCAGAGAGAGAGAGAGAGAGAGAGAGAGAGAGAGAGAGAGAGAGAGAGAGAGAGAGAGAGAGAGATTGCCAATGTGAAATATTTGACACTCACCAAATGTAAAAATGTATTTTTCTAGTTTGGTGAGTGCCAAATTCGGCATGCACCAAATTCTTTGCATTGGAAAATCCCAAGCCTTTGGCTTGGATTTTCCTTGGGCATCCAACCCAAAGGCTTCAATGACCATCTTGTCTCGAGACATCTTTTTTGAAAAAAGAAAAATTCTCACATTTTTGGTCATGCTCTCCATTAGGTTGGCACACATTTCAATGAAAACAAAAATAAACACCATGATGATGTTAAGATCTCTCTTAGCTATCCAAATAGATTTAATTTTTTTTCACATTTTTTATTATGTTAAGGTTTTCATTTCTAATTTCTTTTGTTAGTGAGTCCGTTTTTAGTCAAAAACCAACATGTGTTGTTTTGGGTATAGATTTTTACTCATTCATCAAATTTTGAAACAAATTACATTTTTAGAAACCAAACTCCATTCTACACATTGAAAAAAAAATGTTTTTTGATTAGTTTTCAAAAAAATTAGGGGGAAGCAAGCTCAACTTTTTGTTTTTTAAGATGTGTCCACTTCAAAAATTAGTAAAAAAACATATATATTCATTAAAAAATAGCCAAAAAATCTAGCATAAACTACATGGTGTTAGCTAATTTCTCACCAGAGCAATTTTAGAAATTCTAATGAAAACTGACATTTTAGGATGAGCATACTAGGTGCTATGTTATGTTTTTTCTCGAAAAAATAGGACCACTTTATGTGCTCCCCATTTCTGAAACCCTTAATCTCCACCATTTTCAAAAAAAAATAGTAGTTTGAAAAGTAGACTTGAGGCACTACAACTCTTCTTCTTGTTGCATCTTCAAATTTTGAGTGTAACTATCTTCATTTTCTCGTCAAAGTTCAGACTTTTTTTATTTTAAAAAAAAGTAGCATCTTAAGACCCCTTTTTGGTCCCCCATCTTGGTACACTTACCCTATGCTGATATGGTAATAATCATGTGTTGTGATCATTGTGTACACAATATCTACCTCTGTTCCACCCCTCTTTTGGTGGACTTGGCACTAGGCACCATAGTCTTGTTGGACACCCTAGTCTTGGTGGACTAGGGCACTAGGTGCTATAGCTCCCTCAAATTGGACCCAAATTTGAATTCGTTAGTGTAGTACTTCCCATTGTTGATTTATGATCTCGATATTCAAATATGACCATTGGAGGTCACCCTAATTGTGAAATACCTTGGGAAGCCTATATAAGAGCATCTTTCCCAATACATTTTCACCCCATAACATCCTACAACATCAAGGATTATTGAGATCACTTCCTAGAGAAAGTATTTTGAGCGAATTTCTTTAGATCTAGAAGCATTATGGAGAAACAAGTTGCGACAAAATTCATGAAAATGTGTCTTCATGATTCAATCATTTATGCCTTGCCATGCCATGTTATTGCATCAACCCTTGAGGATCCTATCCAAAGAGCATTGCATCATCATAAACATAATCAAGCTTGAGGTAATATCATTTTAATTCAGTATGATACTTTAGACTTCATATTTTTTCTAATCATCATTATAGGGTTAATTCCAAACCAGGTTTTTGACCGAGAAAAACCCCTATAAACCCAAAACCATTTTCCTCTTTTCTATGTGCAAGTCATAGATTTAACAGAGAATGATTACAAATTCAAGAAGTGTAGACTAAGACAAAGAGAGCCACACTTTAAAGGACTAGAAAACAATAGATGTTTCGACAAGTTTGAAGTATCTAACACTTTTTCGATAAAATTTTAGGGATATATTCTAAGTGACATCTTGATCCTAAATCTATTTTTAATATCTACATTAGACACCTTCAGGGCTAGGTTGCACAACCACATAGTTCATCACTTCCAAACTCAAATTGCAGACACAAGTTCCTTTCTAATCCCTATTTCTAGATTTGTTCTCAAAGTCTGTGAATCTTCTCTATAGCTTATTGTTTATGTTGATTACTATCAATTTCACATCTCTTGACGTAGTTCTTGAATTTCATCAATCTATTAAATCACACAAGCAAAAGAATAATCAATCCCAGTTCCCAACTCTCACCACTAGGTTTGTAGTGGGACCTATTGATTATTCTTAAATGTATTGTTAATGTAAATGGCTTTTGATTTATAGTTTACACAATAAGACTAGTGGATCCCATTTACCTATTTTACAACCAGTTGTCTCGCAAGATGAGTACACATGTGTCAATTAGATGAAGTGAGACAAAAAAGCTAAAATTCCCTAAATGGAGGTACTTAAGCAATGTGAATAGGACTATCTCTAGGCATCCTATAAGCTAACTAGTTTGATAAAGTCATTATTTACACCAACAACACCCCTCCTTAAGTGCAACTTAGAGAGTAGTGTATGCATAATGGTGATTCTAAGCTACCAGGCCATGTTGGGTACTTATATACAAATTTCTCATAAAGTGGAGTAAAGGAGAAAACCCAGTGGGCAGAAAACTCCTCTCCGAAAAGAGGAATGATACAATAATGAATATATACAAGGGAAGAATATATTTCATAGAAGGAAGGACTAATTAGCACCACCCTACACCCCCCCACCTCCCCCCCCCCTCCCTCAAAGACTACTTCTATGCACAATGTACAATGAATGATCCATTCCATAGGAGAGACATGAGAAACTATGTAGGCCCCCATAATGTGATGCTTGTATATGCTCAACACTGGATGTTGAAGATGATCCACACTAATTGAACAATAGCACAAATGTGTGAAAGATGACTTCCCATTCTAGATAGGTAAAAATTAATATGATTGTATCTGAAGTTTGCACTTTATCCAAAGACTAAACACATCACACTGGTTTCCAAACCTACAACGCTGAAAACTAGTATGCATGTTTTGTTGCAAGGAATCTCTAATGCCTTTTGTGAAGCATTTCTAGACTCATACATAGAAACAAGTGATGAGATCACAATGCATGTCAATGGACTACATTATTCATCTCCATAATGCTCAAGAAGGTGTGGAAGTGCTCAAAGGCACGACTTTACAAAAATACTCAAAGGCATGATTCACGACATCCTTCTAAGAGAAATGATAGTAAATAAGGTATGGAAGAGTTCCTGACACTACTCATGGAAGTGCTCACAGGTACGACTCAAGATACCCCCTTGATTCAATATTAGGTGACCCCCCCATTTTTGGCACTTTTTAACTTAGTTTATTTTAAAATGTATCAATGTCCATTGCATAAAGAATGTTAAAACATGCACTTTTGCAAATAACCATGCTCAATTTCGAGCTACCATTTAAATATTATTTGACAATCAATTTCTAGCTAAATGGGCTACATTTTATTACATATGCACTAAATGATTAAAAAAATGCTTGAAAGTGAGATCAAACCTATATGGCCAACCACTTCTTGGAATCGTCACAAAAAATGCTTTCCAATCACTATACATTTCTCAAATTTTGCCTTCGTTAGTGAAAATGGTGACAAAAAAGAAAATTTGCCCACTTCACAAGCTTTTTGTTTGACTAAAAAACACTAAGTTTTTAAATTTGACATTTTCAAAGAAACAATCGAAATGATCGACTCCATGTTGCAAGGTGTGCACCCTTGGTCTCCTTGTGTTGTGCATCGCAAAACTCAACTTTGTGACATGGTTTAATCGCCTCCAGTGGATTCTATAAGTCTAGTGGTTGTATCAGGCATTAACAGGTCGATCTTTTCGTACAATGACAATCGTACTTCTAACACTCCAATGGTTTGATCATATATTGATTGCCTTGCTTGTTGGAGATCTTCAAGTGACTTTTGGTACAATGACAACCGTACTTATAATACTCCAATGGTTTGATCATATGTTGAGTGCCTTGCTTGTTGGAGATCTTCAAGTGACTTTTGGTACAATGACAACCGTACTTCTAACACTCCAATGGTTTGATCATATGTTGATTGTCTTGCTTGTTGGAGATCTTCAAGTGACTTTTGGTACAACGACAACTGTACTTCTAACAAGTGACTTTTGGTACAATGACAACCGTACTTCTAACACTCTAATGGTTTGATCATATGTTGATTGTCTTGCTTGTTGGAGATCTTCAAGTGACTTTTGGTACAACGACAACCGTACTTCTAACACTCCAATGGTTTGATCATATGTTGATTGCCTTGCTTGTTGGAGGAGATCTTCAAGTGACTTTTAACAATTGTTGCTACAAAAAGGCTTTAACCAAGTCTATTGGATTTTTGTTACTGATGAAAGATGTGCTGACTTTAACCAAGTCTATTGAAGTTTTACTAATAAAAGATATGCTTGCTATTGACGGAAATGAGTATCCAGCCCCTAAAATAGACCAAGGCCCAAAACATCATTATCCTTTATACATTATAATAGATATTTGATACATTCTATAAACTGAATAACCATTCCCACTATTAAGCAGCTTTTACAAACATGTCACTACAATAATAGATAATACAATGTCAAATTACAAATTGAATAGAAGCTGCTCTTGTTGTTCAAGTGAAAGAAGCAGTCAAACCTTAGCTTGGTGCCACCTCTCCATCATGCAGGTTGTCTTGCAGTTTGTTTGTTGCCAACAAACTCACCTTTAATGGTGGATGCCATGCCACCTCCTGCTATCAACAAACTTGGAGTTTGTTTTAGTCATCTTCTGCCTATTGAACAGATATTGAATTTCTTTGGCACAACATCCCACGCTTACCACAGAAGCTTTTCTGCACACCTCTCCATAGCCTGATTTCCTCTTTTCATTACTTGCCGGTGTGCCAAACAAGGTAGGTGGAGAGAAAGCCTGCAAATTTCTGCAGAGATGGTGAGTTGAAAATGTGGTGCAGATTTTGTGGTGGCTGCTAAAAAAGCTGCTGAAGATACCAGAGAGTGCTTCAATTTCAATTTGTTGTTCAAATCCCTTTGATTTGTATAAAATTCAATCATGATTCGTAGGCCCCGTCTTCCTGGATTACTGGTGGTGGCAAATCACATGCTCTTATTCACTAGTTATCATCTGTTACGAGGGAAATAACTTTTTTTTCTGAGGCAAAAAAAATTCATTGCTCATAAGCCATGGAAAGGCCCTGGCTAATATATATAACCAAAAAAAAATTATTAGGTAATATATTTAACAGTTTGTGTAACATCTTTGGAGATTGGTAGTTTAAATGAGTTATTTAAAGAGGCGAGATTTTACAAAATTGCTAATTATTTGATTAAGATTCACAACAGAAGAGTCCACATCAAAAAGAGCTTGAAAAGTATTAAGAGTTTCTGCTCTTGGTCCTTTAGACAACTGGTCTCGTGGACATTATTAAAATTTCTTCAATTCAATTCAATTTCAACTGAGAATGCATTGAATTTAGAGGCTTATGATGTCAATCGATGCCACCTATTTTTTAAATAGGTACGAAGATCAAGATAAATAACACTGTATTTAAAATATTTAATACATATGAGACAAGCCTATTATTGTCTTTTTCAAAATAACTATCCAACCAATTATTAAAAGCCATAATGCCTTGGCACTTTAACTTTTGCAAAAAATTTAACTTGCTTGTGACTATTGAATTTAGGGGAATGGACATTTTTTAAAAATTGTCATAATTTCTAGCCACTGAAATTCAGGTAAAGCATGGCTGAGAGGATTTCGTTTGGTGAAAAAAGCTGGACAATTTTGGTTTTCAAAGTGTAATGATTTTATTTGAATATTTTGTCAAAATTAATATCTATAGGGCATGCATAATTTAAGGTCCAATCACATGACTCTTCTATGTAATTTTCATTGATTTCATAAAGATAGAGGAAAAAATTTATAATTTGGAGAAATTTGGTTTATTTGACCAAATCAAAGAAAAGTAATTGATTCAAATTATTGAAATAATCATCTTAGCATAAATATGTATTAAATGCGATTTAAACATGCATAGCTTAAATTTACTATAGTTTAATACTTGTATTGTATGCAATATTATTGTCTATTAGGTCAATCCTTATATCATGCCATGATCTATCTTTAAACATAATCATGTCTAAATTTTTAAATACATTATTGGATATTGGGAAGACAAGAAGCTTGATGAACACTTCATGAAGAAGATATGATTTCAATAGGTCAACTTGCTAATTGCAATCAAGGTAGTTGGGGAAGTGAAAGGAAACTTAATCTAAAGGGATATCTTGTTGTGCATAACAGAAAACTAAACATTCATTTTTCAAAGAAGATGCAAAAAATTTAATCAATATAGTCATGTCATTAGAGAATTTTGTATTTTATTTTATTTGAGGAATCAATTTTAAATTAAATTATTTGTGCTCCATTTTTTAAGGAATTTATTATTGTAACTAATTGAGTATACAAAATTTAGTGAGGAAACGTGCTATGCTATTGAAGCTAGGAATATATATATATTCCATTTTTAAGAACTACAAAATAAAGTTGAAAATAGATGGAAAATTCCAAGAGAATATGGTACCACGTAGTCTCTTCAATCTTTAAAAATCACTTTATCTTTTTCTAGACTTTTAACTTGGGATAGTGGTTCTCTAAGTTGTGGATTACTATAGTTCATATGAGTTATATTTTCATCCATGACCTATTTTTAGATTCAAAAGAAACTTTGTAATTTCTTTTGACATGAGTAGCATACATTTTTAAATGGTTTTCATACATATTTTAGGGTTTAAAATTTAATAGCATATTTTTCACAAGTAGCACATATGTTACTGAATTTTTCTTGGAAATTACACAATCCCTCCATGTTAAATTGTCTTTCATTAGTTTTGATGTAGGAGCATCCCTGGTTCTTGGCAATCTTGCATCAACCAAAAACATTTTCTTTTCAGTTTGTTTCTTGTTTTGGAATTTCAACATTTCCTTTTGCATTTCTTTGTATTTTCTCACCGGATTTTGCAAAGCTAGATTTTTCTCGTGGACATGTTCATCTACCTTATCCTAAGTCTGCGAGACATTTGGATTTTTTTTCGACAAGTTATTGCTTCTAGAATCTGAGACAGTTTTCTAGCTTAGAGCACAAGAAACGCTTGGACCTATTTGCTATTGGTGAATCTTGCGGATATACTTCGTAGCTTGTGGAGCTTCAGTTTGTTGTTTCCAACGTTCCTTGGTGTGTGGTCGACATTCCCTTTGTTGGCATTATGGATTAATTGATTATGTGTTGCATTGTTGTTTTGTCATTGATGTCAACACTAGCTGTTATGGTTGGTTACCGACATACAGGTTTTGGTTACCAGTAGAAGATCTAGTGTTATCAGTAGAAGAGACTATCTGTTGGACACTTTCAGCATGTTTGGATCAATGGAGTATGTTTGATTTCATGTGTTACATGTTCCTTGAGCATGTTTTGGTCAGATGGTATTGACTTGGTAATCAGATGCTATCATACACTCTTGCAAACCCTTACTGACATTGGTTTAAGGCTCTACCGGCAGAGCTTTCACTGAGGAATCTTGATAGAATGCATAAGTGGTGTTGGTACAGCTTCTAGATGTTCTTTTATCGTTCTTCAACTGCTTGAAGACATTGCTTTGGTATGGTGGACCCACAATAGGTCTAGTATCTATCTAGGTTATGGACCGATATCATGATAACATGTTCTCTACACATTACCAGGATGATTCAGGATGTTTTATGGATTGGTTATTGTTGTTTTGGTCTTAAAACAACATGGCATATCATTGTAATATGGATTTATGTAATGATCTTATTGTAATATCTTTTAGGTGGCCAACCTAATTGGTTTAGGCCTTAGGGTTTGTATAAAATGATGTAAGATTTCATTGTAGATTATGGGGAAGACGTGTCGTGGTCTTGGAATGCAATATCAAATGTGAAGGAGATTTGGTCAATCATAGGTGATCAAATTGGGATTAAGGAAGAGGTCAAAGGCCTCCGATATTGAGCTTAACCGAGACTGTAAGTAGGCATGGTAGATGATATCTCTGGCAGTTCATTATTCTAGATTATTGTCCATATATCTTGAAGTGGTTTTAACCTCTGTAGTTAGTGAAATTCTTTTGTAATGAGCAGTACGCTCCAGGCACTGTGCAGGCCCCTCATTGTAACACATAGTTTCTATAGAAGTATCATCTGACTATGGGTAGGCTTCCCAGCGTGGTTTTTCCCTTTCCAAGTTTTCCACATACAAATCATGGTGTTATGGGGTATGGTTGTTTTGCATTGATTATCTATTTAATTCTTAAGTTGTATTTTTTACCGGTATTTGTTTCTTCTTTACCGACATTTAATCTAGTTAAAGGTTATTAAGTGGATTAAATGTTATAATATGTTAACAGCTGATTCACCCCCCTCCCCTCTCAGTTGTTCATCGATTATCCTAACAATTGGTATTGGAGCTTTGGTCCTCTTTTGCAGAAGCTTAACTGCTTGAGTTAGATCCTATGGCAGCTAATGCTTCTAATCCACCAGCAACTATTTTCAAAAGATAAATCCCTAAGCTTGATGGAACAAATTATGGGATATGGAAAATTCAAATGGAGACTCATCTTAGATGTCTTGGAAAGGATATTCGGGAGATCACTGAGAAAGGATATACACCTTATGATCCGGCATCTAGCAATCCTACTCCTACAGACTTGGATAAGAATATTAAAAATGAGTGCATAGCTAGAGAATCCCTCTTGTGTGCACTTACTGATTAGCAGATCAGGGGATTGACTGATAAATCATTGATAAAGGTTATGTGGGATAAGTTGCAAACTCTGAATGACGGTGATCCTACTATGAAAATTTCTAAACTTGATGGTTACCGGGTAAGATATGAAAACTTGAAGATGGAAGATAATGAAAGAATTGTTGTGTTTATGGAAAGAGTAAATGAGATTGTCATGGGAATTCAATGTTGTGGAGGATTTCTGAGTGAAGATGAAATAGTTTTTGAATTCTTGAGAGCCTTTCCATTGGCTTACACGATGAAGGCAACTGCAATTAATGAGTTGAGAACAATGGAAAACTCTTCAGTAAACAGAGACATTCTAATTGGGAAATTATCTACTTTTGAGCTTGGAGAATTTGGATCTTCTAGAGCTATAAAGTCTGAACCTTCTTTTCATGCATCATCATCACCATCTATCGGCAAAAGTGATTGGAAAATCTTATGTGCAAAAGAATTTGAAGACATGAGGAAAGAAGATGAAGAATTTGAGCAACTTGAAGCCTTATTTGCTAGAAGAGTACCTAAAGGTCCGACAAGAAGTAAGTATGAAGGAAAATCACCTTTTAAATGTTTTTAATGTAATAAGATTGGTTAATTTGCATCTAGATGTCCTGAAAGGAATGCAAGGTTTGAGGAAAGAGTGAAGAAAACATTTAAGCCTAACCACAACAGATATAGATTCAAGAAAAGTAAACAATGCTACATAGCTGATGAGGAAGGAGTAACTAATGACTCTGAAGACGAACCAACATAATACTTTGCTAGTGGATCCAGCAATGGAAAGGAATGGGTGTTCTATGCTCTAAAAGAAGATGAACTGGAACCGGCTATCAAAAATGAAGAAAACGCCCTAGCAGCAAAAGTTGAAGATAAGGATGAATGGGTAATTGATAGTGTATGCTCAAATCATATGACTGGAGATAAAGGAAAATTTATGTCCTTGCAAGATTACAATGATGGTCAAGTCAAATTTGGACATGACAAAGCATGTATAATCAGAGGTAGTGGTATTATTTCTTTGGATGGTAAGCATGTTGGCATTATGTGAACCGGTATGAGGACATAATGATATTGTATGTTGTCATTGATGTCAATATGTGATATGAAGTGAACCGGCATATGTGATATGTGAGAAGAGAGAACCAGCATATGTGTGAACTGATATATATGCCAAAGTGAAGCGGTATATTTGTTCAAGGTGAATCAACATGTAATTATGGGAACCGACACATGGAAGCATTGTATGACTACCGGTTGATAGGTAGTTTCCACTTCAGGATTTCTAGTTGGAGTACCTCAAGTTTATGTGACTCAATCAATGATCTTTGTGTGATGAGTTAGTAGTATAACAGAGAACAGATCGTGTTGCCACGTAAGCTCTATGCACATGAAGGATCTTGCATGAAGAAGACTATCCCTATCTACCTTGGGAATGTGTGAAGTTTGTAAAACGGTGATAACGCGTGATGAGTTATCAGCTGCCATGAAATCGGTGGATAATGGACAATGGAGAATGTCTTGAGATCGATTCAAGATTGTTGCATTTAATGCAATATGATTCAACGGTCAGGATTGAACCATTTGAATTGCTTAACCTAACAGCTTTAGGGTTTAGGGTTTTTTCTACTGACCTGTCTATTTCCTATAAGGTCAATGTTGTGTTTCTTTCTAAGTTTGTTGGCAAAAAGTTGTATGTGTGTATCCAAGGGAAGTGATAAGTGATTCTTGCCAGACCAAAGGAGAGAAGAGATACCTACAAAGTGAATGTGTAGAAGGTGAAGAGGAGCCAAAATAGATTTGCATTAGCATTGAGTGTTGTTACCAGATCATTGTAATTCTTGTTGATCTTTAACCACTTCAACAGTTGTGAAATCCCTTAATAGGGTAGCCTTAATTGGCTTGATACAAATCCTTTAACAAGGTAACTCGAAGTTATTGAGTTCTAAGAAGCTGTAGAGCTCTAGAGATCCTTTAGCTATTGAGTTCTTGAAATCCTCTAACAAGGTAACCATAACCGAGTTTAACCCATAACTGGGTATTATAGCCATCCCTTAACCAGGTGATCCCTAACAGGATCGGTTTCTTGCAAAACCTATTGTAATGTCTTTAACCGGACAAGGCTCCTAACAGAGTGGACTTCTAAAGAGTTCAAAAAGCAGCTTGTAGGTATTCATCCCCATCGTGGTTTTTCCCAGTTGGGTTTCCACGTGAAAAATATGTGTGTCATGTGTGATGCTTTGCTATTACCTGTTAAGCATATGATGGTTTTGTGTTGTATGCCTATCTATAGAACATATTGAACTAACTATTGTGAAGATTTGATGATAGTTTACCCATTCATGCATGAGGGTGTAATGGTACTATAGTATTGAGCTAAGAGGAAAGCTAAGTGAGTAACTGGTTTATGATTGTTTTAGTTGTTCTGGGTCTTACTGGTTGCACTCTGTTTCAACCAATGTCACTGTTTGCCAGTCATTTAGTGTATTTGCTGTCAAACTAGTTTTGGACTATATTTTGCCTATACTGATCCACCCCTCCCTCTCAGTACTGGTTTGGTACTATTTGTTTATCATTGAGTTATCAATTGGTATCAGAGTGTCCCCCAGGTCCTCTATGTTTTAAGCTTAACCACTTGAGGTAAAGATCCCAGTCAAATGATGAAGAGGGAAGGTCCAAAGTTTAACAGGGAAAATTTTGGTATATGGAAAGATAGGATGAAGATATTCATCAGAAGCATGGGTGCTCAATGTTGGAGTTATGTTGAGAATGTCTATGTTGTCCCTACCAGTACTCTCACCGATGACCAAAAGAGAGAGATACAAGAAAATGGGCAAGTCATGGAAGCCCTTATTAGTAGTCTATCTGACATTGCGTTTATTGATGTTTAGGACAAGGTAAATCCCAAAGAGGTATGGGATGCTCTTGAATATATCTATGGTGGTGATGAACATGTAAAATAGGCTAAGGAAGAAAGCCTAAGAGGGAAGTTTGAAGATATGCAAATGGTTGAAGGTGAGATCATTCAGTAGTATGGAATAAGAATCAAATCAGTTGTTGGAGAAATCAAGAGTGTAGGTGGTAAAATAGAAGTTTCCACTGTGGTAAGCAAAGTCTTGAGATCCCTGTTGCCAGTCTATGCAATAAGGGTTGCTGCTATTCAGGAGCTGAGATCAATAGACAAGACTAAGGTATCCTTGGACTCCATCATAGCCAAGTTGACAGCCTATGAGCTAAATAGTTTTGATGGCAGTGTTCAAAAGACTGAATCAGCATTTAAAGCCTCTGCTATACCATCCAGAAAAGGAAAAGAAGCTAGCACTAGTGGTGAACCTATACAGAGCAGAGAAATGAATGATGAGGAGATTCTGATGGCATTTGAAGCTCTCCTTTCCAGGAAGCTTCCTAAAGGAACTAGTAAATACAAAGGTAAGCTACCTTTGAAATGCTTTTCTTGTAACTAGATAGGACATATTGCTATAAACTGTCCTAATGGCGATAACAAGGACAAACTAGAAAGGTTTAGGAAATTCAAAGGAGGAAACCGAAGAAACTATTTTGTGGCAGTTGATGAAGGTGTCATAGATGAGGAATTAGAAGATGAAGAGAGTGAAGACATTGTGTTTGTTGTTGTAAAGGAAGATGTGGTAGACAAGAAGGCCCTTGTCTCCCGGTTTGATAATTCCAACGAGTGGATCATTGATAGTGGTTGTTCTCATCATATGACAAGTGATCAGAGAAAGTTTCTATCCCTGGAGGAGTATGATGGTGGTGTGGTTTGCTTTGGCAATGATGCACCATGCATGGTCAAGGGAAGAGGGTCCATCTCTCTGAATGGAAAGAGTAGTGCTGACAATGTGTACTAGGTTGATGGTCTCAGACACAACCTTCTGAGTGCTGCCCAGCTGAATGATAGTGGCCTCACTCTAGAATTCAAGAATGGAGTCTGCAAAATCAAAGAAAAAGATGGTGAATTGGTGGCCACCGGCATGCAGACCAAAGGTAACCTATTTCATCTGAATGCAAATATAAGTACATGTCTTATGGCTAAGTTTGATGATAGCTGGATATGGCATAGGAGACTCTACCATGTAAACTTTGATAACATTGTGAAGGCTAGTAAGATCAAGGTAGTTAGAGGGTTGTCAGTGCTAAGCAAACTGGATAATACCTTGTGCAGAGAGTGTCAATTGGGGAAAATGTCTTCCTCAACCTTTAAAGGTAAATCTTTCACTGATGACAACTTGCTTGATCTTGTGCATACTAATTTGTGTGGTCCTATGAAAACCAGGAGTGTGCAGGGTGATAGGTACTTCATGATTCTCACTGATGACTGCTCAAGAATGATGTGGGTCACATTCTTGAAAGACAAGTTTGAAGCCTTTGTGAAATTCAAAGCTTTCAGAGCATTAGTGGAGAAGGAAAGTGGTAAAAGGATCAAGTGTCTTAGAACTGATCAAGGAGGGGAATTCACTTCCGGTGAATTCAACAAGTATTGTGAAGAATTTGGCATCAAGAGGCAATTGTCTACCCCCTGGACTCCACAACAGAATGGCCTAGTAGAGAGGAATAACTAGACTATGGTTGAAGGAGCTAGAACCATGTTGATTCAAGGAAAGGTAGCTCACACCTTTTGGAGAGAAGCAGTGAGCACTACAGTCTACATAATGAATCGGGTGCTCATCAAGAGAGGTAAGGACAAAACTCCTTATGAGTATTGGATCGGTAAGACACCTATGGTTAGCTACTTTAGGGTATTTGGTAGAAAATGTTACATCAAGAGGAGTGAACATCAAGGCAAATTTGAAGCTAAATGTGATGAGGGAATATTCCTAGGATATTCCACCAAGAGTAAAGCTCTCAAGTGTTACAACAATAGGACTCAGAGAATTATGGAAAGTATCAATGTAAGAGTTGATGAATCCTCTGAGAAAACTAGGGAAACCGGCAGTGAGCAAGCTATAAATGAACCGATTGCAACCTTCTGGGAACTGGTTGTTAGTCAACCAAGTACTAGTAATAGTGTTCCTGAACCGATGAATGCTGATACTGATGAAGATGAGGATGAAGAGGAAAAGCAAGAAGAACAAGTCAAGACCATTCCTCGATATGTAGCACTGAATCATGATCCTAAGCAGATCATAGGAGATAAGGATGCAGGAATCCTTACAAGAAGAAAGATCAAAGAAAACTCATGTATGATCTCTGAATTTGAGCCTAAATCATTCAAAGAGGCTCATCAAGATGAAGACTAGATCAAGGCAATGGAAGAGGAACTTGACCAGATAGAGAAGAATGGTACATGGTCCTTGATACCCAGACCAGAGCATAAAAATGTCATTGGCACCAAATGGGTGTTCAAAAACAAGCTGAATGAGGATGGCACAGTGATTAGGAATAAAGCCATATTGGTGTGCAAAGGATATGCTCAAGAAGAAGGAGAAGATTATGGAGAAACCTTTGCTCCTGTAGCTAGATTGGAAGGAGTTTGTATGCTTCTTGCATATGCAGTTTTTAAAGAATTCAAGGTATATCAAATGGATGTAAAATCTGCATTCCTAAATGGTGTACTTGAAGAGGAGGTGTCTATAGAGCAACCAAAGGGGTTTTCCCTATCTAAAGATAGTGATATGGTGTGTAGACTACATAAAGCCTTATATGGCCTAAAGTAGGCACCTAGAGCATGGTATGAACATCTACATTCCCATCTTGTGATGATTGGATTTGAGAGAACAAGTGAAGATAGTAATATCTACTTGAAGTCTAAAGGAGATCAGATCCTGATCTATGAGGTTTTTGTTGATGACATTATCTTTGGTGGAGATAACAAGATGAGTCATGAGTTTGAGATGTCACTCATAAGGGAGATTAATTTCTTCATTAGATTGCAGATCTAGCAGATGAAAGATGGAATCTTTATCACTCAGTCCAAATATGTCAAAGAGGTGTTGAAGACCTTTGGCACGGAAGATAGCAAACCGGTTGCAAATTGTCAAAGGAGGATGATTCTGCACTGGTTGATGAGAAGGAATACTGATCAATGATTGGTAAGTTGCATTATGTAGTGCATAGCAGACCAGATATTGCACATGCAGTTGGCATTACTGCAAGGTTCTAGAAAAGTCCAAGAGAATCCCACTTGATTGCAGTCAAGTGGATTCTTAGGTATCTAAAGGGAACAGTTGACTATGGATTGTGGTACCCATACAACAATGATTTCAATCTGAAAGTATTCACAGATGCTAATTGAGCAAGTAATGTGGATCATCGGAAAAGCACAATCAGTGGTGCATTCTTTCTTGGTGGCAAACTGGTCTCATGGATGAGTAAAAAGTAGAGTTGTATCTCTCAGTCTACAGTGGAAGTGGAGTATGTTGCAGCTTTCATGAACTGCACTCAGACACTCCGGATGAAGCATGTACTGGAAGGCTTCAAAATCCCTGTATCTAAACCGGTAAGTATATTCTGTGATAACACAAGTGCTATCAATATTTCACAGAATCCGGTTTTACATTTTAGAACCAAGCACTTTGAGCTTAAGTATCATTTCTTAAGGGAAAAGGTTCAGAACAAAGAGATTGCACTAGGGCATGTGTCTAGTAAGGAACAGTTAGCAAACATATTCACCAAGCCTCTTCCAAAGACTACATTTACACACTTAAGAGGTGAATTAGGGGTACTGCCCCTTCAAGAGGTGAACTAAAGGTATATTCTCCACATCAGTCATGTATTGTATAGTCAAATCTTTCTTCAGGATTGATGTGTTGAAGGATGCTACTCCTCAGGGGGAGCAGCATAATGGAACCAAGAAGCTTGTGCCTCCACTTTAGCATTATTGTAAAAGGGGGAGAAGAAGTGAAGCGGAAAATATATCTACAGCAAATGGGGGAGAAGATGTGAAGTAGAGAGATATCTTTGTATATTGCCATCAAAGCCAAAGGGGGAGATTGTTGGCATTATGTGAACCGGTATGAGGACATAATGATATTGTATGTTGTCATTGATGTCAATATGTGATATGAAGTGAACCGGCATATGTGATATGTGAGAAGAGAGAACTGGCATATGTGTGAACCGTTATATATGCCAAAGTGAAGCGGTATATTTGTTCAAGGTGAACTGGCATGTAATTATGTGAATCGGCACATGGAAGCATTGTATGACTACCGATTGATAGGTAGTTTCCACTTCAGAATTTTGGGTTGGAGTACCTCAAGCCTGTGTGACTCAATCGGTGATCTTTGTGTGATGAGTTAGTAGTATAATAGAGAACAGATCATGTTGCCACGTAAGCTTTATGCGCATGAAGGATCTTGCATGAAGAAGACCATCCCTATCTACCTTGGGAATGTGTGAAGTTTGTAAAACGGTGATAACACATGATGAGTTATCACCCGCCATGAAATCGGTGGATAATGGATGATGGAGAATGTCTTGAGATTGATTCAAGATTGTTGCATTTAATGCAATATGATTCAATGGTTAGGATTGAACCATTTGAATTGCTTAACCTAACAGGTTTAGGGTTTAGGGTTTTTGCTACTAACCTATCTGTTTCCTATAAGGTCGATGTTGTGTTTCTTTATAAGTTTGTTGGAAAAAAGTTGTATGTGTGTATCCAAGGGAAGTGATATGTGATTCTTTCCAGACCAAAGGAGAGAAGAGATACCTCCAAAGTGAATGTGCAGAAGGTGAAGAGGAGCCAAAATGGATCTGCATTAGCATTGAGTGTTGTTACCAGATCATTGTAATTCCTATTGATCTTTAACCACTTCAACAGTTGTGAAATCCCTTAACAAGGTAGCCTTAACTGGCTTGATACAAATCCTTTAATAAGGTAGCTTGAAGTTATTGAGTTCTGGGAAGTTGTAGAGCTCTGGAGATCCTTTAGCTATTGAGTTCTTGAAATCCTCTAACAAGGTAACCCTAACTGGGTTTAACCCATAACCGGGTATTATAGCCATCCCTTAACCGAGTGATCCCTAACAAGATCGGTTTCTTGCAGAACCTATTGTAATGTCTTTAACTGGACAAGGCTCCTCACAGAGTGGACTTCTAAAGAGTTCAAAAAGTAGCTTGTGGGTATTCATCCCCATCGTGGTTTTTCCTAATTGGGTTTCCATGCGAAAAGTGTGTGTCATGTGTGATGCTTTTATCTTGTGATGATTTGCTATTACCTGTTAATCATATGATGGTTTTGTGTTTTATGCCTATCTATAAAACATATTGAACTAACTATTGTGAAGATCTGATGATAGTTTGCCTGTTCATGCATGAGGGTGTAATGGTACTATAGTATTGAGCTAAGAGGAAAGCTAAGTGAGTAACTGGTTTATGATTGTTTTAGTTGTTCTGGGTCTTACCGGTTGCACTCTGTATCAACTAGTGTCACTGTTTGCCAGTCATTTAGTGTATTTGTTGTCAAACCAGTTTTGGACTATATTTTGCCTATACTGATTCACCCCCCCTCTCAGTACCAGTTTGGTACTATTCATTCATCATTGAGTTATCAAAGCATAACATTGATAATGTCTATTATGTAGAAGGTTTAAAGAATAAACTTTTGAGTGTTGGTCAATTGGTATGTAAGGAATGTCAATTGGGAAAGCAAGTTAGAGTTTCTTTTAAGGGAATATATGATAAATCTAATGATGTACTTGATTTGATTCACACTAACTTATGTGGTCCAATAAAGACTCGAAGCTTTCAAGGTGATAGGTATTTCATGTTGATTATTGATGACTATTCTAGAATGATGTGGGTGACTATTCTTAGGGAGAAGTCTAAAGCCTTTGAGAAATTCAAGATCTTTAAACAAAAATTTGAAACAGAAACTGGATTGAAAATCAAATGTCTAAGATCAGATCATGGCGGTGAGTTCACTTCTTATTAATTTAATAGTTATTGTGAGACAAATAGCATTAGGAGACAGTTATCTGCACCTCAGACTCCTTAGTAGAATGGAGTAGTGGAAATAAAGAACATAACCATTTTGGATGTAGCAAGATTTATGATGATGGAAGCCAAATTGCCTCATATCTACTAGAGAGAAGCAGTGAGTACAATAGTCTACACATTCAATAGAGTTCACATCAAAGGTGAAACCGGTAAGACCCCATATGAATTATGGTTTAGACATACACCTACTATTAAATATCTCAAAATTTTTGGACGTAAATGCTATATCAAAAGAGATGATTCAATTGGAAAGTTTGATCCTAGATGTGATGAAGGGATATTTCTTGGTTATTCAATTCAAAGAAAATCATATAGATGTTATAACAAAATTTTGTAGAAAATTGTGGATAGTGCTAATGTGAAAGTGGATGAGCAGTACAGAAATCAATCTATATCATATGATAGGGAACTGGCAATGGAAATGATCATAATTGAACCGACAATGCCTCAACCGATATAGGAAACTGAGATAGTTACACTATCACAATCAAAAAATTCAACTATGACTAATGATCAGAGCAATGAACCTGAAGTTTAGAAGACACCAAGGTATGTAAGATTAAATCATTCTGAAGATCAAATCATTGGAGATACGAACAAGGGAGTTATAACAAGAAGAAGATTGGGAAATGGAGAGGTATGTCTTATTTCTCAAGTTGAACTGACAACTGTTATTGAAGCTTGTAAGGATAAACATTAGTTAAAATCTATGGAAGATGAATTAGATCAAATAGAGAAGAATAAAACTTGGACTTTAGTTCCCCAGCCTAAAAATAAGAATGTTATTGGAACTAAATGGGTTTTTAGGAATAAACTGAATGGGGATGGTCAAATTGTAAAAAACAAGGCTAGATTGGTTTGTAAAGGATATTCTCAAATGGAAGGAATTGATTATGGTGAGACATTTGCACCTGTAGCTATAATTGAAGTTGTTAGACTATTTCTTGCCTATGCAACTTATAAGAACTATAAGGTTTATCAAATGGATGTTAAATGTGCATTTTTGAATGGTGAACTTGAGGAAGAAGTATACATTGAGAAAACTAATGGATTTTCACTGAA
This sequence comes from Cryptomeria japonica, assembly GCF_030272615.1. NCBI lineage: Eukaryota > Viridiplantae > Streptophyta > Pinopsida > Cupressales > Cupressaceae > Cryptomeria > Cryptomeria japonica. The sequence goes on along the minus strand of NC_081410.1, from coordinate 129,493,548 downwards.
AAATGATAAAGATATGGTTTGCAGATTGAAGAAAGCTTTATATAGATTGAAACAAGCTCCTAGAGCTTGGTATGCAAGGTTGGATAAATATCTTTTGAAGCTTGGTTTACTAAAGGCAGTGCTGATAGAAATTTATATTATAAGATCACTGATGATGATTTTTTTGATTAGTGAAGTATTTGTTGATGATATCATTTTTGGAGGAGAAGATGAATTGTGTATGGAATTTGCTAACAATATGAAAAATGAATTTGAAATGTCCATGATTGGTGAGATGAGATTTTACTTAGGTTTGTAGATTACTCAAACTAACAAAGGAATTTTTATCTATCAAACTAAGTATCTAAGGGAATTGTTGAAGAAGTTTGGTATGAATAACTCCAAACCAGTAAGTACTCCTATGCTGACAAGTGAGAAATTATCTATCAAGGATACTTCTACATCGATAAATCTGACAAGGTATAAGTCTATGAATGATGGTCTATTATATTTGACTTGAACTAGACCATATATTATCGATGTAGTAAGTATTGTTTCAAGATATCAAAGTAATCCTAAATAAAATCATGAATGTGCAGTAAAAAGGATATTTCGGTATTTGCAAGGAACAACAGAATATGGTTTATGGTATTCTAAAAATGATGATTTCACTTTATGTGCATATACTGACTCAGATTGGGCATGAGATACTGATGATAGGAATAGCACTTCTAGTGGAGCTTTTTTTCTTGAAAAGAAACTAGTTTCACGGATCAACAAAAAATAGTCATGCATTTCTTTATCTACTGCAGAAGATGAATATGTTGCAGCGGCAACTAATTGCACTCAAGTCTTGTGGATGAAGTTATTGTTGAAGGATATCAGGGTAAATTGTAGTGAACCGGTAATTATCTACTGTGATAACTCTGCAGCTATTGACATGTCTAAGAATCTAGTGTTTCACTCTAAGACTAAGCATATATCAATAAATTATAACTTTCTAAAGGACAAGGTAGAAGCAAAGGAAGTCAAATTGGTTTATGTGAACACTAAAGAACAAATTGTAGACATATTCACTAAACCGATGTCTAAGTAATCATTTGATTATTTGAGAGACAGATTAGGGTTTTCTGCCCCTCCGACAGAGACTTGATTGATGCAATTTGTGATTAGTCTGACATGCATTATCAAAGATATTATCCATTCTAGCACTGATGAGTGGCACTACTACTTAGAGGGAGTAGTCAGGTTTGAGATTCAAAGATTTATATTCTTTTTTTGATATTTTTGTTAGATTTTTGGCATTGATGTCAAGGGGGAGTGATAGTGATGTGAAAATAAATTTAGAGATATCATTCATAGGAGGAGAGATATTGATGTGAAAAATAAAAACAGTTGTATACATTAGGGGGAGATTTATTGATATTCAGGAGATTGTTGGTTGTCTTCCACAGGGGGAGACTTGTTTGGCATTTCTTGGTACTTCAATATTTTTTTTCACATCTAGTGTTGCCATCAATGCCAAAGGGGGAGATTGTTGGCATTATGGATGAATTGATTATGTGTTGCATTGATGTTTTTTCATTGATGTCAACACTAGCTTTTATAGTTGGTTACTGACAGACAGGTTTAGGTTACCGGTAGAAGATCTAGTGTTACCGACAAAAGAGACTATCTGTTGGACACTTCCGGCATGTTTGGATCAATGGAGTATATTTGATTTTGTGTGTTACATGTTCCTTGAGCATGTTTTGGTCAAATGGTAATGACTTGGTAATCGGATACTATCATACACTCTTGTAAACCCTTACCGACATTGGTTTAAGGCTCTATCGACGGAGCTTTCACTAAGGAATCTTGATAGGATGCATAAGTGGTGTTGGTGCAACTTCTAGATGGATTTCAGGATGCTAAAGATGTTCTTTTATCATGCTTCAACTACTTGAAGACATTTCTTTGGTGTGGTGGACCCAGAATAGGTCTAGTACCTATCTAGGTTATGGACTGTTATCATGATAACGTGTTCTCTACACGTTACCGGATGTTTCAGAATTTTTTATGGATTGGTTATTTTTGTTTTGGTCTTAAGCCGACATGGCATATCATTGTAATATAGATTTATGTAATGATCTTATTGTAATATCTTTTAGGTGGCCAACCTAATTGGTTTAGGCCTTAGGGTTTGTATAAAATGATGTGATCTAATTGTAGATTATGGGAAGGAATTGTCGTGGTCTTGGAATGCAATGTCATATGCAAAGGATATTTGGTCTATCATAGGTGATCAAATTGGGATTAAGGAAGAGGTCAGAGGCGTATAGTATTGAGATTAACCAGGACCATAATCAGGCATCATAGATGCTATCTATGGCAGTTTATTATTCTATATTGTTGTCCATATATCTTGAGGTGGTTTTAACCTCTGTAGTTAGTGAGACTCTTTTGTAATGAGCAGTACACTCTAGGCAGTGTGCCTTCCTGCATATGCAAGCCCCTCATTGTAACACATACTTTCTACAAAAGTATCATCTGACTGTCAGTAGGGCCACCATGGTTTTTTCCTTTCCAAGTTTTCCACATACAAATCATGGTGTTATGTGTTAGGGTTGATTTGCATTGATTATCTATTTAATTGTTAAGTTGCATTGTTTACTGATATCTGTTTCTACTTTACCGGTACTTAATCTAGTTAAAGGTTATTAAGTGGATTAATTGTTGTAATTTTTTAACAACTAATTGACCCCCTCCCTCTCAGTTGTTCACCAATTATCCTAACACCCCTTGGGTCTGCACTATATTCTATGGATTTTTTGGAGGGATCTCTTTGGCAAAGACTGACTTTGTTGTTTTACACGTTACATCTTGTTCTTCGGCATTTGTTTCATCTTGGGCTGATGCAGATCATTCTTGATCATATAAATCAATGTAATTAACCATTTAGAAATGAGTTTATATAACATAGAAAATGAATCTGAAGGTTAGGAGGTCCAAAGTTGGCTCATAGTCTTGCTTGAGCCGGATGTTGTACTTGAGCATGTATGTAATCAGGCCCGTGTGCTGAATCTTGTAAGTCTGCAAGTTGTTGATAGTTTGCAATTGATTTTCATGATATAATAATGTATGTTCTACATTGCCTTCATCATTATTGTGTTGTTTCTACTATGTAACTCTTGTTGCATGGTCTGATTCACTCCATAACACATATATTTTGGTTACGCAGAAACTCTTGGTTAGAGAGAAAAACTGCGGTGGGGATGGCACTCACAACTTCACTACAACAATAATAAAGAGTGCTTAGTTAGAGCTACATATTAGCTATTTCTGATAGCCTAACCTGTTAGGAGTAACAAGATCTGTTAGATCTACCTTGCTAAAGGATTTTGCAACACTTAATCTAAATGCTGCACCTAGTTAGAGGCTTTACAATTTATAGACTTGATTAGAGTCTGTTACCCTATTAAAGGTTTCTCTTTCTACTTCACAATATTACAATAAAATCATTACAAATATCTGCAAATTTACATCTGAAATGTTATAGCAGATTCTATGTGCTTAGAATAGATTACCTTGCTTATAGCATACCTCAATAACCCATATAGTAACTCGGTAAACCCTTATGTTTACTCTGTTCTTCGACTGTTCTCTGAAAACCTTATTGGTGACCTCTGTGTCTCTGTAACAGCCTTCTTACACACATATACACACCCCTAACTCATGTTGTATAAATAGATCTCTTAAGATGGTGATCCAATTCATTGCTTCGATCTTACAAACATGATTCCTCAAATGAATAATTATACAAAATATTTCATTGGTTAGATTGATCTCAAAATCATACACAATCTTCTAGTGCAATTTCCAATGTGATAACAGTTAGATGTGCCTTGATCTTATAACACATTTTCTTATGCATGTCCAGGTTCAATGAATCTGGTAACATGTTTCACTCATTGTATATCAACTTGGTGTGTCATCTTTGCTACTTGTTAGACATGAAAAGATACTCAGTAGACAACTTGGTGTATACTGCATTCTGTGATTGCTTTCCTCTGTAACTGACTAGACTGTGCATACCAACTTCTTTGTGTATACCGATTGCATGATTCAGTAGTGTTAACTGACTAGAGTATATAGTATGACTTTGAATATAAAAACTAATATTTGATAAGTAGTAACAATCTCCCCCTTTGACATTAGTTGAGATGTTTGACAAAAACTACTTTTAAAGTCATAACTCAAAAATCTATATACTTTGCAAAATGACTATACTTGACAGTATATACAATAGTCAATGAAATAGTATATTCAGATATACTCCCCTTATCATTATACTATACATAACTTTGACTCTACATGCTTGGTTCTGTGCTTGTGTGCTCTGCTTACTGTCCTTGGATACTCTGCATACTCTGCTCGGTATACTCCCCCTGTATACAATACTTTGAATACTATATCAAAACTATATCACCAAAACTGTATTGCTCCCCAAATATATAGTATCACCAAATATATTGTATTACTCCCCATTTTTGACAAACATCAAAAACTTAATTTCCATCCGGGGGTGGTAACTGGTCAAAAATGGATTTGTACTTTTTCCGGGCGTCGGTGAGAGCGATAGAGAGGGCATCCTTTACACTTTCCATTAAAGAATTTTGTGCTTCAATATCAGCCAATAGTGATATTAAGCCATTAAGAGTGCTTCCCTCTTGTGTAGTAGATAGGCGTGTGGCTCAATTAATCTGTTCTTGAACTGATGAAAGATGAGAAAGGAATAATGTTGGGAGTGTCATTATATCCATCCTAATCTTATGTTCTTCATTTCTTCATTCCAATTGTTGAGCCATGAGCTATTGAAGCTTGGTATTAAAATTCTGAACTGAATTGGGCTCTGGGGTCAACTTATTGGAGAGATCGGTGATCTCTTTCTCAATTGCATCAGTTTTATTCTTGATATCTTTAATGAATATAGAAAACACACAGAGTTTCTGAAATAAATAAAGAATGTGCTTGAGTTGAGGGGACAACTCAACAATGAATTTGACAAGTTTGACTTTGCCAATAGCTAGAGCTTTCTGTACCTCTTCTATCATTTTTGTAGTAAGCTCCTTGTCTTTTAGCTTGCTTAAATACTCAAATGCATCTACTCCAGATGTTTCTATTTGATTAAGGAGTTCATCCAGTTGAATGTGGATGGCTGCATCGGTTGACACTATAGTTGTAGGTAGCATATCTGATAGCAATGTCTTCACCTTCTGAAGTACTTTATTCTTCTTTTGTATGGCCATCTGTTTTTCTTGTTCAGCCTTTTCTTTGCATAGTTCACCAAAATTAATGAGTGCTTGCCCCTTTAATTTTGATATATCCACATTGGGCAACACTATTGGTTTAGATAAATCAACTTTGAAACTATGCTTTTTCACCTTCTTCTCTTTACCTTTGGTTGGTTGGACCAAGACAATAGCTTGAGAGGCTTGCTAACCCTCAGTAGGTTGCTCGATAGAGGCAACACTTTGGTCGGTTCCTGTAGCTGTTGTGGTGTCTTTTGGTGTCTCGATACTGGGTGTCTTGGCTACTACATTTTTAGTGCTCGACGATGCTTGAGAGGTCTATTCTTGAGTAGTATCTTCTCCTGTTGTAGACTTGTGACCTTTGAGGCCTTGTGTTGTATCCTGAGGAGCTTCGGTAGAGACAGGTTGAGTGATCGGTGGATAAGGCTGAACTTGTTCTAAAATGGATTCACTAGATACAAGTTTTTCATATGTAGTGCCTTCTATCATCTCCTGCTCTGGTTCCTCTGTATCCAAGACATCTTCATCAATTTGAATAGTGTTAGCCAGGTCTTGTTCGGTAACATCAGGACCGTACTCGGTGACATCGTGCTCATGCTCGGTGACATCAACGATTTCAACTATAGATTGTTCACTGGCATCTTTGATTTTGAAGATTTCTTGCCATTTTGCTTTTGTCTCATTCTCTACGTCAAATTATAGCCCATTCATCAGTTTTAAGGCTCTCTGTTTGACAAGAAATTTTGAATTGTAGGTTGTCAAATGTTCCTTTATTTCTGCTACAGACATATTAGGAAATAGATGGACTATACTTCTTTCTCTAATTTGTTTCTATGAGTCCATTGGATACTTCCACCTATTATCAATATGCAAGTAAAGTTCATTTGGAAGTGACTTTACTAGTTTCAATGGAGCTAACCGAAACTTTAGAAGTGTGTAGATGACAGCTTCTTCAATTTGTCTCTCCTCATCATTATTTCTGGTTTCATACTTGATATATCTAAAAGAACCAAATCCACCATATTCTTTCAGATTGGCACAGAAGTTTTCAACACTATGTATATTTACCTTCTTGCTCTTGACAATCTGGAATTTATTTGCATCTTCAGATTCTATATCACTAGACTCTTTTGTCAAAATGAGTCTCCGAGTAGACTTCTTGTAGGTCTTGGTTACCTTGGGAGCAGTAACACTTTTCTTACTCGGTGATGTAGCTGATGCTCTAGTGTTAGGTCTCTTTGTTGGAGGAGTCGGTAGGGCCTTTGAAATGTCTTGTTTCTTTCTTTTTAACACTTTGCCCTTAGGCAGTTTAGTGCTCAGTGTTATAGCTACCTCTTGAGCTTCTGATTCCTCTTCGGTGATGGCAAGAGTGTCTTGACAGTTGTAGAGGAAGAGTCTTATCTGAATTTCTCCATTAAAACCTTTATCGTCTTTGTTTCTTTTCTTGTAGCTTTGGGTACTACAATGCTCATTTTTACTTTTCCCTTCACTTCTTCATAGGTTCCATATCTCAGCTCGATAGCATGCCTTGTTAATGTAAGAAATGCATCAATTTTCTATTATGTGATGTCAAAGTCAATCTTGTAACCCATAGGTGGCAAAGATTGAGTCCTCGGTTCCATAGCATTCACATAACAGTAGTCAGTGTCTACCTCAAAGCATATATCATCTTTATATTTCTCCACTAGCTGGGGTGGAATTCGGTACCTGTTGTGCATCTTCTCTTGAAATTTGCTAAAATAATCATCCATTATGTCATTGAAATTATCACCTAGTTTCTTGATAAAGTCATTAATCTAATGGGTGATTGGTTGGTGTAGCTCCCAAACTATTTTACCAACTGATGGAAAGAATTTTTCAAAGTAGAAAAACATGCATACAAGAAGTGAACCAAACTTTAGTGTATTTGTTGAGTTGTTCTTCTTTGGCTTCCTTATTGTGTTCAGATTCTCGAACAGGTTCTTCAATAACACTTCACATAAGTCAATTTTCATTCCCTTTTTCACAATTTTATAGGCTATGTCAACTATTGTACAAGGTACACTATTTTCCTTTGCAGATTGGAAGAAACAGTAACCAATTACTCTAATAGCAAACTTAAGTTCTGCATCAGTGACATTGTTCAGTTTTAATCTTCTGTAATCATATTCAACTCCAGTTAAACTGATCAATTCCTTTTGTGATATCATCTTTTGAGCTCGTGCATGATCATAGATAGGATAACCGGTGATCACATGAATGATTTCCTTGGTGATTTTAAATGGTTGCTCTTCTAGCCACATGAAATCATCATGAACTCTACTCAAAACAAACTTGACCCATTGGGGCTTGAACACACGAGGATAGGTTAGGGCTTCAGTCAATCCTTTGATTTTGATGTGTTCATACTTGTTGTTTAATACACCATCGGTACATAGTTCATCATAGGTGTCTCTTATCTCAACATGACCTAGTTCTTCAACATGGCATTTGGTGAAGAATCTAACATCTTCGACTAACAAGACTCGATCCAGGATGAGTGAAAAGGCGGTTTTGTCATCCGGTTCAGAGGTGACTTTAGGAGTCAAAGAGTATTTTAGTGAGGGCTTCTCTACATTCTTGACAACAATGGGATCTTGGATCTTGGGCGCCATTGAAGATTTTAGGTAAAAACTTAGCAAACTATCCTTAGGGTTTGACGGTTTACAAACGGCAGACACTTCACACTTAGCAGATAATAACAATTTGATAAGATCGGTAAGCTAGCTTAATAGTGCAATGAGATTTGATGAAAATACCTTGAATTCACTTTGAATGAGGTTTGATCACCTTGGAATCTCTCTGCTCTGCTCTTTCGAAACCTTGGTAAGTGTAAATGACCGCAAAAATGCTTTTAAGTACACAAAATACCTTATCGCGCTCCATGCAGGTTAGGTCAAAAACATTAAATGCACTGGGTTCCTTTTTAAACAATTTAATCTCTTTTTGTTTTAACCAAGTAACCAAATTTCCTTCATTTACTGACTTGACAAGCTTCCTGTATTCACCGACTTGATAGGTTTCTTGTAAAGTACTTTTGATAGAATTTCAGACTTACTAATGCATCTTAACTATGCAGATTTTGAATTTCGTACATAATAGAATAGGAACTGTTATGATTTTAACCTTCAGAGAATGCAGTCCCTTAATACCTTTATTGATTAATTCAGAATAGGTGCACCTAACTCAGTAGGTAAGGTGCTTTCTTCATTTGACACAATTTCCTTCTTTTTCCAAATCATCTTTAATTTTTCTTTTATTTCTTCAGTGTCTCCTCTAGGTTGATCTTTGCAATCTCCAGCCAAGTGTCCAACTTTGTGACAATGAAAGCATGCCATACTAGGATTTCTCCATGATTTTCAGTTGTTTATTCCAAACCTTATAAAATAGTTGGCACTAATATGTCCATATATTCCACAACATTCACACCATATCCTTGTATTGTATTCTCATGGTATTGCTGCATATTGTCGGTGAGGATCTGTGTGAGTTCGGTAACCTCTAGTGTTTGTTCAATGTCCAGACCACATGTAGTTCTTTTGCTTAAGCCAACACTTCTTAGTACTATGTCCATATCTATTGCAGTTTCTACAAAACCCTTTGAATTTTGCCTTCTGATAGTTGTTAATAGACTTTGTCCTACATTGATTAGATGTGTGACCATGTTTATTGCAATTGTAATAATAACCATTGGACTTAGTGATATTCAGTTGCTTACCTTTTCTGATTTGACATATGTTGGCAGTGTGACCTTGATTTCCATAGTAGTAGGAAATAGGCTTCTTTCTTTTGATGTTATTCCTTTTTCCAGCTTGCTTTGATGATTCTCCTCTCTCGGTAGTATGAATTTCTTTCTTGATAGAGTCTTTTCCTTTGTAACTGAGTCCTGCATCTTTGTTGGGTCTTCTTGTATTCAGTTTCTCATCCAACATCTTTGATGCTTCATAACTCTTCTTCAGTGTTTCTTTGGATTTCTTCTTTGTTTCAAGTTCATCGGTCAACCTTGATACTTCAAGTTTCAATGCTTGATTTTCGTCATTCTTCAGAATTGCTTCATGATGTGCATAACCTAGTTGATCTATCATATTTTGTTGAATCCTAGTCAATCTTATGATTTCATCATTTTTATCAGATACTAAGATTTCAAGTTGTTGTTTCTCTCTTTCTAGATCTCTTGCTTTATCCTTAGTTGTCCTTAATGCATCTAGATTTTCAGTCATTTGTGTGCTGAAATGTTCATGTTCTCTTTTCATTGCTTTTAGTTGATCAGCCAGTGCTTTGTTCTTTTCTTTCAATACTCCAATCATTTCTTCAGTCTCTTCAGATATACTATTCTTAGATGATGTCTCAATTTGTTCCACTAACTCTTGAGAATCCTGCAAATCATCAGATAATCTTCTTCTTACTTTCAAAGATTTTTGCATTTGCCTTTGCATGTCTGCAATCACTTGATTAGCATGATCCAGCTCTTCTTGCAGATATACAATCCTCTGAGATTGTTTGTAGCCTTCCATTCATAAGATCTTTCTCTTTAGGCAGTTAAACCCTTTTCCAAGACAGAAGCTCTGATACCAATTGTTAGGCCCAATATGGAAAGCTAATGTATTGAGAGGGGAGGGGTGAATCAGTACTTTAAAACTTTTCTTGAATAATGACTTTATTGTTATGCATAAATAGAATAGTGCAGTAACATAAAATAAAGTTAAAACAAATAGATAACAATCATACATGATTCACTCCATAACACATATATTTTGGTTACGTAGAAACTCTTGGTTAGAGAGAAAAATTGTGGTGGGGATGGCACCCACAACTTCACTACTGCAATAATAAAGAGTGCTCGGATAGAGCTACATATTAGCTATTTCTGATAGCTTACCTTGTTAGGAGTAACAAGATCTATTAGATCTACCTTGCTAAAGGATTTTACAACACTTAATCTAAATGCTGCACTTGGTTAGAGGCTTTACAATTTATAGACTTGATTAGAGTCTTTTACCTTGTTAAAGGTTTTGTTATCACTTTTTAAGAAATGGGTTTTCTTTTCCCAAAATTGGCTAAGTTTTTTGAAATTCTGAGTCAAGTACACTATTAACCGCTTCAAATTTCTGTTAAGTCTTTAAGGGTTTAGGGTTTTTGGTTTTAAAATCGCTCAAATGTCTGGTTAAAAGCCTTTGGTTTCTATTCCTGTGTTGCTTTAATTCACTTAAGTAATGGGTCTTGGGGTAGTATGAAGTGTTCCCCCTTGTCATTTACCTAGGCGGTCCTTAAATAATCATAAAAAATTTATGCCTTATGAATATTTTCTTCTAATGTTGTCGGGCCCAGTAAGTGTCATGCAGCTCTCAGATGGATCTATGGCTTTTTCCATTTCGTTAGGCGAAGTTGCGAGTGCTTTAAGACTTGCAAAATATGCAAAGGAAAAGCATGTTCAATGGTGTGCATTTGGTCTATTTTAACAAGATTCCATCTCGCTCAAGATCTAACGGCTAGCGTAGCTTCGCAGGGGAGAGACGTTCGAAAGATAGCTTTCACGAAACAGCGAAATGACATGGCATTCTAGGCAAGCAATCCAGTTGGTTGAGATGGCGAGTAAGATAATGACATGTGGCTGAAAGTCAAAGTAGTTAGCAAATCGGATCTAAGGATTAAAAGGTGGGTCCAATAGGATGAGTCATGTCATGGGGTGTGAAGTGACTTGGCAGATCCATGTGGCAAGGATGAAGTGGAATTTGGTGTTTTCTCTTAGCGAATAAAAGGTTGACATGTCAATTCAGGAATGATTAGACACCAGGTGGATAGAGCTAAGTTAGAGGGCCCATGTCTGCCAAGCCATAGTAGGTTGTTAAGCATCAAGCAAGTTAGCTCTAATCTAGCAGTCTATGTGAGTTCACAAAGGTAAAATGCTCGTGCTTTAAAACCTGTGAAATAGCGAAAGGTTTTTGGGGTCCAAAGAATAGATAAAGCATGAAGGTAAAAGGGGATCAACTTTGAAAAGATCCAAGAGCTCGCGTTGTTTCGTGGTTGCGAATTAACCGAGTGTTAAGGCCTACGAAATGGAGAAAGAGAAAAGAAGGTTCTTCCCAGCATAAAGCTCGATGGTGACATGTCGATTGACACATGGTTTCAAAAGGGATTGACGGTGTCAAGGTGTAACCGGCAGTTATAAGGGAAATACAACACATGGCTGACTCTGAACTAAACTCAAAGAGTTTTAAAAGACTAATGGCTGAGCGCCACATGGTATTTGGTAACCAGTGGAAGAGCGGGGTAAGCGATGCAAGCATAAAGGTCTCGCTTAAATGATGGTCATCTTAGGATTGATCCAACGCTTCATGTTGTTTCATGGCCCAAAGTTGAAAGCGGGTTAAGCTATGCGAAATAGCGAAAATCCGTTAGCCATCAGGATGAGGCACGGTTAGTGAAAAGGCTAACTGTCCGGGTAGAGTTAAAGGCTAGGTGAATAGAGTCTCATCTAATGCCTGGCGTAGCTTCATGAAAGAAAAGTGCTCGAGGGATAAAGCTCGTGAAATGGTGAAAAGGAAGTAGGGATCGATGCCAAGGCAAAGGCGTTAAGTTAGTGTAAAGACCAATCAAGTTTCATTTGATTGGACGGCTAGCATGATTTAGTCAAGCGAAATTGCTAAGACATTATGCTCTGTGAAATGGTGAAAGAATGAAAAGGAAAATACATAGGCATGTTATGACCCGTTGGAGCGAAATTTTTGAATTCTGCTATGAATTCAATTCTGAATGGATGGCCGAAGCATGAGATATCAATGTCACAGTTAAGAGCCCGACTATCATATATGATCTTGTATCAATTGAATGAAGGTATCATTCTAAACAATAGTTGCAGAGAAGCGGTTGTAGAGCTAATTTCTTAAGTTGCAGAGCTAATTTCTTCAGTTGTAGAGCTAATTTCTTCGAGAAAAAAATAGGTTCTCTTATACTCTTGTTTGGGAATCACTTAATAGTGTGTTTTAATTGAGGTCTTGATTTGTCACTGAACAGTTGGGGTTAGTAATTAAATTGTTTGCATAGTTTTTAAGATGGCACCTAAGAGAGAATTCTTAGGAAAGGTTAATTACCAGGAGAGGGCTATCTATGGTGACTTCCTTGAATAGTTGACATTGTCAACTAATGTGGCCGCAAAGGTAAAAGAACTTGTGCCAAGAGCTCCTTGCCTAAAAATAGGGGAGGGATTATATGATAAGGGTAACTGGCTAAGAGACCCTCAAATTGGGTTGTCGGGGTTGGGATTGTTTAAAGTTGGATTTGGCATGAGAAACTCCTCAGCCCCACAGAATGGTATCTGGGAATTGGATGTTGGAAAATTAGTGGTCCCTAGAGTATTCATGGATGTGGATCTCCTAACTCAAATTGCACACAACTATGACCCAATTACAAGGAGTGTTAAAGATATAAGTGGGAAAACTCTCATTGAAATAAATAAGGAGGAGTTCAGAAATGCTTTTGGGCTTAGTGAATTTACTAATTTTCTAGAGCCTATTAATTTTAAATCACTAGCTCGGGTATAGAGTGTGCAAAGGAACCACCTTAGAAATGGGCCTCTTAAAGAATTCTTTGTGAAGATAGGTGGGTTGATAGTTGTAGGACCCAATACTGAAGAGCCCTTCTCATTAAATCTATTCACCCTTAGGGCCAAGGGATTATATTGGTCACTCTACCAAATTCTGGGAGAAGATGCTGAAGCAAATATGCCCACTCATTACATGTTAATGATTGCTCAGATTTTGAATCCTTCTCTTGCAGTGACCTTTGATTATGCTTCCTTTATCACTAATGCTATCCATGAAGGATTCATAGGAATAAAGAATGGGAAGGTAGATAGGCCTTTTGGGTGGTACTCCCTCCTCATGAATTTGTTTTTATTCAAGGGTGGTGATTATTTTGCAAGTGGGATGGATATTGTGAAAGAGAAGAATGGAGAGAAGATGCCAGTGCAGCTACGGAGTACAGTGCTATCATGGGACAGAGAAGATGCAAGCTTCTTAAAGTTTGATAAGTGTTTTGCATCTAAGATTAGGACTCTTATCTGTTCAGAGAATCCAAGAGTCCCTAAGGTTCTTTTGGAATTCATTAGGCCAAAAGAGTTTGCTGAGAATGTTAAAATTGTCCACGATTGGGGTGATATTTACTTATACCCTGTCTCCACAGTTTTTAGAGTATATGGTTTCACAGGCACTCCATTTTTTTTACCCTATTAGGTCCCTCTTAAAGTGGGAATTGCAGAGATCCTCAAGTAGATTGGTGGTGTGCAGGAGGCAGAGTTAACATGTAGAGGTAAATGGACAATTTTCCCTACAGTTACCATAGCACACCAATTTGTGATAATTAAAGGAGGTTGGAAGTGTTTTGAAAATTTCCTTCAACCATATCATTTGTCAACTACAGTATCTCAGTGTGCTGACCCTAAAGACTTCTTCAACGACATGTTCAAAAAGAGGGCAATATGCAGAGGTAAACCCCACCAATTCTAGTTTCCTGAAGACCTCATTAGGAATGAGTTTGATTTAGATGAGCAAGAGCTGACGAAGGAAAAGTGGGTGGCTTATAAAAAATCCTTAGACTTTGTACACCAATTTGATACCAGCTATGACCCATTGTCTAGCTTCCACCCTTTTGAGGAGAAGATAAAGTTTCTAATTCTTTGTTTTGAGGATGTGATGCAGAATTTGAAAGAAAAGAGGGAGGTTGTAATTAAAAACAACCCTGAGAAAGTAAGACTGGTTCTAAGTAGGTTTGCATCCACTAGAGAAATCCCTCCTAGTGACTACATGTTGCATAAGAAGTCCAATTACAGTGTGTTAATGCCTACAATAGGGGAGCCCTCTACTTCAAAGGAGAAGAGGAAGCTACAAGATGTCATTGACATTCAACCTGGCCCAAAGAAACAAAGAGTGGGAAAAGAAATACAATCTGATGAACCTTTGTACTCTCCATCTCAATCCCCTATCCATATAGGAGATGAATAGGCAGTAGTTGAGCAATTGTTGCAGTTAGGTAGCCTTGGAGAAATATGATATACATATGATGAAGTGGAAGAGGGAATGCCAGAAGAGCCTCTTACTACTGATGAGTTCAAAGGCCAGCAGTGGGACCCCAAGATCAAACAAGCCAGTGAAGATTTCTTGGTTGATGATAACTTTGTCACATCAAGAGCTTTCATGTAGTTTGTGTGGAAGCATAACATTGATAAGTTTAATGCTAGGTGTGAAAAGAGGAAAAGTGAGCAGCCTCACAAAGATCCACCTGTGGTGGAGGAAGAGATAAAGCAAGAAATGGTTGATGAGTTTAAGACCATCACTCTTGAGTAGGGAAGAGACATGGTAGCACAGGCTGGGGTACTCATTCTCCCTGAATGGGACATAGCAGATGCCTTGGTTTTAGAGGCAGTAAGAAAGGAGACTAAACCTATGGAGGGAGTCACTTTCAGCAAAGACAATGCTGCACTGGTCATGTGGTCTCTTAAAAGAGATGAAAGTAATAGAAATAAGAACACCCCAGGGTCAAGCTACCTTGGTGGAATGATAATAAAAAGAGTTCAGAGCACTGGGATAGTGGAAGTTGCTAGCACTGTGCTAGGGATTGCAAAGTTTAGTGTTGCAGTGGCAGAAAGGGAGGCTAAGGAAAAGGCAGATCTCCAGGTTAAGCTGGAGATAGTTTTAAAAGCCTATAATAGTGCCAAGAAAGAGGTAAGGGGTAAAGACAGCATCATTACCAAGCTACAAAGCCAGTTGGCAGGACAATACCATCAAGGTGAGTCTTCAACACTAATGATTTCCTCTTCTCTTGCAAGACCTCCACCTACCAGCCCCATTATTGAGTTGCCACCATCTCCACCACCTTCTGGCTCTCAGTTGGTTGAGATCACTCTTCATGAGTTGGAGGATTTAAAACAGGCTCAAGCCTCATATGCAAAGAAATATGAAGAAAGAGTAAGGGCTACAATTTCAATTTTTGCCGACACCATGGGGGCCTCATTATTGTATAACAACATGAGCAAGATTCTAGATATGTGGAATGAACTTAATGGAGACAAGGCCATTTTAATGCCTATTTTTGACAAGTGGAAGCCTAGATAACATGATTTGGAGCTTATTTGTGTATCCTATGATGAAGCGGGGGCTGATCCTATTATCAAATCGACTTGTGATACCACAAAGGACCTAGTAAAATTAGCAGAAGGAATAGATAATGCAAATAGGAAGATCAATTTGTACAAGAAAGAGTACACTGATCAAGTATTTGAATTAATTCCAGGGGGTTTTGCTAGCCCAGTTCAATTGAAGGACAAACAAGTATGGCTTAAGGAATTAGAAGCCAAATTGTCAGTTAGAATAAAAGGAATTATTAACACAGAAGATGCTTCCTTTTTTGTCATAACAATTGAGGAGATAGAGAGAATCAAATCTCATTATGGTTTTCTCAATTCAGAGGTTAACAAAATGAGGAATTCTTGGAAAAGGTTAGCCAAGGCAAAAGCAAAAGTGATTAACTTCGCATGGCTAGCTGATGATGTATACAATGAGTGGACAAGAAAATATGCCATACAGGATGTAGAGCAATTAGAAGAGGTTGCAACTGGACAACAAGTAGAAGAAGCCGCAGAGGTTGAAAAGGACTTGTAACCGCATTTGTAAAAGATTTTGTAACTTCTTCTTGAGAAGTAATGATTATAAAAAACTCTCCTAGGAAAGTCTGAAGCTTTGTATGCATCCATATTGTTATAAATGGATACCAAGACTAGTAGAAAGATGATCGCAAAGAATTGTAAGAAAACATTGCAGAAATTTATCTGAGCTTTTCCAAGTTTTAATGGAGAATATTCGAAGGTTTCTTGTAATACTTTTTTGAAGAAAATATCAATATACAGACCATTGGTTTTGAGTTAAAACTTTGTGTTGTCTTCAAATGTGTTTGCAAGTGTTTACTATTTCATTCTAAATAATCCAAGGTTATTTCGTTTGAATAGGGGTTGTAAGGCAACTTTCAGTAGATATGTTTCTTAGCTTTTCTCTTCAAGAGGGGAATTAAATATGTAGGAATCACTTCTACTAGTAAATTCCTTGTGAGATATTTTGAATCTTGATGAGAGTAGTTTAATTTGGTATGAATAAATTCTTGTGTGTGTCAAGCATATATAGGGATCTACAAAAGCCAAACTAATGGGATATGTAGAGATATTTGATTGTGGGAGTATTGTTTGAACTTAGATGACTCTGTGACCTTGGATAAGGCACTGGTATAGATCAAGGTTGTCTATTACATATTTTGTAGGTCAATACTAAACATTAGTACAATTTTCATTCCTTTGCTTCAATTAGTTTTAAGGTGATTAAATCCACTTGTTTTTGGACTAGTTTGCTATGGATTTATCTTTTAAAAGTGTGAATTTAGTTCACAAAGGTACATCGGCCTGGACTTTGAATAAGTCTAAAGTGTAGAAGGTTAATCAAACCTTGTCATATGTTGTCCTGGAAGTTTCCTTCTCTTTAATATCACTTCTGCATATAGAGTTATTATGTCACTATAAGGATGTTAAAGTGAATCAAATTTTAAAGACAACAAAAGTGACGAATTTGCTGGGGACAATCATAATACGGATCCAGACGCAAATTTGTGTTTAAATTTATAAAGAAAATCATTGTGTGTTTGTGGATTAGATCGGTGCGTAAGTGAATATAGCAGTGGTGCTTGGAGGTCCCTATCTGGAAGCTCCCTCTATTTTCTTTTGATAGATGATTTTGGTCTGAAGATTTTTGACATTTTTTCAAAGCTTGTTTTCATAATTCCCATAGTTTTGTGGGTGGTGACTTTGTTATCTTTGAACCAGTCCTTGTGAAGTACAAAATGAAAGGAAGACAAGCACAATGCAAGGAGGAAAAACACCAGATCATTCATGAAGAAGCACCCTCATGAAACTTTGCAAGAAGGTTTGCTAGAATAGTCACGAAGAGGTCAGAAGAGATTAGTGCTTCATGAACCATCAAATGTTGCTTGGGTGCAAAAGAATAACAATACCAGTAAGATACCTGATCGACCTGTTTATCCAAAGTCTAATTCTTCTTCCAAAGAATCTGAACATGATATATTAGGTTTCCATTCCAGATTGTTTGGAAATATAGATAATGCTCATGTTGTAAATCAAGATATATCTCATGTTAATGTGTCTGCGAGAGATAGGACTAGTTCAAATGCAATTAGACATTCTGTTCCTAGGACAATTGATGGAAACATCAGCTTGATTGATATAGATTAAGTAAATTTATCTGATTCTGAGGAGAATTTCCCTAATGAAGATGAAGTATCACAAGAAATAGAAAATTTAAATAGGAGAGTTCATCACTTAATCTCCCTAAGAGCCCAAAAGGAAGCAAATAAGGAGAAGGAAGTCAAAGCTAGATTAATGGAGAGAGATAGGCTTCTTAGATAGATAGTTGATCTTGAAGTATTGGCCAAAGAAAAGGAAAAGAGTGATGAGGAAGGCTCTGTGATCAGAGAAATTTTGATCCCCAAGGCTAAGCCAGCATATAGGTCAGTAGTCCAGCCAAACAAGGAAATGCACAATGATTCACAACCTCCTAGGAATAATGTTGATAAAGGAAAGCAGAAATGGGTGGATGATGGAACTAGATCTAAAAACACTGAAGATATTTCTCATAGGCTATCAGTACATGAGAGAGAGATGGAAAGAATGAGGAAGGAAAAAGAGGATCTCTAAATGGAACTAGAGAAAGATGAATTGGAAGCAGCTAACTAGGAAGTGAAAAGAAAAATTAGCTACTTAAAAGCCCCCCCTATCATTTTTCCATCAGAAGATCTTAATAAGCCTGATCCTCAACAAATTTCCCTTCCCCCAGTTAAGATTCAGCCTACTGTGCCTGCTAATACAGCATCAGTGAGTCAAATCCCTATGAACAATTAGCATGGCCAAGTATCTCAGTCCCTAATTCCAAAAGTTAGAATAAACATGGGAAATAATAATGTTGCTCCCCCTTTTCAAAGGAGACCTATCAATTTAGAATAGTATAGGCAATTGTTCTTTGATGGGATCCCAGGATATCCCAACCATGTTCCTACTGAGTTAAGGGAAAGACTCCATAAGTTTGTTGGAAATAATGCAATTAGTGTTGAGGAACATTTGAAATCTTTTGGTGACCTAATAAATGACCATGAGATAGTGGATGAAGATGTTATAATGAAATTGATTGTTCAGTCCTTGGTTGATGATACAAGAGATTGGTACAAAGGTCTTCTAATTAATAGCATCGGGTCATGGGAGGATGTTAAGAATTGTTTTCAAGAACAATACGGTGATAAAACAAATGTGAGCTCCATGCTCAATGAATTTAACATTATCAAAAATTTTGATAATGAAATGGTCACCAATTTCAATGCTAGATTTCAAAAGGCCATGCATAGATTATATCAGGTGATGAGGTTAGATGATAACATGTGTTTGAATACCTACTATAATGCATTTGATTCTAAGATGGCCTATATCTTGAGGGATAAAAATCCACATAACCTGAGGGATGCATTTAGGATTGCCATTAATGTGGAGAGTAACAGAAAAGCATTTGGGAAGTTAGGAAGGAGAACAGATGGTAGGTAATGGCAAGAAACAAAATAACAACCTAGCAAAGCTGCTAAGGAGGAAGACAAGATAGAGAAGTTGGTCATTGCTATGAAGGATCTGACTGCCAAAGTGAACAAAAATGACAAGCCTCATTATAACTGGCAAGATAGACCCCCTAGACTGCATGATATGCCTTATAATACCAACTAAAAAGATGGTAAACCCCAAAATGAGAAGCCTAAAATTGCTCAAAATCAAGACACTCCAGATTCCTTAAAGGGGAAAAATGTCCATAATATAGAAAATACTCCCTGATGCATTACTTGTGATGGGCCACATTCTCCTTATTAGTGTGTAGTAGCTCAAGCTCTTGAAGAATCCATGAGACAAGAAGTTGAGCCTGACATTAACATGTTTGAGACTATTATAGAAAGTGATGAGGAATCTATACAAAGTGAATACAGTGATGTGCTGGCTAATGAAAGGTTTATTCAAGGATAACTAACACTGGACTAGCATCCTACCTTGAATGTAATAACAATTGAGGATGAAGAAATTCATCTTAGAAGGCCTAGTGAGGAAGAAGTTAAAAGCCTCACCAAAGCTATCATTGCTAAAGCAAAACACAATTATAACTTAAGGAGCACCAAGAAGGACACTGATCAGGGTGAACCTAGTTCCATGTTCATAAAAGAGATTACCCAAAAGGGGGCAACAAGTAGTGCTACTAATGTCCCTAAAATTGATCAAGAAAAGAAGGAACAAGTTAAAGATGTACCCAAGAGTACAGATGATAAAAATATCAGTGATATACAAGGAGCTACCACAGCAAAAAGGGCAAGTCAATTCAAGGCAGAAAGAGTTAGGGCTAATACTAATTTAAGCAGTAGTTCCACATTTGACATGGCTCAAGCTCTTACACAAATCAAGGTCACTGTCCCATTAGTAGAATTACTGAAAATAAAAGAGCATAGGGATGCAGCTTTGTCTTTGTTTTCTAATATATCTAACAGTGACACAGTCCTACCCACCAGTTCAACTAAAATTGGAAAGGATCAAGAATTCCAAATCCCAAAGGTTTATGTTGGAACCACTATCACTGAAGAGCCTTCGCAGGTAGATCCTTTTTATGTTACTTTGTTAGTAAACAACCGGTTGATAAAAAAATGCATGATAGATTCAGAGCTACTGCTAATGTTATGCCCTATGGTGTCATGAAAGAATTAGGACTGTCAGTGACCACTATATATGGAAAGTGTTATGCTATGGATAATAGGGAAGTACCTATGATAGGTACAATGAGAGATGTTGAAGTAAAAATAGCAGCATTCCTTGAGGCAACTTATAAAATGGATGTTATTGTTACTGACACTAAACCCCATTATGGTATTTTGTTGTCCAGGCAGTGGGCAGTAGCAGTAGGAGGAAATGTCCAACTGGATTTTTCTTATGCCGCCATTCCAATAAATGGGAATCAAGTCAAGTTGTATAGAGAACCACGTGCTCCCAAAGTAATTGAGAGTGTAGATCCTAATATGCTCAATTGTATGATTGATGTGGATCTTGATAATTTCATAATACAACCAATTTTACCCTAGTTGAAGAATACTGACCCCATTATGGTTGAATTAGAATCACAATAGTATGGTTTATGGTAGATGTATTTTGATGGAGCTTGTTCCAACGAAGGATCTGGAGTAGGGGTTCTTTTCGTATCCCCATCAGGTATAACTTTTAAGTATTCTTTCTTATTGGCTTTCCAGTGCACAAATAATACTGTAGAGTATGAAGCCCTATTTTTGCAGTTGCAAAAAGGCATGGAATCCAGTTGCTGAAAGTATTGGGGGATTCAGAATTGGTTGTCTCTCAGGTAAGATCCAAATATGCATCTAAAAATGATAGATTAAAGAGATATAAACATGCCATTTGGGATGTCATTGAGCATTTTAGTGCATTTTCTATTAATTGGATAGAGCGATCAAAGAATATTATGGTAGATTTTCTAGCTAATGTTGCATTGAAAAATGATGATGCAACACTAACTGGCATCTCCATTGTGGAGATAAAATCTAGGCCTACCATCCCTGATAATGTGTATAATTGGCAAGTTTTTGCTGATGATGAAGATATTCTTAGGTTCATCCTGTGTGTTGATGATTATATGGACAGAAGATTGATTGCAATGCACTAGTGGAGGTGGTTGACAATAAGGAAACAGTGTTTGGATGACTTGGTTCAGTTGGAAACAAATGAGATACCTAAAGGGTTAGTAGAGCTAGAAAGCATGTTCAGTTATAATGACAGTCACTTACATCAGCAGTCTACCACTAAGTTGGAAGAATTGGAGGAGGTAAACCTGGGGACTGAGTCATCCCCTAAGTTAGTATACATTGGAAAGAAATTACCCCCTCATGTCAGAATTAATCTTATTAATTTATTAAAAAGATATAAGCATGTTTTTTCTTGGTCTTATGAAGACTTAAAGGTGTATAGACAAGACCTTTTTCAACATGAAGTTCATTTACTTCCAGATGCTAAGCCTTTCAGACAGAAGCAGAGACCTATTAATCCCCTGGTAGAAACTAAGATCCAACAAGAGTTGACTAAGTTAAGAGAAGGGAGGATTATCAAACCTATAATACATTCTTCATGGGTCTCCAATCTGGTTCCAGTAAGAAAGAAAAATGGGAAAATTAGATTGTGTGTGGATTTTAGAAATTTGAATGTTGCCTCTTTAAAAGATAACTACTCTTCCCCAAATATGGAAGCTATGCTATAGAGAGTAACAGGTTGTGATCTTTTGTCCATGATGGATGGTTTTTTAGGATACAATCAAGTGTTAGTGAGAGAATTTGAACAGTTTAAAACTACTTTCACTACTCCATGGGAAACATATGTTTATGTGAGAATGCCATTCGGATTAAAAAATGTTGGAGCTACATTTCAAAGAGCCATGGATGTAGCCTTCAAAGAATTCATTAATATCATCATGGTGGTTTATCAAGATGATCTAACTTGCTTCTCCAAAAGGGCTAATGATCACTGTGGACATTTGGAAAAGGTGTGTCATTAAATCCCAAGAAATGTCATTTTGGGGTCACTGAAGGAAAATTATTGGGGCACATTGTCTCCAAGGAGGGGGTAAGAATAGACCCTAAAAGAATTGAAGCAATAAACAAAGTATTTGAACCGAAGAACGTTAAAGGTATTCAATCATTTTTAGGCAAAGTAAATTTTGTTAGAAGATTCATTGCAAACTTTGCAGAGATAGTGAAACCCATTGTCAAGTTGCTCAAGAAGGACACCAAGTTTTGTTGGGATCAAGAAGCCTCAAAGGCTTCTGATGAGATTAAAAAGGCCATTCAAGAAGCACCAGTGCTGAAATCTCCTAATTACAGTAAGCCCTTTTCTCTGTTCTCGTTTGCTTCATACCATACAGTAGCTGCAGTATTGTTACAAAAAGATAATGAGGGATATGAACATCCAATATCTTTCTATAGCAAGTCTTTGCAAGCAGCAGGAATTGAAGTATGAAACCATGGAGAAATAGGCTTATGCTTTAGTTAAAGCTATCAAAGCTTTCAGGCCATACCTTGTGAATGCAAAAATCATTGCTTATGTCCCACATGTTGTAGTTAAGGATATTTTGTCCCAATTTGAGGTTACGGGAAAAAGGTGCAGATGGATCAATAGAATCCAAGAATTTGACTTAGAAATAAAGATCACCAAATTGGTGAGAGGCCTAGGTCTGGCCAAGCTCATGACCGAATCTAATCTTCTGAATGTTGAGATAAATAATGTTGAAGTCAAAAGTACTTCAGTCACTAGTATTGAAAGGCAACCTTGGTATTCAGAGATAGTCTGATTTTTGAAAAATGCTACATTTTCAGAAGGAATGACACATAATCAGAGAAGGACTCTAGAATTGAAGTCTTAGAAATATGGTCTCATTCAAGGTGACTTGTTTTGGAGAAATAGAGATGGAGGGTTACTCATGTGTTTAGATGAATTCCAAGCAAAGAAAATACTGATTGAAATGCATGATGGAATGTGCGGAGGTCATTATTCTGCTAAGACAACTACTAGGAAGATAGTCTGAGCTAGGTATTATTGTCCTACCCTGTTCAAGGATGCTCATGAATATATCAGGAGATGTGACCCATGTCAAAGGTTTTCATCCAAACTAAAATATGAAGGAGATCTGCCCTTGAACCCAGTTACAGTGGAAGCACCTTTTGTCCAATGGGGGATAGACTTCATTGGAGAGATTGTTGAGAGATCAGGAAGAGGTCATAGATGGATCATAGTAGCCACTGATTATTTTACTAAATGGATTGAAGCCATTCCCACCAGAAGAGCTACAAGTAAAATTGTTATTTATTTCTTGATGGATTGTATCATAACTAGATTTGGAGTTCCTATGAAATTGGTAATGGACAATGCTATGACTTTCAGGTCAAAAGAGTTTGTCAATTTTTGTACTAGTCATGGGATACTTATATCTTACTCTTCACCTTATCATCCTCAAGGAAATGGGCAAGCAGAATCTAGCAATAAAAGCCTCTTGAATATTATTAAAAAAATCTTAGAAGAAAACAAGAGGTCATGGGATCAAAAGTTGAAACTAGCTTTGTGGGTAGACAGAATCACTGTCAAGAAGGCCATTGGGATGTCACCATTTGAATTGGTATATGGTACACAAGCCAGAGTGCCTGTAAACAATCTTCTTCCAGTGTATAGGTTCTTGCAAGCTGAGGACATGGATTTATCAGAGCCTATGGAGGACTGAATAATCCAGATGGTCGAAGTGGAAGAGATCAGATCTCTAGCTCATAAGAGAAATCTGAAGATCCAAATGCAGTCCAAGTACCTTTTTGATAAAAGGACATCATTAAGGAAGTTTCAAATTGAGGATATTGTTCTTCAATTGAATGCAAGAGGATAGGACAAGGGAAAGCATAAGAAATTTGAATCATTATGGATTGGCCCTTTTGTGGTCTGTGATCTAAATGGAAAGGATTCTTATTTTGTGAAAAATATGAATGATGAAGTCTAGGAATTTCTAGTGCATGGACAATTCCTGAAACATTATTTCTCTTGAATTCCATGCACAGTGGGTCCTTTGTTTGTATATTTTTTTTTTCTTTCCTGTTGTTTTGTTTGGGTCTGTGTTTAGGTCTGTTCTCCAGAGTTTTCTGAGTTTCTTGTGTTGACCTTGCGATCAACCATCCCCAGTCAGAGCCACTGTTATCACTGTTTAAGAAATGCATTTTCTTTTCCCATAATTGGCTAAGTTTTTTGAAATTCTAAGTCAAGCACACTATTAACTGCTTTAAATCTATGTTAAGTCTTTAAGGGTTTAAGGTTTTTGGTTTTAAAATTGCTCAAATGTCTAGTTAAAACCCTCTGGTTTCTATTCATCCGTTACTTTAATTCACTTAAGTAATGGGTTTTGGGGTCATATGAAGTGTTCCCCCTTGCCATTTACCTAGGTGGTCATTAAATAATCATAAAAAATTTATGCCTTATGTCTTTTTCCTTCTAATGTTGTCGGCCCAGTAAGTGTCATGCAGCTCTCAGATGGATCTACGGCTTTCGCCATTTCGTTAGGCGAAGTTGCGAGTGCTTTAAGACTTGCAAAATAGTGAAAGGAAAAGCATGTTCAATGGTGCACATTTGGTCTAGTTTAACAAGATTCCATCTCGCTTAAGATCTAATGGCTAGTGCAGCTTTGCAGGGGAGAGACACTCGAAAGATAGCTTTCATGAAACAGTGAAATGACATGGCATTCCAGGCAAGCGGTCCAGTTGGTTGAGATGGCAAGTAAGATAATGGCATGTGGTAGAAAGTCAAAGTAGTCAGCAAATTGGATCTAAGGATTAAAAGGTGGGTCCAATAGGATGAGTCATGTCATGGGGTGTGAAGTGACTTGGCAGATCCATGTGGCAAGGATGAAGTGGAATTCGGTGTTTTCTCTCAGCGAATAAAAGGTTGACATGTCAGTTCAGGAATGATTAGACACCAAGTGGATAAGCTAAGTCAGAGGGCCGACGTCTGCTGAACCGTAGTAGGTTGTTAAGCATCGAGCAAGTCAGCTCTAATCTAGCAGTCTACATGAGTTCGCGAAGGTAAAATGCTTGTTCTTTAAAACCTTTGAAATAGTGAAAGGTTTTTGGGGCCCGAAGAATAGATAAATCATGAAGGTAAAAGGGGATCAACTTTAAAAAGATCCAAGGGCTCACATTGTTTCATGGCTACAAATTAACCGAGCGTTAAGGCCTGCAAAATGGTGAAAGAGAAAAGAAGGTTCTTCCCGGCATAAAGCTTGATGGTGACATGTCGATTGACACATGGTTCCAAAAGGGATTGAGGGCACTAAGGTGTAACCAGCGGTTATAAGGGAAATATGAAATGTGGCTGACTCTGAATTAAAACTTGAAGAGTTTTCCAAGGCTAATGGCTGAGTGCCACATGGTATTTGGTAACCAGTGGAAGAGCAGGGTAAGTGATGCAAGCATAAAGGTCTCGCTTAAAGGATGGTCATCTCAGGATTGATCCAATGCTTCGCGTTGTTTCGTGGCCCAAAGTTGAAAGCGGGTTAAGCTATGTGAAAGAGCAAAAAATAGTTAGCCATCAAGATGAGGCGCGGTTAGTGAAAAGGTTGACTATCCAAGTAAGAGTTAAAGGCTGGGTGGTTAGAGTCTCATCTAACACCTAGCGTACCTTCATGAAAGAAAAGTGCCCGGCGGATAAAGCCCACGAAATGGAAAAAAAGAAGTAGGGCCTGATGCCAAGGCAAAGGCATTAAGTCAGTGTAAAGACTGATCAAGTTTCATTTGATCGGATGGCTGGCGTGATTTCGTTAAGTGAAATTGCTAAGATGTTATGCTCTACGAAATGGCAAAAGAACAAAAAGGAAAATACACATGCATGTTATGACCCGTTGGAGCGAAATTTTTGAATTCTTATATGAATTCAATTCTGAAGGGATGGCCGAAGCATGCAATATCAATATCGCAGTTAAGAGCCTGACTACCGTATATGATCTCGTATCAATTGAATGAAGCTATCATTCTAAACAATAGTTGTAGAGAAGCAGTTGCAGAGCTAATTTCTTAAGTTGTAGAGCTAATTTCTTTAGTTGCAGAGCTAATTTCTTCAAGCAAAAAATGAGTTCAAAGACCAGGAGTGGGACCCTGAGATCAAACAAGCTAATGAAGATTTCTTGGCTGATGATAACTTTGTCACATCAGGAGCTTTCATGCAATTTGTGTGGAAGTAGAACATTGATAAGTTTAATGCTAGGTGTGAAAAGAGGAAAAGTGAGCAGCCTCATAGAGATCCACCTATGGTGGAGGAAGAGATAAAGCAAGAAATGGTTGATGAGTTTAAGACCTTCACTCCTGAGCAAGGAAGAGACATGGTAGCACAAGCTGGGGTACTCATTCTCCCCGAATGGGACATAGCAGATGCCTTGGTTTTAGAGGTAAGAAAGGAGACTAAACCTATGGAGGGAGTCACTTTCAACAAAGACAATGCTGCACTGGTCATGTGGTCTCTCAAAAGAGATGAAAGTAATAGAAATAAGAACACCCCAGGGTCAAGTTACCTTGGTGGAATGATAGTAAAAAGAGTTCAGAGCACTGGGATAGTGGAAGCTACTAGCACTATGCTAGAGACTGCAAAGTTTAGTGTTGCAGTGGCAGAAAGGGAGGCTAAGGAAAAGGTAGATCTCCAGGTTAAGCTGGAGACAGTTTTGAAAGCCTATTATAGTGCCAAGGAAGAGGTAAGGGGTAAAGACAACATCATTGCCAAGCTACAAAGCTAGTTGGCAAGACAGTACCATCAAGGTGAGTCTTCAACACTGATGATCTCCTCTTCTCCTGCAAGACCTCCACCTGCTAGCCCCATTATTGAGTTCCCACCATCTCCAGCACCTTCTGGCTCTCAATTGGTTGAGATCACTCTTCATGAGTTGGAGGATTTAAAATAGGCTCAAGCCTCATATGCAAAGAAATATGAAGAAAGAGTAAGGGCTACAATTTCAAGTTTTGTCAACACCATGGGGGCCTCATTATTGTATAACAACATGAGTAAGATTCTAGATATGTGGAATGAACTTAATGGAGACAAGGCCATTTTAATGCCTATTTTTGACAAGTGGAAGCCTAAAGAATAGGATTTGGAGCTTATTTGTGTATCCTATGATGAAGCAGGGGTTGATCCTATTATCAAATCCACTTGTGATACCACAAAGGACCTAGTAAAATTAGCAGAAGGAATAGATAAGGTAGATAGGAAGATCAATTTGTACAAGAAAGAGTACACTGATCAAGTATTTGAATTAATTCTAGGGGGTTTTGCTAGCCCAGTTCAGTTGAAGGACAAACAAGTATGGCTTAAGGAATTAGAAGCCAAATTGTCAATTAGAATAAAAGGAATTATTAACACAGAAGATGCTTCCTTTTTTCTCATAACAATTGAGGAGATAGAGAGAATCAAATCTCATTATGGTTTTCTCAATTCAGAGGTTAACAAAATGAGGAATTCTTGGAAAAGGTTAGCCAAGGCAAAAGCAAAAGTGATTAACTTCGCATGGCCAGCTGATGATGTATACAATGAGTGGACAAGAAAATATGCCATACAGGATGTAGAGCAGTTAGAAGAGGTTGCAACTAGACAACAAGTAGAAGAAGCCGCGGAGGTTGAAAAGGACTTGTAACCACATTTGTAAAAGATTTTGTAACAAACTCTCCTAGGAAAGTCCGAAGCTTTGTATGCATCCATATTGTTATAAATGGATACCAGGACTAGTAGAAAGATGATTGCAAAGAATTGTAAGAAAACGTTGTAGAAATTTATCTGAGCTTTTCCAAGTTTTAATGGAATATTCGAAGGTTTCTTGTAATACTTTTTTGAAGAAAATATCAATATATAGACCATTGGTTTTGAGTTAAAACTTTGTGTTGTCTTCAAATGTGTTTTCAAGTGTTTAATATTTCATTCTAAATAATCCAGGGTTATTTCATTTGAATAGGGGTTGTAAGGCAACTTTCAGTAGATATGTTTCTTAGCTTTTCTCTTTAGGAGGGGAATTAAATATGCATGAATGACTTCTACTAGTAAATTCCTTGTGAGATATTCTGAATCTTGATGAGCGTAGTTTAATTTGGTATGAATAAATTCTTATGTGTGTCAGGCATATATAGGGATCTACAGAAGCTAAAGTAATGGGATATGTAGAGATATTTGATTGTGAGAGTATTGTTTGAACTTAGATGACTATGTGCCCTTGAATAAGGCACTGGTATAGATTGAGGTTGTCTATTACATATTTTGTAGGTCATACTGAACATGAGTACAATTTTCATCCCTTTGTTTCAGTTAGTTTTAAGGTGATTAGATCCACTGGTTTTTGGACTGGTTTGCTATGGATTTATCTTTGAAAAGTGTGAATTTAGTTCACAAAGGTAAACCCGCCTAGACTTTGAATAAGTCCGAAGTGTAGAAGGTTAGTCAAACCTTGTCATATGTTGTCCTAGAAGTTTCCTTCTCTTTAATATCACTTCTGCATATAGAGTTATCATGTCACTATAAGGATGTTAAAGTGAATCAGATTTTGAAGAAAATAGGTTTCTCTTTCTACTTCACAATATTACAATAAAATCATTACAAATATCTATAACTTTACCTCTAAAATGTTATAGCAGATTCTATGTGCTCAGAATAGATAACCTTTCTTATAGCATAGCTTGGTAACCCATATAGTAACTCGATAAACCCTTCTGTTTACTCTGTTCTTCAACTGTTCTCTAAAAACCTTCTCGGTGACCTCTGTGTCTCTATAACAGTCTTCTTACACACATATACACACCCCTAACTCATGCTGTATAAATAGATCTCTTAAGATGGTGATCCAATTTATTGCTTCGATCTTACAAACATGATTCCTCGAATGAATAATTATGCAAAATATTTCATTGGTTAGATTGATCTCAAAATCATACACAATTTTTTGGTGCAATTTCCAATGTGATAACAGTTAGATGTGCCTCGATCTTGTAACACATTTTCATATGCATGTCCAGGTTCAATTAATCTGGTAACACATTTCACTTGGTGTATATCAACTCGGTGTGTCATGTTTGTTGCTCGATAAAAAAGAAAAGATACTCGGTAGACAGCTCGGTGTATACTGCATTCTATGACTGATTTCCTCTGTAACCGACTAGACTTTGCATATCAACTTCTCTGTGTATACCGACTGCATGATTCAGTAGTGTTAACTAACTAGAGTATATAGTATGACTTTGAATATAAAAACTAATGGCAATTTGACAAGTAGTAACATTCACAAGTGTCAGCGCGTGGATATATAATATCTTTGTAATAGAATTGCATATGGCCTTTTAGGCCTATTTGTTGAGAATAAATCTGTTGTTGACATGTGTCTTTTGGCCTAAAGCTTATTGCTCCCTTTTTCTTTTATAAAAAGGAAAATCAAGGCCATTAGACGGGTTCAGATTTTTCTTATTCCTTGGGTTTTCCTTGTATGTTTCTAGTAGTGAGTCTATGTGAAGTGAGAAAGTTGTAAAGTCATTTATAGAGCAAATAAAGAAGTGTTTTAGTGTCAAGCTTTGTACAGGTTCTTGAAGGAGTATTTTTATTCAAATAAAAATAGAATTATGATTCTTTTCTCTCCATTGTATGATTCTATCAGTGTTTGAGTGAAATCAACCAAGGGTTTATTTTATTCAGTGCATTGTTGTGATGTATGTAGCTTTTAGTTTATTCTTCAACCCAAGGGGTCAATTAAATTGGTTAAATAGAGTTTTAGAATGACAGGGCTTGTGCAGAGATTTTAGATAAGTAGTTTGGGTTAGGATTGCAAATGAGATATACTATAAGGTAGTATTATCATAGATCTTATACTATTAGATGGAATTCTACCATATTTTCAGTTTGCATTTTGTATCTTCAAGTACCCAATGGAGTAAGACATTAATCATTGCTTGTAATTGTCTTTAAATATCAGCCTTGTTTCAATTTCATCAATGAATTGTTGTAATTTATTGATTATCAGAACATATTTCCAAGTTTCATATTTGTTTGAGCTGTCCCACCCATCTCATGCTCCAGGTAGGTTGAGGATTACTAAAGGATTTTCCATCCTTGAGCATTCTTCCTTTCTGTCGAGCCCTTTTATGAGATAATTTGCTTTGTTTCAGTAATTTTTTTAGTGTGGTGTAGAGATCAAGAAGTTCACTAAAGGGATTACCCTCTTAGATCTTACAGACCCTAAAGTGTAGAAGCATATGTAGAATCCTTGTCGCAGTTGGTCCAAGCCTGAAGGATATTGACAGTTGGAAGTGTCTTTCCATAGGTATTCAGAGGAATCAGCTTGGTCTCTGCCTTGTAGTAGTGTAAACCCATTTTCAAGAACCAACAGGTTATATGATGTGTCAATAATAGGTCATGTTATTGACCACCGAGACAGGATACAGATAGCTAAGTGTTTGGCAAGGTTTGGATCTACCGAGATAAGGTCCCACAGGATAAGAGAGCAAAGATAAAGCTTGAATCACCTATCCTGTGGAGATAAATGAAGATAGTTGAGACTGCACTAGATAATAAAAGTAACAAGAAAATTGCAAAGTAGGCCCCAGTTATTTTTTGAGTTGACCAGGTCAATCTGACAACTCACTTAGGTTCAACCGGGTGGAGGGGCTCTCAGTCGTTAGTGGGTGGATTTCCCCCCTTCCTCTTACCGGTCATAGGATTTTCAAATGTAGCAAGCAAGAGGTCATGGGATAAAAAAATTCAAAGGAGAGGAAGTATTCCTCCTTATCCTACAGAGTGGAATGATGACAACAGATGGGTCGCGGGATAAGAAAGAAAAACAAAAGGCTTTCTTCTTATCCCATGAAGGAAAACAAAGAAAAGAGAGATCCCATGGGATAAGGAGAAAACATAAACTACCAAGCATTTTGCTTATCCTGCAGGGTAAATTTGAGGACACAAATGGCCTGCGGGATAAGAACAAAGAAAGAAAAGACCTTAAGGCCTTATCCCACAAGGTTTAGCAAAGGTATCAAAGGTTTTGTGGGATAAGGAAACAAGAGTAAATCAAAGAAACTCTTATCCCGCAAGAGGAAACAAAGACACAAATGGTCCCGCGGGATAACAAAAGCAAAGAATCAAAGCAAAATTCTTATCCCGCGAGGTTAAAAGGGACCCATGGAGATGTTACAAGGTAATAATACAAAGTAATTAGAAGTAAACATAGCCAAGAATACGTGGACTCAGGGTGAAATTTCAGCCATGCACGTCGTTGGATCTTCATAAAGCCCAATTCGACAGTCATGTTTTGATCATCGATTCAGCCTGTTGGAGGCCTAGATGGAGAGATTCGCGTGAATCTCTTAGATCAATGGTCAACATTTGAATTCACAGAGGCCATGTTCTTTCTACTCAAGTCGATGCCTCATATCTGATCCGATCACTCTCCAACCACCAAATTTTCTCGTCCTTACTTCAGACATGACCTTGAAGTTGTTTTCAGACATCACCATGCCCTCTTTAATGCAGAACATGTTGGCCATTTGATGGAATTGATTATGTGTCGCATTGATGTTTTGTCATTGATGTCAACACTAGTTGTTTGGATTCTTTATCGGCACCCTTTTGGTTAACTTGGATCTGGCATGATCCAATAGAATCTGATATAATCTGGTCATGGAATTGGATTATTCATGATACTTATACTCATATTTGGTCAGTTGGTTTTGGTCTGGTGATTGCATGCTATCTTGCTTTCTTAGAAGATTGGTTTCTGGTTCCAGTGAGGGTTTCACTGACAGAGCTTTTGATGGAGATCTTTGATGAATTGCATAAGTGGTATTGGTGTAACATCTGATGGAGTTTCGGGATGTTTTTGGTGATCATATTCGAGACTTGGTGGTTGGAGATCATTGTTGAAGTGTGTGGACCTATACTTGGTCCTAATTGATCTAGGTTATGGACCGGCTTTAATTTAACATGTGGATAGGACCTATTGTTGTATTTTTGGGATGTCTTATGTGTTGATATTACTTGTTTTCTCTAAGGCCAACATGGTTTGTAATTATATAATTGGTTTATTGTCTTGTGGCCAACCTGATTGTTTATGGTCGAAGATTTGTATATATAGATGTAAGATCTCATTGTAGATCATCATGGTTAATGTAAGAGGTCATGGTCAAGGAATTTAATGTGTGAATAATGTAATATCATTCAGACAGAGGAATTCGTCGATCATTGGAGATCGAATTGGATTTATGTAAGAGGATTTAGTCCTCCATGGTGCAGGGGCACCTAGCCGTTTAGATGTATTATGAAGACAAACCACTTTTTTATTTATTTTTAATATTGAATTAATGATTGTAAGGTCACAAAAGACCATTTGTATAAAAAAATCATGTTGTAAAGTTTGATGAGCCATTTTGTATCAAGAGACCTAATAGGTCCTGATAGAGTCAATTGTGGTAAAAGTGTGAAGAACATCCAAACAAGTTTGAAATGTTTTAATTGGTCAAATTTAATCCATTATAACATTTTAGGTTTGTCCATGAAGGCTAGGATGAAATGTAGTGGTAATTTATCAAAAATTGTAAAAATTGCAAAGTTGCAACATTGCCAAAAAGTGTAACAAAAGTGTAAAAATGCAATCCATTGGTCATTAGGTGGTTAGATTAGTTAGGAGGAGTTGGAAATGGTTTATAAAACTATTTTTGGTCTAGATCAAGGGGTTATAGAAGTTTGGAGAGGATTTGACAAAGATTATCCATCAAACTCTCAAACTGTCATAAGGTTTTAAGGAATCTGCGACTGTCATAGATCCATGGAGGATCACATTTGGTGTAATTTTGATATGTAGATGTTTTTGAATGATATATTAATGAAATATATTTTAGATGAATCCTTTCTTATGCATTTTTGTGAAGTATTTGGCAAGATATGTTTGTTTTTACAAAAATTGTCAAAACCCTACCAAGGGTTACCCGTTTTGGCAGAATCCTCATAACCCTTTATTGAACCATTGGATCTAAAAATTTTGTACCTAGATAATATAAAGTCTGACTAGAGAAATTTTCTATATGATCAATATTTCAAAATTTATTAATGACTGTTTGTTACAGTTCATGGTGAAAAGCAGATTGGTGAAGTCAACAGTAGTCCAGTTGTAGTGTTTGGTATGGTCACATGAGGAAATATAATGAAGAAAGGACATATATTTTGGAAAGGTCTTTGAATCCTCTTTCCATTTCTTTTTGTCTAACTTAATCTGGTTAAGAATTAAAGAACTTGTGGTTATTTTTGTGAAAATAGTTTTTAAAGGATGAAACCCTGAACTAGGGTATCCCATGGCAATAAAGAATTTGTTCTCACCCTAAACTAGGGTATCCCATGGAAATAATGAATTTGTTCTCTCATGTTGTGGTGAATTTTATGATCTAAAATATTGAATGAAGGTCTATAGAGATGGAATATAACCTTTGAAAGTGGTTTTGGGTTGATTGGTGGCGTATGGTGGAAGTACTTGATAGACAGTCCTTGTGTAAAGATTATGTTGTGACTGCCTTGTAGAATGGATGAATATCATTTGTATTGTTACGTAATGATCAGATTGTGATTTTTGGAGTTGAGAAGATTGGTGTATCTTATTATATGCCTCTTGATTCAATTTGAAGGTCTTGTATTAGTTTTGGGTCAATAATACCCTTGAAGGTTTTATGGTTTGTGATAGATGCTCTGCATCACTTTGATGTTGAGCATAGGAGATATCTTTTGCAATTAAACACTTCTTTGGATTGTTGTCTAAATTTCTATGTAGTCAATGAGGCTCCTTTTGTGATGAGCAGTGTACTCTAGACTGTTGGCCTTCCTGCAAGTGCAAGCCCCTTTATTGTAATTCACATACTTACTGCAGAAATATTATCTGACTATGGGTAGGCTTCCCACTGTGGTTTTTCCCTTTACCAATTTTTCCACATACAAATCTTGGTGTTGTGTGGATGTCTTTTATTCTATGATTATTGTTTATGCTTAATTGGATTAATTGATATTCTGATATTATTGTTTTGGGTTTTGGTATTAAAGTTTAATTGCTAAAAGTTCCTGTAATCTTTGACAACTGATTCACCCCCCCCCCGCTTAGTTGTCTTCCAATTATCTGAACTGTCTAACAATTGGTATAAGAGAGGTCCTCTCTACATAAATATTAACCACTTGAGGAAGATCTTATTGGGACTAATAGTTCAAGTTCATCCAATTCTTCTTGAGCTATCTTTCAAAGGGATATCCTGAGGCTTGATGGACCAAATTACACAGTATGGAAGATTCAGATGGAGACTCATCTGAGATGTCTTGGAAAGGAGATTTGGGAGATCACATAGAATGGTGTCACACCCTATAATCCAAAATCTAGCAATCCTCCTTTGGAAAACTTGGACAAGGAGCTTGAGAATGATTGTAGAGCAAGAGAAGCCCTCTTGTGTGCACTTTTTGATCAACAAATAATGGGATTAATAGACGAAACATCTGGAAAGGCTATATGGGATAAGTTGGAGACTCTTAATGAAGGTGGCCCTATAATTAATATTGATAAACTTGATGGTTACTGGGTGAGATATGAAAACCTGAAGATGGAAGAAGATGAAAGGATTACTGCCTTCATGGAAAGGGTAAATGAGATTATTATGGGAATTAAATGTTGTGGTGGAACACTAAGTGAAGGTGAAATTATTTCTAAAGTCCTAAGAGCCCTA
Source organism: Cryptomeria japonica (assembly GCF_030272615.1). Taxonomy (NCBI): domain Eukaryota; kingdom Viridiplantae; phylum Streptophyta; class Pinopsida; order Cupressales; family Cupressaceae; genus Cryptomeria; species Cryptomeria japonica. Next base: position 129,458,848 of record NC_081410.1, on the reverse strand, counting down.
CCACCATCTTACAAAATGAAGGTTGTTGCTATTAATGAGTTGATAAGAATGGCTAATACATCTATCAAAAGAGATACTTTGGTTGGGAAACTATCTTCTTTTGAGCTTGAAGAATTTGGACCTTCTAGAGTTGTGAAAACTAAACCTACTTTTCATGCATCTACATCTGCAACCGGTAAGCAAGACTAGAAAGCTTTATATGAAAAGGAGTTAGAAGATATGAAGAGAGAAGATCATGATTTTGAGCAACTTGAAGCACTATTTTCTAGAAGAGTACCAAAAGGACCGGTAGGAAGTAAATATGAAGGAAAAACACCTTTTAAATGCTTTACATGTAACAAGATTGATCATTTTGCATCTAGATGTCTTGAAAGGAATTCAAGATTTGAAGAAAAAGTTAAAAGATCATTTAAGCCCAACCCTCGATATCAAAACAAATATAAATACAAGAAAAATAGAGACAAATCATGCTACATAGTGGATGAGGAAGGCATTATTGATTCAGATGATGAACCGGTAGAAGACTCTACTAGTGGATCAGACAATGGGAAGTAATGGGTGTTCCTGGCTATCAAGGAAGATGATCCAACACTGGAAGAGAATGTACCTGAAGAGAAGGCACCTGCTGCTAAAATTGAAGACAAGGATGAATGGGTAACTGACAGTGGTTGTTCACATCATATGACTAGAGATAAAGGGAAGATTTTGTCTTTGCAAGAATTTGATGGTGGACTAGTTAGATTTGGAGATGACAAGGCATGTATGATTAAAGGAAAAGGAACTATATCATTGGATGGTAAGAACAATACTGATAATGTTTATTACGTTGAAGGTTTGAAGCATAATCTTTTGAGTGTAGGACAATTTGTTGTTAAGGGATTTCAATTACAGTTCAAGGATGCAAAATGAAAAATCATTAATAGATCTAGCTTGGAGATTGCAACCGATACATTCACTAAAGGTAATATATTTCATTTGAACTCCAGTGAGAAGACATGTTTGATTACACATATTGATGAGAGTTGTCTATGGCATAAAAGGTTGTGTCTGATAGTTCCGATACTTAATATAAGTACAGATCCAATACCCAACAAGATGAGAGGGGGGGTGAATCATACAAACTTAATCTTCCATAAAAACATCAGATTCAACCTCAGTAACATATACTTTAGTAATATAACCAAAACTGCTAAACATACAAACTCAAAAGCATATAAACATCATAAACCTCATAACACTAGATTTAACGTGGAAACCCAAATAGGGAAAAACCATTGTGGGATTTCAGACCCACTAAGAAATATACTCTTCTAGAGTATGCTTGGTTAAAAGCAAATCCTGTTAAAGATTACAAACACATTGCTAGATGTGACCCGGTTAAGGGATTTCCCTCGGATCTGTTAGGATCTTCACCTTGTTAGAAGTGACCTTGTTAAAGGATTTCAAACACTCAATCAGAATGTCACCTTGCTAGAGGGTTTTACAAATAAGACTATTAAGTCCACTCGGTTAAGAGATTTTCTATCACTTTCACAAAATAACAGTAATAAAAATCTATCTGCAACTTCACATCTAAAATGCTAAAGCAGATTCTTATTTGTTCAATATAATCTAGACATAGAACTAATCTTGTTCATCTACTGGGCTTCTATACTCTGTTATTCAAAATAGGTCTTCAAGCTTCAGTGCTTGGTAATCACTATGTAGCATCCCTGTGCATACACTTTCCCGCATACATTGTTTATCAACAGTTCCCTATTTATAAACAATTATCTAACCACTTAATCTCCTTGATCACATTTCCCATGATCAATCATAGCCATCAGAGCTTCAAACTTTGACCAGGTTCAATGTATCCTTCAATTTGAAAATGTTTTACCTCGCCTTGGAACTTGCATATATTTCTTGGAATTTGTGCTAGGGTATTGTGGTTCAATCTGAGCTGTAGATCTTCCTACCGATCTTCCATTGCCATAGATTCTTAACAAACTATATTTACAGCATACCAATCATTTAATCAGTTCCAGCTCATCAGCTTCCTTCATTAAATAATGCATGTAAACATTTGATGCATTCTGTTACAACTCACTTACAACTCGGTAAATACTAAACTTCACTTGGTAGACATTTCACCTTCATTAACCGATAGTGATAACCTTAGGTTTTACCAACTAGGTTCTTTGCTTGGTAACATAGTATAGTATTAACCTTACAATTTACAACATATGTATGATGTTAAAACAATCTAAACATCATGATCTCATCATTGTCTGACTTGGTAATAGTTTCCCATTGAATACCTTATTCATCTTCGTATTCATCATAATATTTCCTGTGTCTTTTACCGACATCTTTATATTCTTCAAATCATACTTCTCAAGATATGGCAACATCATACTGAATTAGAAAATCAATTTCTTGACATCAATGACAAAATAATAATAATATTAAGATAGTAAACATCCTTAATCAGTTATATCCATAATCATCAACAACCTTCTCAATATCCTTATTGAAATGTCAACAATCCTTCATTGTCTGTTATAATGCTAAATTGCCAACAATCTCCCCCTTTGGCATTGATGGAAAAACCAATTGATTTGACCTTAAAAGATTCAGATTGTTGTGATTCTGAAATGCTAAAATGCTCTCTTGCTATTGATAGATTTTCTCCCCCATACATTAGACTTCTCCTCTTTTTCTTCAGTTTTTTGTCCAATCTCCAGTCTTCTCCCCTTTCTCAGTTTTCTCCCCCTTTAACAACAATGCCAAAAAAGTAAAGAACTCAAACATAATTTCTTCCTATATGAAGTAAATTCCTGATATAATGTGTCAATTCAGTTTCGGTTAGAGAATTTTGTCTCTAATTCCTATTCCCTGTATGGTATCCTATATTGTTTCCTGTAATATTTCCTGTACACCTTTAGAAAACATCCTAAAGTGTGTAAGTTAGCATCAACTCCTAAAAGATGTTTGATAGAGTCATCAAATTGATGCTTTCACCGAACTTGATCAGTGAGTAGAAGATAGGGGTAGGACCCCTAACTTACTTCTAAGATATTCAAAAGTGTCCCTTGGTAGTGGTTTGGTGAAGATATCTGCTATTTGTTCCTTTGTGCTAACATATTCCAACACCACTTTCTTCTCTTGATCTTCTTCTCTAAGATAATTATATTTGATAGAGATGTGCTTTGTCTTAGAGTGCATAATAGGATTTTTTGAAATATTAATAGCACTAGTATTGTCACAGAATATAGTTACTAGCTCGGTAACTTTCTCATTTATACCTTCCAACAGTTGTTTGATCCATGCAATGTTAGTACAATTCAATGTTGTAGCAACATATTCAGCTTCTGTTGTTGACTATGAAACACATCCTTGTTTTTTGCTAAGCCAACTCACTAGTCTTTCTCCTAAAAAGAAAGCTCCTCCACTTGTGCTTTTTCTGTCATCAATGTTGCCTGCCCAATCAACATCAGTATAAACTTTTAAATCAAAATCATTTCCTTTCTGATATACTAAGACATAATCCTTAGTGCCTTTCAAGTATCTAAAAATTCTTTTGATTGTTGTCATGTGTGTTTCTTTAGGATCTACAGAGAATCTTGCAACTATACCTACTGCATGTGTTATGTCTAGTCTGCTATGAACAACATATTGTAGCTTTCCAATCATGGATCGATAAAGTGTCTCATCAATAGATGTAGATTCATCATTCTTTGATAATTTACAGTTGGTAGTCATAGGAGTACTTACTGGTTTTGAATCCTCCATTCCAAATTTCTTCAAGATTTCTTTATGTACTTGGATTGAATAATGAAAATCTCATTTTTCATTTGCAGTATCTGTAAACCTATAAAATACTTTATCTCACTGATTAATGACATCTCAAATTCTTTTCTCATTTCATTTCCAAAGTTCTTACATAGAGAGTCATTTCCACAAAATATAATATCATCAACAAATATGGCTGAGATCAATATTCCATTTTCATCATTCTTCATGTACATATTGTTGTTCTCACTTGTCCTTATAAAACCAATCTTAATCAAATAAGAGTGCAATCTTTCATACCATGTTCTAGGTTCTTGTTTCAAACCATATAAAGCTTTGTTCAATTTACATACCTGATCTTTATTATTGTCTTCAACAAATCCTTCAGGTTGTTCAATAAAAACTTCTTCTTCTAATATTCCATTCAGAAATGCAAATTTGACATCCATTTGATATACCTTGAAGTTTTTGAAAGCAGCATATGCCAACAATGTTCTTACTCCTTCAAGTCTAGCAATAGGTGCAAAAGTTTCACCATAATCAATTCCTTCTTCTTGAGCATAACCTTTGCAAACTAGTCTTGCTTTGTTTCGAATGACCTCTCCTTTTTCATTTAGCTTGTTTCTGAAAATCCACTTTGTACCGATTACATTTTTGTCCTTTGGTCTTGGGATTAGTGTCCATGTGTCATTCTTCTTGATTTGATCAATCTCTTCTATCATAGCATTTATCCAATCTTCACTGTTAAATGCCTCTTTCACTATTCTCGGTTCAAATTCAAACATCAAACATGTGTTCTGTCTTAGTTTGTTCCTTGTCATCACTGGATCATCCGTATCTCCTATAATCTGACTTGGTGCATGATGTCTTCTGACATACTTGGCTAGTACAGGCTCGAGAGGCTCTGTATGATCTTCTTCATCACTCGGTAACTGGATATTCTCTTCATTTTCTTCAACAGTCTTCTCGGTAAGACTTGTCGGTTGAACATAGACAAATTCATCATAGTCTTCTGGTTCTTTGGAATTTCTTTCATCATTTCTTTCTAAAAATTCATCAATCTTCACATTTGCACTTTCTACTATTTTGTTAGATGATTTGATCAGACATTTAAATGCTTTGCTTCTAGAAAAATAACCTAGAAATGTTCCTTCTTCACTCTTCTGATCAAACTTGCCATTTCTATCATCTTTGTGAACATAGCATCTACTTCCAAAGATTTTAAAATAGATTACATTAGGTTTCTTGTCATACCAGATTTCATATGTGTCTTCAAAGTACCTTTCTTCAATTGTACTCGGTTTAGGGTGTAAACTGTTGTGCTTATTGCTTCTCTCTAAAATGTTTGTGACACTTTCTTTTCAATCATCAGTGTTCTAGCACAATCCACAATAGATCTATTTCTTCTCTTAGCTATTCCATTCTACTGTGGAGTTCTCGGTGTAGAGACTTGTCTTTTAATACCATGATCATTGCAGAATAAGTTGAATTCATCAGATGTGAACTCTCCTCCTCTATCTGATCTAAGACATTTCAGTTGTCTTCCTATTTCATTTTCAACTCTTTCCTTGTACCATTTAAACATTTGAAAAGCTTCTAATTTATCTTTTAAAAACATTACTGACATCATCCTTGAATAGTCATCCACAAATAATATGAAATATTTATCACCATAATAACTTTGGACTTTCATAGGACCACAAAGACCAGTGTGCACAAGATCTAAAATTCCCTTAGAAGTGTAAGACTTACTTGTAAAGCTTTATCTTGTCATCTTACCCATCTGGCATCCTCGGCACATAGCATTCTCAGGCTTTTCAAGACTCAGTAGACCTCTTACTCGGTGCTTCTTACTTATTTTGATCAGATTATCAAAATTTACATGATAGAACCTTTTATGTCATAACCAGGTATCATCTATCTTTGCATACAAACACTTGTTCTGAGTTGAGTCAAGGTGAAATGTGTTACCTTTTGTTTGTGTCCTAGTAGCAGCTAACTTTCCATTCTTGTCATGAACTTTGACAATTCCTTTCTGAAATTCTATTCGGTAACCTGTGTTGTTTAGTTATGCTACACTCAACAAATTTTATTTCAAACCTTCATCCCAATAAATATCATTACATCTTGCATTGTCAAAAAGTGTTATAGATCCTTTACCTTTCAGCGAACATGGTGCATCATTACCAAATCTAGCATAGCCTCCATCATAATCTTCTAATATAACAAACTTGTGTTTATCTCCTGTCATATGATGTGAGCATCCACTATCTATGATCCAAGAATCATTAGTGTTTATGTGAGATATTAGGGCTTTTTCTTCATACTTTTCTTCATCTGATCCATCTTTGATAGCCACATAAACTACTTCCTCTGTATCAATTTCATCTGATTTATCATCGTTGGATTCCTCATCAGCTATTAAGCATGTCTTTCTATCTCTTCTTCTAAAGTCTCAATGTCCTCTGTAATGATTATCTTTTTGTCTGTCATCTCGGTAATCTCTCTTTTCACTAGATTCTCTGTCAAGATAGTTAGAAGACATATGTCTTATTTTGTCACAATTGAAACATTTCAAAAGTAGTTTTCCTTTATACTTACATTTGCCTCTCGGTAACCTTTTGGCTAATAGTGCTTCAAACTCTTCTTGCTTTCTGATTTCCTCATACAGTTTGTGTATTTCTTCCATGTTCTTACAAAATCTTTCACTTGCTCCACTGTGATCTCCTTCAGAGTACTTATACTTTCTTTCATTGTAATCATTAGATTCATCAAGATGAAAAGAACTAAATGCGGATTCAACTTTATTTACCGATGACCCACTATTATCAAAATTACTTAACTCAAAAGCATGTAGCTTACCAATAGTAGCATCTAAAGAAACTGGCATATTAGGTACAGACCTCAATTCATTGATTGTAGAGACTCAGATTGCATAAGCTGGTAGAAGGGTTCTTTACAACTTACTTGTTATATCCTTTTCTTCAATAGTTGCACCTGCTCCTTTGATTTGATTGACAATCTCCTTTAGTCTTGTACTATACTGAGTTATGTTCTAACCTTCATTCATCCTCATAGATTCAAGTTGTCCTCTTAGACTATCTACTTTTTCTCTTTGAACATGTTCATCACCATTTTACACAGATATGAGCTTATTCCACATTGCCTTTGCATCATTGCAACCTTCTAGATCATTAAACTCTGAATCGGTCAATGCAAATGTTATTTCAATCATTGCTTGGATAAGTTCTTGCTTTGCCTTTATCTCTTCCATTGTCAATGGATAGGTGCTCGATGTGATGAAATAATTATCTAAATAATGTACAACATATTCTCCAACTCGTGATAGGTGCAGCTTCATCCTTTTCTGCCATGTAGAGAAACTTGACTTGTTCAGCTCCAGTGCATCCCTCCTATACATCTTTGGATCTTTGCCTCAGGTGCCTTTAAACTTTTCTTCTGAAGTCTAATGCTCTGATACCAATTGATAGTTTTGATACTTAATATAAGTATAGATCCAATACCCAACAAGATGAGAGGGGGGGTGAATCATACAAACTTAATCTTCCATAAAAACATTAGATTCAACCTCGGTAACACATACTTTAGTAATATAACCAAAACTGCTAAACATACAAACTCAAAAGCATATAAACATCATAAACCTCATAACACCAGATTTAACATGGAAACCCAAATAGGGAAAAACCACTATAGGATTTTGGACCCACTAAGAAATATACTCTTCTAGAGTATGCTCAGTTAAAAGCAAAACCTGTTAAAGATTACAAACACATTGCTAGATGTGACCCGGTTAAGGGATTTCCCTCAGATCTGTTAGGATCTTCACCTTGTTAGAAGTGACCTTGTTAAATGATTTCAAACACTCAATCAGAATGTCACCTTGCTAGAGGGTTTTACAAATAAAACTTTTAAGTCCACTTGGTTAAGAGATTTTCTATCACTTTCACAAAATAACAGTAATAAAAATCTATTTGCAACTTCACATCTAAAATGCTAAAGCAGATTCTTATTTGTTCAATACAATCTAGACATAGAACTAATCTTGTCCATCTGTTGGGCTTCTATACTCTGTTATTCAAAATAGGTCTTCAAGCTTCAGTGCTTGGTAATCACTATTTAGCATCCATGTGCATACACTTGCCCACATACATTGTTTATCAATAGTTCCCTATTTATAAACAATTAGCTAACTGCTTAATCTCATTGATCATATTTCCCATGATCAATCATAGCCATCATATCTTCAAACTTTGACCAGGTTCAATGTATCCTTCGATCTGAAAATGTTTTACCTCACCTTGGAACTTGCATATATTTCTTGGAACTTATGCTAGGGTATTGTGGTTCAATCTGAGTTGTAGATCTTCCTGTCGATCTTCCATTGCCATAGATTCTTAACAAACTATATTTACGGCATACCAATCATTTAATCAGTTCCAGCTCATTAGCTTCCTTTATTAAATAATGCATGTAAACATTTAATGCATTCTGTGACAGCTCGGTTACAACTCAGTAAATACTAAACTTCACTCGGTAGACATTTCGCCTTCATTAACCGATAGTGATAACCTTAGGGTTTACCAACTAGGTTCCTTAGGGTTTACCGACTAGTTTCTTTGTTTGGTAACATAGTATAGTATTAACCTTACAATTTACAACATATGTATGATGTTAAAACAATCTAAACATCATGATCTCATCATTGTCTGACTCGGTAATAGTTGCCCATTGAATACCTTATTCATCTTCTTATTCATCATAATCTTTCCTATGTCTTTTATCGACATCTTTATATTCTTCAAATCATACTTCTCAAGATATGGCAACATCATACTGAATTAGAAAATCAATTTCTTGACATCAATGACAAAATAATAATATTAAGATAGTAAACTTCCTTAATCAATTATATCCATAATCATCAACAACCTTCTCAATATCCTTATTGAAATGTCAACAATCCTTCATTGTCTATTATAATGCTAAATTGCCAATAGTGTCATGTAAATTTTGATTGCATTGTGAAGATCAGTTCAACTAAGGCAGTTAGGGATATACCTAAGATTATTAAGCCCTATAATCTAGTATGTAAATAATGTCAAATGGGTAAACAGGTCAGAACCTGTTTTAGGAGTATATAAGATAAATCAAATGTTGTTCTTGATCTTATTCATACTGATTTGTGTGGCCCTGCTAGAGTTAAAAGTTTTCATGGTGATAGATATTTTATGCTAATCATTTATTATTATTCTAGAATGATGTGGGTACTTTTTTGAGAGAGAAATTTGAAGCATTTGAAAAGTTTAAAATCTTTAAGGCTAAAGTGGAAACTGAGACAGGATTGAAGATTAAATGTTTGAGATCAGATCATGATGGAGAATTCACATCCGGTGAGTTTACTAACTTTTGTGAAAAACATGGTATAAGAAGACAATTTTATGTTCCCCAGACACCTCAGTAGAATGGAGTTGTAGAAAGGAAGAACAAAACTATCTTGAATTTTGCTAGAACAATGATGATGGAAGCTAATCTACCTCATATCTACTGGAGAGAAGTTGTGAGTACAACAGTTTATACATTCAATAGAGTACATATCAAAAGAGAAACCGGTAAGACACCTTCTGAATTATGGTTTGGTAATACACCTACAGTTAAGTATTTCATAATTTTTGGTAGTGAATGTTATATCAAGAGAGATGATACTATTGGAAAATTTGATTGTAGATGTGATGAAGACATATTTCTTGGTTATTCTAATGAAAGCAAAGCATATAAATGTTATAATAAGAGATTGTAGAGAATTGTGGAGAGTGCTAATGTCAAAGTAGATGAGATGAATAGAAGCCAAATAAGAGTTAATGAGAAGGAATTGACAGTGGAAATGATTATATCTAAAATGATAGCACCTTTACCAGAATAGAGAGTTGACCCAGTTACTCTGGCAACATCAGATGATTCTATAGTAACTGAAGAATAGGGAAGAGGAACAGAGAGTCAAAAGACTCCTAGGTATGTGAGATTGAATCATTATGAAGATCAAATCATTGGGGGTAAGAGCAATGGAGTGATGACAAGAAGAAGACTAGCAACTAATGAGGTATGTTTAATTTCACAAGTTGAACCGATATCAATAATTGAAGCATGTAAAGATGAATACTAGTTGAAAGCTATGGAAGAAGAATTAGATCAGATTGAGAAAAATAACACATGGACTTTGGTTCCCCAGCCTAAAAAATAAAAATTTTATTGGAACTAAATGGGGTTTTAGAAATAAATTGAATGAGGATGGTCAAGTTATAAGGAATAAGGCTAGATTGGTTTGTAAAGGATATTCTCAGAAGGAAGGAATTGATTATAGAGAGACTTTTTCACCTATAGCTAGGATTGAAGCCGTAAGATTATTTCTTGCCTATGTTGCTTATAAAAACTACAAAGTTTATCAGATGGATGTTAAATGTGCATTTTTGAATGGGGATCTTAATGAGGAAGTTTAGATTGAGTAACCTTATGCTTTTTCACTATCAAATGATACATATATGGTTTGCAGGTTAAGGAAAGCTTTATATGGATTGAAACAAGCACCTAGAGCTTGGTATGTGATGAGTTGAGACATTGTCATATTTCTATCCTCAGAACTCTTGAGCTTTTGTCATCTGTTGATTTGCATAGAAGTAGTGATTTATTAGAATTTTACTATATGTATTCCATATGTTAGCTTGAACCTATTATATCATGTTTTATCTTTGCCAGTTTATTCTTGCAACCATGCCATTTATTCCTACAACCATGTGATTTATTCTTGTTGCCATGCAGATTGTTTAGGGCAATATCATATGTGAAATTAATAGGTGTCCTGATTAAATAAAATGCATATGTATGTTCTTGTGTGTTATTTCTTTTGTAGTGCAGGGAATAAATGATGTTGCGGTGGATGTTCGCCTATCATGCCAATTGAAGGAAAGGATACTCAAGAAGATGACTAAAGATCGAACAACAAAAAAACTGAGAAGCGTAAGGAATGGCATAAGAGGAGAAATCAAGCAATACTACCAATCCTTTGACTATTCCTACAGCCAAACCAAAATAGAATAATTTTTGTTTATCAGCATTGAATTTATCTAGTATTGTTTTTATGAATTTATGCAGAGATTTTCCTATAACCTTTCTATAGCTTCAATTCTTGCTTATCTTTTCCACATAATGTTAGTTGTTGCAGTAATGTAGAATAGCTATCGCAGGAACTTAGTGCATATATAGTGTAAACCCATTTCAAGTATTACGTCCCTGGGTTGACAATCAAATGAACACTAGCTATGGAAATAGTGACTTTACCAAATGAATGTCCAACCTTTGGGTTGAGACTTCAACTGGAGTTATTATTCTTATTGTTGGGTTGAACATTTTTGGCATCATTGTCGGGGATGGTGTCAAACTAAGAACCTATTATGGTTATTGTCTTTTTAGTTTTGAGTTAAATGTTTTTTGGCATACCTGATTGTTCAAAAAAATTTCATGAATCTGCATGCATAGGTGAAGAAGAGATGTTCTAGGTAGATTTCTACCTAGTGATCCTAATCATGCAGAAAATAATTCCTCAGATATAAATCCTTATGTTGAACTTTATCAAACCCCAGAGAATTTGAACCATCCTAGATCTGAATTTACAGAAGGTAGTCTTCAGTTCTTCTTTGGACCTCAAGAAAAATAATTTCATATAGTAACTCCCCTCACAAGTCCAATGCAAGGAAACCCACCTCCTAGTGGAAATAATTGACCACCACCACCTTTGGACCTAACATTTGAGTTCCACATATCTGATCAACATGATAATGCTAATCTTAAAAACATTCCAGCTTCTTCCCTCCCTAAAATCTATGGATTGGTGACAGAGGATCCATACACATTTCTGTTTGAGTTTGATGTTCTCTGTAGGAGTTTTGACTATACTATAGATGCCCATAGACTCAAAATATTTCCTACCACCTTGAAGGAATCATCTTTAAGATGGTTTATGAGCTTGGTTAGTAGCACAATCAATAAATGGGATGAGATGAAATGATTGTTTCTTGCAAAATATAAAGATTATTGTAGAGGCACTGATCGTCATGGGGATGATATCTTTAGAATGACATAGAAAGAAGATGAGAGTCTTCAAGATTATCTGGAGAGGTTTCTATTTAGTGTCAAAAAATCCAAACATAGTACTCTAAATAAAGATTCCCTCAAGTTGATACTTTTTAGGGGAATCAATGATGAATGCACTGATTCTTTGGATCTTATGGGAGGAGGTGACATTACACAATCCACATGGGCTGAAATAGGACAAATTTGTAAGAAGTATTTCAGAATTGCTTCTAAAAAGAACAGGTGTTTCAAGCTAGGAGCACCTTCATCAGCATCTGGTACTGGAGTTTCTAGAATGGGATTTAGCCATTTATTGAAGGACTTTAAGGAGGACATTATAAATAATATGGCTGCTCAGTTGGATACACTTTCAACTAAGAAGAAGCATGAAGAAGCTGATGCATTTCTTGCAAAATTTTGCCCTCACTGTAGACAGCGAAAGAAGGATTGCAGATGTAAAATGGCTGCAAATATTGAGGTTCCTAACTTTAAGCCAATACAACATGAGGATGAGCAAGTTTTCTATGTTTCTCAAAGAAGGCCACATTTCCAAAGACAAGGTATGCCTTTGGATCCACTTTCTTTTTCTGGTTATAGTGGAAATTCTTATGTACCAAATAACCAGTGGCAATCACCATATGCTCAAAATTTTGGTAATTATCAAAACTGGTATGGTTCTCAAGGCCAAGGGCAGCATTTTTCTAATCAAATTCCACAGTGGCAGCAGCCACAAGGGAATTGGTGTCCACCTCAGGGCCAAGGAAGTTAGTTTCAAGGGAATTGGCAACCTACTCCTCAATGGAGGGGGAGTCAACCATGGATTGCCCAATCTTCTAGTTATCAAAAGCCTATTTAGTAGCCATAGCCGCCTACAATAATGCATCCCCCTACAGCCATTGTTGTCACACCTAAAACAATGTAGTTGTCCACTCAACCAATGCCAAATCCTAATATTAAATCTCAACAACAACAACAACAAGCTTATTCAGCTGATCTTAATCAATACCCAACCTATTCTCTATCCCTAAGTGATATTCTCCTCCGATGTGGGACAACTCTGCTTAATCCATCTCCTCCAGTTATCACTAAGGTACAAGAAGAACAAAAAATCTCTAATCCAACAGATACAATACCTCTAAAGTAGATATTACCACCATTTCCAAAGAGATTGCAACAAAAGGAAGTTTGCATAGAACAAGAGCAAGGTTTCTATATTATAGATCAACTGAAACATGTTTGTGTTAAAATTCCATTATTGCAAGCAATAAAAGATATTCCTATATATAGTAAGGCACTGAGAGAAGCATGTCTAAAAAAACCTGGCAGGAAGAAGAATGATCTACAAATAGTGCATGTTATGGGTTAATTGGCAGATATTATGTTAGGAAAGGTTGCAATTCTAAAATATTCTGATCTAGGTAGTCTTGTTGTAAGTATAGTCATTAATGACAGCCAGATAAGAAATGTTTTAATTGATTTAGGGGCAGCCATTAATGTGATGACAAGAGAAGTAATGAAACAACTTGAAATCAATAGTCTAAGGCCTACACCCATAGTTCTACAACTTGTTGATAGCTTTATAGTGAGACCTGATGGTATGATTGAAGATGTGGTGGTTATTTTGGATTCCTGGGAATACCTTGCAAACTTTATGATTCTATCTCCAAAGGCAACACTGGGAGGATATCCAATGATTTTGGGAAGACCTTGGCTTGCCACAGCTGATGCATATATTGGATGTAGATCAAGGGATATGACTATTTAAAATGAGAACTCTACAAAAACATTAGCTTTGTATTCTCCTGCACAACCCTAGTTTGATCAAGAACAAGTCATTTGGCCTATTTCGGGAGAAGAATTTGAGGGAGTTGACTCTATTAATCACCTTATGATGATTAATCAAGGTCCATTCATGCAATTACATGATGAAGACTCAATTCTTTATATTTTTTTTATAAATGAGTTGATACAAGAACAACAATTGTAGGAGTTGGTACCAAATATTGCAAATTTAGACTTTCCTGCAGCCACTAATGTATTGCATACTCTGTTGCCGCAAGAAGTCTGTACTTCTCATTTTTCTAATATGTCCCAGATTGATCTTACTATCAAGATAGAAGTTGATTTAAATAAATATTTGAATATCAATAGAGATCTTTCAAATACTCAAAAAAGGGCCCTTGTGGACTTGTTGAAATGTCATAAAAATGCTTTTGCATGGGATTACAAGGTTATGCATGGAATAGATCCAATAGTTTGCACCCACCATATTAATATAAAAGAAGAATGTTGCCCACTCAGACAACCACAAAGAAGAATCAATCTTGCATTAAAAGAAATAGTTAAAGAAGAATTGCAAAAGTTGTTAAAGGTCAGGTTTATCTATCCTATCTTTGATAGCCAATGGGTATCACCTTTGGTAATAGTTCCTAAGAAAGGAGGAAAATGGAGGGTATGTGTTGATTATAGAGCCTTGAACTTAGCAATAAGAAAATATCATTTTCCATTACCATTTGTGGATCAGGTATTGGATTCTTTGGCTGGTAAAAGATATTTTTCATTTCTTGATGGATTTAGTGGTTACAATCAAATTTAGATAGCCCCAGAGGATCAAGAAAAGACAACATTTACTTGTCCTTGGGGTACATATGCATATTATGTTCTTCCTTTTGGGTTTTTTAATGCTCCAGCCACTTTTCAAAGAGAAGTGATCAGTATCTTTTCTGATATTTCTCAAGACATCATGGAAATTTATACGGATGACTTTATAACTTATGGTTTTGAATTTGAACAAGCATTGGGGAACCTAAAAAAAATTTTGCAATGATGTGAGGACTATAGTTTGTCATTAAATAGTGAGAAATGTTTCATCATGATGCAGGAAGGAATAGTCCTTGGTCATCATATCTCAATAAAAGGAATACAGGTGGACTCAACAAAGATTGAAGTCATTTAGCATATCAATGCCCATGTGAAGCAAAAAGATGTAAGAAGTTTCCTTGGTCATGTTAGATACTATAGAAGGTTTATCAAAGATTTCAGCAAAATTGCAAGTCCCTTATATTCACTGCTTACCAAGGATATGGAATTTAAATGGACCTCTGCATGCAATGAAGCTTTCTTGAAGCTTAAGCATGCCTTTATCCAAGCACCAGTTCTTAAAGGCCCAAATTGGTCTTTACCATTTCAAATTCATACAAATGCATCTGATTATGCAATAGGGGTAGTATTAGGACATAAGATAGACATCTTGGAAAGTGCAATATATTATATTAGCAAGAACTTACAGGGGCCTGAGTTGAATTAAACAGAACTAAAAGGAAATGTTATCTGTTATATATGCACTCAACAAATTCAGGCACTATATCACATGATATCCCATATTTGTGCATACAGATCATACCACAATCAGATATCTCATGAACAAGCCTTCAATTACTGGTAGATTAGCTCACTGGTTATTGTTGATACAGGAATTTGATATCATAGTTGTTGATAAACCAGGGAAGTCTAATGTGGTTGTAGACTATCTTTCAAGACTTCAGCTACAAGAAGATTCTACAGTAATAGATGATGCTTTTCCATATGAATATTTATTCCTTATACAAGCTCACACTCCCTGGTATGCTGATATTGCCAACTATTTAGCTACTGCTAAAATACCAATTCATTTCTCTCCTAAAGAAAGAAGGTTGTTAGCAGAAAAAAAGTTTTAACTTCTCATGGATTTCTAATTGTTTATTTTATACTGGGCCTGACCAAGTCATGAGAAGATGTGTAAGGGAAGATGAAACATATGATATCCTGCATTCATGTCATAATGAGCCATGTGGAGGACATTTTGCTACCAAAAGAACAACACTCAAAATACTAAATACAGGATACTATTGGCCCACATTACACAAGGATACAGAACAGTATACAAGAAAATGTGACAGATGGCAGCATATGGGAAGAGCTACTAAATCTGATCGATGCCATTATATCCACAAATATTAGTTGCACCATTTGATAAATGGGGATTAAATTTTGTTGGCCCAATTGATCCACCTTCTAATGGCAAATCCTACATTTTAGTATATACAGATTATGTAACAAAATGGGTGGAAGCTCGTCCCATGACACATGCAAGAGATAATAAGGTGGCTGAGTTTCTTTATGAGGAGATATTTACAAGGTATGGAGTACCAAGAGAAATTATATCAGACCAGGGCCCACAATTTACTTCAACATTGATTGAAACTTTGGTCAATGAATACAATACAAGGCACAAAAAATCTACTCCATATCATGCACAAGCTAATGGACATGTAGAGGTTACAAATAGGGAGCTTGAGGCTATTCTTACCAAAATAGTATCTATTCATAAAAAATACTAGTCTCATAGGCTTTCAGAAGTGATTTGGGCATACAAAACAACTTGGAAAACACCAATTGGTTTTACACCTTTTGAAATGGTTTAAGGAAAAGAAGCAATGATTCCTATTGAATTTGAGCATAAAACTCTAAGGACAACTTTGCAATTGAATATGAAACTATCTGAAGCACAAAAAGAATGTATTCAACAATTGAATGCTTTGGACAAATGGAGGAAAATGGTTGTTCAGTAGACATAACTGATCCAAAATCAAAAAGAAAAGTGGCATGATAAATATATCAAAGAGATAAAGTTCAAAGCCGGTGATCGAGCACTATTGTATGACTCCATATATAAAGATACTATGGGAAAGCTGCAAACCAGATGGGTAGGACCATATGAAATTGAAGAAGTTTTCAATAATGGATATGTTCATTTGACCACAATTGATCCCATTCGGTTTAAGCTTTTGGTGAATGGTCACCGATTGCATCTTTATCATAAGTCGGCCAATAAATTAAGAGTTCCTACAACAATTTGCCCAAAAGGATGAAACATAGATTCCTACAGCAACTGATAATATTCCTGCAGCAACTGATTAGATTCCTATTGCAATTGAGCAAAGTAATGAAGGTAAGGTTCCTGCAGCCACTGCAGTGAACATGCTTGCCACTTCATAATTCTTCTCATGTTATTTCACAAAAATATTTTCATGTCTTATGGAAATATTCTTCTCCATCAATAAAATTCCATCCACATCATCCCATCTCATTTTCTTATCTGTCATTTCATTTCATTTCGCCTTCCTTTTCGTACGACTACAGGTATGTAAATATTGTATTTTATTTTAATTACGCATTTATGATTTCATTATGATTACTACCTTCTTAAATCTATGTACACTCCCCTAAATCTCGTCAGCTTGTGTGAACACATGTTAGGTTAAGTTGGGGGGGTGTTTTATGGTTCAATTTCCAAAGTTAGTAATTATTCATCCTTTTCAGTACCTAGAATTGATTGCTTGCCATCATTGTTTTTAATAAGATATTCTTTCACGCAAGGAAGTATTAAATTTTGCTGCCAAATTTGGAGATATGTATGAAATTTCCAATCTTCAAGTCTATAGAATATTTTGGTTCTCTGTTTCTTAACTACAGAGTGTGCTATACTAACAGAGTAAGAAATGGGTGGAGATCCAATCCGCCATGAACCAACAGTCCATGATGTGTTGCTACAGGATGCTCTTTGTGAGTATTATTTTAGACACCATGTTTGGATTGATTACTTTTTGAAAATCAAGTATTTTAATGAAGAAATTGCTGCAGACTTTATGCATTCCTTCAACAAAGGAGAAGCTACGATTAAAAGATTAAGGGTCATTGCTACGGAGCAGTGGATAGATGAAGTTGTAGGGTTGCCAAAGGAAGGAGAATTGTTTCTAGAATCAAAAGACACCAGGAGTGTCGTAGCAGAGTTTACACTTCCCACATATGGAACTCTAATGGTGGACAAGCAAAGAACTAGGAGGGTTTCCCTACTAGCAGAGTGGCTTCAGGTAGCTTTATATGTCATGAAATACATTACTTGTGAAAGGAGGTATTCAAATCTACATTCACCACATTTTAAATTTCTTAGTCATCTACGACATGGCCAGAGCGTGAATGTCCTTAATTTTCTATACCACCAAATTTCTACAAGTGCAAAAGAAATGCGGAAGAATGGAAATCATTTTGTTAGCCATCATTGTTTGATTAAATTGCTTGTAGAACATTCTCTTAGAGATGTTTCATAGATGGAATGGGGGGTATTTGAGGACATATTGTAGTTTAGGGTTGAAGATTCTCTTGTTGCAGATGATCCACCAGTTGAAGAAGAAAATATTGCAGAACCGTCTTTTCCCATAGTTTCTGTATAGAATGATTTTCTTGTTGCCGAAGGAGCTATGGTTACTATGGAAGAAGAGATGGTTGAGGCAAATGTGGAGAAACCCTCCATTTCTCTTCAAAGAGATTTGCCATTTTCTAAGAGAAAAGGGAAGGAATTGGAAATAAATGAAACAAATGAAGAACCTATGGTTCAGCTGCATGCAACTCAAATTTCTCCTGCAGCCAAGAGGTATAAGTCAAAAAGAAAAACACTTGTAGTAGAGACACAGATAGAAACCATTCCTGCAACCACTCCAAAGGTTTATGTGAGAAGAACTCAGAGTAAGACCCAAAAGGCTCATCCAATAGGTGATCCGACAAAGGTTATTTCAGTGGAAACATCAAAAAAAGGGAGCCCTGCAGATGTTGAAACCCAGGAAGAAGGTGATGTAGATAGACTATCAAATATTGCTTATGTGGTAGAGCAGCTTGAGGAACTTGTCAAACAAATTCCAGGGCCTAAGGTAACACCTATTAGACCTCCATCATCCCTAAGAAGTTTATCTATTGCGTTAACATTTTATAGACAATGGGAAATAAAGAGGGCTAGATTGCAAGGGGTTATTGACAAAGAGTAAAGAGAAATTGAAAAGAGGGATAACAAAATTGAAGAATTAGAGGCTAAGGTTGAAACAATCACTAGTATGGTCCCTAAATTGATGCACTGTAGGGAACCTCCAAGGGTTTATGCTCTGCATTTAAGGGAGTGGTATTTAAATTTAAAATTGAACTGCATTGTCAGGGACCTTAGCCCCTCTTTCGAAACCCCTGAGGAATTTTATGATGCTTACCAAAATTCTCTAGCAACTATGAGAAATTTGTTATGTGAATTTTATTTACATAACTATGTTGTACCTTCAGATAGTGAGTGGAATCCTTTGTTATATATTGGTGATATCCATATAAAAGCTTTAATGTCATGGATTCAAAATGAGATTAGCATGGGGGAACAAGCTAGAGCATACAAAGATTTTGAATTTGACTGTCCATTGCCACTGAGGAAGGAAGCAAAAGAGCCAAGAGTTCTTTATTTTGAATGCCAAAAATTACTAGTAAGAGATTATGTTAGAAAGCTAGTGCTTCCAATGAGGGAGGAAATATTCCATACATATGAGCATTTAGTTCAGACTAATAGTACAGCTACAATAGATAGGTTAACTCAGCACTAGAATAACTTACCAAAAGAATTCAAGCAGGGAGAATCTCATTCACTGCTAAATTTTTAGGGATCTATGCAAAGAGCCCCCAAATATATACAACTGGGTAGAGAGAAGACCAATAACTGGTTACCACTAATCTTTCAACCTCCTATTCTTATGTGGCCACTATTTGGATGTAAGACTATGGATAATCCCTATGAAGTAGTTATAGAAGAATCAACTAGATGGTCCAAGCTGGAAAAGATGAAAGGATTTTACTGGAATTTAGCTTCAAGGGGAACTGGTCAAGGAACCATTGGTGATCTAAGAATTAGTGCAATAATCAAAAATTTTCCTCTTGTTGTAGGATCAACAAGCTCTTAAAGTTTGGGGGCATGATGAGTTGAGACATTGTCATATTTCTATCCTCAGAACTCTTGAGCTTTTGTCATCTTTTGATTTGCATAGTAGTAGTGATGTATTGGAAGTTTATTATATGTATTCCATATGTTAGCTTGAACCTATTAAAACATATTTTATCTTTGCTAGTTTATTCCTGCAACCATGCCATTTATTCCTACAGCCATGTGATTTATTCCTGTTGCAATGCAAATTATTTAGGGCAATATCATATGTGAAATTAATAGATGCCTTGATTAAATAAAATGCGTAAGTATGTTCTTGTGTGTTATTTCTTTTGTAGTGCAGGGAATAAATGATGTTGTAGTGGATGTTCGCCTATCACACCAGTTGAAGGAAAGGATACTGAAGAAGATGACTAAAGATCAAACAATAGAAAATCTAAGAAGCGTAAGGAATGGAATAAAAGGAGAAATCAAGTGATACTACCAATGTCTAACTTAGGTGGACATTGAAGTTGTAAATACAACCACAATATGTCATGGCTATGGTTCAGTTTAGATCCGCCTCTTCTTTTCAGTGTTATTTGTGTTTTCTGTTGTGGATGATTTATTTTTAAATAATAATCTCTTTATCTTCTCAGAGGTTAGATAGATAGAAAGAGAAAAACAGAGCAGAGGATTTTTCATAAGAATTCTTGAGTTTTTTCTCATATTGAATCATGTAATGATTTTCAAAGAACAATGAATAAAAATATGTTATTATGAGATTTTAGAGTTGTTTTTGGGAAGCCTGGTATCACTCATCCAAGGGGGCCCACTTGGTGAGTTTTCCTATGCATTTGTTAAGATTAGTTTCCTTTCCTTAGCTACAGTAGACATTTTTGCATGACTATTCCTGTAGCCACTGGAAATAGATCCTCTTGTTGTTCCTATAGCGAAACCAAAATAGAATAATTTCTATTTATCAACATTGAATTTATCTAGTATTGCTTTTATGAATTTATGTAGAGGTTTTCCTGTAGCCTTTCTATAGTTTCAATTCTTGCCTATCTTTTTTGCATAATATTAGTTGTTGCAGTAATGTAGAATAGCTGTCGCAGGAACTTAGTGCATATATAGTGCAAACCCATTTCAAGTATTATGTCCCTGGGTTGACAATCAAATGAACACTAGCTATGGAAATAGTGACTTTACCAAATGAATTTCCAAACTTCAGGTTGAGACTTCAACTAGAGTTATTATTCTTATTGTTGGGATGAACAATATGCAAGGTTGGATAAATATCTTTTGAAGCTTGGTTTTACTAAGGGTAGTCCTGACAGTAATTTATATTATAAAATCACTGATGATGATATACTGATTTTTGAAGTATTTGTTAATGACATTATTTTTAAAGGTGAAGATAAATTATGCATAGAATTTTCTAAGAATATGGAGAAAAAATTTCAGATGTCTATGATTGGTGAGATGAAATTTTTATTAGGTTTACAGATTACTCAGATTGACAAAGGTATTTACATCTGTCAAACTAAATATGCTAATGAATTATTGAATAAATTTGGTATGGGAGATTCTAAACCGGTAAATACACCTATGGTTACAAGTGAGAAATTGACAAGAAAAGATGTTTATGCACTGGTAAATTCTACAAGATACAAATATATGATTGGAGGTCTTATTTATTTGACTCAGACTAGGCTTGACATTATTAATTTTGTTTATATTGTTTCAAGATTTCAGAGTGATCCTAGAGAAAATCATGAGATGGTGGTGAAAAGGATTTTTAGATACTTGCAAGGTACATCAGAATATGGCTTATGGTACCCTAAGGATGATAACTTTACATTATGTGCATATACAGATGTTGATTGGGATAGAGATGTTGATGACTGGAAAAGTACTTTCGGTGGAGCTTTATTTCTTGGAAAGAAGTTGGTTTCATGGATTAGTAAGAAACAGTCATGTACTTCTCTATCTACTGTTGAAGTTGAGTATGTTGTTGCTGCTATTAATTATACACAAGTTTTATGGATGAAGCAAATGTTGAAGAATATAAAGGTGGATTGTGATGCACCGGTACTTATTCACTATGATAACTCTACTATTATTTGATATATCAAAGAATCTAGTATTCCATTCTAAAACAAAGCACATATCTATCAAGTATAACTTTTTGAAGGAGAAGGTGGAAGCAAATGAAGTTAGAATGGTTTATGTGAACACTAAAGAGAAGATTGCAGATATTTTAACTAAACCTTTATCCAAGGAACCATTTGAGTGCCTGAGAGACAAATTCAGAGTTTCTACCCCTCTAGTAGAGACTTGATTGATGCGGTTTGGCATCAAGCTGACATGCACTATCTAAGATACTATTCATTCTGGCACTGATGTGAGATGCTACTACTTAGGGGGAGTAGTCATCTTTGAGATTCAGAGGCTCATATTTTTTCTTTGATATTTCTGTCAAATTTATGGCATTGATGTTAAAGGGGGAGTGATATTGATGTGAAAAGAAAGAGAAATTCAAAGCTTTACAGAGATATTATTCATAGGGGGAGAGATATTGATATTCAAAGCTATTTGTGGGAATTTGTTGGTTGTCTTCCACAGGGGGAGACTTGTTTGGCATTTCTTGGTAGTTAGATGTTTTTCACATCTCGTGTTGCCATCAATGCCAAAGGGGGAGATTGTTGGTCATTTCATGGAATTGATTATGTGTTGCATTGATGTCAACACTATCTATTTGGATGCATTATTGGCACCCTTCTGGTCCTGGTAGGATAAGTGGTTTCTGGTTACCTTGGATCCGACATGATCCAGCAAACTCTGGTATAATATGGTCATGGAATTGGCTTGTTCATGATACTTATACTCATATTTTCTTAGGTGGTTTTGGTCTGGTGATTGGATGCTATCCTTCTTGCTTAGAAAATTAGTTTCTAGTTTTGATGAGGTTTCACTGGTAGATATTTTGATGGATATCTTTGATGAATTGCATAAGTGGCATTGGTGCAGCTTCTGATAGAGTTTCAGGATGATGTTGGTGATCATGTTTGAGACTTGGAAGATGGAGATCATTGTTGAAGTGTCTGGACCTATACTTGGTCTCGGTTGATCTAGGTTATGGACCAGCTTTAATGTAACGTGTGGATAGGACCTATTGTTATATTTTTGGGATGTCTTATGTGTTGATATTACTTGTTTGGTCTAAGATCGACATGGTTTGTAATTATGTAATTGATTTATTGTCTCGTGGCTGACCTGATTGTTTATGGTCAAAGCTTTGTATATATAGATGTAAGATCTCATTGTAGATCATCTGGTTAATGTAAGAGGTCATGGTCAAGGAATGTAATGTGTGAATAATGTAAATCATTTAGGCAGAGAAGTTGGTAGATCATTGGAGATCGAATTGGTTTTATGTAAGAATATTTAGTCCTCTAGAATTGAGCTTAACCGAAACTATACTCGGGCAGAGGAGATGCTATCTTTTGTAGTTCAACACTTCTCTGGATTGTTGTCTGGATTTCTATGTAGTCATTGAGGCTCCTTTTGTGATGAGCGGTGCGCTCTAGACTTTTGGCCTTCCTACAAGTACAGGCCCCTTCATTATAATTAACATACTTACTGCAGAAGTATTAGCTAACTATGGGTAGGCTTCTCACCATGGTTTCTCCCTTTACCGGGTTTTCCACGTACAAATCTTGGTGTTGTGTGGATGGCTTTTATTCTATGATTAGTGTTTATGCTTAATTGGATTAACTGCTATTCTGGTATTATTGTTTTGGGTTCTAGTATTAAAGTTTAATTGTTGAAAGTTCTTGTAATCCATGACAACTAATTCACCCCCCCTCCTAGTTGTCTCTGTTTATCTTAACTGTATAACATAACAGAGACTCTTTGTCCCTGCAAGTGTGCTCATCCATGCTTGTTGGGAGGGATTACTTCATCAAGGGGTTTTTTTTCGCACTTCCAAAGACAGAGGACTAGCTTATAGAGCTATTATAGTATGCCATCAGATCAGTCAATCAGATCTCTTCTCCTACTCTCTGATTTTTCTTGTAACCTAACCCATGTAGGGTTAAGGTTTTCTCAATATAACCATCTGCGTTATGCCTGAACTATAAAGACAATTTTGTACATTTTTCCCAGGATCTTCTCCCTTCTTTTCTCATGCAAAATTCTTATGTCTCTCTACATCTGTAAATTTGCCTTGCTATTTCCTGAATAAAATTCAACCATTTTGCCTTGTTTTAGTTCTAACAATATGTGTATTTCTTTTACCTCTTTGTCTGAGTTCATTTTAATTTTTTTCCTGAGTATAGATGACTATGTTGATTCCTTATGGATATCATTTGTAAACTGGATCAGTTCCTTCTGCTATCTTACAAATTCCAACCTTCACTTTTTACTTCAGGGATTGGTTAAGATAGGAAATTTTGCATACTTGGGTAGTCTTATTCATTTTTTGTGTAGTTATAGGCAAGAGAGATCATCATTTCAATCAGTCTAGGTGCAAACCCCTTTCCCTCTATTTCAATTTCCCTTTCCTCCTTCTCCCTTTTCCTTGTCAAACCATAGATTAGTTTTATCAATGTTGGGTTGGTCCAACACTGTGTATTCATATTGAAGAGGAAGTTGGCCTTCTCTGAATATTCAACCTCACAATAGCACAAGGTCCCACACTTGAAAGGTTGATTCAATGTTTCACAAGGTTTGTGGTCAACCCTAATCACCAGTGGTACAAACTTTTGTGTTAACAATTTTTGGAATGCCTGGTGGGACTTGTTAACATTCTTGCTAAGGATTCAATGTTGCTCTTAGTAAATCAGCCTTTGGAGGCAAACATCAAGCACTTGGAGACTCTCTTAAGGAGCAATTTAGACTCTCAGTGATACTAGTTGCAGCTTTATGCCAAGGAGACACACAAGATCATCATCTAGAGGTATTTTTCAATTTATCTAGCTTCCTTATTCAAATTACAAGAGTAGAAGAGGTAGGATTTCTTTTTCATCGGTTAGGGGAACTCAAGAAAATACATCTACACCCCATAGGTTTTAATCTACCCCCTCTATTACAAGATTAACATGGCCTAGAGGCCCCTTCTATCCACCTCAATGGGCCCTTATTTCAGATGGAAATCCCAAGAGCACATACCTTTGTCACCTTTAATGGTGGAAGTGCCTTAGTCCTAGCCCAACAGAATGACGTTCTGGTAGTAGCCTTGAAGGTTATACCATTTTTCACTGGAGAGACATCTACCTCCCTAGAGGAGCATAGACAAGATATGGCACGAATTTGCATGGTATTTGATGTCACTAAGGACAATGTTGCAACGAGGCTTCTTATTGCCTCATTCAAGGGAAAGTCCCTTCAATGGTATAAAGGACTAGCTCCTAACTCTATTCACAATTGGGATGAGTTAGGGGATAAATTGTGCAAGCATTTTGAGGACAAAAGTTACCATCTATCACTTATGGAGTAGCTAACTACAATCAAAAGAGCACCCTAGGAGTTCATGGGTGATTTTAACTATAGGTTCCAAAAGACATGGGATAGAATCCCATCATTAGTAAAGACTTCATCAAACTATTTTTTCTTATATTTTATCAGGGCTTTCAATAGCAACATATCTCCAATGATTCAATCTATGGGAGGAGATAATCTCCCGTTAGCTTGTGAAACTTCTATAAGGGCAAAAAATTGCTTTATATAGGTAGGAAAGTTGTCTCCTAGGCCTCTAATGCCCTTATTTCCATAGGATCTTACCCAACAACTTGTTTTAGCTCCTATTTTAGTGGCTTCCACAAGCCTTTTGCTTACACCTATGCCCTCTTCCTTATCTTCTGAAATTAAGGAACTGTGGGCCTCTCTTGAGATATCGATGCATAAGATGATTAGTCCATTACAACAACAACTGCAAGGACATGGAAATGAATTGGTCTCAATCAAGAGATATTTATCACAGGCTAAGAACGGGCCTTATCAACCCCAAAACTAGAATTATCAACAACAAAGATCAAATTTTCAAGGGCAAAACCAATGGAGCAATGCTAGGCCCTTGAACAGTTTTAATACCATAGCTGCAAGCTCCTCAAAGGATATAGTGCCAGTTCAAAAAAATCTTGCTCAAGAACAAGATTGGTGTGTTCCATGGAATCAACCCCATAATCAGGACTCATGTTAGAATGGTGAGTTTTCTCAAGCCCTAGTAGCACAAGAAGAACCAACAACATCAACGCAACAAAAATTTGTTAACTGTCTCAGTCATACACAGGGAGATACAAATTGTATGAATTGGTAGGAGGCTTATTTTTGTGGAAGGAATCAGACAAGTGGGGATAGTCTAGTTAATAACACAAGATTAAAAAGGAGGGTCATAGATCCTAGTAATAATTCTGTAGTAGCAACTCGGACTCCATCTGTAGCTCAAGCTTCACAACCTGTCCTACAATCTTCAATGCCAAAGTCATTTGATAAGGTGATTGCTCTAAAAAAGAGCATGACTTGACACAAAATGTCAAGGAGAGAGAGCCACCTAAGGCTCCTATAATATCAAAACCGGACCTTGTTCTTACAAAAGTCCCTACTAAGGTTGTCATCCCCTTTAATATTGTTGAATAGATGAAGAGGACCAACCTCAATGTATCTATGTGGGATTCTCTTGCTATCCCATCTCAAAGAGACCTACTTCAAGAGGCCGTAAAGGGGATGGATGTTGCAAAGTGTACCATTCATTAATCAACTTGCACAAGCTTGGTGCAACCTTTGGAAGTAGAGAGTTCAAATAAAATAAGTAAGCCTCCCCCTTTTTATCTATCATTAATCATAGGAGATAACCTTGTTCATTATTGCATGATAGATAGTGGAGCTAGTAGTTTAGTTATGCCAAAGGGGATAGCTGACCACCTAGGTATCAAGTATGAACCTATAATAAGAGGGGTGGTACAACTTGATGGCACATCAGTTAAGACTATGGGAGTCATTAAATATTTAAATCTAACCTTTCATGCCTACCAAGGTTGCAGTGTGTTGCATGACATCTCAGTGAGTGACCTCCCTACTTATTTTTCTATTTATCTGTCTAGGGATTTTATTGCCAAGATAGGTGGATACCTATCTTCTAACTGGTCTCACATGTTGTTTAGGACAAGATATGGTACCAAAGTAACTATTAGGGTTGAACTTGTTTCTAATGATCATAAAGAACCCTATATCACAAGTCCCATCAACATGAGTTGTACTCTCCATGAGGAGAAAGAAGAAATTATAGTAAGAGATCCTCCAACTCAGTTGGATGAGGTTCTTGATATCCTACTTGATGAGTGGGCAAATGCATTTCAATTTGACCTCATCAATGAGGTCAATAATACCGACCTAGGCACATATTGTATACATGAGCAAGACACCCACATTCCCAATATTTCAAAGGAAGACAATGATATGCAAGGGATATGGGACATGTTCATTGATGGTTCAAGGAATAAGAATGGTGTAGGGGTTGGTATATTTTTGATCTCCCCCAAGGGGGAGAAATATTACTTTTCTTTCAGACTTCAATTTAGTTGCACTAACAATGTAGCTGAGTATGAAGCCCTGATTTTGGGTCTCCAAATGGCACAAAAGAGAGGGATCAAATCCTTAAAGGTGCATGGAGACAAAAAGTTGGTTGTAAATCAAATTAGAGCCCAGATCATCACCAAGAACAACCTTCTCAACTCCTACAATCATAGAGCATGGGACCTAATTGAGGGATTTGAAGCCTTCAATATTTTGTGTCCCTAGAAATTAGAATAAACATGTTGACCAATTAGCAGCAATTGGTGCCCAACATGACATTCCATCTCATGTTGCAACAGAGAAAGAACAACATATCAGACTTGTGGTGAGACCTGTAGTGCCTAATAACCAAGTAAATTGGTAGGTCTTTGATTCTAATTAGCAGATTGTGAACTTCCTACAAGATGAAGCAGGGCATGCTATAGGACTAGTATGAAGATCAAATCATGCAACTCGGCTCTAAGAAGTTTCCCAAGGGGCTAATCACGTTGGAGGGGATCTTGAACCATGATGATCAAATGAAAAAGAAATCAATGAACTTCACTTCCAAGAAAGGAGACTACAAATCAATAGCCATGGTGGAAGGAAAAACTCTCAATTTGGGGAAGGTATGTTCCCAATCAAATCAAAATACTTTTGTAAATCTATGTCAAGAGTATAGTGATATTTTTTCTTTTACATATGAGGATCTAAAAGGGTTTGAACCTAGTTTAGCTTAGCATGCCATAGAGTTAGATCCCAATGCTAAACCAGTTAGACAAAATCAAAGGACTCTAAATCCCAAAATTGAGCCTTTGATGAGGAGAGAGCTATCCAAGCTTATAGAATCTAACATTATTTTTCCAATTAGGCATTCCTCTTGGGTAGCCAATCTTGTTCTAGTTAGGAAGAAAAATGGGGAAATCAGATTGTGTGTGGACTTTAGGGACCTCAACAGAGCCTCCCTTAAGGATCATTACCTCCTCCCTTCCATGGAGTAAATTTTAGCCAAAGTTAGTGGCTCTAAAATATTTTCATTCTTGGATAGATACTCAAGATATAACCAAATTTTAGTCCAAGAATCCGACCAATACAGGATTGCATTCACTACTAAATGGGGCACTTATGCCTATTGTAAGATGCCTTTTGGACTAACCAATGCAGGTGCAACTTTTCAAAAGGCCTGGATATGGATTTTTAAGAGAGTATTAGAAAAATTTGTGCTAGTATATCTTGATGATAATATTGTATACTCCAAGCACACACTAGATCACTTTGCTCACCTTGAGAAAGTATTCAAAAGGCGTAGGGAATATGGTGTGTCCTTGAATCCCAACAAGTGTGTATTCACCACTGATTAGGGCAAATTACTTGGTCATATTGTATCCAAAGATGGTCTAGCCATAGATGTAGAGAGAGTGGAATCCGTTATGTCTCTTCCACTTCCACATCACAAGAAAGGACTTCAAAGTTTCCTTGGAAGAATCAACTTTGTCAAAAGGTTTATCCCAAACCTTGTAGCTTTGATCAAGCCTCTCACAGCCATGCTAAAGAAGGATTTACCCTTCAAATGGACCAGTGAAGGGAAGGAGGGCTTTGAACAGATCAAGCAAGCCATTGCTCAGGCTCCTACATTAGTAAATCCTAACTATGAGAAAGATTTCATCCTTTATACATTGGGAGGAAATGCAAGTATATATGTTGTCCTAATAGAGTTAAATCAAGATGATTTGGAGCAGCCCACCCTTTTCAATGAAGGCCTAAATGAATATGAACTCAAGTACAACTATCTGAAAAAATAAGTCATCACAATTGTGAGAGCACTAAAAACGTTCAGACACATGCTCTCAAACAACAAGATCCAGCTCCTAGTCCCACATGCCAATGTTAAGGATTTCCTTCTCAATAAGGATATAAGTGAGAAGAGAGTTGGGTATATCACTAAGGTCATGGAGTATGACCTTGAAATAAAAATATCCAGGTTAGTGAGAGGAAGAGGACTCTATGAGAAGTTCAATTCATCTTTTGGTAAAGAGTCAAAGACCTCCCTCTTGCTATAGGAAGAAGAACCAGTTGATAACCAGAGAGATGCACAAACTAGTTGGTTGGAAGTTTTTTCTATCTTCTTAAGGGATGATAGCTATCCTTCTCAATTTGATAGAACCAAGAGAAGGCATCTCAGATTGTTGTCCATCCCTTATGCCTTAGTGTATGGCATATTATACAAAAGAGGCCTAGATGGTGTCTTGCTAAGATGCATCCATGGAGATCAGACCAATATGTTGCTAGAAGAATTTCATAATGGGCCCTCTGCTGGCCATTTCTTAGCAAGAACTACAATTATGAAGATCATGAGAGCATGCTATTATTGGCCTTCTCTATTTGATGATGCTCACAAGTCGGTCAGAAGATGCAAGGATTGTGCACTTTTTGCCAGAAAATGGAGATTAGCAACCTTGCCCCTTCATCCCATTTCAATTGATCAATCCGTTATGC
The DNA here is from genome assembly GCF_030272615.1 of Cryptomeria japonica. Lineage (NCBI taxonomy): Eukaryota > Viridiplantae > Streptophyta > Pinopsida > Cupressales > Cupressaceae > Cryptomeria > Cryptomeria japonica. Next base: position 129,429,108 of record NC_081410.1, on the reverse strand, counting down.
AATGGGGGCTTGATTTCATTGGCCCCATCAACCTAATGTCAAGTGCAGGCCACAAGTGGATTTCAGTTGCCACAGTTTTCACAATGTGGACAAAAGATGTTTCTTTGAAGGATGCAACTGAGAATTTTGTGGTTCAATTCCTTAAGGGGATTGCAACCAGATTTGGACCCCCTTCCACCATCATATCAGACAATGCCAAGGCCTTTATGGGATCTTAGATCAGTCTATGAGTAGTCCAACATGATGTGTTTCTAAAAACATCATCAAATTACTATCCCCAAGGAAATAGCTTAGCTAATTCCTCCAACAAAAATCTCATTAGAATCATCAAGAGGACTCTTGAAGACAATCAGAGATTGTGGAACCTCGAATTGGGAATAGCCTTGTGGGCTGATAAGATTACTCCAAAGAGATATTTAAGCAACTCACCTTTCATGCTAGTTTATGGAAGGGAATCAAGGCTTCCCTTATCCCTTGAGTTGTCATCTCTAGACCTGGCACATCAGTTGGAGATCCTATAAAATGATGCCTTATCAGTGAGGTATATTGAACTTATAAAGCTTGAAGAGGTTAGGGAGAACTCCAAGTAGGATTTAAATGTCAATCAAGGATAGGTAAAGATATGTCTTGATAGGAAGGCCACTTTGAGGAATTTTAAGGTTTGGAGACCTTGTCCTAAAGTGGGATGCCAACAAGGCCAAGCCTAGGAAACATTCAAAATTTGATGCAATATGGAGTGGTCCCTATGTGTTCACAAGTTGCAAGGAGGCTAATGCTTTCAATTTGGACAGACTGAGTGGCAAAGACCTTGCCATTGAAGTGAATGGCATTCAACTTAAGGCATGTGCTTAATGCAATTTCAATTTGTATATACCTATAATTTATGTTATTCTTCTTTCCAAGAAGTGCACATGCACAAGCTATTATCTAGAATGGAAAAGTTTTGACCTTTTTCAAGGGTGGAGTTTATCTTTTGCTTCAGGTTTTGACTTTGCACCCAATGGACATATAAGGCTACTAATAAATGTGCCAAGCAGGCTTTCCACCCCCTCTGAGTCACCAGAAATGTTGGCATTGTTTATGCCAAACCTTGATGGGATCAATTCTGAGAATTTAGTGTAACTAACATTTCATGTTGGTCAATATCGATAACATGTTGTGTTATTGGTCTCAATAGAGTTATTTGCTTCTTCATAGTTTTGCAAATTCATAGAACATGAGGGTTATATGATGTGTCAATAACAGGTCATGTTATTGACTAGGTCATGTTATTGACCACCGAGTTGGGATCTAGTCAGCTAAGTGTTTGGCAAGGTTTTGATCTCACAGGATAAGGTCCCACGAGATAAGAGAGCAAAAATAAAGATTGAACTATTTATCTCGTGGAGATAAATGAAGACAGATGAGACCGCACTGATAAGAAAAGTAATAATAAAAGTGTAAAGCAAGCCCTAGTTCTTTTTTCGAGTTGATTAGGTCAGTCAACCAACTCACTTAGGTTCAACTGGTTGGAGGGGCTCCCGGTTGTCAGCGGGCCAATTTCCCCCCTTCCTCTTACCAGTCGCAAGATTTTCAAATGCAGAAAGCAAGAGGTCATGGGATAATAATTTTCAAAGGCAAGGAAGTATTCCTCCTTATCCCGCAGAGTGGAACAATGACAATAGATGGGTTGTGGGATAAGAAAGCAAAGTGAAAGGCTTTCTTCTTATCTTGTGAGGTTAGAACAATGCACAAATGATGTCACAATATAATATGAAAGGGGAGCAAAGGACCCTTATCCCATTAAGGAAAACAAAGACAAGATAGATCCCATGGGATAAGGAGCAAACAAAAACTACCAAGCATTTTGCTTATCTTGCGGGGTAAACTTGAGGACACAAATGGCCCATGGGATAAGAGAAAAGGAAGCAAAGACCTTAAGGCCTTATCCCGTGAGGTTGAGAAAAGGTATCAAAGGTCCCATGAGATGAGGAAACAAGAGTAAATCAAGGAAACTCTTATCCCATGGGAGGAAACAAAGACACAAGTGGTCTCGTGGGATAACAAAAGCAAAATTCTTATCCCGCGAGGTTAAAAGGGACCCGTGGAGAGGCTACAAGGTAAGAATACAATGCAGTCAGTGGTCAACATAGCCAAGGATATGTGGACTTGGGGTGCCACATCAGCCACCCACGGTCATTGGATCTTCGTAAAGCTTGATCCGACAACCATGTTTTAATCATTGATTCAGCATGTTGGAGGCCTAGATGGAGAGATCTGGTGTGTCCCTCTTCACGCTAATCTCTTAGATCAATGGTCAACATTTGAATTCACAGAGGCCACGTTCTTCCTACTCAGGTCAACACCTCATATATGATCTGATCGCCCTCTAACCACCATATTTTCTCATCATTACTTTAGATGTGACCCTGTCGGCCATTTTTCAGATGCCACCATGCCCTCTTTAATGCAGAACAAAGAATTTTTGTCCCTGCAAGTGTTCTCATCCATGCTTGTTGGCAGGGATTACTTCACCGAGGGGGATTTTTTCCCACTTCCAAAGATAGAGGACTAGCTTGTAGAGTTCTTATAGTATGCCATCATATTTGTCAATCTGATCTCTTCTCCTCCTCTCTAATTTTTTTGTAACCTAACTCGGGTAGGGTTAGGTTTTTCTCAATGTAACCATCTAAGTTATGGCTAAACTATAAAGGAAATTTTGTACATTTTTTTCAGGATCTTCTCCCTTCTTTTCTCATACAAAATTCTTATGTCTCTCTGCATTTGTAAATTTGCCTTGCCCTTTCATGAATAGAATTCACCAATTTTTCCTCCTATCAATTCAAACAATATGTGTATTTCTTTTACCTCTTTATCTGAGTGCAATTTAATTTGTTTCCTAAGTATACATGACTGTGTTGATTCCTTGTGGATATCATCTGTGAACTGGATCAGTTCCTCCTGCTATCTTACAAATTCCAACCTTCACTTTGCACTTTAGGGGTTGGTTAAGATAGGAAATTGTGCATACTTGGGTAGTCTTATTCATTTTTTGCATAATTATAGGCAGGAGAGATCATATTTTCAATTTAGGTGCAAACCACTTTCCTTCTCTTTTAGTTTCCCTTTCCTCCTTCTCCATTTTCCTTATTAGACCATAGATTAGTTTTATTAGTGCTGGGTTGGTCCAACACTCTGCATTTAGATTGAAGAGGAAGTCAACCTTCTCCGGAGATTTATACTTAGAATAGGGCAAGGTCCCACACTTGAGAGGTTGATTCAATGTTTCACAAGGTTGGTGGTCAAGCCTGATCACCAAGGGTGCAAATTTTCATGTTAACAATGTCACAGTAGGAACATGACCAAACCAAAGCTCATAAGGGGTCTTACCAATATCACCTTTGATATGAACTCTGTTAAATGTGTAGACTGCAGTGCTAATGGATTCTCTCTAGTAGCTCTTCGAAACATTTCCTTCAATCAACATAGTCCTTGCAACATCCAAAACACTATGGTTCTTCCTTTCAACAGCTCCATTCTATTGTGGGGTTCTAGGAGCATAAATTTGTCTTTTGATTCCATGCATCTCATAAAAAGAATTGAACTCATCGGAACAGAATTCTCTACTTGTATCAAATCTCAAACACTTCAGCTTCAATTTGGACTCTATTTCAACTTTAGCTTTGAATATCTTTAATTTCTCAAATGCTTTTGATTTCTCCCTCAAAAATACAAGCCACATCATCCTGGAATAATCATCAATTAGCAACATAAAGTATCTATCTCCCTACACACTTATAACATTTGTAGGTCTATATCTAGGTCAGTATGCACAAGATCCAGCAATCCATCTGATGTATACTATTTGTTCTTGAAATAAATTCTTGTTTTCTTACCCAATTGACACTCCTTACATACCGAATTAATAGGTTTAACAATCTTAGGCAGATCTCTAATAGCATGTGTAGAACTAATCTTGATCATGAGTGAATCAAAGTTTACATGACACGTTCTTCTATGCCATAACCAACTCTCATCTATCTTAGCAATCAAACAACTTCTCTCACTAGAATTCAAATGAAAAATATTAATGTCATTCTTAGTCCCAAATGCAATCTCTATATCGAAGGCATTCAAGATTTTGCATTTACCATCCTTGAATTGTAGGTCATAACCCTTGTCAACCATTTGTCCAACACTCAAAATATTATGCTTCAAATCTTCAACATACAAGACATCATCAATGTTATTCTTAGCATGAAAAGAACTAGAACCTATCTCGTGAATTACATAGGCTTTATCATCTCCAAATTTGACTATTCCACCATCATACTTATCCATACTTATAAATTTTATTTTATCACTGGTCATATGATGTGAACAACTGTTGTCAATCACCCATACATTCTTTTCTTCAATATTTGCAGCCAAATATTTTTCTTCAATAGAACAACTAGTGGAATCAATAAGCATAGGTCCATCTTCCTTAATGGTGATAAACATAACTTCATCTCCTTCTGATTCTTCATATGTAACACCTTTATCTACAGCATAATAACAACTCTTCTAGTTCCTAAACTTTTGATTAGGCTTATAAGGCTTATCATACTTCTCATGCTTCTCATATCTATCATTCCTATCATGCTTATCAAACTTATCATGTATGCCATACTTAGCCATTCTCTTTGGACATCTAGAAGTAAAATGTCCTATATTATTGCAAGTAAAACATTTCAAAGGCATCTTTCCATCATCTTATTGGCACCTTTAGGAAATCTTCGGGCAATCAATGCTTCAAGCTCACCAATCTCTCTCTCTTACTCTGCAATCTCTCTTCTTTCTCTTCCATACCTGGATATCCTACACTCATCAGGATCATACTTCTTCTTTCCATAGATAGATGATGAGGCTCTAAATGTTGTCCTAGACTTTCTATGTGATTCTCCAATTTCGCTCAGCTCAAATGCAACAAGTTTTCCAACCAACATATCTCCTTGTTACTGTAGTTACACTCTGGATCTCATCTATAGTAGTAACCCTATGTTTGTAAGCAGGAGGCAAAGATATCAACACCTTAGCAATAATCTCATCTTCTTCAATCTTCCCATTGGCACATCTGATACCAAGGACAAGCTCAATCACCTTAGCCATGTATGAATGTATGATCTCATCATCTCCCATCTAAAATGTCTTATACTTTCCTTTCAAACTCTGCAACTTAGCAACTTTCACTTGACTATCACCTTCATACAGGATCTCAAGCTTCACCCAGATCTCATGTGTGGTCTAAAGTATCATTACATTTGTCATTTCAAAATCATTTAGGGCATTGAGTAATGCTTCCTTTGCTCTGATATTATATTCAACTTCCTTAACTTCATCATGAGTGGATGGTCCATTCTGAGGAACAACATAGACATTCTTAGTAATCTTCCAGTAATCTTCTCCAAGACATTTCAACTGCACCTCCATACGATTCTTCCACACAATATAGTTGCTTCCATCAAATCTTAGACTGCCCTTCTTGAAAAGAATACCTTGAGCTATCATATCGGATCTCCCCAAGCGATTAATATTCTACTGGAGGATCTAGCTCTAATACCAATTGTTAGCAACAATCAAGAAGAAAGGTTGAGATGAGGGGGGTGAATCAGTCTTCATCATAACACAAATAATCAAACACCAAGGCATAAACTAATAAATTGCAGCAACTAAAAGATAAGAAAATGAATAACACAACACACAACACCAAGATTTTTGATGTTGAAAACCTGGTCAAGGGAAAAACCATGGTGGAAACCAACCCACGATAAGATGATGCTCTGTAGTAGTATGTGTAAATTTTACAATGGGTAATGAACATACATTTAGGCACACTGCCTAATCTCACTACCCAAAAGATATATGCTTGGAAGGCTCTAGCCCTTAGGGAAGTATCACTGACTTACAAAATAAATTGGACTACAATCTGAAAGAAATAAACTGCAATAGTAGCATCTACATATGCTTGACAACAATTCCGGTTAAGCAAAGTTGTTTTCTCTGCAACACCAATCTCACCACAACACTTCACCAAATGATATATCTCTTGTTCACACACATGACTCTCTCTAATAATGCATAAATCACATCAACAACTAAATTACATAAGTATATCACCTATATATACAAATCATCCTTGATAGCAAGGTCGGCTAAAACTTCAACCCTCAACTCATAAATATAAAAATTACATTGCACGATACAAAGATCGACCACTAGACTAATATTATGAATTACATTACATAGAATGGACCTAATTCAAATTCCCAAACAATCATATCCACTGTGAATCGCACCAAGATCAACCGCAACATGTTACACCACCAAAAATGCCACATAACACACAAATCAGCACTAATTGATAGAAATCACCAAAACTCACACAACGATCAATGTGGATTTCCAAAACAAATAGGACACGATTAGGAGACACCATCAAACATGTTAGAATCATCCGAAATAGTTACACCAACACCTCAAATCAAATCTTCATCGGTCAACATCTCAAAGCTCAAGAACACAACCAAATAGCAACTGTCACAAAGAAAGATAACTTATAGGTCACCAAATCATGAACCATATAAAATGAAGATACATAAGATCATCCCAAACAACATCCTAAAGTCTCAGCACAAGATCTAATCATTTTGAAATATAGCAGAGGGAATATCAACTGTAACACTAATAGGAACACTAGGAACCGATAACCAAAGAACAACAAACTAGATCAGAAAATCTTCACAAGATCACCAAAAAAACACAGGAATATGTTGACATCAATGACAACAACATATCCAATTCCAACAACCACATCCAACAAACTACAACAATCTCCCAACAATCTCAACAACTCAACATAAATCACACTAATAACCAATTTGAAATCAACTAGCAAGTAGATTTGAAAGAAGCTCAACCCATGCATATCAATTATCAAATAAAGGATATGCCTTAAAGCCACCATCAAAATTCAATGCAACATACACCCAACTCAAAAAAATGCGAGCAAGTCAAATTAAATAGTTTTAAAATGAAAATACTACTCCACCAAAGAGAAGAATGCCAACCAAAAGAAATGAATATGACTCAAATTAAAGTCATTCACATAAGCGACTTATGATTTTTTTATAAATCAAAATGCTATAAAATATCAATCCTCCACAAATATTTGAATAAAATTACTAGTACATGGATTGATGTGAATAGAAAATAGAAAGTATATGGATTAGTGCCCTGGAAATCAATCTCTTCTTCAGCAATACAATCCTTACTATGGGCAAGAATCTCATTGGAGCCTACAGTGATACCATGTAGGAGAAAATAGGGATTCACCATGAAGTTGCATCCTTCAGGTCGATCACAACAAGAGACAACCAACCACCCTAGAATGCTAAGAAAGAGTTGCAATAAGAAATGCTTGCTTGATTGATATGTTACAAATTGCACAATAGCCTTCTTATATAGGCAAGATGTGAGAGAAAGCAAAGCACAAATAGAGACATGTATCCCAATCATATGTGGGAGTAGGTAGGGAAGATATTAACAAATATTGGCAACTATCTAATGTAATTATCTATGCACATAGGAAATATGCAATTATAACTACTAGAATAGTATTTTACCTTCGTTAAACTTAAATAATTGTAAATAAAATAAACTATTTACTCCAGCAGCTATAAACTAACTAGTTTGATAAAGCCACTATTTATACAAACACTAAGAACAAGCCTAAAAAACTCTAGAGATAAGAGAAATTAAGAAAGAAAAAACTTGAACCAAGCCTAACCTAGTCATCCACCCAACCATGAAATTTCTATATTCTTCAACATTGACCTTTTGCAATAATTCCTAAACATAAGCATTCTCAAAGTTTGTGTCTCCAATAGTAATGTAAGATAAAATATCTTGGATGGGGGTCAACACCCCCTGAATTCATACTTCATCTACTCGTGTTGAAGACAACCTTATGTTGTAATGCAACAATTCACACAAGCCAACCATTAGACAACATCAAATAACCTAAGTATAATTGTTCTTTATGCTTTGTTTCCTTAAAATCAACACTTAACCAAACTTAGAATTAGGTCCATAAAAGCCCATAGTCAAGCTTTGGAGATTGACCATTACCCATCCCTGGACATCATATCTCTACAAGTTATGAAACTGAGAAAACATTCATTGCATAGATATGAAATATTGAGAATTGGGGTTGGTTCATAACTATGAGAGTTGAGAAATACAACACCACGGGAGCCTAAAGATCTCTACAAGCTGAATAACCTATTACAAGGAGAAGCAAGGAAGAAAATAACAAAAAAGAAATACATAGAAAATATTCTCAAAAAGATGAGAGCTCAATATTCACAAAATGTTTAATGTGATAATAATACAAAGAAAAGAAAATTAACCTCTAATAGGTCAAGAAATCCTAAAAGGAAAACCTAGGCTTGCACATAATAATTATTAAAAGAATTAATTATTATGCACCTAATGTTAGATTAAGTGTAGAAAGAGATAATAGGGAACTTAAAGAATTAAACAAATATTGTTTAATTAATCAAGTAAAGACCCGATTATTCTAACAACCCCCCTTAAGCTAGACTTAGGGTAAAGCTAAAACCTAGAACAACTATTGAAAGCAGGAAAGATGGGTCCGGCAACAAGCCCTGATCAGGTACCCAAATACAATGAAATCTCTATGAAACGGAGAAAAAAGAGAAAACCCAGTGGGAAAAAACTCCTCTCCAAGAAGAGATAAAACAACATGCTAAAAGAAGAAGAAGGAAGGAAGGGCTCATAAAGACCCCCCAATGACAACTTACTTCACCCCAAGCATAGAGCACAACTGAAGATAATGCGGTGATGCAAAAGGTTTCATGAAGATGCTTACAACCTGCTCGACAGTGGAAATGTACTCCAGAATGAGAGAACCATCTTGAATCAATTGGCTAATAAAATTAATGTGAAGCTCAATGTGCTTCGTCTGTTGATGCTCTACCGGATTATAGGAAATATGAATAGCACTCTGATTGTCACACCAAAGAACAGTGGGACTATTAGGAGGAAAACAAAACTCAATCATCAACTGTCGAAGCCATAAGATCTCTTGACTGGCAAGCACAATATCTCGGTACTCAACCTCTGTAGATGATAATGAATGAGAAGTCTTCTTCTTGCAAGACCATGTGATAGGACCAGAGCCAAGACATAAAGAAAAGCCAAAAGTAGACTTCCAATCAATGATATCACCAGCCCAATCTTAGTCAGTGTAGCCAACAATGTGAGGTTCCCCTGATGTGTAGTGAATGCCATGAGAAATAGAGCCCTGAGTGTACTGCAAAATACATTTTGCAACTTGACAATGACTCTCATGAGGATCATGGGAGAATTGAGAGACAAGTCCAACCACAAAGGAAAGATCAGGATGGGTGTGAGTCAGGAACAACAAATTGCCAACCAAATTTCTGTAAAGTGTAGAATCTATTGAAGGAGTGGGACAAGTAGTAATCAAAACAACCCCTAATTGAAAAGGAGTGGGAGAAGGCTTGCAATCAAGCATGTCAAGAGCATACTTTTGCTGGTAAATGTAGATCCCACCAGAAGACTGAATCACTTGAAGACCAAGGAAATAGTGCAGACTATTGAGATCTATCATCTCAAACTGGTCCATCAACACTCATTGAATATGATGAATCATAGAGGATGAGCTACCTATGATGAGGAGATCATCAACATATAGCACAAGAATCAGGATCACACCCTCAAGAAGTTGAATATACATTGTGTGATCATAATGACTACGGGTGAAACTCGTGGAGCAACAAAGAATCCATCTTCTCATACAAAGCTCGAGGGGCCTATTTGAGACCATACAATGAACACCAAAGTCTACAAACCAAAGAACTATCCTGCACAAATCCCTAAGGTTGCTCCATGTAGATTTCCTCCTATAGGTCCCCATGCAAAAAGGCACTCTTCACATCCATCTGAAAAATGGGCCATCCCCGAGAAGCTGCAAGAGATAGTACAAAGTGAATAGAGTTCATCTTGGCGACAGGGGCAAAGGTCTTAGAGTAATCAATACCCTCAACCTATGAGAAACCCTTTGCAAAAAGACATTCTTTGTACTTATCAATTAAACCATCAACAACATACTTATTGTGATATAACCAGCGGCACCTAACCATCTTTCTTCCCTTAGGAAGAGGACAAAGTCCCAAGTATGATTCCTCATCAAAGAAGAATACTCCTCCTCCATAACACAATCCCACATAGGGTGTCTTGTAGCCCCTAAAAACTTCTAAGAATCATCTGAAATGGCATGACTCAAAAGACTAGAACCCATAGTATGAGAACGGGTGCGACGAGTATCTAAAGGATCACCAACCATAGAACTTGCCACCTCAATAGTAAAGAGAGCCCACTTGGGCATCTGAGGTGGAGCAAGTGGATGTGGGGATGGTGGATCATCAGCACCGTCATCAGAACCATCCTCAAAATAATCTTGAAGAGATGCAGTAGGAGGAGTAGGCAGAGGAGTAGACACTAGAATCAGGGTATCCACTATGGGAAGGCACTCATCAAACTAAACATCTCATTGAAATAGGACCTCTTTGGAATCAAGATCAAACAACTTGTATGCCTTAACATCCTTACAGTAGCCAACAAAAATGAGGGGTCGGCTCTTTCGCTCCATGTCTTTCCTTTGAGCATCAAGAATAAAATCCCATGTCTCACTGCCAAACACTCAAAAAAAAGAAACATAAGGCTTGTCATGAGACCAAGCCTCCTCAGGAGTCATATGTCAAATTACCTTGTGAGGCATCTGATTCTAAATATAGTTAGCACAATTGACTGCCTCAGCCCAAAAAGACAAATCCATGGACCTGGACTAAATCGTACAATTAACCATCTCCCATAAATTTATGTTCTTGCGTTCAGCGACACCATTCTCCTGAGGGATGTAGGGAACAATAAACTGATACTACAAACCATTCTCAGTGAAAAAATCTCTAAAATCCTGATTCACATGCTCTCCCTCATTATCTGTACGTATCCACCAAATAAAACAACCAGACTACTTTTCTACAAATGTCTTGAAGATTCAAAATGAATCAAAGACATCAAACTTGTACTTAAGAAAGTACACCCATGTGTGTCTAGAGAAGTCATCAATAAAAGTGAGTACATACTTGGCCCCAGAAAAAGGAGTGGGAAATGACAAGAGATCCTTGTGAATCAACTCCAAGGTTTCCAAAGCACGAGGGGCTCTTCCCTTCAGAAAGGGATCTCTGTGATGCTTGCCAAACACACAACCATTACAAACACCATCAGTGCAATAAATCTGTAGGAGCCCAAGAACAAGTGCTTGTGTACTCATCTGCTAAAGATATCTGTAATTGACATGGCCCAAGCGCTCTTGCCAAAGCTTACTCACTGAATCTACATGTGCTATAAGAGACAAACCTGCACCCATAAAGGGCTCAAATCCATCAAATTTGTACAAATGAGATGCAATATCAATACTCCCAGTAGCCAAAACCAAATCAGAGTCATGGAGGTCCTGAATAACCACATCATGTGGTAAGAACTCAAATGTCTTACCAGAGCTAAAATGGCAAATCTGATAAATGGACAAGAGGTTCGTCGAGATGTGAGAGACAACCAGAACATCCTGTAAAGTACCCCCATCCAAAGGGACAGAAACTAAACCCAAGACTAAAAGTTGAACTGAGTCACCCACTACAATCTGTGAAGTACCACAAGAGGCAAGAGAAGTAACCAACTATTGAGTGTGAGTCATATGGTGAGAAGCACCAGAATCCAGTATCCATGTGGACCCATAGGTCAAAGCTTAAGCAGTGAGAGTATGACCTTTCCATATGGAAGGAGAAGACACCTGAAGTGAGGAGATGTGATGCTATTGCATGGCTTCCTCTAAAGCCTCTAAGTGTTTCCAACACCGGGAAACTAGATTTCCTTCCTTGCCACAAAAACTGCAAGTGTCTCTTGATTTCTTCTTAGTCTTGGAGGAAGACTTACTAGACTGTGAACATTTTCCCATGTTCTAGAGGAAATGGTGATTTAGAATGAGACTTAGGAGGGGGCTTGGAGGAATGCTCACTGCCTGCAGAAGTCTTATTTGGCTTCAGTTTCTAGTTTTGCTTCTCCTTAGAGGACTAAGCAACCAATGCTTTGTTCTTGGACCCTGAGAGCATATCCAGCTAAGAAAGATGAGACTACTCACAAGACAAATGCTCACAAAAGACATCAAAGGTAGGCATGGTGAAGCGAGCACCCAAGCCATCCATGGTGGAGTAGAAAGCAGAGGCAAAAAATTGAAAATTACCTTGAAGCTTTGAAAAAATCAAGTGAATGCACTCTATGTCTATCTTGATTTTGCCACATCCCTGAAGAACAAATCTGGTAGTCTTGAACTTGTTCAAAAAATTGTACTGAAGAAAAATTACCCCCAGATGCTCAAGAGTCAAAACTAGGCAAGTTTTATATGACTATAGGGGTTTTTGGGCCTTCTAAGCAAGATGGTGAGGTCTGTTTAGGCCCAAAGTGCTCAGAAAAAAGGCCTATCCCTAAGTACATTAAAAACTTTTTGAAAAACCAAATCTGCTTTCAATGCAAAAATTCTCAAAACAAGAACAGATAGATCCAGATCTGAAGCTCTGATACCATCTAAGAGTTGAGAAATATTGATGAATACTAAGAAAGGGGGTGAATTAGTATACCAAAAATCTCTATACTTAAACACCTAAACAGTCTGAAGATAAACCAGTAAAATAGTTTAACAGACAGACCGGTTATCACACATGCAAACCAAAATGCAAATAAAGCATTCACCCACAAAAGCAATACAACCATAATATAAGATATTTGATGTGGAAACCCAAATGGGAAAAACCATGGTGAGATGGAACTCACAAGTCACTATCTACAGAATAGAAACCAAACTGGTTAAGGTCTTACAATGTTCTTCACCAGAACAAATCCTGTTAGGAATCTCAATCTCTGTTAGGAGATAAGTCCGATTAAAGACTACCTTGCTAGAGGATTTTAGATTCATAGAAGTGAACCACCTTGTTAGAGAATTTTACGAAAGGCTTTTGGGCCTACCCAGTTAAGGGCTACAGAATTGTCAAAGATGTGAGTAATCAACAAGTGTTTGATCTATCTAATAGTACAAACTGCTTGGTTAGATCTAGTATAGCTCACTGCTAATGCATTCTAGCATTACTTTAGTCTTCTCTATCTCTCTCTCAGTTACAACTTGATCTTCTTAGATAAGATCACTCTTACAGCAACTCAACAACCACCTTAAACCCTAGCACAACAAAAACCCTTTCAGCAACAACCTAAAACCCTAGACATGATGTCCTTTTAAAGGAATCTGATTTCATGTCGATCCAATAGGATTACATTACAATTTCCTAGGTTTAATGAATCTAGACATACTCAGTAACATGACACAAAAAGTGCCATCAGTGTGTCAGCACCGTCAAACAATCGGTGGATTGGTAACTCATCACGAAATGTCGGTTGGTAACTCATCATAGAGTATTACCGGTTCATACAAAATACCGGTTGCCGGTTTGACAAAAATGAAGACTAGTAAGAATGTGTTATGCCACTTTGCTCCCTCATACCACTTGAGATCTACAAACTGCTTGGGGTCGACATGCCGCTTCAGACCAGGAAACACATTTTGTAAAATCACCAATAGTCTAAAGACTAGAATACAACATACTGGTTAGAACAGATACCGGTTGAGCTCTAGCTCATACATATAAAGGGGATCTCAATACAAGTGTGTGTCCATCAATGACAATCACAACATAAACATCAAAAATGCCAACAATCTCCCCCTTTGGCATTGATGGCAACACTTAGGAAAATAAAATTTTGACATCTAAGTGTTTTACAATCAAAAACATGCCATTAACAAAATTGCTCCCCCTAAGCATATACACTATCCCTTAATCAATACAATGTATAGCAAATTTGCATACCAAGCATAAACATTGAGATATAAGAGCATATAGCATATATCAAAACATATATCAAAATTTTAAAGCCAGATACTTCTCCCTATTCTTCTCCAAAATAGATAGAGTACTTCTCCCCCTTTGCCAACAATGACAAAGTACTGTTAAACAACCTTGTTTCCATTTGATATTAAAATAATAAAAGTTTATGACAACAATGAATAATACTTGTCAAAAATTTATTTATAGTCCTACAAAAATTGTTTCATGGATAAAGACCAGGACTCAAGTAGGGAGGTGGCCACTTCTTTCTCTGTTTGCATCTAGGATACCTGTTCCTCCATGGCATCAACTGTGCTCATCTCTTGCGTAACTATTAGGGCATCCAGGTTCAGATAACACTTCTGAAGAATTTGTCGATGTGGAAGTAAAACTAGTTGTAGCTCCTGCAAATCTCTAGACCATGTACTGATCTCTTGCTCCATTTTGGCTGACTGGATCTGAAACTGGTGAACAATTTTCCCATAAGTTGCAAAGGAATCATAAGGGGGCTTAAATATGCTCAAGTAGGACTGTAAGTCCATTTGAAGCTTTTGCTTCTAAGCTAGCACATCATCGTAGAATAGATGGGGTTGACAGATTTTGCTTAGCAGTAGATTTCCCTCATCCAAATTGTCCCTTATATCATTTTGGTCTTTCAGAAGTTCAGACCAGAGTTCATTTAACTTTTTCACCAAAGCAATGTTAAGAGCTTTTTGATGTTCTTTCTTGACATTTGCCTCAGCTGCTTCTTCCAGGCTCTGCACTTGATCATCCACTACAATACATAGTAGTTTAAGTTGTGCTAGTGATGATTCAATGTTAGGAAGATTGGTATCGAGGATCAAATCGGTAAGGGTGTCTACAGTCGCTTGAATTATGTCTTGCTCCTTTTTCCTTCGAATGATTTCAAGGTGCTCTTGAGCAACCTTGATGCTCTGCATTAGCTCCGACTCACTTGCAGATTGGTGATCGATAGGACTAGAGATATCAGCCAGTTTGGCTTGACTCCCCATTGCCTTTGGAGTCTCCATCTATGTGCTCTTCATCACTTCTGCTACCTTTTCTACTTCTTCCTTCTTCTTTTCTTGTTCCTTGTCTTCTTCTTCTTTCTTTTTCCTCTCTACTTCCTTCCTCTTCTCATCTTCTTTCTCTTCCTATTCCTTCTTCTTCTTTTCTTCTTCCTTCTGCTTTTCCTTTTCTTTATCCTCTTCTTCCTTCTTCTTCTTTTCATCTTCCTTCTTCTTTTCTTCCTCTTCCTTCTTCTTCTTCTCTTCTTCCTTCTTCTTCTTTTCTTCCTTGTCCTCTTCTTCTTTCTTTTTCCTCTCATCTTCTTGCTTCTTTTTCTCTTCATCTTTTCTTTTCTCCTCTTCCTCTTTTCTCTTCTCTTCCTCTTTTTGTTTTTTCTCATCTTCATCCCTCTTCTTTTTCTCTTCCTGTTCCTTAGCCACTTCCTGTCTGTCCTTGGCTTGCTCACTACCCTATTTGTCTTGTTGCACCTGTTCTGTTCCCTCAGAAGGTATGTCCTAAGTGACATCTTCTATGTCCAGTGCATCAACATCAATAGTGTTGATTGGTTCTTCAACCAGGTTTCCTTCTTCATCAAAAACTTCATTTGGTTTGGAAATAACCAGTTCTTTTTCTGCTTGGAGGTTGACCATACGTGCTTTGTGAGAATTGATAGCATAATCCATATGCTGATGAGTGTGTTTTTCAACATCATCAATTCTTCCTTTAACAGCCAAAGTCTTCTTCTCCTTGTGAAGAAGAGTCTTTTATTTTGATCCAAAACATCAAATAATTTTGAGTTTGAGAGGTCGGGAAAGTATTGTGCAAAGAATTTCTCCCTAATCTCCTATTCTTTTTCAATGGCAATGCACCATTTGTTATCTAATGCTTTATATAAAGAATCTGGTGTCTGAGATTTAATCTCTAATGGCGACTGGTCATTTTTACACAAATAAATAATAATCTCCTGTAATACTTCTTTCTCCTCATCACTAAACTCATCATAATAATCTACTAAATCATGAAGTAATTTTCTCCTAATATTCTTTATTGTCCTTTGATAATGTGTCAAAGGTTTGTATGAGGAGATATCAATATTTACCAGTGCGGATGCTACCGATTCATTCTTCTTCATCTTCTTTATCTGTCTGACTTTCTTTGGCATTTCATCAGACTCAATCTCTTTGGAGTCTAGTTCATTTGACTTAGTCTTTCTTTTTCTTTCAAAGACTTTTGCTGGTGCCACTTCCAGTTTCTTCTTTGCAGGTGACCGCTTGGTCACTCTTGGAGTTGCAGTACTGGCTGATGTCAATGTTGCAGGCACTGCCTTTTCTTTCTTTGTTGCCAGTTCTTTTCCTTTCTTAACAGAGGGTTCCTTGGCTAGTACAATCCTCTCCAGATAGGTTTCGGTCCTCTTAGCCTTAGGATCAAGAGGTGAGGCAATAAGGGTTGAGGCATACCCTTCCAACATATCATACATCACCTCATAGCCTATTGGCTCCACTTCTTTCATTCTAGTCTTAGCAGCCTCCATTAAGCATTTGTCCACCTGGATGGTGAAACAGATATCATCTTCATATTTATTAATGATGTCACCTGAGATCCTCACCCTTTGACTCAACTTCCTTCTGAACTCATCAAAATACTTGTTCAGCACATCAGGGTACCCGGTTCCAATGGCTTGAATGCTTTCCTTGATCTGCTTGGTTACCGGTTGGTCAGGAGACCATTGGACATCTCCTACTCCAGGAAAGTAGCCTTGGAAATAGAAGAACAACCTAACCAATAGTTGTTCGAACTTGAATCTCAGTGTATTATCCTATTTAATCGACTTCAGATTAGATAGGAGTTGCCTCTACATACTAATGCATAGGTCAAATGATGCATCCGCTTTAATCATCTGGTAGGCGGCATTTGTCGCTACAACAGATACAAAATTAATCCTGCTAGCTGAGAATGTTTTGTAGCCTATCACCATGCAGGCGTATTTCACCAAACCATCCTTGATAGGATTAACTGTCATACCTCATGAGTCACTTTTTGAACCGATGAGTTTGGCCATTTCCATTTTTCTTACCATTCTTAGTGCTAGCACTTCCCTTGTGTTGTAGAAACTGGTGACTACATGAATTGCCTGTGGCATGATATCATGCGTCCTCTCTAGGTACATCTTGTCACCATGGACTCTGCTCAAAATGATCCTAATATGATCCTCCGTAAAGTCTTTCAGAAAGTATGCAACATTGTGGAGTTTCTTCTTTTCTAAGATACTGTATTCCAGTTTGATTTTCTTGTCCTTGCCACAAAATAAACCTAACTGGGTGTGAATAGCTAAAGACCCTAGGTCTTCTATTTTGCAATCAATATAGTCTGAAATTCCCTCTTCTACTATTACTCCAGCTGAAACTTGTGATAAGGCATTATATTTGGACTTCCTTTGAATGAAACTTTCTGACTCAATGGATGTACTCGAACTGGTATGAGATGCAGAAGCCATTGTAGAGTATTTCAAGAACACAAAAAATACCTTTAAAATGCAAATTTAGGGCTTCTTGATTCGGCTTCACTCCTCTCTCTGTCGGTTGCCAAATCACCGCTTTGTGTTCTTCACGACCGTTTGCAAACTGGATGTGAATCTCCTTCAAGATTTGTCAATTTCTTGAAACCTTAGCTCAAATCACCTTTTCTTCACTCTGCACTTTGAAAAAAATTTCTTCGCTCGAAAATAGATAGTGAGAAATGATTTGAAATATGCTTTTATACATGTCTCTCACCTACCACCATTAATGCTCTTCTATTAGGGTGTAAACCCTAATTTGCCTCTTTTACCATTTCTAATCTTCTGCCAAGTGACAAGTATCACATACCGGTTAAGGTCTTTTACCAATGTAACTGGGGGTTCACAAACATTTCACTGTTTGCTCCCCCTAAGCCTCTTAGGAGCTTAGTTTGTCAGTTCCGATATTTCCACACTAGGTGCAGAAATTGGTTCCTCTTCCAACATTGTTGGTTTCTTCCTCCAGGTTTTGTTCATGTCTGCTTGAACTGTTTCAACATCAATTTCTCCTTCCTGAGTGACCAGTATATCATCAGATATACTCTTTCTACTTCTACAGAATCTTGCAATGTGACTCGGTTTGTTGTAGTGATAGAAAACCAATCCAGGTGCTCTCCAAGGTCCATTGTTTATGTTTCCATTCTTCCTTCTACATGTAGCAGTAGTGTGACCATGTCCATGACAAATCCAATAGTTTTCTCTCCATCCAGTTGCCGGTTGATAACCATTGTTCATGATAACCATTGTAAACATTAAACCGGTTAGGGTTCCAGTTCACAAAAGATTCTAGACCAGCTCCTTGGGTCCTATGAGGATATCTTCTGGTATTGTTCATGATAGACCTACATTCAGATGCTCTATGCCCAAACTTTTTGCATGCATAACAATGACCATTGAACTTATTGGATCTAGGTACATTGTTGATAAAATAAGGAAAATTATTGTAGGCTTTGCTCTTACATACATTGGTAGTGTGTCCTTCTTTAAGATAGTTAAAGCAAATAGGTTTGAATTTTTGCTTACCTTTTCCTTTTAGTGTTAATTGCTTCTTTGATGCTTCAGCATTTGTTCCTAAGGATTCTCCTCCCTCATGTCTAGAGAAACCAAGTCCATTAGTATTCTTTACCGATCTAGATGATTCAAGATTTTGCTCTAGCTTGACAGTACTTTTGCTGAACTTAGCAAGTATTTCCTTTGACTCAGAGAGTTCTTTGGAAGTAGAAGAATTTGTCTCCATTAGGCTTGCATTTTCAGAGATGGCTATGTTCAGTTCATCTTGTACTCCTTCTTTCTCCATTCTGCTCTCATGTAGGTGAGCAGTCAGTGCACTAATCTCTTGTTTCAACTTGGATATCTCATGATCTTTGTCCTTTACCAAATCTTCAACTTTCCTCCAGTTCTCAAGCTCTTGACTAAACCAGATAGTCAATCCTTCCAACTCCTTTCTCAGATTGGAGTTTGAATCATTCAACTTATTTACTTCTGCAATCATGGCTTCCATATTTGTTTCATCTTCAAAACTATTTTCAGATAGCTCCATCAGCTTCTCTACATGTTCTCTCCTTTTTGCTTGAGATGCCTTGTATTTGACCATAAGATCATCATAGGCTTGCTCAGACTAAGTGAGTTGTTGAGTAAGTTCCCTCAAGGTGTATTCCCCCATATCTCTTTCCAAGTGGTTAAACTTATAGAAAGGTAGGTTTTGATACCAATTGATGAATACTAAGAGGGGGGGGTGAATTAGTATGCCAAAAATCTCTGTACTTAAACACTTAAATAGTCTGAAGATAAACTGGTAAAATAGTTTAACAGACAGATTGGTTATCACACATGCAAACCAAAATGTAAATAAAGCATTCACCCACAAAAGCAATACAACCATAACAAAAGATATTTGACGTGGAAACCCAAATGGGAAAAACCATGGTGAGATGGAACTCACAAGTCACTATCTATAGAATAGAAACCAAACCGGTTAAGGTCAACCAGTTAAGGTCTTACAATGTTCTTCACTAGAACAGATCTTGTTAGGAATCTCAATCTCTGTTAGGAGATAAGTCTGATTAAAGACTACCTTGCTAGAGGATTTTAGATTCACAGAAGTGAACCACCTTGTTAGAGGATTTTACAAAAGGCTTTTGGGCCTACCCGGTTAAGGGCTATAGACTTGTCAAAGATGTGAGTAATCAACAAGTGTTTGATCTATCTAATAGCACAAACTACTTGGTTAGATCTAGTATAGCTCACTGCTAATGGATTCCAGCATTACTTCAGTCTTCTCTATCTCTCTCTCAGTTACAACTTGATCTTCTTAGATAACATCACTCTTACAACAACTCAACAACCACCTTAAACCCTAGCACAACAAAAACCCTTTCAGCAACAACCTAAAACCCTAGACATGATGTCCTTTTAAAGGAATCTGATTTCATGTCGGTCCAATAGGATTACATTACAATTTTCTAGGTTCAATGAATCTAGACATACTCAGTAACATGACACAAAAAGCACCATCAGTGTGTCGGCACCGTCAAACAATTAGTGGATTGGTAACTCATCACAAAATGTCGATTGGTAACTCATCACAGAGTATTACCAATTCATACAAAATACCGATTATCGGTTTGACAAAATTGAAGACTGGTAAGAATGTGTTATGCCGCTTTTCTCCCTTGTACCACTTGAGATCTATGAACCACTTGGGGTCGACATGCCGCTTCAGACCGGGAAACACATTCTGCAAAATCACCAATAGTCTAAAGACTAGAATACAACACACCGGTTAGAACAGATACCTGTTGAGCTCTAGCTCATACATATAAAGGGGATCTCAATACAATTGTGTGTCCATCAATGACAATCACAACATAAACATCAAAAATGCCAACAAATACAACACCACAGGAGCCTAAAGATCTCTACAAGCTGAGTAACCTATTACAAGGAGAAGCAAGGAAGCAAATAACAAAAAAGTAATACACAGGAAATATGCTCAAAAATATGAGATCTCAATATTCACAAAATGTGTAATGTGATAATAATAAATGGAAAAGAAAATTAACCTCTAATAGGTCAAGAAACCCTAAAAGGGAAAACCTAGGCTTGCACATAATAATTAATAAAAGAATTAAACAAATATTGTTTAATTAATCAAGTAAAGACCTGATTACTCTAACAATAACCTATTCCCAAATGTCATGTCAAATTGAAGGACTTTGGTGCCTCAAACATTCTAAAAATATAGAGTGAAGCATATCATAGATCAAGCATTAGGAATACTCAATTATCATGCCTAAAATGGTAAACCACCCAACTCTAATGAAGGAAAAGAGTATTATATACTACGTATCAAAGCTTTATAATTCCTTTATAATCATACCAACATTACTAACCTTGACCACCCATTAGGTAGAAAGTCATGTGAACAAGAGAAAAAGGAAAACACTACTATCATACCAAGATGACAAACATCAATATTTCAACAATTAAAAAAAATAAGGGGAGACTACATAAAAATACTTAAACCCAAAAGAAAAAAAAAAATAAGACAAAGGGATAGGTCCCCACTTTGTCAAGTCAAAATAGGGCATGGGTGCAAGGCACAACATAACCTAGGAGGAGATTATAGAGACAATCAAGATCAACAAGATGACATGTGGTGTATTATAAAAGAGAAGTCACTTGGATAGGAAGATAGATAGTGCATTTAGTCTTAGAGTCAACATTGTCATGGCCTTAATAATGATCAATTCATTCTCTAAATTTGTCACTGAATATCCTAATTATTTTATGAATTTATACATGGATAAGTTTAGGGTAGACCCATTATCCAAGACAACTCATTTTACCTTTATGTGTAGCTATAAGAACTTCAAGATGAAGGATTTTATTATGGAAAGGACTAATGGGGGACATGTCATTTTGACAAAATCAAAGTTGATATGTAGATGAAAGGTGGACTAGAAGGGCTAAAATATTTTCAAGGTCAATGTCAAGTAGGAATAGGAGATTCTCGTACAACTTAATCTAGTATATCTTTATGGATGAGTGACATATTAAGACACTTTGGGATAGAATATTTTCACTATTATTTTCATGGTTCTCTAAGAGGTTGTGTTGTCACAAAATTCTACCCACTTGATGAAAAACCTTGATCATCAACCTTGTGACACATTGAAATAGCCTCCAAGTGTGAGACCTTGCATAATGTGAGGTTGAGTCTCCAAAGAAGGTCGGCTTCCTTATCAATCTGATGCAGACATTGGTCTAACCCAACATATACAAATCCTAATCTTTTGATTTCAGGAGGAAAAGGGGAAGAATGAATGCTTGAAAGGGAAAAGGTTTGCACCTAGATTGAATATTGATCTTCACTGCCTATACTGCACATTAACATCAAGAAAACTACCCAAAGATGCATAAATTTATATCCAAATTATTGGCCTAAGAATGACTAAAGGTTGAAATTATTGCAAAGATGGTAAGAGGAACCAGGAATAGTTCACAGTTAACATCTACAAAAGGATTCAACACAGTCACTTACACAAAATAAAAAAACATGAAGATGTATTCAAACAAGAAGGTAAACAAATTATAGAAGTTGTCTAAACTGAAATAAGACAAGAAGGTTAATTTTATTCATGTAAAGGCAAGATAATTTTACAAATATAGAAAAACACAAGTTTTTCTGTAGAAGAAAGAAAGAAGATCCTTGTAACAGGGTTACAAAATTGCCTTTATAGTTCAGGCATAAATGAGATGAGTTACAATTAGAAACTCTAACCCTACTTAGGTTAGGTTACAAAAAATATCAGAGGGGGGAATCTGATCAGGTCGACTGATCTAATGGTTGTGTGCACACAAGCCTATGAAAATATCTTCCCCTACTAGGAGGAACAAAATCCCCACAAAGGGAGAAAATACCTGTGTTCAAGGCATCTAGAAAACACTTGCAAGGCAAATGTCGTCATTCTGAAATAAATGAGCATGGGTGGTGTTTGGAAGGCACTGATGAGTTAATGATGAACAGTTAGTACCAAACTGATACTGAGAGGGGGGGGGGGGTGAATCAGTACAGGAAAAAACACTTCTCCTAAACCGGTTTGACTGTAAACACAGCACTTGATTGGCAAGTAATAACACCGGTCTAAATCAAATTACTATCAGTAAAACATAGTGAGAATGTGAAAGACATAAACCGATAACCCTTAGCTTTCCATACAATCTAATATCTCATTTCCACTTCACCCTTATGCAAAAACAAGTAATCTATCATCATAAATATAATGACTGTTGATTCAACATGTTTTACCACTTTGACATAAAACACCAAACTATCACATGAAAGACATCACACATGACACATTGATTTTTTCACGTGGAAACCCAACTGGAAAAAACCACAGTGGGGATGAATACCCACAAGCTATTCTTGAACTCTTTTGAAGTCCGCTCTGTTAGGAGCCTAGTCCGATTAGAGACTTTTACAATAGGTTCTACTAGAAACTGATCTTGCTAGGGATCACCTGGTTAAGGGATGGCTAAATACTCGATTAAAGGTTAGAACCCAATTAAATATTACCTCGCAAGAGGATTTGAAGAACTCATTGAATTGAGTCACCATGTTAAAGGATTTATACAAAAGCCTATTAAAGCTACCCGGTTAAGGGATTTTTCAACTGCTGAAATGGTTAGAAGTCAACAGGTAGTACACTGATCTGATAACAACACTTAATGTTAAGGCAGATCCACTTTAGCTCCTCCTCTTCTCCAATCACACTCTACAGGTATCAACACACTTCTCAATCTGGCATGAATCAAGTATCTCTTCACTTGGATACACACATAACATTTGCCAAAAACTTCAAAAGGAAAACATCATCGACCTTATAGGAAATAGATAGGTCGGTAGCATAAACCCTAAACCCTAAAAATTTAGATTTTTACAATCCAAATGATTCAATCCTAGCAGTTAATCATACTTCATCAAATACAATAGTCTTGAATAGATCTCAAGACATTCTCCAACGTTCATTCTTTTCTGCTTCAGGAAGCTGATAACTCATCACGCGCTCTCCACCGCTTATCGAGACTTTGCACATTCCCAAGGTAGATAGGATCAATCTCCATGCAAGATCCTCAAGGAAATCCTTCATGTGCACAAGGCTGATGTGGCAACACTTATCTGGTCTTCATTATAATGCTAACTCATCACAAGATGTCATCAGTTGAATCACACAATTTTGGGATGCATCAACCGGAAACCCTGAAGCTGAAACTACCAACTGGTAGTTGTGCCTAATGAAACCCCGATAAAAAACTTCCATATATCAGTTCTGATTTCAACATACCAGTTCACTTGTTCACAAATACCAGTTTACATCATCATACCGGTTCTCTTGCCAGATTGCTTACTACAACATACCAGTTCATACTTTAGCATATTGACATCAATCACAACATACAAAATCATCATGTCATCATGCTCTACACATATGCCAACAATCTCCCCCTTTGGCATTGATGGCAATATACAAAGATATATTTCTACTTATGCTTCACATCTTTTCCCCAATGTGGAAGATATCTTTTCCGCTTCACATCTTCTCCCCCTTTGACAACAATGCCAAAGTGGAGGCATACACATCTATGTTCCACTATGTTGCTCCATCTAAGGAGTAGCATCCTTCAACACACCAATCTAAAACAAATTATCAATGTAAGACCTGACTGATGTGGAGCACACACCTTTAGTTCACCTCTTGAAGGGGTAGTACCCTTAATTCACCTCTTAAATAGGTAAAGTTAACCTTTGGTAGAGGCTTGGTGAATATGTCTACTAACTTCTCCTTAATGCAAACATGTTCCAATACAACCTCTTTGTTTTGAACCTTCTCCCTCAAGAAATGATACTTGAGCTCGAAGTGCTTGGTTCTAATATGCAAAACCGGATTCTTGGAGATGTTAATTGCACTTGTGTTGTCACAAAATATACTTGCCAGTTCAGATACAGGAACTTTGAAGCCATTTAATACATGCATCATCCAAATTGTCTAGGTGCAGTTCATAAATTGTTTGGGTGCAGTTCATAAAGGTTGTGTCTGAGACCTTCTACCCAATACACATTATCAGCACTGCTTTTTCCATTCAAAGAGATGGACCCTCTACCTTTTACCATACATGGTGCATCATTACCAAAATGAACCACACCACCATCATACTCTTCCAGAGATAGAAACTTACTTTGGTCACCAGTCATATGGTGAGAATAGCCACTGTGAATAATCCACTCGTTGGAATTATCAAAGTAGGAGACAAGAGCCTTCTTGTCTAACACATCTTCCTTAACTGCTACAAACACAATGTCTTCACTTTCTTCATCTTTTGATTCCTTATCAGTGACTCCTTCATCAACTGCTACAAAACAGTTTCTCCTATTTCCTCCTTTGAACTTCTTGAACTTCTCTAGTTTGTCCTTATTATCACCATTAGGACAGTTTACAACAATGTGTCATATCCTATTGCAAGAAAAGCATTTCAAAGGGAGCTTACCTCTGTATTTACCAGTTCCCTTCAGAAGTCTCTTAGCAAGAAGAGCTTCAAATTCCATCAAGATCTCCTCATCATCCATTTCTCTGCTTTGTCTTGGTTCACCACTA
Organism: Cryptomeria japonica; assembly: GCF_030272615.1. NCBI lineage: Eukaryota > Viridiplantae > Streptophyta > Pinopsida > Cupressales > Cupressaceae > Cryptomeria > Cryptomeria japonica. The sequence goes on along the minus strand of NC_081410.1, from coordinate 129,403,828 downwards.
GAACTAACTTCTTTGCCCTTTCTAGATGGTGCAGCAGATGCTCTAAAGGCTGACTCAGTCTTCTGAATACTATCATCATAATTATTTAGCTCATATGCAGTCAACTTTGCAATGATGGAGTCTAGGGATACTTTTGTCTTGTCTATAGACCTCAACTCCTGAATAGAAGCAACCCTTATTGCATAGAGTAGTAATAAGGATCTCAAAACTTTGCTAACAATAGTGGAATCTTATATTTTACCACCTGCACTCTTGATGTCTCTAACAACAGTTTTGATTCTTATTCCATATTGTTGAATGGTCTCTCCTTCAATCATCCGCATGTCTTCAAACTTTCCCCTAAGGCTCTCTTCCTTAGCTTGTTTCACATGCTCATCACCACCATAGATATTCTCAAGAGCATCCCATACTTCTTTGGGATTCTCTTTATCCTAAAAATCAATAAACTCAATGTCAGATAAACTACTGATTAGGGCTTCCATGATTTGCCCATCTCCTGAATCTCTCTCTTTTGATCATTAGTGAGAGTACTGGTAGGGATAACATAAGCATTCTCAACATAGCTCCAATGTTGAGTGCCCATGCTTCTGATGTATATCTTCATTATGTCCTTCCATATTTTAAAGTTGTCTCTGTTAAAATTTGGACCTTCCCTCTTCATCATTAGAATAGGATCTTGTCCTCAAGTGGTTAAGCTTATAACACAAAGGACCTCGAAGAGGCTCTGATACCAATTGATGAGTTAATGATGAACAGTTAGTACCGAACTGGTACTGAGAGGGGGGGTGAATCAGTACAGGTAAAAACACTTCTCTTGAACTGGTTTGACTGTAAACACAACACTCTATTGGCAAGCAATAACACCGGTCTAAATTAGATTACTACCAGTAAAACACAGTGAGAATGTGAAAGACATAAATCGCTAACCCTTAGCTTTCCATGCAATCTAATATCTCATTTCCACTTCACCCTTATGCAAAAACAAGTAATCTATCATCAAAAATATAATGACTGCCGGTTCAACATGTTTTACCTCTTTGACATAAAACACTAAACCATCACATGAAAGACATCACACATGACACACTAATTTTTTTCACGTGGAAACCCAACTGGGAAAAACCACAGTGGGGATGAATACCCATAAGTTGTTCTTGAACTCTTTTGAAGTCTGCTCTATTAGGAGCCTAGTCGGGTTAGAGACTTTTACAATAGGTTCTGCTAGAAACTGATCCCGCTAGGGATCACCCAGTTAAGTGATGGCTAAATACCCAATTAAAGGTTACCTCGCAAGAGGATTTGAAGAACTCATTGAGTTAAGTCACCCTGTTAAAGGATTTATACAAAATCCTGTTAAAGCTACCTAGTTAAGGGATTTTTCAACTGCTGAAATGGTTAGAAGTCAACAGGTGGTACTCTGATCTAATAACAGCACTTAATGCCAAGACATATCCACTTTATCTCCTCCTCATCTGCAATCACACTCTGCAGGTATCAACACACTTCTCTGGTCTGGCAAGAATCAAGTATCTCTTCACTTGGATACACACATAAAATTTGCCAACAACTTCAAAAGGAAAACATCATCAACCTTATAGGAAAGAGATAGGTCGGTAGCATAAACCCTAAACCCTAAACATTTAGGTTTTTACAATCTAGTCAGTTCAATTCTGACCATTAATCATACTTCATCGAATACAACAATCTTGAATAGATCTCAAGACGTTCTCCAATTTTCATTCTTTGCCGCTTCAAGAAGTTGATAACTCATCACGTGCTCTCCACCATTTACAGAGACTTCACACATTCCTGAGGTAGATAGGATCAATCTCCATCCAAGATCCTCAAGGAAATCATTCATGTGCACAAGGCTGACATGGCAACACTTATCTGGTCTTCATTACAATGCTAACTCATCACAAGATGTTATCAGTTGAATCACACAATTTTGGAATGCATCAACCAGAAACCTTGAAGCTAAGACTACCAACTGGTAGTCATGCCAAATGAAACCCCGATACAAAACTTCCATATATAGGTTCTCATTTCAACATACCGGTTCACTTTTTCACAAATACCGGTTTACATCATCATACCGGTTCTCTTACCAGATTGCTTACTATAACATACCGGTTCATACTTTAGCATATTGACATCAATGACAACATAAAAAATCATCATGTCAACATGCTCTGCACATATGCCAACAGGCACTTGTAGAGAAAAAAAGTCTTCAAAATGCATTGAAGAGTTGCAAGTAGCATTCAAAATCATTCTGCATATCAAGTCTGGAGTTCTTACAGATGTCTAAGAGTGGGTGGTTTGATCTAATTCAACTATCAAGAAGGCAATCATCCGATTACTGACTCTCAAGTCAACAACCACCTCTCTGCAAGAGATTTGAATTTGGGTCATTTGATCCTTCCTATGTGCATAGATGGATGCCTCATATCATGCCACAAGACCCTCCAAAGGGTTCAATAAAATTTTAAAACATGGTCATTCAATCTACCTCATTAATGAAATTGGATGATAGAGAGTGGGGTCATCATATTTCTATGCTTATGTTACCCTGCAAACCCTTCTGGTTCATTAAAAAATCTTTGTGGGATAGTGGGGAACACTTGTACCTTAGTTAAGCTACAAGGTCACTTGCTTCCTCAGAGTCTCTCATGGGATGGCAGGGAAGCCATGTCACGATTTCCCCACAAGGTCCCTTAAGAACCTTAAAATTCACTGTGGGGTGGTGGTGAAGCCATGTGTTCTATCAAGTCCTGTCAGCCTGCACCACATTTCCTTGCACTGATTTTCTTCGCGGGGTAGCTGGGAATGCCATTTATGTCCACCCCACTATCCCATGAATCCTTTTGATTTCTTCATTCATCATGCGAGATGGAGGGGGACCCACTTGACCAATCATCATGTGTGGAGGGGGCCCACCATGGACTATGGCCCTTTTGGTAAGACAAGACATTTTGCCAAGATGCATTTTTTGTTTTGTCGGCTTTTAAACGCTATCAAAAAAGGCTGAGGATCCAACTAGTTGGTGACCAGGAAAGAAAGAAAGTGGCCCTTCCATGAACCATGACCCTCCAGGTGATGCTCCTTAAGTGATTTGATTGCCTGACCCGATCAACATCAAAATAGAACTTTAGAGCCCTAGAAGATTGTAAATACATAAAATCCTTAGGGTTTAGGGTCCTAGGGCTCTTATAGGGGTTTTCTTAGTGTTTTAGCCAGTCTTCATTGTCTCAGGCCATAAAACTCAAGACTGAAGTTGACATGAAAATTAGTCAATAGGTTGTATTGGGGATTTTGTCAAGAGGATGAGGATGAAGGTCCTTGGATGGTGGAATTTAATGTATTTAAAAAATTTATGTGTTACTATATTGGGGTTAGGTTACTAAAATTTAGTGACTTCTAGGAGAAGTCTAATCTAAGGGGAGGGGGGCGTAAGGCATAGTCTTGTCTACAAAATTCACAACTCTTTAATAAGCTAAATTATGCTAGATTGGTGAATCAATTGATGTCTTAATCAACATAGTTTAGTATGATGTAGCATCAAACCCATTGATGAATATGGATAATATCTAGGGATGGTATAGGAAATTTGAGGTTGCAAAAAAGTTGAAGAGGATTATTGGCCAATGATAGACAAGGGTGGATCAAGACAACTCTAACAAAAAAAAAGGTATACCTAAAGTGAGTTAATATAGTAAATTATATGCATTTAATATTGCTGGAAAATGTACACTCCAATGAGAAATTGTAGGTGATTGAAGGTATTGTCATTGATGGCAGCCTTACAATCCTATGGCACCGACAGACACCGGCAAAGATATTTACCAGCACCTTGGCTAACAGGATTTTGTTTATTGTATTTTGTATTTAACTGTAAAAAAATTTTGTAAGTCAACAAGGTGAATTGTATTAGGACTCATATAAGTATTAGATCTTGTAAATCATTTGTAAGAAGCGAGAAATGCATGGAAGGAATGTTATAGGCAGCTATGAATATTAAGGTAGATTTTGGAATAAGGTTTATGGAAGTTGTATGAACTTAAACCGGTACAAAACCTAGCATAGTAGATGTTGAACCAAAGCAGTACATGATATTGGATTTACATAATCCATTTTTGTAAGTTAGTGAGACTTCCCTTTTTGTATTTAAGCAGTGAGCTTTAAGTAGTTGGCCTTCCTGCATGTGCAGGCCCCTATTGTATCAGTAATATTCACTTATTGGTCAGTAAGTGAATATTGTGGGTCACAAATCCCACCGAGGTTTTTCCCACACCAGGTTTATTTGTTAAAAATATTATGTTATGGTGTGCTTTCTATTTTGTGTTTACTGATCTTATTTACTGCATTATTTCTAGTTTACCCATACACTATTTTGGCATGCAATTCATTTAATAAGTTTAGAAAATCCATTAACCGGTTAGATACTGATTTACCCCCCCTCTCAGTATCTTTGGGAATCCTAACAATTGGTATCATAGCCTATTCCTCTATTTTCAAAATCCTAACAGCTTGAGGAAGATTCTGACACCGGTACAAATGGAAAACTTGAGAAAGCAATTAAAAACAACTCTTGTAGATTATGATGCAAAAAAGTTGAAGAATATGAAACTTGAAGATGATCTGAAGGCTGGACAGGAAATCATTCAAGGACTTCAAGAAAATCTCACTATTGCTAGGAACAAAAGAAGAGAACTTCATGAGAAGATACATAGTGATGATGATGAAAAAGAAACTCTTAATGGTCTTGTAAGAAAAATGAAGCAAGAAAACATGGCCTTGAGGAATGAAATGCAAGATATGATTATGAGGTTTTGTAAAGACATTGAAGACTAAAATAAGAATGAAGATGAATTGGCTAGGAGAATCAATGATGCTCGAAATGAAAATCTGACTCAATCATGAAAATGGTATGTTGAAGATAGATATAATTCACTTGGAGCATGATAAAACTAAACTCATGAGATAGAAAGATTTGTTAGAAAATGAGTTGGCTACTGCGAATCAACACAAGGAGAAATTCAAGAAAATTTTAGAGGAACTTGATGACATGTTGAAAAATCAGAAACAAAATGGAGATACTAATGGCCTTGGCTTTGAAGTTAGTGAAAGCTCCGGTACTGCAAACAATCATGATCACAGTAAACCAATAAGACAACCTAATGCCTACAAATTTAATGGAAAATGCTTTAACTGTAACAAGTATGGTCATAGAGAAAATCACTGTAGATCTAGAAACTATCAGAACACCAATGCACCCACCGGTCAATGTTCTAAATGCAACAAAGTTGGTCATAATTCAGAAAACTGCAAAATGAATGTACGATGTTATGTTTGTGGGATATTTGGACACTTATCTAATCAATGCAGAACACATACCAACATAGGATATGGAAAATATATTCAGAAAAACAATGTGACTTGTTATGCTTGTAACAAGATTCGACATATTGAAAAAAAATTAGAATTAAGGCATCACCGGCAAATAACAAAGGACCCAATTTGAAAGGTAAAGAGAAGGTTGAAGAAGTAAAGCAAGAATTTTCAAAACAATGGATCAGAAAGTCAAATATGAATGCTAATGAAGCTATTCCTTCAATGGTAGAATAGAGTATCACTCCACCGGTAGGAGATTCTTCATCTAACTGAAAAAGAAACCTTTTTGGGGGTAAGGCAATGAATTGAAGAACATGATAATTTACCCTTGGTTGATGGTGAGAAGTTGAAATACTTGTTTACCAGCAGATGTGTTAAGTTTCACTTAACTAGCAGACATTAAATGTGGTAGTTAAAGGAAATGACATTATAAAGAAACTATTTTGGCTCTTTTTTCATTCACTGAGCATTCAAATTTTCCAAGAGCGCGAAAATCCTGAGTGAAGGCATCCATAGCAAGAAGTGAAGCAAATCATTCAAACACTTATGCCTAAAGGAAAATTAAGGTATTTATATCAATGGCTTCCTCCTCTACACCTAAATCCATTGCAAACCCTACTGTAATTAAAGTTGATAAGCGCCCTAGACCCTATTTAAAATTATTCCCAAAATTGCAAAGAAAGATGATACCCTAGGAGCTTTTTTTGAAAATACCCAAAGGAGTTGCTTATGTTGAGGATCCTAGAATTTACATACATTGTCATATTGAAGAACTAGGAGTTGAAGAGATTATGAACATGTATAGAATAGTAACTTGTGATGTTAATGGAAATGTTAAACTGGAACATAAGATAGTTGAAACCCTAGGTTTTGTGGAGATTCTTTGTATCTCTGATTTTCCGAATGATGTTATAAGGTTTGTGTTAAGAAGAGTTCATGGGGAGTTCTTTTGGTTGGATTCAATTCAAAAGATCAAAAAAGAGGTAGTTAGGGCAGTAACAGGCTTACCTTCCACCGGTAATAGGCCTAACAAGACTAAAAAGGTTCCAAATGACACCATAATGACCCTAACCGGTGCAACCTTTGACAAGAAATCCTTGAGAGTAAATGATGTAAAGGATATTAATGTAAGGTTCATCAGTATGATTCTTAGATACAAAGTTACACATGCCAACAGATTAAACTATGTTTCTAGCTTATGTATCAAGAGTGCCTAAGACATGGTAAACAACAATGCAAAGATTGACATATGTGAATGGCTATAGGATGAACTGATAGACAATCTAAGGAAGATCAAAGGTGATAAGAAAGGTACATTCAGATTTGGCAACCTACTTGTATGTTTGATGTTATATATTACCAAGGAAGTACCCAGTATTGGAAGAAAGGATTTTGGTTTTGACATACCGATAGGAAAACAAATTTTGGACATGCTAAACAATATGGGAGATGATAGAGAAAATAACATAAATGAACATTTTCAAACACTGAAGGCTAGAATGAAAACTAGGATAAGGCTATCTCAATCTATAGTTGACAAATATCAAAAGGAGATATGTTTTGTGATAAACAAAGATGAAATCTGGATGGAAGTAGTGGTTTCGAGGACTATTTTGGTTACAAAGATGGGATATGAGGCTGATGAGAACATAATAGAAACTTATGCAAAATCCCTTCTAGAAGCTCTTAAAGAACCAACAGAGAAAGTATTTGGAAATGTAGAAACAATTGAAAGAAACATTCAGTCACAAAAAAGAATAAAGAAAATTGAACAAATAGTTAGAAAAGGAACAAGGTAGGCTAAAGCAATCAATGAAGACATATTGAATAAAACTGGTATTAAGGAGAGTGACTTGGAAGGATTACAACTGGAAACACATCTTTCACCAGTTGCTACCTCCTCTAACAGTGAAATATCGACATAGTTTACAAGGGTAATAAGGAAAAGGAAACCTTCACCGGTACTTGCTCCTACACCTAAGAGAACAAGATAGAAACAACGGGCAGTCAGGCCTCCAACAAAGAAGTTAACACCAAAGAAAAGAAAAGGAAAACAAGTTGTTCCTCCATTAACAACCTTTTGAATGAGATAACTGAAAATGGTAACTTATCACACATTAGCAAGTTGTATGATACTTTTAATAGTGATGAAAAGGAAAGCATAGAAAATAGTGGTATCCTACACTTGGACATCTACAAGAAATTTTTGATTGAGGTTGTTCATGATTTACCCAATGAGTTGTATAGAAGGTTAGAAGCAAGGAGAACAACAATTGTTAATTGGATAAAAAGATAAAGGTAGAGAAACTACTTGCAGTTCACCCAATGAATTCAATAGAAGAAATTGATGAACTGATAAGTGAGGCTAACCAGACAGTATTTTTAACTAGTCACTAGCATGTATCACTAATGGCTAGTAGAGTTAATGAGATATCAGAAGAAACTGTAGACAAGTGGGATATATTCTTTGTTGAGAAAGAGAAACAAGAAGAGCTTAAGAGACCAAAGACTTTTAAAGTCTACCAAAAGGACAAAGATAAGGGTAAAGGTAAGGTAGGTGGTCCTCTGAGTATAAAGGTGATAGATAACTTACCCCCACCTCCTTCTAATACTCCATCGACATAAAATGTTGATACACCACCGGCAACAGAGAGTATGGAGATAACACATGAGGACACAAATCCTGATTCTGAGGTATTGTATACAATGACTATTGACACACAGGAAGTCAACATTGTGGTTGATAAGGAATCAAGTGAGAAGAGAGATGTGGCAACTGAGCCACTGGTACAGGACACTATAGTTGAGACAAATATTGAGGATACAGTTGGAAACTTTGAAATTGGGACTGAATAATAAACTAAACAGGCAACCGATTCCCCGGATATAGGAAAGGAAGATACCACTAGTATACATACTGATGTATCTACTGAGAAACTAGCAACTGATAGCAATGAAAAATCTATTGAGATACCGGTTGTAGACATTTCAGAGGTAAACACAGAGAAATCGGTAGAAAACACAGTGTCACAATCAAAAAAATTGGCAATGGAAAGCTCTGAGAAATAGACTGAGGTACATACTAAGAAATTAGAAGAGAAAAAGGATGAGCTAATGGTTCAGACCAAGACTGTGCCACCGGCATCAACTAAGAAACCTAAACCCTTGCTTGTAGAAATGTAGACTCAAACTAACCTACCAGAGGTCACCATAAGCAAAGAGGTTCCTCACACCAATGGATTACAGATTGTTAAGATAGTTGATCAATCATCTGATTCTTCACTAACAGAATTCCAGACAATCAATGTAACAAAGGTATTGCTTGATTCAATTAAGAAAATAACTTATTGCAATGCACTTGCATATAAGGCAATTGATGACACCATACCAATTTTGAAGATGATTACACCCAAGTGTAACATAGAGAATAAAGATTCTTTAGGCCAATTAAACACATTGTCTAAGTACATAATCAACAATCTTCTAACAATTGATCAAATCAATGAGAAAACTTTTAGAGAGAAAATGAATAAAGAGAAGGAATATATAGATACATTATTACTGGCGCTAGGAAAGATAATTTTGGACTTGAAGAAATTATACAGAGACACATGTAAGACAAACATTTTGACAGAGGATATAGATAAAGAAATTAGCAGACCTCAAAAGGAAATCAATGACATTGCTGATAATTTAATAGGTTCATCAGACTCCATATCGGTAGTAGAATAGGAAATTACTGGCTTTGAAGAGAAAATTGAAAAACTTGAAAAAGATAAAGAGAGATTAAAATTTAAGGCAAAGGAACTGAAATGTAGACTAGGTCCTAAACTAGATATCCTCATCTCTTTGAGAAAAGAGATTTCTAAGGCTCCTGTTCTAGGACTTAAGACACCAGAAGAACAAATGCACATACTCACCAGTACAATCTAGAGGACTGAAGAAGCACTAAAGGACAGTGAGAGATTCTATAAAAGCCTAAATTTTGCATTAGCAGAGTTATATCAGATTGTAACCAACCGGTTATAGAGATCAAGATAGGAACTACACTCAATTGACATTGAATGACAGCCTTGTCATTGATGCCAAAAGGGGAGTAGTAGAGGATGAGAAAAAGGAGTAATATATAAGAGATAATCTGCTCAGGGGGAGCACACAATTTTGGTAACATAGTTTTGACAATTTTGGTAAGACTTTTGGTCAACACCTTTTGGATACAATTTTGGCTTTTTCTCATAAGTGTTGCCATCAATGCCAAAGGAGGAGATTGCTGGCAAATGCACACTCCAATAAGAAATTGTAGGTGATTGAAGGTATTGTCATTGATGACAACCTTACAATCCTATGGCATCGGCAGACACCAGCACAGGCAAAGATGTGTACCGACACCCTGGCCGACAGGATTTTATTTATTGTATTTTGTATTTAATTGTAAAATATTTTTGTAAGCCGACAAGGCAAATTGTATTAGGACTCATATAAGTATGAGATCTTGTAAATCATTTGTAAGAAGTGAGAAATGCATGGAAGGAATGTAATAGGTAGATGCGAATATTAAGGAAGTTTTGGAATAAGGTTTATGGAAGTTGTATGAACTTAAACCGGTACTAAACCTGGCATAGAAGATGTTAAACTGAAGTAGTACATGATATTGGATTTACATAATCCATTTTTGTAAGTCAGTGAGACTTCCCTTTTTGTATTTAAGTAGTGAGCTTTAGGTAGTTGGCCTTCCTACATGTGCAGGCCCCTATTGTATCAGTAATATTCACTTATTGGCTAGTAAGTGAATATTGTGGGTCACAAATCCCACTGAGGTTTTTCCCACACCGGGTTTCCTCGTTAAAAATATTGTGTTATGGTGTTCTTTCTATGTTGTGTTTACTAATCTTATTTACTGCATTATTTCTCGTTTACCGGTACACTGTTTTGGCATGCAATTCATTTAATAAGTTTAGAAAATCCATTAACCGATTAGATACTGATTCACCACCCCCCCCCTCTCAGTATCTTTGGGAATCCTAACAAATATTAGGATGAATATTAATATTTATTAATAAAGAATTGTTCAATATAAAATCAATTAGAAAGTATGGTTAAATGATTATGTAATGTTAGGATTTTATTATTGTTGAAGGTGCACTTGAATTTCTATAATACTTATATACTATTATCCACTAACTATTGAATTTGATCTTATTAAGATTTGTGAGCAAGTAATCATTATTATTTCCTAACCAAAAATGTATTTATAAAAATACATATGAAACAAGTGCCAATAGTAAAAAGGGAGAACGCCTACAACCCTTGTCAAATACATTATTGAAGTTCTCAAGTACAACCTTATGCTTAGAAGAGAAAGAGTCCAATGTAGTTTATTATTAGTGAGTATAGTTTAATTTTATTATTTTCTAATTTAATTGATTTGAGAGTAATGTGTTAGGATGTGCGGGTGGTATTGAGTTTGAGAATTACATGATTATGTCAATTTTGAATTTAAGCATTGTGGGATTTTTTAAGGCTTATAAAGGACCTATTTTATGTTTTCTTAGGGGTTTTGGAACCCTAGGTTGAATACCTATGGGTTATAGGACTTCTTAAGACCTCATGTTAAAATGGAATCAAGATGTGACCTTTCTAAAACTACCATTTTAAGGAATAATGAATTTGAAATATTGGGGGCTTGGAAAAGTGACTTATCACTCTACAACCCCACTCCCCAAAATCCATTTATAAACTTGGAAAAAGTAGGTAGTCACAATTATGAGACACCTTGTAAGGTTAGTTGGGATGAGTGTACAATTACATTACACATCTCCCAAAGCCTTGTACATGCATAAGAACTTGTGGAGAGTGTTTTATGAGGAAGGAAAAAGAAGGTGACAAGTGAAACCTCTTCAGTCAAGGGGTTTAAGTTTGATTTTATACTTATCCTTTAGTGGAGGATGAGTTTATGGGGCCTACCTTTAATTTTTTTCTCCTGATTTTAAAAGGGAAGGGTATAAGAAGATTGGGAAAAGAAAACCAAATTTGAAAAGCTTAGAGGTTTGGATGGGAGAAAGGATGGAAGTGCAAGAAGGAAAAACATGGAGAAGAAGGCTACATCTCTACAATTGATGTAGATAGATAAGTTCTTCTTTCTCTTTAAATTTATTTTAGTATGAGGTGGTATTAGCTTTAATTTAAAGGTTTTTTCTTTGATTGAAAGTGTTTGGGGAGATGTGTGGAATCTTAATGTTTTCAATAAGTTTTGTTTTATTTTTTTTATAAAATACGAGAAGCCTGAATGATTTATATTAAGTATTAACAGAAGTACAAAAACTTTTGAGAGAATTACATGGAACAAAATTGTAGAGTTCATCATGCCTTCATGTCACTGAATTATATACCAAAATAAGACATAAACAAAGTAACCACCAACTGCTAAACTTTACAACCCTAAGCCAACATATTCATATGCACAAGGCAGTATTCAAGCCCAAATACAAAAGACAACCCACTGGGGAGAGAGAAAATAAAACACCTACAATATATCCTTTGGTGGAGCACCATTCAATAAGGTTTATTGTCCATGCCTAAGATTTTTTTGTTTTGAAATGGTTGACCTATTATGTGTTGGATATTTCTACTACTAGGATATGTTGTTGTCATTGATGTCAACATATTGCTGCTCTGGTGACTGCAAATTGGTTTATTGGGATCATGGTTTGGTGTATGGAGTATCTCTAGTATCATTATATTCTTTTGTATTGGTTTTGGTGATCTGGAAAGCCTAATTGATCATATCATATGATCCGATTTGCAGTTTATTTATCTAATCAATGCTTTGCAGAGTTTAGTATTTCCTCTGGTATATTCCAGTGTGAACAGATCTTGAGTTGAGATAATGGGAGATTGTTTGTGATGGTCTTGTGTATCTTAATTTCAGATGGTTTGTGATTTGGTGCTCCGCAAGTTATCTTTCTTTGTGGTAGTTGTTGTTGTTTGAGTACTCTTGAGTTTTAGATGTTGATCGATGAAGATTTGATAAGTGGTGTTGGTGCAATTGTTGTTGATGACTCTAACATGCTTGATGGTGTTTCCTAATTGTGTCCTATTTATTTTGATGATCCGCATTGATTGATGTGTGAGTTCTTGGTGATCTTTTTGATCTGGTGATGTTCTTTATCTTATACAGTATTCTTGGTGGTGTAGCATGTTGTGGTTGATCTTGGCATGATTTCTAGTGGTAATGAGCATTTGGGGGTTTTATTTAGGTCCATGTTATGTCAAGTATATTATTATATTGGTCTAGTGGTTGATCTTTGTATTGTGTGATGTAATTTTGTAATTGGGTGTAAAGGGTTTAGCCGACCTTGTTGTCAAGGTTGATGATTTGTATAAGTAGGTGGTATAGTCATGTAATTTAGGTATCAAAGTTGTGTCTCTATTATTAGAGAGTGGCGTATGTACGAACAAGTGATTCATCCTTCAACATTGTGATTGAGCAGAGATTGGTGTTATAGAGAAGACACATGCTTAACTTCAATTGTCATCAGTCATTTGTAGATGTTATTATTGTAATTCATTTGATTTTGGATTGTTGTCTGAACATTTTGTAAGTTAGTAAGACTTCCTTGTAAGGTAGTGAACCTTCCGTAAGGGTTGTAGCCTTCTAGATTATTATATCTTGAGTTTTAAGCTCTAGGAAGTGTCCTTGAATGCATGTGCATTCCCCATTATAATATATTCACATACTACTGCAGAGTATCATCTTATTGTGGGTAGATCCCAACATGTTTTTTTCCTTAACTAGGTTTTTCACGTCAAAATCTTGGTGTTGTGTGTTGTGCTATCAATTTTCTTATCTTTGTTGTTGTTGCATCTTATCAAATTTGTATTTTTCGTTGAGTTTGTAGATTTGGTAGAAAACTAATTCACCCCCCCTCTCAATTTTCTCTCATTGTTGTTGCCAACAATTGGTATCAGAGCTAGATCCTCTGGAAGAAGCTTAACCGCTTGAGGAGATTCATGATGGCAACTGGAGGTGTTCTCTTTAAGAAGGAAAGTACAAGATTTAATGGAAGTAACCATGCTATATGGAAGAATTGAATGGAAGTGCACTTGACATGTCTTGGAGAAGAGTACTGGAAGATTACTAAGAATGCCTACTATGTTCCTCAAAATGGACCAGTTGCTGCTGATGAGATCAAGGAAGCATTTTTTAGCACCCTGATTAATTCAGAGATGACTAATGTAATTCAACTTCAAACTACACATGAGATCTAGGAGAAGCTTGAAACCTTGTATGAAGGAGATAAACAAGTAAAAGTTGCTAAGTTATAGAGTTTGAAAGGGAAGTATGAGATGCAGAAGATGGGAGAAGATGAGAACATAAATTCCTTTATGGCTAAGGTGAATGAACTTGTCCTAGGTATCAGATGTGTCGGTGGAACCCTTGAAGAAGATGAAAATGTTGCTAAGGTTCTGAGATCATCGCCTCCTTACAAGCATAAGGTAGCTTCTATTGATGAAATATAGAGTGTAACTACTATGACAAGAGATATGCTAGTTGGAAAGATTGTTGCATTTGAACTGAGAAAATTTGGTGAATCACATGGAAAGTCTGAGACAACATTCAGAGCATTTGTATTCGGAAAGTAGAAGTAGAATCCTAAAGAATGTAGAATATCCAAATATGAAAGAGAGAGAAAAGAGATGGAAGAGAAAGAAAGAGAATTGGAAGATCTTGAAGCATTGATTTCTTAGAGATTGCCTAAGGGAGCCGGTAAGTATGATGGGAAATTGCCTCTGAAATGTTTCTCTTGTAATAAGGTAGGACATTTTTCTTCTAGATGCTCGAAAAGAATATCTAATTTTTATAAGCATGACATAAATGATAGATATAAGAAGCATGAGAAGCATGATCAACCTTACAAGCCTAACTAGAAGTACAAGCATCAGAAGAACTGTTATTATGCTACTGATGAAGGTGTAATGAATGAAGAATCAGAAGGAGATGAAGTAGTGTTTATTGCTATCAAAGAAGATGGACTAGTACCTATTGATTCCAGAAGCTTCACTTTTCAGGAGAAAGCTTTAGCTGCTAAAGTTGAAGAGAAAGATGAATGGGTGATTGACAATGGTTGTTCACATCATATGACTGGTGAAAAGAAATTTTTTGAGTATGGAAAGGTATGATGGTGGAATAGTGAGATTTGGAGATGACAAAGCCTGTGTGATCCATGGTAGAGGTTATATTCCCTTTGATGATAAGCATAACACTTATGATGTCTTGTATGTTGAAGGTTTGAAGAATAATGTTTTAAGTGTTGGACAAATGGTGGATAAAGGTTATGATTTTCAATTCAAGAATGGAAAATGCAAGATCCCAAATACCTTTGGTATAGAGATTGCATCTGGAACTAAGACTAAAGATAATATCTTTCATTTGAATGCTAGTGAGAAAATTTTCTTGATTCCCCATATTGATGAGAGTTGGTTGTGGCATAAGAGAATGTGTCATGTTAATTTTGAATCAATAATTAAGATCAGTTATACACAAGCTATTAGAGATTTCCCTAAAATGGGAGAAGATGAGAACATAAATTCCTTTATGGCTAAGGTGAATGAACTTGTCCTAGGTATCAGATGTGTCGGTGGAACCCTTGAAGAAGATGAAAATGTTGCTAAGGTGTTGAGATCATTTCTTCCTTACAAGCATAAGGTAGCTGCTATTGGTAAAATATAAAGTGTAACTACTGTGACAAGAAATATATTGGTTGGAAAGATTGTTGCATTTGAACTGAGTGAATTTGGTGAATCATATGGAAAGTTTGAGACAATATTAAGAGCATGCGTATTCAGAAAGCAGAAGTTGAATCCTAAAGAATGCAGAATACCCAAATATGGAAGAGAGAGAAAAGAGATGGAAGAGCAAGAAAGATAATTGGAAGAGCTTGAAGCATTGATTTCCTAGAGATTGCCTAAGGGAGCTGGTAAGTATGATGGAAAATTGCCTTTGAAATGTTTCTCTTGCAATAAGATAGGACATTTTGCTTCTAGATTCCTGAAAAGAATATCTAATTTTGATAAGTATGATAGAAATGATAGATATGAGAAGCATGAGAAGTATGATCAACCTTACAAGCCTAACCAGAAGTACAAGCATCAGAAGAATTGTTATTATGCTACTAATGAAGGTGTAACAGATGAAGAATCAGAAGGAGATGAAGTAGTGTTTATTGCTATCAAAAAAGATGGACCAGTACCTATTGATTCCATAAGATGCACTTTTGAGGAGAAATCTTTAGCTGCTAAAGTTGAAGAGAAAGATGAATGGATGATTGGCAGCGGTTGTTCATGTCATATGACTAGTGAAAAAAAATTTATGAGTATGGAAAGGTGTGATGGTGGAATAGTGAGATTTGGAGATGACAAAGCCTATGTGATCCATAGTAGAGGTTTGATTTCCTTTGATGGTAAGCATAACACTTATGATGTCTTGTATGTTGAAGGTTTGAAGCATAATCTTTTAAGTGTTGGATAGATGGTGGACAAAGGTTATGATTTTCAATTCAAGAATAGAAAATGCAATATCCCAAATGCCTCTGGTATAGATTGCATCTAGAACTAAGACTGAAGGTAATATCTTTCATTTGAATGCTAGTGAGAAAAGTTGCTTGATTTCCCAGATTGATGATAGTTGGTTGTGGCATACGAGAATGTTTCATGTTAATTTTGATTCAATAATTAAGATCGGTTCTACACAAGCTATTACAGATTTGCCTAAAATTGTTAAGCCTGCTAATCTGATATGTATAGAATGTCAAATGGGTAAGCAAACAAGAACTTCTTTCAAGAGAAAACAATACACATTTGATGGATTTCTAGGTCTTATGCATACTAACCTATGTAGACCAAACAAACATTAAAAGTGTGCAGGGTGACAGATGTTGCTAATTGATGATTATTATAGGATGATGTGCATTGTTTTTTTGAAGGAAAAATCAAAACCATTGGACAAATTCAAGATATTCAAAGCAAAGGTTGACAGTGAGACAGGACTGAAGGTGAAATGTTTGAGATCTAATATAGGAGGAGAATTTTGTTCCAATGAGTTTGACTCATTCTATGAGAAGCATAGGATTAGAAGACAATTATTTTCTCCTAGAATCCCTCAATAGAATGAAGTTGTTCAAAGGAAGAACAAGACAGTCTTGGATGTTGCAAGGACTATGTTGATTGAAGGCAATGTTCTGAAGATATATTGGAGAGAATTTGTTAGCACTGTTGTTTACACATTCAACTGAGTTCATATTAAAGGTGATACTGGTTAGAATCCTTATGAGCTATGGTTTGGTCATGTTCCTATAGTGAGATATTTTAGAATTTTTGGTAGCAAGTGTTATATCAAGAGAGATGAGGATATAGGAAAGTTTGATGTAAGAAGTGATGAAGGAATTTTCTTGGTATATTCAAGAAAGAGAAAAACCTACTGGTACTACAATAAGAGACTGAGAAAGATAGTGGAAAGTGCAAATGTGAAGGTTGATGAGAACCTTGAAAAAGAGATCAAAGCATGAGGATATGATTATGGTCAGCATGTTGTTCTAACACCTATTCAGACTGAATAATTGAAGAAGAATGATCTGGTAGAGATAGTTAATCTAGATATTGTTTCTATCGGTGGAGAGGTACAAAAATCTAAAAACCAGAATAATCAGAAGACTCCAAGGTATGTAAGATTGAACCATTCTGAAAAATCAGATTATTGGTGATAAGAGTAAAGGTATAATGACTAGAAGAAGGCTAGTTGTTGAAGAGGTGTGTTTGATTTCTAAAATTGAACCTAAAGATATTGTTGAAGCTTGCAAAGATGACAATTGGATAAGGGCTATGGAAGAAGAATTAGATTAAATTGAAAAGAATAACACATGGGAGCTTGTGCCTAGACCTAAAGATAAGAATGTGATTGGTACTAAATGGGTATTCATGAACAAATTGAATGAAGATGGTGAAGTTTTCAAAAATAAAGAAAGACGGGTATGCAAAGGATATTCATAGAAAAAAAGAATTGATTAAGAGGAGACTTTTTCTCTGGTAGCCAGACTTGAAGTATATCAGATGGATGTCAAGTTGGCCTTTCTAAATAGTGATCTTGAGGAAGAAGTCTACATTGAGCAACCTGGTGGATTTTCACTATTAGATGATGGAGACATGGTATGCAAACTAAAAAAAACTCTTTATGGATTGAAACAAGCCCCTGGAGCCTAGTATGCTAGATTAGATAAATATCTGTTGAAATTGGGATTTAATAAAGGTACTGATGATAGTAATTTGTACTTTAAGATTGAGAATGATAACATATTGATTGTTGAAGTCTATGTTGATGATATTATCTTTGGAGGAGATGATAACTTGAGCATGAAGTTTCCCAGTGATATGCAGAAAAAATTTGAGATGTCTATGGTAAGAGAGATGAAATTTTTCTTAGGTTTGCATATTTCATAGACTGAGAAAGGTGTTTTTATATCTCAAACTAAATATGTGAAGGAATTATTGAAGAAGTTTAGGTTAGATGACTCCAAACCGTTTGGAACTCCTATGGTGATTGGCTGCAAATTGTATAAATGATGAATCTCCAAAAGCTAATTAGTCTTTGTACAGATCTATGGTTGGTGGACTGCTATATCTTACTCATAGTAGATTGAATATTATGCATGTTTTGTGAATGGTTGCTAGATATCAAGTTGATCTAAAAGAAATTCATGTCATTGTTGTAAAGAGGATATTCAAATACTTGAAAGGAACTCTAGATTATGGTTTGTGGTATCCGAGGAATGATGATTTCATGTTATGTTCTTACACTGATGCTAATTGGGTTACTGATGTTGATGACTGGAAGAGTGCCTCCTATGGTGCTTTCTTTTTGGGTAATAAATTGGTTTCATGGGCTAGTGATGAACAAGATTCAATGTCCTTATCTACTGCTGAAGTTGAGTACATTGTTGTTCCTAGTAATTGCACTCAGGTAGTTTGGATGAAGCAAATGTTGAAGGATATTAGAACTATCTATGATGAGCCTATTGTCATATATTGTGATAATTCTAATGCTATTAATATGTCAAAGAATCTAGTGCAACATTCAAAGACTAAACATCTATCAATTAAATATCATTTCTTGAGGGAAAAATTCAATGAAGAGGAAGTAAAGTTGGAGTATGTGTCTACAAAGGAACAGATTGTTGATATTTTCACTAATCCTTTGCCTGTAGATACACTTGTCTATTTGAGAGATAAGTTAGAGGTATCTACCTCTCCTAATGAGAACTAGATGCATTGAGTTGCATCAATCTGGTGGAGTAGTTTGTTGGTTATATGGGAGAGTTTAATTTTCTATTTTAAGATCTTTGGCATTGTTGCCAAAGGGGGACAAAAGCATGTAAAAAACTATTTTATCTTCTTGATCTTAGGGGGAGTTTTTTGGAGATGTTTTCTTTCTTTGCATTGATTTTTTTTCACATTCATATGTTGTCATGAATGCCAAAGGCGGAGATTGTTGGACATTGTTGCTTCTAGGATATATTGTTGTCATTGATGTCAACATATTCCTGCTCTGGTGATTGCTGATTGGTTTATTGGGATAATGGTCTGGTGTATGGAGTATCTCTAGTATCATTATATTCTTTTGTATTGGTTTTGGTGATCCAAAAAGCCTAATTGATCATATCATATGATCCAGTTTGCAGTTTATTTATCTTATCAATGCTTTGCAGAGTTCATTATTTCTTCCAGTATATTCTGGTCTGATCAGATCTTGAGCTGAGATTTTGGGAGATTATTTGGGATGGTCTTTTGCATCTTTATTTTAGATGATTCATGGTTTGGTGCTCCACAAGTTATCTTTCTTCATGACAGTTGCTGCTATTTGAGTATTCTTGAGTTTTAGATGTTGATCGATGAAGATTTGATAAGTGGTGTTTGTGCAATTATTTTTGATGACTCTAACATGCTTGATGGTGTTTCCTAATTGTGTTCTATTTTTTTATGATCTGCATTAATTATTGTGTGAGTTCTTGGTGATTTTGTTGATTTGGTGATGTTCTTCATGTTTTGCAGTATTTTTGATGGTGTAGCATGTTGCGATTGATCTTGGCATGATTTCTGGTGGTAATGAGCATTTGGGGAATTGATTTAGGTCCATGTTATGTCATGTATATTATTATATTTGTCTAGTGGTCAATCCTTGTATCATGTGATGTAATTTTGTAAGCGGGTGTTGAGGGTTTAGCCGACCTTGTTATCAAGGTTGATGATTTGTATAAATAGGTGATATAGTCATGTAATTTATGTATCAAGGTTATATCTACATTATCAAAGAGTGGTGTATGTGCGAACAAGTGATTCATCCTTTGAAATTGTGATTGTGCAAAGATTGGTGTTGCAGAGAAGACACATGTGCTTAACCAGAATTGTCATGAGGCATTTGTAGATGTTATTATTGTAGTTCATTTGATTCCAGATTGTTGTCCAAACATTTTGTAAGTCAGTGAGACTTCCTTGTAAGGTATTGAACCTTCCTTGAGGGTTGTAGCCTTATGGGTTATTATATCTTGAGTTTTAATCCCTAGGCAGTGTGTCTGAATGTTGGTGCATTCCCCATTGTAATATATTCACATACTACTATAGAGTATCATCTTATTGTGGGTACCTTCCCACCGTGGTTTTTCCCTTAACCAAGTTCTCCACGTCAAAATCTTGGTGTTGTGTGTTGTGCTATCACTTTTCTTATCTTTGTTATTATTGCAGCTTATCAGATTTTTATTTATGGTTGAGTTTGTAGATCCAGTAGAAAACTGATTCACCCCCCCCCCTCCCAGTTTTCTCTCATTGTTGTTGCCAATATTATGTTGATTGAGCTCATGAAAATATGGGTTATTGTCAAAAGAATCTAGAGTTTGTGA
The DNA here is from genome assembly GCF_030272615.1 of Cryptomeria japonica. Lineage (NCBI taxonomy): Eukaryota > Viridiplantae > Streptophyta > Pinopsida > Cupressales > Cupressaceae > Cryptomeria > Cryptomeria japonica. Next base: position 129,383,489 of record NC_081410.1, on the reverse strand, counting down.
TTTTATCCTTCTGCATTGAGTTGGTATGTGTAATAACCCACCTTACTTAATGCAACAAAATTTGACCACTTTTTTTTTTTTAAAGTTAATCATTTGTGTTTGATTCAATCACATACTCTAGGCATCCATCCATTAGGATTAGGCATTCATCCATATGGGATGAGCATCTAACCATATAGAGCAGAAGGTTTCATCTATCCAATACGGGATAGGCATCTACCCATACGGGGTAGGCATCTATCCAATTGGAATAGGAGGTGCTCTAGCTAGAGACTTAGACTCATCGGGACCATTCGGGTCCTAAGTAACTCACTAAGTACTACACTCTTCTAATAGGAGTGCACCGAGGTCGCCATCCTTAGGAGAAATCAAAATAACATAATACAAGCTTGAATTCCACCTCGAAATTTAGCTTAAAGCCTCGGGAAGTCAAGTGAATCCATACGGGATTCCTTTCGAGTATGTATTTGAATTACTTTTTCCTTTTTATTATACTTATCTTTCAAATTAGGATTCTTCTCAATCCTTCTTCTTACCAAAACCTAGACCCCATCCACGAATGCCTAAGTACTAGGGGCAACTCCATCCCTAGACTACCTACATACCCGTTTTGGCATGGGATCAAGGCATAAAGTATGTAGTTCTATTTTCTACTCTATGGTTTGATGTAAACTGATTAGTGGGTACGCAACCTTTTCTAGGGTCAATGTCCCAGATAGTTTCTTTGTGGTTGCTCCCCACGGTGGTAGCACTTAAGCAAAGGCTCAAGGTGGCCTAAAACAACTACATCCTAATACCTATCATAAGCGTCACCCTTGACCCAATTGCCAATCGTTAACAAATCTTCAAGATTAAATCAATTTCATAAAATCATTTCACTCAATCAACCTTAAAGGGGGATTACTATGGTTTAACTCAGCGGATGTAAAATCATTTAAGGATTATCTTATTAGATTATCGATCCAAGGGGGATTACCCGCCCCTTGGATTTTAACTTCCAAGTGTCCCTTATTACTCCCTGATAATTTATAGGGATGATGCCACAGACGTCATTGATGCAGCTTTATTAGGTGTTAAGTGCAGTAGTTCAACACGATGGCATTACTTGTAAGCGTGACCCCGAGGCACCATAAATACCAAACGCTACTAGGTTTTGGTTTTCTGACTTCCTTTGTTTAGTTTTCTAACTAAGAAACTATGAAAACTTTTAACTAGCATCGTGCTTGAAACAATTTATGAAATGAATATATAAATAGACATTGCAAAGTTTAATGAATTGAAATAACTACTTCTATGGGATTGATAATTCACTTGGAAAAATACCATCTTCCTTTTACAACTAAATTATTAATAATCCAACTCGAAATATAACTTGCACAATACAAACAATTATGAAATTCACATACTAATAACAAATTTGTTTCTTATGTGATACCAATAAATGTGTATTTTGCATGAAGATGAAGAAAGTGTAACTTGCTAATCAATAAATACTAATAAGGTAAAAGAAATTTGTATGATGCAAGTATAGTGAAATTTACATGCAAGATTAAGTGATATTCATTCCTATTACGAGATTATTTAGAAATAGAGTCACTAGTTTGAAATAAGAAAAATTAGTTTAGATGTTAAACAAATTTTGGATCAAATCATATAAATTAATTATTTTTAATGAATCTAAGATGTCAACTAAGTGTCCCAAAAAAAATTTATTTGAAAGTATTAGTTAACAATGACTCAAAGTTTACTTATAAGTTTATCCAAGTTTATCATTACTAAACTAAAATTTAAATTAACAGTTTCCATTTTGCAATTAAAATTAAAAAAATGAATAAACTACCCATCGACTTATACGATATTAACTAGACATTTAAGTCTCTTCCATTTTTTTGAAAAATGGCTGCATGAGGCGGTGAAGGTGGGGGTTTAAACGAGGGGAGAGGGAATGGGAAGGTGGGCCCCCGCCCACCCCATACCCCCTACGCTAGTAGAGGCCGCAGGGAGTGGGGTCGGTGGGGCCCCACGTACCCACCTCACCTTCCACTAACTATTGAATGCCCATTCCATTAAAAAAATTTAACGTCCTATATTAAATTTTGCATGGTATTTTATTTGTAATGTGAATATAATTTTTGTAATGCCGATTCATTGAAACAAAAAATGCAAATAAATATATATTTATATATATATATATAATTATAATTATTTATAATATATGAAAATGGACTCATTAACTTTTCTAGGAGAATAAGAATAATAATATAGATAATAATGATAATAGCATAAAATTTATAGATCATTCATGAGTTAGTTTAATAGGGAAATAATTTACACAATGAATACAAATGAAATCCTCTCATAAGATTGATTAGAGGGGAGAGATAAAGTTGATCATAGAGGGGAGAGATAAGGGTTTAAGATTTAATCAAATCTATATTCAAAGAGGAGAATGGATTTATTAAAGGAAAAATAATAAAAGAAAAATAACTTCAATCCACGGGTGATCAAACTACAACACAAAGAGATATGATTTTCACAGAGATCATATTCAACAATTCTGTCTTATGTTGAGATAATAAAAATTTTGATGGGATTTCCAAGAAATTGATGTTCACAGAGAGAGATTTCTGAAAATAAATAAATAACAAAATAATATTTCCACAAGGATTTTATACAATAAATCTTAGAAGAATTCCTACTTGAAATATTATATCACATAGCGAGATTTCTTAATACAATGATTATAAGCATAAAAGAAAAGGATTGTTTACAGAGATAAAAGAATTTAAGTTTTTCAAAAAGAATAGAGACGTTGAAAAAAACATGATTTATTTTCCTCTTTTATTTTTTATTCAAGATCTTCTCTAGATTAAAAAGAAAAATAGAAAAAGCAGAATCTGATTTCTTCCTTTTAAATAGATTAAATAATAGATTAACAAATGAAAGAGAAATTTGCATTTGTATTTTTAAAAAGAAACATTTTTTTATCAATGCATTTCTTTAATGAAAAATAGATTTCCTTTCTATCTAACAATTTAAGAAATGATTTCTTTTAGAAAGCTATATTCAACTAAAGAATCTAGGAGGAGATATTCCCTTTGAAAATATAAAAATTTACATAAAGAAATATCAAATACAAAAAGAGAGGGAACCTGAAGAAGCCTTTTGATGTTGAATCCTCTCCAAATCTTCAAGCCTAGCCTTCCTTGATCCTTCCTTGCAAGCTTAGAAAAATTGTTCAAAACAAACTTAACTATTCTCCAAAAATGAAAAATATGACTACTAAAAACAAACTATTTGAGAAAACTTTCTTCAAAGAATATCCAACTCCCTCTTTTGAATACTTCCATACAATATATAGGAAAAATCCCTTAATTCCACTATCTAGAGAAATTAATTAAGAATGAGATTCTTTTCCAATATTGGACCCATGCAAAATTGATTGATATCCTAGTGGGGGGAGTTACATGCAAGGTATTGAAGATTCCTCTAGAAGCTTCTAATTCCTTCTACATGTGCCATAATTAGGAATAGGAAAATTAAAAATTAAAAATAAATAATGCCTTTTGAATTATATTCTCCAAATGTGTATTTGGGTCCATTATTTATTCTTTTATAATATTCATTTAATTATTTTTAATAGCTCAACCAAAAAAATATAATAGAATTGTGTCAAATCAAAAAGTGATAAAGGAGGGTTGTGACATCCTTCCCCCCTTAATTTGTGCATCGTCCCGATGCACTTATTGAATGTATCCAAAAGAGTCTATAGTTCATGATTAGTTTAAAACAAAAAAGGAAACAACTGTTGCATTTCCCTAGTATCTTCCCACGTGGCATTCTTTTCATCATATTGATTCCATTGTACTTTGCATTGATCAACCTCTCTGTTTTGCAATTGGCCCTAGCGCCTCTCCAAGATTCTGAATGGCTCTATCATTATTCCTCTCATTTCCTGGACCTGTAAAGCCTCCCAATTCAAAATATGTTTCTCATCAGGTACATACTTTTTAAGAAGAGATACATGGAAGACATCATGGATTCAGCTCAACTGGGGAGGTAAGGTCAACTGAAATGCAACTAGATTAATCCTTTCCATTATTTCAAAAGGCCCAACATAATGAGGTGCAAGCTTAGTCTTTTTCCCAAACCTTATGAAACTCTTGTGTGGCCTAACCCTTAGGAAGACTTTCTCTCCCAACTCAAACTCCCTTGGTGTCTTGTTCTTGTCTGCATAACTTTTCTACCTATCTGAGGCTTCCTTCAATCTTTGCCTAATTTCCTTAGTTTTTCTTTCCATCTCCTTTAACATATCTAGTCCAACAATTACTCTATCTTCAAGGCTATCCCAACTCAAAGGTGTTTGACATGGCATGTCATTCCCAAAGATGTTTGATATGTATTATTGTAAGCAAACTCTACCAGAGGTAGGTAATCTTCCAATTTCTTTTGTTGGTCCATGCAGTGCGTGCGAAGTAGGTCTTCCAAAATCTGATTTGTCCTTTCTGTTTGACCATCAGTTTTAGGATGGTATGCAGTGCTAAAATTTAGTTGAGTTCCCAGAGTTGATTGAAGAGTTGTCCAAAACCTTGAAGTGAATCTAGCATCTCTATCTAATATGATTTTCTCTGGAATTTCATGCAACTGAAATATTTCCTTAACAAAGCGCCTTGCCAAGGTAGATGCATCATCCATCAGATTCCCTGGTATAAAGTGTGCCACCTTGGTGAGTTTATCAATTACCACCATTATCGTATCATGCCTAGAAGGTGACATGGGCAACCCTTGCACAAAATCCATGCTAATAACTTGCCACTTGTGTTGAGGTACATCATGTAACTATAATAATCCAGCTGGATGTCTATGCTTTGCCATTATCCTTTGACACTCCAAACATTTAGCCACATACTTGACTATGTCATTCTTCATCCCTTGCCAAAAGTATAGCTTCTTTAGATCTGCATAAAGTTTGTTAACCCCCGGGTGCCCTGAGTAAGGGGCATTATGAGCCTCCAACAAGACTACTTTCCTGAAGTCTCCTGAATTAGGAACATAGATTCTATTATTGTATCTGAGCAACCCATCTTCATCTAATGTATACCCTTCAACCTTAGGATCGGTTGGATCATATTCTAAAGTCAATTTGACTTGCTCATACCATGGGTCATGTCCCTGCTCATCCATTACTTGCCTTTTGAAAGAAGTTTTGAATGTTGTTATAGTCATCAAGTGTCTCCTCCTACTTAAATCATCTACCACCCTATTTTCCTTCCCCTTAATATATTCAATTTCAAAATCATATTCACTTAGAAACTCTAACCACCTTCTTTGTCTAGCATTTAAGTGGGGTTGGGTAAAGATGTACTTTAGTCCTTGGTTATCTAACTTTAACTCAAAGGGCTTCCCTAGTAAGAAGTGTCCCCATTTCTATAGGGCATGCACAATCACTACTAACTCTAAGTCATGGGGGTGTATAATTAACTCCATCAGTCTTCAGCTTCCTGGATTCGTAAGATATTATGCCATCATCTTGGACAATTACTCCTCCTAAACCTTCAATAGAAGCATCAGTTACGACTATGAAGTGTCCATTCAGATATGGTACTTTTAGAATGGGTGGTGAAGTTAGTTTCCCCTTCAAAATTTGGAATTCCTTATCACTTTGTTCTGTCCACACAAACCTTTTACCCTTCCTCTATAATGAGGTGATGGGGTTTGCTATCTTAGATAATCCTTCCACAAACCTCCTATAGTACCCTGCTAGCCCCATAAAGCTTCTTACCTTTGAAACATTTTTAGGGATCAACCATTCTACTATTGCCTTTATCTTATCTGGATCAACTGCTATTCCTTCCTTTGATATTATATGCCCAAGGTAGTGAATCTTTTCCTCGATGAAGGCACATTTTGACAGTTTCCCATATAACTTATGTTCCCTCAACCTTTGCAAAACAATTTGTAGGTGTACTAAATGTTCCTCCTTATTCCTAGAGTAAATCAATATGTCATCCAGAAATACCAAAACAAATTTGTCCAAGTAGTCATGGAGTACACTATTCATTAGGTTCATAAATGCAGTTGGGGCATTGGTTACACCAAAAGGAACTATTGTGAATTCATAATGCCCATATCTAGTCCTGAAAGTTGTCTTCAGAATGTCCTCCTCCTTAGTTCTGAGTTGATGATATCCTGATCGGAGGTCTATCTTAGAGAAAATTGCTGCTCCTTTCATTTGGTCAAAAAGATCCTATATTCGAGGTAAGGGATACCTATTCTTTATTGTGACCTTGTTCAACATCCTATAGTCAATGCATAGTCTTAAGGTTCCATCCTTCTTCTTAACAAATAAGACTGGTTCTCCCCATGGTGATACACTTGGCCTTATTAATCCCTTAGCTAAGATTTCCTCTAATTGCATTTTGAGCTCTTGTAATTCAGTTGTGTTCATTCGGTAAGGTGCCCTTGATACTGGTTCAGCTCTCGATAGTAAGTCGATAGAAAAGTCAAACTTCCTTTCAGGGGGTAAGCCGAGTAATTCCTCTGGAAATACATCCTTGAATTCTTTTAAGAAAGGGGTATTTTCAAAGGTTGGGGTATTTTCCTCTTTTCCTTCATCAATTTCAACCATATAGATTAGGCCTCCTCTTCTTCTTTCCTTCTTTAATTGCATGGCTTATATGGTTTCTATATTAATGGGGTTAAACTTTCCTTGGATTTTGACCCTTTCCCCCCCCATAATCCAAGCATTCAACAACTTTGTTATAGCAATCTAAATTATCTTGATGATCTGTTAACCAACTCATTCCAATAATTACATCATATAATCCTAGGGGTGCCACATAGAGATCTACCCTTGTTTCAAACTCTGGAAATTGTACCCTTGCCCTTGACAAACACTTAGTTACTTCCCTAGTTGCCTTATCCCCATATTGAACCGTCCATGATGACTCCATTTTATTAACTTTTAATGCATATTTTCTTACTAATTCAAGTGAGATGAAACATTTAGATGACCCAATGTCAATTAGAATTGAAATTGGTTGTTCAAATAGTGTACCTGTAGTTTCCACGGGAACATTCTGGAATCTTGCTCTTTGATTCCTAACTGTTGCATGAATAATTTGTTGAGGCCCTTGTTGTGGTTGATTGGCCCTAATCTGACCTTGCATCCTGGGACATTCTCTAGCAAAATGGTTTCTCCCACACATAAAACATCCACCTAGAGGACCCCTCCTACCTTGATTCCTAGGGGGATCATTCCTTGTTTCATTGGCCCTGGGTGGATAAGTTATCCTGTTCTGCTAGTCATTCCTATTATAGTTGCCTCTATTATTAGTGCCCTTATTATTATTATTATTTCCATTCCTCTGATATTGATTAGGGGGTGGCCTTCTTTTGGAGTAATTATTCCTTTGACTTTTGTTGAAGTTAGTGTTCCCCTTGAATTCCTACTTCCTTTTAAAAGAGTAATTCCCATTATAGTTCTGCCCTACTAGGGTTTGAATCCTCCTCTCTTGCCTCAGGGACTTTTCAAGTACTTCGTTCATGTTTTTGGGTCCATGCATGCCAACCTCTACCCCTATGTTGGTATTTAGTCCCAAAATGAACTTCCTTGCTTGGTCGCCTTCATCTTTCTGGTACATAGGTACATACTTAAGCAATTTGGCAAACTTATCCCAATATTGTTGGACTGATAAAGGCCCTTGACATAGATTATGGAATTCTGTCACCTTCTCATCAAAGAACAAATAAGGGAGCCATGTTTTTCAAAAGTGGTGAACAAATTGATCCCATGTGATCGTATCCCTGCTATACCCATATTGCTCCTTGGTGTTGGCCCACCAACTAGATGCCTCCCCTATGAGTTGATAGGAACCCCATAAGGCCTTGGTTGTTTCGCTAAAATCTCTTAGTTCAAAATACTTTTCCATTTCATTTAACCAATTCTCAACTCCTTCACCAATTTTCCTCCCACCAAACTTAGGAGGGGTGATTTTTTTCAAGTCCTTGGAGAGTTCCAATATGTTCTTTTCTTTTCTATTATCCATCATATTCCCTTGATTGCTACTAGGGTTTCCATTTTCAGTTCCACTTCGATTTTCAATATCATTCTACCTTGCCCTAAGGTCCTACATTAATTGCTCTAGGAAGTTGATTTTATCCCTTTGTTTGGTTAGAAGGTTGATTATAGCCTTGACCCCATCTTCGTTATTCCCTGGGTTATGTTGATCCCCTTCATGGGCTTCCTCATGGTTTTCTTCATGGGTTTCCTCATGGTTAGATTCCCTTTGTCTCCTAGTGGTAGTACGTCTTCCATTACCCCTTCCTCTTCCTCTTCCTCTTCCTCTAGCCATTCTAAGGTTTTACCTGAAAATTAAATTATGTAGTTAGTTCTTGAATTAAGATTTTAAAACTTAATCTCTACCATTGCAAAACATTCCCTTACTTGTGTAAATTGAAGTGATCACAAGGCCTAGATTTGAACCTTTGCTCTGATACCACATGTAATAACCCACCTTACTTAACCCAACAAAATTTGACCACTTTTTTTTTTAAGTTAATCATTTGTGTTTGATTCAATCGCATATTCTAGGCATCCATCCATTAGGATTAGGCATTCATCCATCCGAGATGAGCATCTAACCATACGTGTTAGGCATCTGTCCATATGGAACAAAAGGTTTCATCTATCCAATACGGGATAGACATCTACCCATACAAGGTAGGCATCTATCCAATTGGGATAGGAGGTACTCTGGCTAGAGACTTAGACTCATCGGGACCATTCAAGTCCTGAGTCACTCACTAAGTACTACACTCTTCTAATAGGAGTGCACCAAGGTCATTGTCCTTTGGAGAAATCAAAATAACATAATACAAGCTTGAATTCCATCTCGAAATTTGGCTTAAAGCCTCAAGAAGTCAAGCGAATCCATACGGGATTCCTTCCAAGTATGCATTTGAATTACTTTTTCCTTTTTATTATACTTATCTTTCAAATTAGGATTCTTCTCAATCCTTCTTCTTACCAAAACCTAGACCCCATCCACGAACTCCTGAGTACTAGGGGCAACTCCATCCCTATACTGCCTACATACCCGTTTCGACATGGGATCAAGGCATAAAGTATGTAGTTCTATTTTCTACTCTATGGTTTGATGTAAACTAATTAGTGGGTACGCAACCCTTTCTAGGGTCAATGTTCCAGACAGTTTCTTTGCGGTTGCTACCCACGGTGGTAGCACTTAAGCAAAGGCTCAAGGTGGCCTATTGTTTGTGGCCTAAAACAACTAGATCCTAATACCTATCATAAGCGTCACCCTTGACCCAATTGCCAATCGTTAACAACTCTTCGAGATTAAATCAATTTCATAAAAGCATTTCACTCAATCAACCTTAAAGGGGGTTTACTATGGTTTAACTCAGCGGATGTAAAATCATTTAAGGATTATCTTATTAGATTATCGATCCAAGGGGGATTACCCGCCCCTTGGATTTTAACTTCCAAGTGTCCCTTATTACTCCCCGACGATTTATGGGGATGATGCCACAGACGTCGTTGATGTAGCTTTATTAGGCATTAAGTGTAGTAGTTCAACACGACGGCATTACTCATAAGCATGACCCAGAGGCACCGTAAATACCGAATGCTGCTAGGTTTTGGTTTTCTGACTTCCTTTGTTTAGTTTTCTAACTAAGAAACTATGAAAACTTTTAACTAGCATCGTGCTTGAAACAATTTATGAAATGAGTGCATAAATAGACATTGCAAAGTTTAATCAATTGAAATAACTTCTTCTATGGGATTGATAATTCACTTGGAAAAATACCATCTTCCTTTTACAACTAAATTATTAATAATCCAACTCGAAATATAACTTGCACAATACTGACAATTATGAAATTCACATACTAATAATAAATTTGTTTCTTATGCGATACCAATAAATGTGTATTTTGCATGAAGATGAAGAAAGTGTAACTTGCTAGTCAATAAATACTAATAAGGTAAAATAAATTCACATGATGCAAGCATAGTGAAATTTACATGCAAGATTAAGCGATATTCATTCCTATTATGAGATTATTTAGAAATAGAGTCACTAGTTTGAAATAAGCAAAATTAGTTTAGACGTTAAACAAATTTTGGATTAAATCATATAAATTAATTATTTTTAATGAATCTAAGATGCCAACTAAGAGTCCCAATAAATTCCAAATGGATTGAAAGATTCGAATTATTAATTTTAATTAAAATTACAATTATAAAATTTTACTAAAGATTTATTTGAAAGTATTAGTTAACAATGACTCAAAGTTTACTTATAAGTTTATCCAAGTTTATCATTACTAAACTAAAATTGAAATTAACAATACTTGGTTATAAAAAGATGGCTCTGTGAATTCTCGATAGAACGAATTCCCGAAATAGAGACAGCAAAGAGTGCGATAGTGGGATTCCATCAACTTCTGGAAGGGCTACCCCTCTACAGGATCAACCATGGCAAGTGGTTCGAAGCAGGAAAACCATTAATACAAAAAAGAGAAAGGCTAGGGCCACACTGGACATAGCCCATATTTGGGCAGTCCCTATTACCACGCAAATCCCCTCCTTCGCTACCAAAGTAAACAGGGTTCCATTAGGTTCAAAGGCAGAATATGATTGGTCTCAACTCAGACCTCAAAGATACCAGGTAGAGGGTTCACTAAAACCGTCCAGAATCGGAGAACCCGCACCTCATAGGTTTTACAATATCAAAAGCACTCATGTAATGCAAAAATCATGGAAGGAGCCGAAAATCCCTGTTAAAAAATAGATATCCACAAATCCCAAAAACCCTAGGCCAGAGCCCATCAAAATCTCGGCTCCCAATGCCGCTACGGAGTTAAGAAACTACTGTACTAAGCACGAACTATTTGCAAAATGGGAAGGTAGTGGGCAATCATCATCAGAAATAGCCAACTGGTGGAGAGAAACATTCCGTGGCCAGGTAAGTATAATATCCTTAACCAATAAATTCATCTTTATTGAATTCTTTAAGGAATCGTTAAAATCTAGAATGCTAGAGGGAGAACGGGTGTTTTACAAAGGAATGAATTTTAAATTTCTAGATTGGAAACCTAAATTTGATTTGAATAGACATGAATTTAACACAAAATCTAGATGGATAATCATGCATAGCCTCCCTATAGAGCTAATGCATGTCAAGATTCTTATTGACATTGATAACAGTTTAGGTAAATTTGTCGCCCTAGAGAAAAATTGGTCGGATAAATCTGACATTAAAATACTAATAGATGTAGAGAGAAGCACTAATAATTTAAGAAATATATCCATCAACATGATGGATGGGAATTATAGTTTAATTCCTGAATGGTTTAATGGTGAGATTTCAGAGGAGATATACAGTTTAAACCCTAATGTTAGAAATACCCAGGCTAGAGAAACAGGAAAACTGAGGAAACCAGCTAATAAGGTTAACATCCAATTCAACAATGACATTAGTGGTTTTATCATTACAGAATCACAATTTGGGGATAAACAGGGGCCACCGTCTAATACTCAGATTAGAAATAATCCAATCAAATCTGCCAATAACAACGAAGCCCCTGCAACGCCTAATGAGGGCAAAATTCAAAAAGAATTGGGAGATGTCATTGACAACCTAATGGGAAAATTTGCAGAAGAAATAGTAGACAAAATGATTCAGGAAGCCAAGATAGCAGAAAATAACATCCCCTCGGAAGATTATGATCACATCTCAGACATTCCTAAGGAAATGGAAAATATGAATGAACAAGAAGAGGTGGTTCCTAAAACTCAAAACATGGATAACCCTTCTCATATGGTCAATGGGATGAATGAAGAAGAGGAAAGAAACTTCATAATCAAGGAATTAATTAACATGCAGAGGAGGAAAGGAACTGGGAATCAAATGTTAATCTCGAGGACACACCTAACAAGGGTATAATGCTGATAGAAGGAAACAAAGAGAACCCAGACTATGGCAAACCCAATAACAATAAGAGAGGTCAAAAGTCTTTTTTAGACAAAATGAAATTGGATGGGCAGGCGGAGGGGCAGACCAAAATAACAACCCTATTTGGTCTAGGAAACAGTCTACTAGCCCCCAGATTGGAATAAAAATATTAACATAGAATGTAAGGGGCCTAGGCACCCCTAGTAAGCAGTGCTTGATTAAGCATAGCTTAAAAAGATCTGATATGGATATAGTCATGTTATAAGAAACTAAATTAAACAAGGAAGATATGTCCAAATTTTGTAGGAACCTCTACCAATGGCAGATAGAGGCAACAGAATCCATTGGGACATCAAGAGGACTGGCATTATTGTGGAAGAAAAACACAATAATATTTACAAGATATGTCAAGATGCAACATTGGATAGTGAGCAAAATAAAAGCACTTGATATAGATACAGAATTTATCATCATAAATGTCTATGGCCCGATAACTACGGAGAAGAAAAAGTTAGTGTGGCTATAAATTGATCATTTTTTAACAAATCAGAAGGCACCACACTAAATTATAGGTGGAGACTTCAACACCATTCTCCAACAATCAGATAAACATGGAGGATCAAAAATCATGAGGCAACCTCAAAAATATTTTATGGAATGGATAAATAATACCTATTTTTTAGAAATAAAAACTGACAGTGGTTCACACACATGGAATAACAGGAGATCAGGTTTCTCCAACATCTCTGAAATACTAGATAGGTTCTTCTTTAAAGGGGATCTAATTTCCTTCCAAACCGAGATGAAAGCCTCAGAGTTGCCATGGTCAAGATCTAATCACTTTCCAGTGATGCTAGAACTAATGGGAGAACTGAAAACCATTGGGAGACTATTCAAGTTAGAATTCATGTGGTTTAAGCATGAGGATTTTTTCCCTAACATACAAAAATGGTGGACAGAAAGTAATTTTCAAGGTTCCAAAATGTTTCGTTTAACTTTGAAATTAAAAGAAACCAAACATAAATTACTAGATTGGAACAAGGAAAGATTTAAGAACATCTTCGAGAAAAAATTAAGAATCGAAAAAGAATTGGAGAATGTAAATACAGAAGTAATTTGACATGGGATGGATCAAGTCTTATATGAAATAGAGAAAAGGCTCCTGGGTGAATATGAAGACATTCTAGCCAAGGAGGAAATTTTCTGGAAACAAAAATCTAGAGAAGTATGGTTGAGTGATGGAGATAAAAATACTAAGTTTTTTCATAATAGTGTCAAGCTGAGGAGAGCTACGAATAGAATCATGCAAATTACTAATGAGGAAAACCAGATTATCATAGATCAAAAGATGATTGTTGAGGATGCAATCCAATACTTTAGAAACATGTTGAATAATTGGGAATACTCGGATCTCTCACACAATCAGGATTTGATTAAAAACATTCCTAAACTACTATCAAAAGAGGACAATAAGATGCTAAATGCCAAAATCACTAAGGAAGAAGTAAAACAGGCTCTATCACAATTTTCAGGGGACAAGGCCCCTGGACCAGATAGATACCCTGCTGGCTTCTACTAGAAATGCTGGCATATTATAGGTGATGAAGTGTTAGATGCCTTAGAAGCCGCTAGAAATGCAGGCAATTTTTCGAAGCAGATAAACAGCACATTCTTAGCACTTCTACCTAAAAAAGAAAACCCTTCAAAATGGGAAGAATTCAGACCCATATCATTATGCAACATGACATATAAATTATTAACTAAAGTCATGGCCAATAGATTAAAAAAGCTCCTACCAGTTATCATTTCTGAAGAACAAATAGTGTTTGTTCCTAACAAATCAATCTTGGATGGGATAATTATTGTCCAAGAGGCTATTCATTCCATACAAAATCAAAGACAACCAAATATGCTAATAAAACTTGATATCAAGAAAGCATATGATAAAGTAGATTGGTACTTCCTATGTAGTTGCATGAAAGCCTTCGGCTTTAATAGACAATGGATTAATTGGGTATGTATATGTATTTCAAGTCCCAGTTACTCGGTCTTGATAAACGGAAAATCGGAAGGATATTTCGAAGCAACAAGGGGATTGAGATAGGGGGATCCACTCTCCCCCTTCTTATTTATTATAATGTTTGAAGCCTTAGGAAGATCCTTTAATGCCTCAAGATTAGGAGGTAGGCTACAAGGTATATAGATAATAACAGGGGTAGAACCATGTACACATCAGCAATTTGCAGATGATACAATGATATTGGGGAAGGGCAAACTCAAAGAGACTAAGGAAATCAAGAGAATCCTACTCGCATATGGAAAAGCGTCGGGAGAATTAGTAAATAACCAAAAATCAAAAAAAAATTGCTTTAACATGTCTATACAAGAGGAAAATAAAATAGCTAGCTAGCTTGGGTATAGAATTGGACAATTACCATGCTCATATTTAGGAATACCAATAGACAAAGGAACAAGATCCAGCAAGCTTTGGGATCATCTCATTGAATGTATCAAGAAAAGACTCTCATCTTGGAAAGGCCTTTGGTTGACAGGGGTAGGTAGATTAACATTGATTAAATCAGTCTTATCGGCAATACCCATTTACCTTCTATCTTGCATTCCTATATCAATAGGAGTACATAAGAACATATCCCAAATTATCATAAAATTTTCTTGGCTAGGCACAGAAGACAAAAACAAAATTAAATTAATATCCTGGGATAAAATTTGTAGAGACAAATGTGATGGGGGCACGGGTATAAGGAACCTAATATGGTAGAACAAGGCCTTAGGGGCAAAATTAATCTAGAAGACATATGTGTCATCTGATGCCAAATGGGCTAGAATCCTAAGAAATAAGTATCTAGCAAACAACCAAAAGGAGGCAATATTTAGGAAAAAACACTTGCAGAAAGGTTCTAGAATCTGGAATTTTATGAAAGATTGTCACCCCATCATAATAAATCATCTGGCTTGGGACATCCACAATGGCAAATCGGCCTTGTTTTGGGAAGATTCCTAGGGGGACCAACCTCCAATAGATGTATTGATGGATACATCCAACTTCAAGCATCAAATAAAGAACCTTTGGGGTAATTATGTAAAGGATTACATAATTCCTGAACCAAAATCGGTATTTGGATAGAAATGGAAAAACATGAGTCCATTTATGCCTGAAATCAAATTCCAAGAATTGCAAAAGATACTTAGTCACAGATTGATTTCCTTTAGAAAAGAGGATGATAATTTAGTATGGTCAAAATCCAAGGATGGGCAATATAACTACAGATATGGCTTCAAGAGCATATACGATAAGGCAAAAGTCAGCAAAGATCACATTCCAGTCAAACTCTGTTGGAATAAATTATGTCTTTCAAAGGTCGGCTTCTTTGCTTGGGCGGCAATTCAAAGGAAAGTACTTACTGCCGATCAATTCAAACATAGGGGATATGAAGGACCATCAATCTATCTATTATGTAGGGAAGATGAGGAAATAAGTGATCATATTTTCATGACATGCAAATATGCACAGAAGTGATGGTACGGGTTAATGGCACAACTAGGATGGTCGGGAGCTATTAGCTCCTCCTTGATAGAATGGTGTTCATACTGGCCAATTATCAAGAAAAATAGTTTATTTCATAATTTATGGATCTGCAGCCCATCCATAATAATATGGGAGATCTGGAAAGAAAGAAATAGGAGAATATTTCAAGAAAAGGAAATGCAAGTAGAAAAACTCATAATAAAGATAGAAGTGGCTATAACTGAAACCTCCAATAATAGGAATATGAACATTCCATTATATGGAAATTCATTCACAGAATGGGACAACTTTATTGGAAAGCAATGGAGTGGAATAAAAATCACTCCTTTAACTGGAAAAACGGGAACAAACAAAGAAGAGATAAGGAAAACATGCAAATGGCAACCTCCAAAGCCTGGATGGTTCAAATTAAATTTTGATGGAGCATCCAGAGGAAACCCTGGATTAGCAGGGGCAGGATGTATTATACATTTAGATAAGGGAAAGTGTATTGGATATAAATCCATTCATTTAGGACAGACCACCAACAATACCGCTGAACTCTTAAGCCTCATAGAAGGACTAAATATGTGCAAAGAATTAAGGATACATAAAGTAGAAATTGAAGGTGACTCAGCAATAATAATTAATGCAATTAGGAGTAAAGGAATGCCTAATTGGAAACTTAAAGGTATTCTTGATAGAGCATTGGAATTACTCAGTAATTTCACAGATTTTACTATCAACCATATATATAGAGAGGCAAACTCGACAGCCGATGCTCTAACCAATTTAGGGGCAGATGGAATAACTAAGACAACGATTAATATTTCAGACTCTACTGACAAGGAGTAAGTTGGATAAACAAATATTTGAAAATATATCTGTATGCATATGGATAAGTCATAGACATATATGCATATAGATATGTTTCCATATTTACTCAGATTCATTCAATCAAAGATACCCACGGATATATATATAAATGCTTATATATATGAATATATTTATATATCATTATATAAACTGGATAGGTATTGATATATATTTACATATACACACATACACACACACACACACACATATATATATATATATATGTATATATATATATATATATATGTATATATATATATATATATATATATATGTATGTATATATATATATGTATATATATATATATATGTATGTATATATATATATATATGTATGTATATATATATATATGTATGTATATATATATATATCAGAGATCTGTATATATATATATATATAACAGATCTCTGATATATATATATATACATATATATACATATATATATATATCCTGTTTATATATATATACATAGATATACATATGTATATATATCTATATATACATATACATATATATATATACACACATATATATCTTTGTATACTTATATATCTATATATATATATATATTTGTATATACATATATACATACAAATATATATATAGATATATATATTTATATATATATATGGGTATACATATATTGTTATATACTTGTATATCCATATATATGCATTTAGATATATATACAGTCTTATACCCTTATAACCTAGCTCACTCTCTATTAGAATCTATTATTTCTAAGTAATATAAAAGCATCGATCTTATTATTTACAATTACCATGATGTGAGAAGTCCAGACTGGCCGAATTGAAGGAGATCACCATGGATGCTCTCTAAGTGGCATGATCCTTGATGCAGACTTAATAGCATAATTAGGAGTGAAGATTATGCATTAGTTTTGATCATTTCAAATCTACGGAATGAACATTGATATCCAATATTTATTTATAAATATGTGAAGGTTAGGGCAGATAAGACCTCCAAAGCATGTCGTTTCACATGAATCAATTACAGATAAATTAAACATGATCTCAATTTACGGAACATCTACTAGTCATTAAAGGAGAATACGACATCAAGAGATTTTTTAAATACGAATTAGATCTTCATAATTAACAAAGAAGTTAACTTGGATTATCAATGCTTAAAATGGTATGAAATACATATTGCCATTTTGAATAATGATTGCGACCTGATATTTAGCCTGACTCACGTTTATATTAAAACACAGATCCCATATCTCTCAAACTTAAACTAGGAATAATGGATACAATTATCAGACTCAAGAGTGACAAGAGACAAATGGCCTTTTGCGGGGAAATTTCCAAAAAATTCCTAAATGAGATAATCTTATTCCCACATGAAGTTGTCATTTATGCAGTGAAGAAGGTGCTAGGAAAGGATTTCCTTCAGAATGGCAACAGAACCAGGGCAAATAGCAATATTGCTGCAATGTTCCTTGCAGTAGCCATGCATTTTGATAGCAACAAAGATAATATAAGGAATTTATGCAGAAATATCTTTATTCCATCCATCCTAGGGGAACTAGACAGGGTTCTCTTCAATATAGATGACAATCTCACAATCCCACAGCCTAGACATTATGACATTCTCATAAGGAATACCAAACCAGCACCTAGGTTCCCCATCTTAATTCTAGGGGAGGAAGACAACTTCAGACTTTGATAGGAAGAGATCAGGCGAAGCATAGATTTTCTATGCTAGTTAATGCATGTAAAGCCTTCACCAAAAGAGGATTGGTTTGAGGATTATCTGGCAGTAGAAAATATTACTGTATATGCGAAACCAGTGGTTCTTGTTAATATGGGCTAAGGTTTATTTTAGGCAAACACTGTTTAATATATCTGAAATACTGTTTAATATGTGAATAGGTGTGCAAATATAGTCCTAAGCTAAGACTTAAAAATAGATTATACTATGCTCTCAATATACTCTCTCGACCCTACTAGAATATGTGGTTGAACTTTTTTGATCGGACGCATATCTATATCTTCATATATATAGACATATCTGCTTATGAACTGTCCTAAATGACATGGTAAAAATGAGCAGGGGTATACTAATGACATTTTTAAGATCTGCTTACTTTCCTTCTTTGATCTGTTAACACATTTTTTGTTGAGATTTCAATGGCTGTAATGGCCCTTGGAAACTTAGTTTGAACATAAGGTTCAGGTTGAAGGCTAAGAATTCTGAAGCTTAGCCAGAAAAGGTAAATGTGGCATTTGTAGCATTAAGGCTTCGTCAACCAGGTAAAATGGGACACTGTACAACTACAAACATGGTAAGGTTTTAAGTTGTTTTTCCTCCATCCTTATACTTGTTTTCAAAAAGCCCAGTCCGGAAGTGACCAACAAGGACTCCAGAATGTGAGGCATGATTTGAATAGATAATTATTCATTTACCAGGTGATGACTATGGAAACGATATAGTTATTAAGGTTTATAAATTTCCTTTGTCGGATGTCTTTTTAAACTTCCATTTATTGTAGCTTGGGTATTCTCTTATCTTGATATAATCATAATGATGGGATATCAAAATAAGAAATACACAAGGCTACAATAATTGTTTGAAGAATGGATCAATAGTTTTACATTGTGAAAATTGGCTTATGATGCTACTAATAATCTTCCTATGTGGTAGATGGGTTAAAATGTCTTCTTGCAGAAACAAATTACACTCAAAGTCCAGAAATAGTCAGGAGATAACAGTGTTCATTGCTATCAGAATATTGGTTATGGGATGCTACGATTGTATTATCCACAGCAAGCTATTCTTCTACAACGAAGCCTGGGAATCTATGAATTCCACTACGAATTTGAAATTGTATGATTCATATCACATATCAATGTAATACTGATCTTATGATAGATCTAGGCAAAACCGGAGGTTTTCTTTCCTCCATTCTTTCCTACCAGTGCCCACACTAAATGGAGGTGTAACATTATTTTTTTCAATAATAATATTGGCCTTGGCCTTTTACCAAAAAAAATTAAACTAACAATTTCCATTTTGCAATTAAAATAAAAAAATGAATAAACTACCCATTGACTTATACGATATTAACTAGACATTTAAGTCTCTTTCATTTTTTTGAAAAACGGATGCATGAGGTGGCAAAGGTGGGGGTTTAAACGAGGGGAGAGGGAATGGGAAGGAGGGCCCCTGCCCACCCCATACCCCCTGCACTAGCAGAGGTCGCAGGGAGTGGGGTCGGTGGGGCCTCACGTGCTCGCCTCACCTTCCACTAACTATTGAACGCCCATTTCATTAAAATTTTGTAACGTCTTATATTAAATTTCGTATGGTGTTTTATTTGTAATGTTAATATAATTTTTGTAACGTCGATTCATTGAAACAAAAAATACAACTAAATATATATATATATATATATATATATATATATATATAATTATTTATAATATATGAAAATGGTCTCATTAACTTTTCCAAGAGAATAAGAATAATAATACAGATAATAATGATAATAGCATAAAATTTATAGATCATTCATGAGTTAGTTGTTGGCATTACAATAGAAAGGAGATTGTTGTCATTTCAATAAGGATATTGAGAAGGTTGTTGGAGATTGTTGATATAACTGAAGAAGGATGATTACTATCTTAATAATATTGTTTTGTCATTGATGTCAAGAAATTGATTTTCTGATTCAGTATGATGTTGCCATATCTTGAGAAGTATGTGTTGATGAGTACTAGGAGGTCGGTAAGTGACACAGAAAGAATGTGATAATAAAGAGGAGAAATAAGTTATTCAATGGGCAACTATTACCAAGTTAGACAATGATGAGATCATGTTGTTTTGATTTTTTGATATCCTACACATGTTGTTGATTATAAGTTTAAAACTGTATTATGTCACCGAGCAAGGAACCTAGTCGGTAAACCCTAAGGTTATCGATATTGGTTAAAGAAGGCAGAATGTCTATTGAGTGAAGTTTAGTATTAACCGAGTAACAAACAAGTTATAATAGATCACATTGGATGGATAAAAGCATTATTTAATGAAGGATGTTGATGAGCTGAAGTTGATCAGATTATTGGTTTGTCGTGCAAGAAGTTTGTTGAGGATCAACGACATGGAAAATATAGGAGGAAGATCTATAGCACAGATTGAACTACAATAACCTAGCACAAGTTCCAAGGAAGGAATGCAAGTTCCAAGGTGAGGTAAAACATTTTCAGATCAAAGAATACATTGAACCTAGTCAAGTTTGATGATCTGATGGCTAAGATTGATCATGGGAAATGTGATCAGGGAGATTAAGCTGTTAGAAATTGTTTATAAATAAGGAATTGTTGATAAACAATGCATACAGGCAAATGTATGCACAATGATGCTACAAGAATATTTACCAAGCTTAGAAGCTTGAAGATCTGATTGAAGAACAGATTGAGAAGCCTAGCAAGCCCATCAAGGGACTAGATAAGTCTTATGACAAGATTGTTTTGAGAAAATAAGAATCTGCTTTAGCATTTCAGATGTGAAGTTGCAAATATATTTTATTACTGTTGTTTATTTTGTAAGTGATAGGAAATCTCTTAACCGAGTGGACCTAACAGTCTTATTTGTAAACCCTCTAGCAAGGTAACATTCTAAATGAGTGTTTGAAATCCTTTGACAAGGTCACTTCTAATAAAGTGCAAGACTCTAACAAGTCTAAGGGAAATCCCTTAATCGGGTCACATCTAGCAATGTGTTTGTAATCTTTAACAAGATTTGCTTTTAACCGAGCATACTCTAGAAGTGTATATTTCTTAGTGGGTCTGAAATCCCACAGTGGTTTTTCCCTATTTGGGTTTCCAGGTTAAATCTGGTGTTATATGTGTTGCGATGTTATCTATTCATGATTTTGAATGTTTTACAGTTTTGGTTATGTATTATGAAGTATAAGCTACCGAGGTTGAATCTGTTTAAGTTTGTATTAGCATCAGAGCTTTACAATTGGTATCAGAGCTATAGACTCCGGAAGAAAAGTTTAAAGGTACTTGAGGCAAGATCCGAAGATGTATAAAAGGGATGCACCAAAGCTGAATAAGTCAAGTTTCTCCACATGGTAGAAAAGGATGAAGCTACACTTATCAGGTATTGGAGAATATGCAACATATTATTTGGAAAATGATTACATAGCACCTAGCACCAACCCGATGACCTTGGAAGAGATAAAGGCAAAGCAAGAACATATGCAAGCTATGATTGAAATAACATCAGCATTGACCGACTTAGAGTTCAATGATCTAGAAGATTGTAATGATGCAAAAGCGATGTGGACCAAGATCATATCTGTGTATGGTGGCAATGAACATGTTCAAAGAGAAAAAGTAGATAGTCTAAGAGGACAACTTGAATCTATGAGAATGAATGAAGGTGAGAACATAACCCAATACAGTACAAAGTTAAAGGAAATTGCCAATTAAATTAAAGGAGCAAGAGGAACTATTGAAGAAAAGGATGTAACAAGTAAGTTGTTGAGAACCCTTCTACCTACTTACACCATTCAAGTCTCTGCAATCAATGAATTAAAGTCTATACCAAACATGCCAGTCTCTTTGGATGCCACTATCGGTAAGCTACATGCATTTGAGTTAAGTAATTTTGATAATAGTTGGTCTTCGGTAAATAAAGTAGAATTTGCATTCAATTCTTTTCATATTGGTGAATCTGATGACTATAATGATAGAATGAATAAGTATTCTAAAGGAAATCACAGTGGAGCAAGTGAGAGATTTCGTAAAAACATGGAAGAAGTACACAAATTGTATGAGGAAATCAGAAAGCAAGAAGAGTTTGAAGCACTATTGGCCAGAAGGTTATCGAGAGGCAAATGTAAGTATAAAGGAAAGCTACCTTTAAAATATTTCAATTGTGATAAAATAGGACATATGGCTTCTAACTGCCCTGACAAAGAATCTAGTGAAAAGAAAGAATATCGAGAAGACAGACATAAAGACAATCACTATAGAGGACATTGAGACTTCAGAAGGAGAGACAGAAAGACATGCCTAGTAGCTGATGAGGAATCTAACGATGATAAATCTGATGAAACTGATACAGAGAAAGTTGTTTATGTGGCTATTAAAGATGGATCGGATGAAGAAAGGTATGAAGAAAAAGCCCTAATATCTCACATAAATAATAATGATTCTTGGATCATAGCTAGTGGATGCTCACATCACATGACAAGTGATAAACACAAGTTCGTTAAATTAGAAGACTATGATGGAGGATATGTAAGATTTGGTAATGATGCACCATGTCTTATGAAAGGTAAAGGATCTATAACACTTCTTGGCAATGCTAAATGTGATGATGTATACTGGGTTGAAGGTTTGAAATACAATTTTTTGAGTGTAGCACAGCTAAACAATATAGGATACCAAATAGAATTCCAAAAGGGATGTGTCAAAGTTCATGACAAACATGGAAAACTGGCTGCTACTAGGACACAAACAAAAGGTAATACATTTCATCTTGACTCAACTCGGAATAAATGTCTATATAAAAAAATAGAAGATACTTGGTTATGGCATAAAAGGTTTTGTCGTGTAAATTTTGATAATCTGGTCAAAATAAGTAGGAAGCACCAAGTAAGAGGTCTACCGAGCCTGGAAAAACTTGAGAATGCTATGTGTCGAGGATGCTAGATGGGTAAGATGACAAGATCAAGCTTTACAAGTAAGTCCTACACTTCTAAAGGAATTTTAGATCTAGTACACACTGATCTTTGTGGTGCCATGAAAGTTCAAAGTTATTATGGTGATAAATACTTCATATTATTTGTGGATGATTACTCAAGGATGATGTCAGTTATATTTTTAAAAGAAAAATCAAAAGCTTTTCAAATGTTTAAATAGTACAAGGCAAGAGTTGAAAATGAAACAGGAAGACAGCTAAAATGTCTTAGATCTGATAGAGGAGGAGAGTTCACTTCTGATGAATTTAACTTATTCTGCAATGATCGTGGTATAAAAAGGCAAGTGTCTGCACCGAGAACACCTCAGCAAAATGGGATAGGTGAGAGAAGAAACAGATCAATTGTAGATTGTGTCAAAACCCTTATCATAGAAAAAAGGGTACCTCAAACATTTTGGAGAGAAGCAATCAACACTACAGTTTACACCTTGAACCGAGTACAACTGAAGAAAGGAACTATGAAGACACCATATGAAATCTTGTATGACAAGAAACCTAATGTAAGTTATTTTGAAATCTTTGGAAGTAGATGTTATGTTCACAAAGATGATAGGAATGGAAAGTTTGATCAGAAAAGTGAGGAAGGAACATTTCTTAGTTATTCTTCTAGAAGTAAAGCATTTAAATGTTTGATCAAATCATCTAACAAAATAGTAGAAAGTGCAAATGTGAAAATTGATGAATTTGCAGAAAGAAATGATGAAGGAAATTCCAAAGAACCAAAAAATTATGAAGAATTTGTTTATGTTCAATCAAAAAATCCTATCGAGAAAGTTGTTGAAGAAAATGCAGATAATATTCAGTTACCAAGTGATGAAGAAGATCATACAGAGCCTACCGAGCCTATATTAGCGAAATATGTCAAAAGAAATCATGCATCAAGTCAAATTATAGGAGATAAGGATGATCCAATGATGACAAGGAACAAACTGAGACAGAACACATGTCTGATATCTGAATTTGAATAGAGAATAGTAAAAGAGGCATTTAACAATGAAAATTAGGTAAATGATATGACAGAAGAGATTGATCAAATCAAGAAGAATAAAACATGGACATTGGTCCCAAGACCAAAGGACAAAAATGTAATCGGTACAAAGTGGATTTTTCAGAAACGAGCTAAATGAAAAAGGTGAGGTCATTCAGAACAAAGCAAGACTAGTTTGCAAAGATTATTCTCAAGAAGAAGGAATAGATTATGGTGAGACTTTTGCACCTATGGCTAGACTTGAGAGAGTAAGAACATTGTTGGCATATGTTGATTTCAAAAATTTCAAGGTATATCAAATGGATATTAAATCTGCATTTTTGAATGGTATACTAGAAGAAGAAGTTTACATTGAACAGCCTTAAGGATTTGTTGAAGACAAGAGTAAAGATCAGGTATGTAAATTAAACAAAGCTTTATATGGTCTGAAACAAGCACCTAGAGCATGGTATGAGTGACTGCACTCTTATTTGATCAAGATTGGAATTATAAGGACAAGTGAAAACAGAAATATGTACATGAAGAATGATGAGGACAATGGAATATTGATCTCAGCCATATTTGTTGATGATATTATTTTTTGTGGAAATGATTCTCTATACAAGAACTTTGGAAATGAAATGTGCAAAGAATTTGAGATGTCATTAATTGGTGAGATAAAGTATTTTATAGGTTTACAAATACTGCAAATGAAAGATGATATTTTCATTACTCAATCCAAGTACATAAAGGAAATCTTGAAGAAATTTGGAATGGAGGATTCTAAACCTGTAAGTACTCCTATGACTACTAACTGTAAACTGTCAAAGAATGATGAATCTGCATATGTTGATGAGACACTTTACCGATCTATGATTGGAAAGCTGCA
The DNA here is from genome assembly GCF_030272615.1 of Cryptomeria japonica. Classification (NCBI taxonomy): domain Eukaryota; kingdom Viridiplantae; phylum Streptophyta; class Pinopsida; order Cupressales; family Cupressaceae; genus Cryptomeria; species Cryptomeria japonica. The sequence continues at coordinate 129,358,510 of NC_081410.1, read as the reverse complement.
ATATGTTGTTCACAATAGACCAGATATAGCACATGCAGTAGGAATAGTTGCAAGATTTTTTGCAGATCCCAAAGAAACCCATATGACAGCAATCAAGAGAATTTTTAGATACCTGAGAGGCACTGAAGACTATGGCTTAGTATATGAAAAGAGGAATGATTTTGATTTAAAAGTTTATACTGATGTTGATTGGGTAGGAAATATTGATGACAGGAAAAGAACAAGTGGTGGAGCTTTCTTCTTGGGAGATAGACTAGTAAGTTGGCTTAGCAAGAAACAAGAATGCATTTCACAATCAACAGTCAAAGCTGAATATGTCGCTGCAACATTGAATTGTACAAATATAGCATGGATCAAGCAATTGTTGGAAGCTATAAATGAGAAAGTTATCGAGCCAGTAACTATATTATGTGATAATACTAGTGTCATTAACATTTCAAAGAATCCGGTAATGCACTCTAAGACAAAGCATATCTCTATAAAGTATCATTATCTCAGAGAAGAAGTTCAATAGAAAAAAGTTGTGCTGAAATATATCAGTTCAAAGGAGCAAATAGCAGACATCTTTACAAAGCCACTGCCAAGGGACACTTTTGAGTATCTCAGAAGCAAGTAAGGGGTCCTACCCCTATCTTCTACTCACTGACAAAGTTTGGTGAAAGCATCAATTCGATGACTCGATCGAATATTATTTTTGGATTTGTCATGCCCAAACTTTTGGGCATGAACGAAATAATTTTTTTTTAAAACATAACCTAATAATGTTGTTACAAGTCTTGTCTTAACTATGTTTGAATTCTTTTTCAACTAAAGTTAATCTAAACAACTAATCAAGTAAGAGAGATAATCTACATTACATGCGAAAAATTATCTCTCCAAAGAAATTATTTATTATGTCATCAATTATTAAATAATAAATTCATTTAAGCAAAAACCCCTATTTAAAATGACAAGGAATATTATTAATCTCAATTATTCTTTTTAATTATAGTGGGAATTAATTAAATCAACTCTAGCAATTGGATTTTTTTAAATTCCATGAATTATTTTAGCAATAATTATAAAGTGTATAAAATTTGACTAAAAGGGCTAAATAAATCCATAATAAAATTTGCCCTATAAAGTTTATTCTTGACAAGCCTAAATTTAGGTGAACTAAAAAAATAATCCATTATGGCCAAAATAACTTATAAAGTCATTATAAATTTCCTAAAAGATTAAACTCCAAAATAATTTAAAATTTAAAACATCATATTAAAAGGTTTATATAAACATATATAGAATATGAATGTTTAAATAAAATAATTAAACTCAAGTAGGAGTATACGTTCACACACACACACACAGACACACACACACACACACACACAAGGATATAGGGTTTCTAAATTCTCAATTTTTAAAATAAACATAAACCCTAAAATTTAAAAGTTATAAATAAAAGAATTCATACTCACTTTTTTTTTTTCTTTTATAACTTTGAAATACGTTAACCCAAATCAGGTTAGGGTTTCATGATTTTTTTTTTTTTGCAGGGAGGAGGCCATGGAAGACATTTTGCACAGGGGGCAGTGTTTTGAGGGCGTGGCCACCACAGCGTCGCAGTCAACACCATTGCAAATCGCAGCCCACAGAGATGTCGTAGCGTCCCTGCGAGACACGGCCCGCAACGACAACCATGGTCGCCTCTATGAGGCGTTGCGGTGCCTCCGTGGACCACGGCCCACAGCGACATCTCTATGGGACGCGGCTCGCAAAGAGCCTACACCGCCCGGGGGGGAACCCATGGTAGCCTCAGCTCCGAGTCCCCTTGGGGTAGGGTTTGGCACCCAAGAAAAAAAATTATATGTATATTTTTTTTGTAATAATAAATATATATATATATGGTTAACATGCATGTACATATATATTATCTGATATATATGTACATGCATTTTAACCATATATATATATAAAGTTAGGGGTAGATTTAGTTTCAAATTTAACTAAATATGAATCTATTTTCTTGCTTTCTAAAATTATGCAGAAATTAACCATGCATTGACAGCATGGAAATAGAGACAAAAAAATTATTTTTATTTACTTTAAACAATCTGTATATATATTTTTTATCACATAAAGTAGGTTTTCAAAACTAACAGATTTAAATAAAGTATTTCTTTTTCTATTGACAATCTAGTTGCTAACTTTAGAGATAGACTGCTAATTTTAGATTTATTTTCTACAATAAATAAAAGGGAAAAAGACATAATTTAATAAACTATATTCAGCAACTACATTAATCCAAATTTATTTAAATTAACCTTAGAGATAGGCATGTTAGATCTATTTAACCATGATATGTTTTGGGGAATAAATGATTAGAACTAAATGCTTAATTTTCTCATACTAACATGCAAGCTTACTACTTTACTCATTTCCATTATTTCAATATGCATAAGGAAATAAACTAAACTTTTTATTTTCAGAAGTAACATGCATACAACAAATATTGTTTTCATAACTATAGGAACTTAATCCAAAAATAAACATTTCTTTTTTGTAGTAATAGCTTAATAAAAATAATGCATTTCCTTAAAGCATATTTAAAATACAATATAGTCAACATTGCAAATGGGTGAGATGCCCATCTAGTCTCTCATTTCTATTAAATGAGAACTTTAAATAACATGAATACATTTTTTTTTAAATAAATACAACATATAGCTTTCCTTTTTCATTGTTGCAACTAAAATATAAATTATCCCATTCTCTAATCTTTTTCTGCAAATCAAGTAAATTCAGCAACGCCTAACTTATCTTTTTCTTTTCTTTCCAAGCTATCCTGCAAATAAATCATAAGCCTTTGACCATGGAGAGCTCACCTCCCAGCCTAGGCTTTCTAGAAGCCACCCCCGAGCTTGGAGAACCAAGCCCTAGACAGGTTACACACATGCAAACACAACAAGCAATGGAAAAAAACACACAACAACACTTTCCCAACCAAGGCTACACTTCATCACAAAATGTGATATTTTTACATAGGTGGTAGTGGACCAATTACCCTGAGGAGACTGTAAGAATGGTAGATCACAAAGCCACCTCATGGAAAATAAAGATATATCATAAGTTGATTAACCCCACATCCTTATTCCCCCCAAGGCATTCATGGCATACTTCCCCTTCTTATGATCCCCAAATGCATAAACCAAGCCATGCAGCAAGCGTCACATATACACCCCTTAAGTTCACTCTCATAATGAGAGCCTCTCACTCGAGGGCTGTCAAAATCCTACCACCCGCAAGACCATCCTACTCTCCCAAGAGTAGAAGGCCTTGCTTACTCGCAAATCACAAGAAATGCATAAAAGAATAAAAGATAGGTCGCATAATAAATTTCACAAAAGAAAATACAAGAAAACAACTTTTACATACGAACAATCTTTCCAACATAAACATGCAACGTAAAAAGAATCAAAAGGAGAAGATGAACCAACCTTCAATCTGCCCAAAGGTTTGCTAGAACTAGTTTGAGGATGAGCAGCCCAAATCCACAATTCTTCCTTCTACACTTAGCCAAAATTCTATCCCAAAACTATTATTTTCAAAATTGCATGATCTCCAAAAATGGAGAGTGGGTGGTTACCCATAAAATCTCTAATCATTGCCTAAAAAGACCTCAGTGAGAGTTCTCACAAGTTTCTAAAACTGAAAAAGGAAAAAGTAAGAGAAAGTGGAAAAAGGATCTCACATCAAAAAGGAAAGTTATCTAACCTAGATGGCACCTTCTAAATTTCAATTTTCGCTCACCTTAGGAAACCCACTTTTTGAGGTGACTAAACAGTCACATGGGAGTAGACACATGCTTAAAAATACTCCTAACGCATAGGTATACTTTATGGACTTTAGGAAACACCTTTAAACTACCTGTAGGAGTCCATTTGACGCCTTATAAACCCATCTGAAGTTAACTTTCGGGTCAAACCTGAGTTGACCACTCCAAAGACTCTCTACCCAAGGAAGATTTAGAACCACATTCAAATGTTTGAAAAAACTATGGTTGAAACAACTCCCTTCAAGAGACAAGTAAAAAATTGAGACATAAATCAACACGTGTCAAGTGACACAATAAAATACTTTACAAAATTACACATGAAATTTGTCTCTTGTTAGATTTACACAAATTAATAATTCAATTTAGCACACATGCAACATTTACTCTCACAAATATAATATGATACATACGGGGTGTTGTCTCTTCAAATAGACAACCCCTGGCTTTACAAATGTACATAGGTGTAGGTTTGGTTCTCCATAATATTTCCATGGTCACATGGATAATTTTCCTACGCATCTCAATTACACATTAGTACTTCCAAATAACCTCAAATAATATTTAAACACATGAATAAGAATACACGTCAAACACTCTACATACAATTGACATTTAAACAAAATCAATATATCTTGTATCAAAATAAATCCACATAAGTAATTATCATAATCCTCATAATTTTGCTCCATACATAAAACATGCATCTTATTTCTATCATCATAGTAAAGTCCTGCAAATCTAATAATGACATATATCATCCGAAATTTATCCTATTCTAGAATCATATAGAGTTTTATATCTATAATGCATAGAAATGAAGCATCAATATATATCAATGTTATCCAAATCATGGAATCATATAAGTTCTAAATCCATTATGCATAAAAATAAAGCATCCATAATAGTCTCAACATGAAAATCACTGAAATGCTAGGATGAGTCAGGATAGGGCCTCACACCCTCCCCCTCTAGGCATGAACTTCTTCCTGGAGTTCATCAAAAAGATGGGGGTACTGTGATCTCATACGTGTTGCATCCTCCCATGAAGCCATAACCTCATCATAGCAATCCCATTGGACCCTAACCTGGTCCAGCTCTCAACCTCGAAGGGCTAGCATCTGGCGTGCCAAAATGCGAATGGGCTCCAAAGCTAGTTGTCTGTCCAACTCCACCTGCAATGCATCCCAATCTAAAATATGAGGCTCATCATAGATATACTTCCTCAAAACTGATACATGAAACACATCGTGGATGCATGATAGGCTAGGTGGCAATGCTAAATGATAGGCAATTGGTCCTATCCTCTCAAGGATCTCAAATGGTCCTACAAAGTGAGGTGCAAGCTTAGAACCCTTTCCGTAACGGATTGGACTCTTATGCGGTTGTACTCTCAAGAAGACTATCTCCAACTAAGTAGCTATGATCTATCCTCTTCGCATTTGCATACTTCTTCTATCTATCATGTGCCTCTCTAAGATGCTGCCTAATCAAATCCACCTACTGCTCCATATCCCGAACTATCTCAGGACCAATAACAACTTTGTCCTCTATGTGGTCCCAACTCAATGATGTCCTACAAGGCCTGTCGTATAATGTCTGATGGGGTGGCATCCCCAACAAAGTGTGATGCCCATTGTTATAGGCAAGCTCCACTAAGGGAAGGTACTCTTCCCATCTGGTCTGATGGTCCATGATGTACATGTGAAGCATATCCTCTAACACCTAGTTAACCCTCTCTGTCTAACCATCCATTTCCGAATGATAGGTTGTACTGAAATTGAGCTTGGTGCCCATAGCTGCCTATAATGCCTTCCAAAAGGAAGAAGTGAAGAGGGAATCCCTGTCAGAAATAATCTTGTGTGGAACATCATGAAGTCTGACAATGTCTCACAAGAACACCTGTGCTACTGCTGGTGCTATGAAGGTAGTCCCAACTACTGAAAAGTGGGCCACTTTGGTTATTTTATCAACTGTCACCAAGATGGCATCATGGCGATGAGATGACATAGGGAGACCAATGATGAAATCCATGGATATAGTATCCCACTTCCACTTTGGTATAGCATGAGACTGCAGCAACCCACCTAGATGGCGGTGCTCCGCCTTGACTTTCTGATAGTCAAGGCATCAGGCTACTAACTCAGCAATGAGCTACCACATTCCTGGCCAATGATATAATTGTCTCAAGTCAGCATGCATCTTCTTAACTCTAGGATGTGCTGCATAAGGAGCTCTATGAGCCTCCATGACAATGAACTCTCGTAATCCCCTGGAAGAAGGTACATAGATGCGCCCTCTACGACATAATAGTCCATCGAACTCTAAGAAATAATCCACATATTTCCCTTCTAGGGTCTCCTGAGATCGTATCACTTGACAAACCTCTAAATACCATCCATCCTCTAGCAACTACTGCAGTATACGATCTCTCAAATTGGTGCCCATAGATATGGTGTATACCTCGTGACGTCTCCTACTCAAAGCATCTGCAACTACGTTTTCTTTCCCTTTGATGTAGTGAATGTCAAAATCATACTCACACAAGAACTCCATCCATCTCCTTTGACGTGCATTAAGGTTTGGCTGAGTGAATATGTACTAAAGGCTCTGATGGTCTGAATGAAGCTCAAAATGATGACCCAAAAGGAACTGTCTCCACCTCACAAGTGCATGCACTACTGCTGCAAGCTCAAGGTCATGAGTACTATAGTTAAGCTCATGATTCTTAAGTTTCCTAGACTCAAAAACTATAGCCCTACCATCATGCATAAGGACTACTCCTAAACCCTCTAAGGAAGCATCTGTGCAAACCATGAAGTCAACTGAGGGATCTGGAACTACAAGGATAGGTGCGCTAGTGAGTGCCTTTTTGAGTTCCTAAAAGGCTCTCTCACACTTCCCTGTCCACTCAAATGCATTCCCTTTACACTGAAGAGAAGTAATAGGATGTGTGACTCTAGAGAAACCCTCAACAAAGTGTTGGTAATAACCTGCTAAGCCCATGAAGCTCCTGACCTTAGTCACACTGGTTGGCGCTAGCCAATCCATAATAGCTTTGATCTTTGATGGGTCAACTGAGATCCCATCACCAGAAATAACATGCCCAAGGTACTTTACCTCTAAATGAAAGAATGCACACTTTGATAAACTGCCATACAATTGATTATCCCTCAAACACTACAAAACCTGCCTCAGGTGCTTCTCATGCTCCTTCTCATTCCGAGAATATATCAATATGTCATCGAGGAACACAATCAAAAAATGATCAAGAAATGTGCAAAATACCCCATTCATGAGGCTTATGAAAATAGCTGGAGCATTCGTAAGATTGAATGGAACCACGGTGAACTCATAGTGGCCATATCTAGTGCGAAATATGGTCTTGTGGACATCGCTTTCCACTATTCTCAACTAATGGTATCCTGACTTCAGATCAATTTTGGAAAATACTTTGGCACCCTGAAGTTGGTTGAATAAATCATTGATCTTGGGCAAGGGATATCGGTTCTTGATGGTTACTTTGTTCAACTGACAATAATCCATGCATAATCGAAGAGATTCGTCCTTCTTCTTCACGAAGATGACTGGTGCACCCCAAGGGGATATGCTAGGATAAATGTCTCTAGGAGTTCCTCAAGCTACATCTTAAGCTCATTAAGCTCATTTGTCATCATCCTATAAGGTTCTCTTGAAACTGGCTCAACTCTTGGTACAAGGTCTATATGAAAGTCAATCTCTCTACGAGGCAGAATTCCAGGTAGCTCTGAAGGAAACACATCTGAATATCCCTTAAGGATAGGATGGTTGTCAATCAATGTTTCATTTGCATCCTCTTCCTCTCTATCACTGATGGTGATGGCAAATAACAAACATCCCTTTCGCATGCTCCGTTTAAGTTGTATTGTGGAAATCATACAAAGAGACACGGGTCTCTAAATCTTGGTGATTACTATGGACGAACCTTGATCATCCTCACACGATCTCTTTCCAGAGGCAATCCATCTTGGCTCTGTGGGCATAAAGCCAATCCATGCCAAGTACAATACCATAAGATCCAAGTGGTGTAACTCTAAGGTCTACTAAGGTGGTGATATTGCCAATCTGAAGCTGACATGCCCTAACCTCTGATTCCACTGACACTCTAGCCCCTGAAGCTAACTCCACTTCCCAACTGACACCTTGTCTAGTTGCAACTAACCTACAACGCTCCACAACCAATGGAGACATAAAGGAGTCAGTAGCTCCTGAATCAAATAATATAGATACACTGCTACCTCTGATCTTACTTGCAGCCTCAATGACTGTGGCCCGGTGCTCTGCCTGGCGGTTGTCAACCGCTGTGAAGACTCTATGGGACCTGCCCATATCTCCAACTGTAGGCTCTGATGCTGCCATCATCTGATTCCCTGCCATATGACCCTGAGGACACTCTCTCACCATGTGCCCCATGGCTCCACACATGAAACAAGCACCGCGTGCCTGAAACTGGACTCCCTGAGGTCTAGAGAAAGGTTGTCCCCCTATCTTGCTAGAACTACTGTACCCACCCTTGGAGGACTACCGAGTCCTCATCGGAGGTGTGTAAGGAACCTGGGATCACTGATCTCACCTCTGACCCTAAGATTGCCACTGCTTGGGCTTTGCGCCCCGCTGACTCTGTGGAGGCCTCTGCCTCTAGTTCTGCTGTGACTATTGTGGAGGACGAGGTTTGGAGAACCCCGATGTGTGTCTGTTATTACCCTTCCAATGGGGTTTCTGAAACCCGTATGTCTGGGGTGTAGGGTTTTGGTTCTGGAACCGATCCCTTGTATCATGTGGCCTGACCTGAATCTCCTCTTCTATCAAGGCCTTCTCCATGGCAACCCAAAGGCTCCCTGGAGCAGACATCCTCACTAGCCCTGCTATGCTGGCATTCAGTCCTCTGATAAAATGGTTGATGAGAAGCTTCTCATCTTTCAGGTAGTCCATGTAGGGCAAGATCTCAAAGAACTTGCTCTTGTACTGGGTCACTAAGAGACCCTTCTATTGGAGGTCATGGAATTCATCTATCTGACGCTGTCTGTAATGCTCTGACAAGTACCTCCCCTTGAACCTCTCTGTAAAAATCTCCCATGTGAGGGTATCAGCAACTAAACCACACTTGTATTCCTCCTATCTCCACCATGTGGAGGTCGTTCCTCTCAATAGGTGGACTGCTACACGTGCCTTTAGATTGCTCTCGTAGGAGCGCAATGCAAAGCACCTATCTAGGCTCAAAAGTCAAGCCTCAACTTCTACCCCATCGGTAGATCCCCCAAAAGATGGTGGCTGGAGATGCATAACCTCTCTGATTAGATCCTCTAGATCGCGACGTGATCTCTCATAATACACTAGCTCTGCTACTGAAGGTGGTCCTGGTACGTGAACGAACTCGAGCTCATGCCCAGCCTGACTCTCTACGGGATTAGGAGGTGGAATCCTACTCTGTTCCCTATCTGTCGATCTATGGCTCCCTGAGTTCTAATTTTCAACATGATGATCCTCTACTGGAAGCCTATCCTGGATTATCCCTATCAGGTTCTGGAGTGCTAATAAGATGTCTCGGTTTGGGTCAACCGGTCATTCAGGAGTAGCCTCTGGGTTCCCTTCTGGAACCGATTCCTCCCTATCGACCTCTTCAAGTGCCATGCTTTCACGCCTAGGACCTCTACCATGTCTGCGAGCTTGTCGCATAGTCGGAGGCATCCTTATGAAAAATAAAATAAATTAAATTAAATAAATAATTTTTTTTTTGGAGAAAAATTTAATTAATTAAAAATAAATATAATAAAATTAAATTAATTAATTAACTAATTAAAGTGAAACGTAATAGAAAAAGGTTCCTAGTGTTAAAAACCTGGCTCTGATACCAAAATGTCATGCCTAAACATTTGGGCACGAACGAAATAATTTTTTTTTTAAACATAACCTAATAATGTTGTTACAAGTTTTGTCTTAACTATATTTTTCAACTAAAGTTAATCTAAACAACTAATCAAGTAAGCGAGATAATCTACATTACATGCGGAAAATTATCTCTCCAAAGAAATTATTTATTATCTCATTAATTATTAAATAATAATTTCATTTAAGCAAAAACCCCTAAATAAAATGACAAGGAATATTATTAATCTCAATTATTCTTTTTAATTATAGTGGGAATTAATTAAATCAACTCTAGCAATTGGATTTTTTCAAATTCCATGAATTATTTTAGCAATAATTATAAAGTGTATAAAATTTGACTAAAAGGGCTAAATAAATCCATAATAAAATTTGCCCTATAAAGTTTATTCTTGACAAGCCTAAATTTAGGTGAACCAAAAAAATAATCCCTTATGGCCAAAATAACTTGTAAAGTCATAATAAATTCCCTAAAAGATTAAACTCCAAAATAATTTAAAATTTAAAACATCATATTAAAAGGTTTATATAAACATATATAAAATATGAATGTTTAAATAAAATAATTAAACTAAATTGGAGTATACGTTCGTATATATATAATTATACATATATATATCTAATACACACACACACACACACACACACACACACACACACACACAAGGATATAGGGTTTCTAAATTCTCAATTTTTAAAATAAACATGAACCCTAAAATTTAAAAGTTATAAATAAAAGAATTCATACTCACTTTTTCTTTTTTTCTTTTATAACTTTGAAATACCCTAACTCAAACCGGGTTAGGGTTTCATGATTTTATTTTTTTTGCAGGGAGGAGGCCGAATGCCAAGGTGGAGGAGGTCATGGCGGACATTTTGCACAGGGGGGCGGCGTTTTGAGGGTGTGGCCGCTGCAGTGTCGCCGTCAACGCCACTGTGGGTCGCGGCCCACAGAGATGTCGCAGCGTCCTTGCGAGATGTGGCCTGCAATGGCGACCACAGTTGCCTCTGCGAGGCGCGGCCCGCAGCGATGCTGCGACGCATCTGTGGACCACGGACCACAATGGCGCCTGCAGCGTCTCTGTGCGACGCGGCTCGCAGAGAGCCTACGCCGCTTGGGAGGAGCCTGTGGGAGCCTCGGCTCCGGGTCTCCTTGGGGTAGGGTTTGGCACCCAAGAAAAAAAATTTATATATATATATATTTTTATTTTTTTGTTTTTTGTTTTTTTGTAATAATATATATATATTTATATTTATATTTATATTTATATTTATATTTATATTTATATTTATATTTATATTTATATATTTATATTTATATTTATATTTATATGGTTAACATGCATGTACATATATATTATTTGATATATATATATATGATAAAGATAGATTTAGTTTCAAATTTAACTAAATATGAATCTATTTTCTTGCTTTCTAAAATTATGCAGAAATTAACCATGTATTGACAGCATGGAAATAGAGGCAAAAAAATTACTTTTATTTACTTTAAACAATCTATATATTTTTTTTTTTTATCACATAAAGCAGGTTTTCAAAACTAACAGATTTAAATAAAGTATTTCTTTTTATATTGACAATCTAGTTGCTAACTTTAGAGATAGACTGCTAATTTTAGATTTACTTTCTGCGATAAATAAAAGGGAAAATGACAGAATTTAATAAACTATATTCAGCAACTACATTAATTCAGATTTATTTAAATTAACCTTAAAGATAGGCATGTTAGATCTATTTAACTATGATATGTTTTTGGGAATAAATGATTAGAACTAAATGCTTAATTTTCTCATACTAACATGCAAGCTTACTACTTTACTCATTTCCATTATTTCAATATGCATAAGGAAGTAAACTAATTTTTTATTTTTCAGAAGTAACATACATACTACAAATATTATTTTCATAACTATAGGAACTTAATACAAAAATAAACATTTTTTTTTTGCAATAATAGCTTGATAAAAAAAATGCATTTCCTTAAAGCATATTTAAAATACAATATAGTCAACATTATAAATGGGTGAGATACCCATTTAGTCTGTCGTTTCTATTAAATGAGGACTTTAAATAACATGAATACATTTTTTTAAAAATAAATACAACATATAGCTTTCCTTTTTCATTGTTGCAACTAAAATATAAAATATCTCATTCCCTAATCTTTTTCTGCAAATCAAGTAAATCCAGCAATGCCTAACTTGTCTTTTTCTTTTCTTTCCAAGCTATCCTGCAAATAAATCATAAGCCTTTGACCATGGAGAGCTCACCTCCCAGCCTAGGCTTTCTAGAAGCTACCCCCGAGCTTGGAGAACCAAGCCCTAGACAGGTTACACACATGCAAACACAACAAGCAAGGGAAAAAAACACACAACAACACTTTCCCAACCAAGGCTACACTTCATCACAAAATGTGATGTTTTTACATAGGTGGTAGTAGACCAAATACCCTGAGGAGACTACAAGAATGGTAGATCACAAAGCCACCTTATGGCAAACAAAGGTATATCATAAGTTGATTAACCCCACATCCTTATGCCCCCTAAGGCATTCATGCCATACTTCCCCTCTTTATGACCCCCAAATGCATAAACCAAGCCATGCAGCAAGCGTCACATATACACCCCTTGAGTTCACTCTCATAATGAGAGCCTCTCACTCGAGGGTTTTCAAACTCCTACCACCCGCAAGACCATCCTACTCTCCTAAGAGTAGAAGACCTTGGTTACTCCCAAATCATAGGAAATGCATAAAAGAATAAAAGATAGGTCGCATAATAAATTTCACAAAAGAAAATACAAGAAAACAACTTTTACATACGAACAATCTTTCCAACATAAACATGCAACGTAAAAAGAATCAAAAGGAGAAGATGAACCAACCTTCAATCTGCCCAAAGTTTTGCTAGAACTAGTTTGAGGATGAGCAGCCCAATTCCACAATTCTGCCTTCTACACTCAGCCAAAATTCTATCCCAAAACTATTCTTTTCAAAAGTGCATGATCTCCAAAATGGAGAGTGGGTGATTACCCACAAAATCTCTAATCCTTGCCTAAAAAGACCTCAGTGAGAGTTCTCACAGGTTTCTAAAACTGAAAAAGGAAAAAGTAAGAGAAAGTGGAAAAAGGATCTCACATCAAAAAGGAAAGTTATCTAACCTAGATGGCACCTTCTAAATTTCAATTTTCGTTCACCTTAGGAAACCTACTTTTTGAGGTGACTAAACAGTCACATGGGAGTAGACACATGTCTAAAAATACTCCTAACCCATAGGTATACCTTATGGACTTTAGGAAACACCTTTAAACTACCCGTAGGAGTCCATTTGACCCCTTATAAACCCATCTGAAGTTAACTTTCGGGTCAAACCTGAGTTGACCACTCCAAAGACTCTCTATCCAAGGAAAATTTAGAACCACATTCAAATGTTTGAAAAAGCTATGGTTGAAACAACTCCCTCTAAGAGACAAGTTAAAAATCGAGACATAAATCAACACGTGTCAAGTGACACAATAAAATACTTTGCAAAATTACACATGAAATTTGTCTCTTGTTGGATTTACACAAATTAATAATTCAATTTAACACACATGCAACATTTACTCTCACAAATAAAATACGATACATACGGGGTGTTGTCTCTCCAAATAGACAACCCCTAGCTTTACGAACGTACATAGGTGTAGGTTTGGTTCTCCATAATATTTCCATGGTCACATGGATAATTTTCCTGCGCATCTCAATTACATATTAGTACTTCCAAATAACTTCATATAATATTAAACACGTGAATAAGAATACACGTCAAACACTCTGCATACAATTGACATTTAAACAAAATCAATATATCTTGTATCAAAATAAATCCACATAAGTAATTATCATAATCCTCATAATTTTGCTCCATACATAAGACATGCATCCTATTTCTATCATCATAGTAAAGTCCTACAAATCCAATAATGACATACATCATCCCAAATTTATCCTATTCTAGAATCATATAGAGTCCTATATCTATAATGCATAGAAATGAAGCATCAATATATATCAATGTTATCCAAATCATAGAATCATATAAGTTCTAAATCTATTATGCATAAAAATAAAGCATCCATAATAGTCTCAACATGAAAATCACCGAAATGCTAGGATGAGTTGGGGTAGGGCCTCACAGGATTGATGCGGATTTACACACTTTAGGAGGTTTTCTAAAGGTGTGCAGGAATTAATGATTGGAGACAAGTTGCTCTGACCAAGACTGAGATGATACATGTGTAACACAACAAGACAAATCACTTCACACAGGAAGAAACCATGAAATAATTTTTTTTCTTTCTTTTTTGCATTGTTGTCAAAAGGAGAGAAGACTAAATGGAGAAGATAACAGAAAACCAATGACAGGGGGGGAAGACTTCAGGAGAAGGTTCGATCAGCTCAAGGATAGAAGTCTAAACAGCAATTTGAATCCGAATCAGTTGGAACAAATCAGGTTGATATTACCATTTAATTGTGGGTTTTTCCATCAATGCCAGAGGGGGAGATTGTTCACATTACAATAGAAAGGAGATTGTTGGCATTACAATAGAAAGGAGATTGTTGGCATTTCAATAAGGATATTGATAAGGTTGTTGGACATTGTTGATATAACTGAAGAAGGATGATTACTGTCTTAATAATATTGTTTTCTCATTGATGTCAAGAAATTGATTTTCTGATTCAGTATGATGTTGCCATATCTTGAGAAGTATGTGTTGATGAGTATTAGGAGGTCAGTAAGTGACACAGAAAGAATGTGATGATAAAGAGGAGAAATAAGTTATTCAATGGGCAACTATTACCGAGTTAGACAATGATGAGATCATGTTGTTTTGATTTTTTGATATCCTACACATGTTGATTATAAGTTTAATATTGTATTATGTCACCGAGCAAGGAACCTAGTCGGTAAACCCTAAGGTTATCGATATCGGTTAAAAAAGGCAAAATGTCTACCGAGTGAAGTTCAGTATTAACTGAGTAACAACTGAGTTATAATAGATCGCATTGGATGGATAAAAGCATTACTTAATGAAGGATGCTGATGAGCTAGAGTTGATCAGATGATTGGTTTGTCGTGCAAGAAGTTTGTTGAGGATCAACGACATGGAAAATATAGGAGGAAGATCAACAACACAGATTGAACCACAATAACCTAGCAGAAGTTCCAAGGAAGGAATGCAAGTTCCAAGGCGAGGTAAAACATTTTCAAATGAAAGAATACATTGAACCTAGTCAAGTTTGATGATCTGGTGGCTAAGATTGATCATGGAAAATGTGATCAAGTTGATTAAGCGGTTAGAAATTGTTTATAAATAAAGAATTGTTGATAAACAATACATGCGGGCAAATGTATGCACAGTGATGCTACAGGAATATTTACCAAGCTAAGAAGCTTGAAGATCTGATTGAAGAACAGATTGAGAAGCCTAGCAAGCCCATCAAGGGACTAGATAATTCTTATGACAACATTGTTTTGAGAAAATAAGAATCTACTTGAGCATTTTAGATGTGAAATTGCAGATATATTTTATTACTGTTGTTTATTTTGTAAGTGATGGGAAATCTCTTAACCAAGTGGACCTAACAGTCTTATTTGTAAACCCTCTAGTGAGGTAACATTCTAAATGAGTATTTGAAATCCTTTGACAAGGTCACTTCTAACAAAGTGCAAGACTCTAACAAGTCTGGGGGAAATCCCTTAACCGGGTCACATCTAGCAATATGTTTGTAATCTTTTACAAGATTTGTTTTTAACCGAGCATACTCTAGAAGGGTATATTTCTTAGTGGGTCCGAAATCCCACAGTGGTTTTTCTCTATTTGGGTTTCTATGTTAAATCTAGTGTTATATGTGTTGTGATGTTAAGTTCATGAGTTTGAATGTTTTACAGTTTTGGTTATGTATTCTGAAGTATAAGCTACAGAGGTTGAATCCGTTGAATATATTGAAGATTAAGTTTGCATGATTCACACCCCCTCCCCCCCCCCCCCTCTCATCTTATTAACTATTAGCATTAGAGCTTTACATTAGTTTAATAGGGAAATAATTTACACAATGAATACAAATGAAATCCTCTCATAAGATTGATCAGAGGGGAGAGATAAAGCTGATCACAGAGGGGAGAGATAAGGGTTTAAGATTTAATCAAATCTATATTCAAAGAGGAGAAGGGATTTATTAAAAGAAAAATAATAAAAGAAAAATAACTTCAATCCACAGGTGATCAAACTACAACACAGAGAGATATGATTTTCACAGAGATCATATTCAACAATTCTATCTTATGTTGAGATAATAAAATTTTTGATGGGATTTCCAAGAAATTGGTGTTCACGGAGAGAGATTTCTGAAAATAAATAAATAACAAGATAATATTTCGACAGGGATTTTATACAATAAATCTGAGAAGAATTCCTACTTGAAATATTATATCACATAGTGAGATTTCTTAATACAATGATTATAAGCATAGAAAGAAAATGATTGTTTACAAAGATAAAAGAATTTAAGTTTTTCAAAAAAAATAGAGACGTTGAAAAAAAACATGATTTATTTTCCTCTTTTTTTTTAATTCAAGATCTTCTCTAGATTAAAAAAAAAAACAGAAAAAGCAGAATCTGATTTCTTCCTTTTAAATAGATTAAATAATAGATTAACAAATGAAAGAGAAATCTGCATTTGTATTTTTAAAAAGAAAGAATTTTTTATCAATGCACTTCTTTAATGAAAAATAGATTTCCTTTCTATCTAACAATTTAAGAAATGATTTCTTTCAGAAAGCTATATTCAACTAAAGAATCTAGGAGGAGATATTTCCTTTGAAAATATAAAAATTTACATAAAAAAATATCAAATACAAAAGGAGAGGGAACCTGGAGAAGCCTTTTGATGTTGAATCCTCTCCAAATCTTCAAGCCTAATCTTCCTTGATCCTTCCTTGCAAGCTTGGAAAAATTCTTCAAAACAAACTTAACTATTCTCCAAAAATGAAAAATATGACTACTAAAAACAAACTATTTGAGAAAACTTTCTTCAAAGAATATCCAACTCCCTCTTTTGAATACTTGCATACAATATATAGAAAAAATCCCTTAATTCCACTATCTAGAGAAATTAATTAAGAATTAGATTATTTTCCAATATTGGACCCATGCAAAATTGATTGATATCCTAGTGGGGGGAGTTACATGCAAGGTATTGAAGATTCCTCTAGAAGCTTCTAATTCCTCCTACAACATGTGCCATAATTGGGAATGGGAAAATTAAAAATAAAAATAAATAATGCATTTTGAATTATATTCTCCAACTGTGTATGTGGGTCCATTATTTATTCTTTTATAATATTCATTTAATTATTTTCAATAGCTCAACCAAAAAAATATAATAGAATTGTGTCAAATCAAAAAGTGATAAAGGAGGGTTGTGACAGTATGGTTCTAATTGCTCAAGGGATGGGTAGAGCCTCTTAAGGCTTAACGATGTCATTATGGTAGGGGAGAAAGCAAGGTCTTTTTCATTGGCATGTGGTCGACTTCATATTTAAGCACTGTTCTTGGGAAGGGAATTGTATTTATTTGATCCTCAAGTCTATATTCTTGAAGAGCATGATGCGATAAAATGAAACTTGGGTTAAACATTGAAAACTCATATTGTAGTAGAGGCAATATACATATTATTTTTTAGTTATAAGAAGTGTGGCATGTATTTGGGCTAACTTAGAAAAAAAGAAAAAAGGAAAGGAGAATTCTTTGCAGATGTACAAAGATCAAAGTTTTATTATATTACCTTTTGTCACATTTGAAAGGAACTAAAAGAGGGTGCTTTCACATGTATTTGATAGAGAGAGAGAGAGAGAAGGCAATTTTTCTCTCAATACATTAAGCGTCATTCTTAAATCATTTATTTCAATTAGACTCACCAGTCACTTATCTCCTTAACCAAACACATTTACAGATGGAAGGGAAGTGATGGCAACTAATTATATATTTAATAAATTTTGTTAATGTAAATTTATGTTAAAGCTTAGTTGTAAGGGTTGTGTAAAAAATATGCTTATCTTAAACCAAATTTAATATATGTATTTTCCTTGTATAAATACCAAACCAAATTCAATACATGAGCCACTATATCTATGTGTAAATAATTTGCATTACCTACAATCACATTTGGCCAAATTTAATATGTAAATAATGTTACTTATGTTGGAAACTTGAGTTGTTGTGCTTTGTTGTCATAGATGTCAACCTATCCCATGTTATCATTGATGTCAACATATCTTGTGTTTCATTGATGTTGAAGTAAGGATGATATAGTGGAAGTCTCAATCTGTAGAAAAGAGTATTCGTGTGTTGTGTTGTCATTAATGTTGAAGTAAGGATGGTATAGTGGAGGTCTCAACATGCAAGAAAGAGTATTTATGTGTTCTAACGTTTTTGAATAGTCTTGTGGAGATGTTGAATTATTTTCAAAAGGATGGTATAGTAGAAGTTTCAATATGTAGGAAAGTTTTTAATGTCTCAGCGGGAGATTATTTGCATTCCTTCGGTATATGAAGATTGTGTGCAATGGTTCTAAATATAATATCTAAAAATTTTATATATTGCATAATCGGATTTGCAAGTCCTCTATTGCTTAGATGGCAGAGTTGATTATTGATGTTTTTTACAGTAAGGTTGTCTATAAAAATAGTATTGTTTGGTGGCTTCCAAATATGTAGATTCATGTGTTGCGGTTTGGAGGACATGTTCGTGTGGTTTGTGCAGTGTTCCAATTTAGTTTTTAGGTGATGATTTGATTTGCAAGTGGAGTTATGATGTTCTAAGTTATGTATTGTCAACTGGCCTAGTTTCTAGTTGAATGTGATGTTTTATCCTAGTTGAATCATATTGTTTTCAAATTTGTAACATTTCTATTGCATGCCACTTTGTATACCCTCGAGTTCTTGCCTTGTTTACTGATATTATTGGCCAAAAGAGTACAAATAGTGGGGATTTATAAGACATAATTAGCACCAAAGGATGGTTGTTGTGAAATGTTAAATGTTTGAGGGGGGACTTATGATGTTGTTGTTTTAGATGACTTGACTATATTATGGATTGTTACAAGGTGAGAGGGTGTGTTTGTGTGAGAAAATTGATACTTGGGATATGTTTTTGTGCTTGGTATGAATGTCTTTGATATTGTTGTTGAACACTACTAGATGATGAGAGGGGGGTGAATTAGCATATACTAAAACTTGAACATATTAAAATATTTATTCCAAATCAACCATTCATCACATGTGCATGAGAGTAAATAATTGGAATAAAAAATGCATCCACACAAGAACACGGAGATATTTACATGGAAAACCCAACTGGAAAAAAATATGAAAACAATCCAACTCACAATATATAATAAGTGTTTACAAAAGTTTAGACCATGGGCTAGAGAGCTCATTGCTTTAGACTTGCAAGCTAAGTCACACTACCTTAGGGAAAGATACAATAGAAGGACTTGCACAACCAAAGATCACTTCTTTAGGACAAGATACAAAGTATATGTACTAATACAATAGAATAAGAAATTTGAACTGCAAAGGGAATAACATCTACCAACATGTAGATAATAGTTCACATCTTAATACTCATCTGATTCATCTTTCATCTCTATTATGTAACATATATGGACCTTTGTACCACATCAATCATGCATCATATTTGCATCCTACTTCAACACCTTCTATCCATATGATCTTTTCAATATATATATATATATATATATCCAAATAGCTCAATTGATCTATCTTTATATATCCATTGGATCATCATTAATCTCTATTAGGTTTGCTCAAAATATGTAGCATGTATATTCATCAGCGACCCAAAATATTGCATGCGGGAAGCAAAGAAGATGTGTGAAGATTCACACCAAGTTGGTTCACCTTCCAATTATCCTCATAAAGGTTCTACACACAATTGTATGGATCAAAACACATAGGTTGGTTCATATCAATTTGCTTTATCCAAAATATTTTAATCTAGACCCAAAAAAAATATGTGGTCCACCAAAAAAGAACCATGTCATGCTAGGAATAATATCCAATGACCCACAACAATATTAGAGAACTATCAAGATGAGGAATGCATTACATTCCTCTGCAACACCCTGAAATTGTACCATACTGATCATAGACATAAATGACACTCATAGTGGAACATCCATCCAGCTAAGAAATGGAGATGGCTATACCATAATCATTCAAATTCAATCACAAAACCGTCTTTAAAATATCTTATGCACACACACTTCCAAACAAAGATATTGTTCACCAAAATAGTTAGTAAAGATGATAATACATTTTTTGGACCAAACAAAATACATTAATCTTCCGAAAACATGACATATCATCAATGTTAGCCATCCAAAAAGATCACAAGTATTTAAAATATCATATTCACTTATCCCTAAAAACACTACATCAATTTGTACAAGAATATTCATACAACTCTAAATCATATCACTAAGTGATAAACATCTGCACCAACAACCAGATGCAACCAATATCAAGAACTTAACCAGAATATATTGTCTGACCATATTCTTCTACATTACATCACTTTCAGATTAGTAGAACAAACATTCAGACCAAACCAACAACTAGACTAATATCTAGACCACCAAGAAGTCAACTAGACCAAGTAGGTTTGACATGCCAAACCACAACAATAGATTTGACATCAATGACAACAAAGACTCATATGTGCAACAATTGGGCGTATGATTATTTTGATGATTCATTTGACATTGGAATATAGATTGATAATGTGAGGTAGATTGACAAAAAGTGACCAAGGTGGAGTGAATTGGATGTGAGTTGTGTGTTGCAGAATAAAAAGTAGTTAAAGTTTTTTAACAAGACTAGCTACATTTGGAAATGATGTTGAAATATTTAGGAACGTATTTATTAAATGTTTGATGTGGATAAGTTGGTTGATTTTGAGGTTTAATTGATTATTTTTATGTTGACAAACCATAATGATGAAATGATGGAGGCACAATATCAACAATTTGTCGATCAATGTGGTAAGTGGAATGAATTGCATTGGATGAGATTGTTGGTTCACCCCATCGATTGTCAAAGACAAGGGATGAGGTCTACTATGAAGGAAATTCTTGAGTTTGTTGAAATCATAATGTTGCGAGAGATTAACTCCTTTATCCAAAACATCCTTAAGAAATATTTCAAGAAATGATCAAATTCATCTTGAAAATGTCTATCATTGAGAAAGTCTATGAACTCTGGTGAGAGTGGCATAGTTATGTTAATAGGGTTACTATATTCAAGTTGGATTAAAAATCCAAGGAAATTACTTGTCATGGATTCATGGGGTTTGAATGGAACCACATTTGAAGTGGTAGGGATATTTGGTTTGAAAGGGCTCTTACCACATGAATTCATTTGCTTGTGCTCTTGTGATCATGTAATGGGCATGAAATGATTGGGTGAAGTGAATGGATGTTGGATGAATGTTATATAGAAATTGTTGGCATTGAGGTTTTCATTGATGTCAATGTGTATGTCTGCATGGCTAACTTGATGAAGTTGCAGACAGACATACATGACACCCATTGGATGAAGATGTTGCAAGCATGCAGAGTTGATTGATGTAAATAGTTAAGATGCTGCAATGGTTACAATGATGCAAGATGATGAAGTCTCAGAGGAAGATCAGGTTGGCTCATATGGTGTTGCATCAGGATGCTAGAGCTATGAAGTATATGTGATTATGCATGGAGGTTGCATGGAATTAATGGCCTCAAATGAGATAGAGAGGACAACGGAGTTTGATATTGCACTTGCAAGTGATTTAAGAACTAAAGCCATAGAGTTATGACTACATTGAGCAAATAGGATTGACCAAGAGCATAAGTGTTGTTGCAGCATTATATAACATGACACATCATATAACACACTGTGTTATATGCACAAGGAGATACAAGAGGAATGCATGAAGTGTGTCATTGGGACATGAAAATGGACAAGGAGGACACAGACAAATGTGTTGAAAATGTATTGTGAAATATGATCTGACTCAAAAAAAGTTAGTTGCAGTTGTCAATAACATGCAGGTTATCATATGAAGTTACAAGGAGTATCAATCAATTGTCAATAACATGTAGGTTATCGCTATCTACAAGTTACAAAATGTGACTTTAGATGTTAATAACACGACGGGTTAATCATGTTGGTCTATCAAGATGTCAATAACATGACGGTTATGCGACCCCCACTATCTCACGGCATGAACGGTTGAAGATAAGTGACCATGCGGGGTAATGCTACATTGTGGCAAATGAAGTCAATAACACGATGAGTTAGTTGTCCCACCATCCCGCAACAAGAAACACTTAAGGCAAAACACTATGGGGGTTAGTCGCTAAACTGTGACTGAAATATCAATAACATGTAGGTTATGCTACCTGACTTATCCCATGACATGTTATTCGTTGTTAGATAACCTTGCAAGATAACACTTAAGTGAAGCAAAAGTGATTCTCGTTATCCCGCAACATGTTATTCATTGTAGGATAACCTTGTGGGGTAACACTAAAGTGTGATAGAGATGTTAATAACACACAGGTTATGCTACTCAGCTTATCACGCGACATGTTATTCATTGTAAGATAACCTTGCAGGGTAACAATAAAAAAGGTAAATAAGGCACCCCATTATCTCGCGTCATGCAAAATTAGAGAGAGATGGTTGTGCAGGGTAAAAATACCAAAGGCAATAGATGGACCTCATTAGCCCACGTGGTAAGAAGGCTTGAGAGGAAATGACGCGGGATATGGAAAATGGTAGAAAGTGTGTTATCCCGCCAACTCGCATGAAGTAAGAGTTGATGATTCACTACGCGTATAACATGCGTGTTATATGATTTGTGGAACACATTTGCATAGCCCGTAAATCCAATGTGTTTTTTTCTTCCACATGCAAACCCTTGTGAGATGAGGTTTTTTTTAATGGGTCTCACCATTCCCCAAGTGACTAACTGACAAGTAAATGTTAGGTGGACAATAAAATCTTTTTGATTGGTCAATGAAGAAAGAGCATATGTATCAAATAAGATTTTTCAGTCTGAGCAGCACACAAAAACATAAGTGAATGTTGGGCAAACTTGCAGTTAAAAATATATTTTCAAAATGGGGGTTGAGTGCAAAATAAAATCTGATTGTATAGATTGGGGTACTCTTCGATAGAGATGAAGAGACACTGACATTTAATGCAGACATATACTGCAGAAGGTGGAGTAGCTCCAGAATGATCTGAAAATATTCAAATGGAATGTAAAATCAAAGGTTACTAAAATAGTAATTCATCCTCAAAGATACAATCTGATTTGAGAAGGAATCCATGGGGATCATTTATTATTGACAGCTAGTTGTCTAGATAGAATGATCAAAGGATCAAATCAACAGGAAGACGGGATTTCTCAGATGTCGAGAAGATTATTTTTTAATTAATTCATCCTTAGAGGGAAAATATTGTTGTACGTAGATTGTCACTAAGTGAAGTTTGTGGAGAGTTGAGAAGAAGAGTAATGGAGAGGTTGTTGGAGACGAGCAAAAATAGGAGAATCTCTACAAAAGAAGAAGAGGGTAGTGAATAGAGAGTGGAAAACAGAGGCTGCAAAAAAAAGTTTTTCGTAGGTGACAATAACACAATGATAGTGCAGGACTAACAATGCAGAAGAGATTGCATGCAGAATGTTCAAATGTGTGGAGACTCAAAGTAGCTAAAAGCCAAAGTAGAGAGCAACTAGTGAAGAGCATGAAATATAAGATAGAGAGAAGCAAAGACCAGTGACTAGAAGTGTGAAGAGTTGAGGCAGAGAACACAATGAGTTATGCACACTCTGAGAAGTAGAGAGGGGGGATTGAATCAAGCAGAGATCAAAGAGATGAATGCGGAGATAAGAAGAAGACAGAGAGCAGGGAGCGGAGAATAAGAGTAGAGAAGCAAAGTGTTACAAAATCTCTTTTATAACAAGGTGATTAAATTGTATTTGTATTTTATCTTCATTGTCTATTTCTAAGTGGGTGCTCAGATCAAGGGTAGGTGCTTCTTTGGGTTGGTGCCCATAAAGCTAGAGGTTGGTGCCCATAAACTTTAGGGGTTGGTGCTCCTTGGGTTGGTTCCCTAAGTATTGTAATCAGATTTACTTGTGAGACTGGATTTGAGTAGTAGACTCTAGCAGCCTTTCTCGCTGAGGTTTTTCCCACTTTGTGTTTTCCTCATATATCTTGTGTTATGGGTTTGCCTCTTATGTGTGTGTGAAAATTAGTTTAACATCTCTTCTCATAGCTTATTGATTTATGTTATTAGAGTTTAAATCAGTTTGATAAGTTAAAGTTTTTTATTACCACTGATTCACCCCCGCTCTTAGTGGTCCATTGTGTTCCTTCATAGAAATATGATAATATGATTTTAAATTTAAATGGATGTGCAGAAGGTTTTAATCCTACATGAAAATCAAGATATTTGTGTATGTCGATTGATGTAGATTTCCTACTTAGGATAGACTAAATTTCCAAGTGAACAAGTATAATTCACGAATTAGTTTACTACTCGAATTTTCCCACACACATTTACCACCTTGAAGAATAATGGCAATGGGAAATACTATATCCTTCAAACTAAAATATATATCCTCGGCTCAAGATATATAATTTAGTTATGATTACTAACTTGAGCTAAGTTAGGTTCTCAAGAAAGTGTTGATTTAGTGATGGTGTAGGATTAAGATCTTAATGTATGTTTAAAATGTGATTAGGTGGTAAATGGATGTTTGACTTTGATTAAAACAGGCAATTATGGTAAATATTAGGAAAGGTAATCAAAGTTATATGTGAAAAAATATTTAGTTTGCTTTGAAATTAAAGTTTGACTTTTCTTTGAAATAAAATATTGACTTTGGTCTAAGGTAAGTTATTTTAGATAATTATTGTAGACAAAAAAGGTGGACAAGTATTGTGTAAAGGTTTAATGAGGATGATTTAATAAATTTGTGAATGAATAATAGATGGAAGATTATGGATCTTGTGTAACACCCTGCTCGGAAGCTCAGAAAATAAACTAATACTACAACTTACATAGAAAATAATTTGTTTTTTTAAATTAAATTTCTAACTTAATAGATAATTATATATTCTATGTTCGTTTTAAAACACCAAACGAAAGATTCCTATAATAAGCATATATTAATAGTAATAATCACATGCAAAACATCCATTGATACACATTTATTTTACATTCTTTTCCTTTTGAAATAACATCAACAAGTCTTGAATACAAATTAAATTGTGCAAATTGCATGTCTCTTACAAAATTTTGGAAGATACATTATAAATTACATCATAAAGGAATACCATCTCATAACCAAGATGTGAAGACCCTGAAACATAAAGATTAGGTCCACTTAGCCACTCACATGCAAGTCCTATGAATTATTCACAATGGGTGAAAAAAGAATAACCACCCAACCATGTGGAACCTGTAGGCCCACCCCTCGTGCTAGGAGATAGATACAAGGTCCCAAACACAAACAAACAGGCTAGGAGAAATAAACATAACATGCATACTTCCAAAAGATAGAAAATACCATAACACAATAAATGAAAGTATAGATAACACACAAAACCATCAAAGGGAATCTAAAGAACTCCTAAAGGGTTTTACATAAGGTTGACACAATAGGCAACTAGGACACACAAAGGGAAGAGTGTCATCGCATAGCCTCGATATTTGTTACCCTAGTAGTCTCTCTAGATCTCGGCCCCCATTCAACAACTCATGCAAAACCATACATTCCTTTCGTGAGGAAAAGGCAATGCATGATCTTGCCAGCTCAACATCTCAATAGATGGACAGGCCTTCCCAATCTCACCCTCTGCCTATACGAGCATATGAAGCATGAGGGGGGAACATAATTAACTTGTTAGTGTGAAACCCAACCCAAATTTTATTAATATTATCACTTATTAAAAAACTCACCTATGGGTTGTTTTGATTCCCCCTTTCTCCTGGAGTGGACTGCTTTGAGTATTTTTAATTTGGGTGGCTTATTTTTCTGTAACAATGTTTATTCTATTCTGATCGACCCTAGATTAAGTTTTTCACTAATGTATCTCATATTTAAGGAGTGTGGATGTATGAGTTGAGTGTGCTAAATGGATTGTGTGTGAATTAATGAGAAGTGTATGTGAATGATGTGCAAGCAGATTTGAGATTGAAGAAGTACGAAAGTCAAAGCTTTGAAGGTGATATATACAATGAAAGCACGTGTTGTGGCAGTGGTTATTATCAAAGATGTTTGCCATGATGTTGATCGCTTGATCCAATTTTTCAAGGACAATTTCATGGTTAGGAGATTATTCTTAGTTTCAGCTTCATTGTTGATTAACAATGAGTCCTTTGGTGGTAGATTGTATATTCCCCTAAAGCAGTGAGCCTCGATTGTGCAAGTCCTTAGATCTTTCCCTAAGGTAGTGTGTCTTAGCCTTGCAAGGCCATCAGGTGTTGTTGCTCCTTCACAGTGAGCCTAAAATTTTGTAATCATTCATATACATATTGTGAGTTAGATTCTCACTGTGATTTTTCTTTGTTTGGGTTTTCCATCTAAATATGGTGTTCATGTGTTGATGATTGATTTGTTACTAGTATGTTAGTTGATTTTATAATTAATCTATTTTGAAGTTTCAAACTAATTCACCCCCCACCTCTCAGTCCTATAGTGTGCTCAATAGGAACATCTACTGGACCAAATACATCACTATAAATAAGATCCAAAATTACAAAAAAATTATGAAAGATCAAGTAAACATTGGACACAATTATGTTTTCCATATATGTGTTTACAAAAATTTAATTCAATAAAATAATCGATAAACCCCTCTATAAGATTTTTATCTATTAAGGTACTTAAACTTTCCTATCAAATGGTGCATCCACTAGTGCCATAATAACCTTATTGATAGGTACCTATCTCTCTATCATATCTAAGAATCTAAATTTTGTATCCATTATTGAATCATGAGACCCTCCCTTATTTTCCATTATTGAATCATGAGACCCTCCCTTTTTTTATGCCAATTTTTTGCTTCACTACTAGACACTTGACTTATGATTTCTCTATTTTATGCTATAGGGACCTACTACTTTGTGGAAGAATGCTAATAGTGATCAATTGACAGTCTAGAATCCTAACTCTTATTAGGATGGTTCTTCTCATGATGTTGATGAGCTTGCATATGATGTGGATTCATCATGTTCTAAGGACCCTACTAGGGTTCCTCATGTTCCAACCCATACTAACGTTTTTGCAAATGCCTTTGTGCAAGTTCTAACTCTTGCGGGCATTGACTATCTTTTGCCTAATCATCTAGTAGTTTCCTCCTCTTTTTTCATTGTCCTCCTACAAGGGGTCTCATCTTCTACTAAAGAGAGAGCTTAGACGATAGTACTACTTGGACTATAGTCCATAGGAAAAAAAGTTCCTTATACCTCTTCTCATACTCTCCCATCTGTTGTGTATGAGAAGCCCTCGCTATGAGATGGAGACCCTTATTTCTTGCCAATTCTTACTCCGATCAAAAGTATAGCTCATACTTTTTTTCTTTCTCAATATCACTACTCACGAGACTTGTCCTTCTTGCCTCTATGGCTATTTATTTTCTACCACTATGGATATTATTGTAATGGGATCAAACCCTTCCTAATTTTATTTAATAAAATCAAATTTTGTGTCAAACCAAATGATGAACCCCAAAAATAGCCTTGATTGTGAATCTTAAACCTCCTTCAACCAACAATAATAAGGTAAGAGTTGTCACAAATATATACTTTTCCACCATCAAAACTCTTATAGTCTATAAACCACTCCCAAATGGCATTCATGTGAAAATATACTCCAAAGTTAATCACTCAAGCATGCATAGCCAAGAACATAACAAAAGCATCACCTACATCTTGAGAATATTTGTTGAAATCAAGGAGTCTTATATCTCCCACAAGACTTACATATCTTTCTCCTTCTTCTTATTCTCTTTTACCCAGGAACAATCAATTTCAATATCCATTACCAAGTTGTCCCCTAATCTAACAAAAAATATAATACAACCATGCATTCACCTATCTTCCATTTTCACACAAACTATAACAAACACATAAACATGTTGAATGCATTAAGGTTCTTAGTATTAGAATTTCCCTCACCCATCCTAAAAGTTTGCAACTTCTACAAAAAAATAATATTACTAAGGATTTGGACTAGTAGAAGTTCCACAAATTTTTCAAAAGGCTTTCTATGGTAGGTTCTCTCAAGATATTCAAAAGGACTAATTAGTCAAGAAAATTATGATAAGACTCATTGCCTTCCTATCCAACACATATCAATCATTCACAAACATAGTCATAGGTTTGTTCATGGAAACTACAACCCATAAATATTGATCTCTAAGCAAGTCCTCCATTTTAAACTTCTAAAGTTCAAAATTTGTGACAAATCTCTCTACCTCCAATCTAAATGTGCTTGGCATCTTCCCTATAACATTGATCTCTATACACACTCCCATTCAAACCAAGATTACTTTCAAAAACATTTTTTCCCCACCATTTCATAGCCAATTTATTCAATCTTTGATACCAAATGAGAGGAAGCTAAGATGATGGAAATGTTTCCTACCCTAATCTATGAGAAGACAATTGTAAAAAAATAATGATCAAACAATTTGCAAAAAATAAAAGATTCACAAAAAATATTACATAGTGGTATATCATGAGAAAACCCTTTCAGGAAAAACCAAGCCTCCAAATTTCAAATAAGTCATGTTCCTTCTAATACTAGTAGTTATAATACAACTTCGCACTCAAGAATTCATACAAGATAATACCATTAACAAAATTAGAATTTCCAACATCATAATAGTATTTACGAGTATAGTGTAACAAAGCTCACTTTAAAGCACTAAATATATAGATAGAGTGAATCAAACAAAAGTACAAGAAATATCATAAAACCATGACCCTACATGATACGTATAGAACCCAAACCCTCATTGCTCAAATTCTAATGCTATACTCTAAGATGTACCTTTAGCTAGTTTTAGCAAATTCTCTTACACGTAGCATAGTATGCAATAGTCATCTTCCCAAATTGGGACCTCCGTTTTGGTATTACTGCTTCATTCAAACTTATGATTCATGATAACTTTCTCAATATTCCAAGTCAACAATATAACCTCCCTCTTATATTTTTTGTGTATCCTAAATATTGTCTCTCATCTTACACACTCTAACATTATCATAGATGTTCTTACACATCTTACATGAGATGAAGTTCACTTACACATGTAATATCAATTAGTAAACATGGCATTATAGCCAAGTCATAGTAGGATTCTCTTTCCATAAGGGGGTCAGAAATATTTAAATCAAATAAAAATATAACACTGGGATTACAAGGTGCATCACAAACAAATCACAACAAATAAGGCCTTGTATATTGGGGCACATGCATTCAACCACTTATCACTTAGTTGAACAACATGAGCATCTAACAAATGGCAACCACTATCCATGTTCTTGAATTCTAATTGGAATACAATTAGCAAATGTGTTATAGTTGGTACACCCCTCACACCATTATATCCACATGTATTCTTGATCTCCTCCTTTTTGTTGAAGATGACATCTTTATTAAAGATCCCCTCTTTATGGATCCCTCTACATTTATTGCAAGATATCTCCTTTACAACTATCTCTTCCTTGCTTAAAAAATTGAACCTTTAACAGATCTTCTTCCTTGCTTGGAATGCATGCATTTTTGTTGAGGATAGCTCCTTGATGTTGAAGGTATTTTATCCTTGATGTGGATATCAATAAGGAAATATGTTGACATCTTAAGAGGGTGCATATAAGGTCTCCTTGTTGTTTGTATTCATCCATTGATGTGCTCCCAAAGTGGTGGTGTTGTGTTACATAATGCTCCCTAAGGTATGGTTATCAATCTATCTCGAGCATCTAATCTTTTTTCGATCATATAGGTTAGCATGGCTTACTAGTTTCATCCCTTGACAAACATATTTTTCGCTTTCAAGGTGTTGGTCAACTAGCTTAGAATGGCTTACTAGTTCAATCGTTGTTTTTCATGCCTCAAATGGTGATTAACTAGTATAGTGTGTCTTGCTAGTTTGATTGTTGTTTACATCTTCTCATACATTGATTGCTTAGTGTAGCACGACTTGCTAGTGTGATCATTTGTGTTGCACTACATGAATCACCCAACATAGCATACCTTATTGGTGAGTGGAATTCATTATTTCTCTCATCAATTAGTGTATGTCCTTGTTCTTTTTATAATTCCAATTGTGCTCTTGCAATAAAATTTCAAGAATGATATTAGCAATTGGGACATTTTGGACATTGAGGTATCCTCAACTAATTGACTTGGAACCTTTTTGTTATTTGCTTTGTGTATATTTGACGGTTATTGCATGCATTGATAGGATCCTATGCTTAGGGTCTTGATCATCTCTCAAACTTAGTGGCATCATATTCATAGCTTTTCTTACTCTTAGATGTTCTATATCTTCATCTCCACTTTACCGTAAGTATTAACATAAGTTCATACTCCCACTAAAGTAGGGCCTGAATATGTAGTGTCGTAAATTGTAAACCCTTTACAATTTCATACTCCTTTTTGGGCCCTTGCTTTAGTGTCTCCTTTTGGGTCATTTTAAATCTATTTTTGGCTTTATCTTATCTAAATTGTTGTCATATACTCATGGTGACCTAATCCAATGTCCAAGGCATGTGCATTTTCCATCCACCTTTAGTTTTCCCTATTTTGGGTGGACTATGGCACCTAGTGCCATAGTCCTAATGGACTGGGATGCTTAGTGTCATAAACCCCTCAAAACAAGACCAAATTCAAACTTGGCAGTGTGTTGGTTCTTTCCATTTGTGATCTAATTCTGATAAATTGATATGACTATTGGAAGTCAATCTAAAAGCAAAAATACCTTGAGAACTCTATATAAGGCATCATCTCTAATTCATTTGATCACCAATTCATTTGATCATATTTTCATCTTTCACAATCCATAGGTCCCATTCAAGCACTCAATTTCTTCATTCAAGAGCATATATAAGTACAAGAAGCATCAAGCTACAACAAGTTGTTTTAAAGTATGTTTTCATTATGGATTTTCTTATGATTTATCATGTTATTGCATTAAAACTTGGAGGAGTTATCTAAAGACCATTACATCGCCATCTTTATCAATTTTGATGTATGTGTAGGCATGTAAAAATGGTCAACGCTTGCGATGTCAAACATGTCCGCATGACCTTATTTTAGGGTTTTCATATTTTACTAACACTTCCTCTATATTGCACATTTGATCTTTATCATTTGTCAACATCGCATCATTCTTCTACTTTCTCTTCCTATTTAATCCTATTTAGTCATTTCAATTTGGGTCTTATCGATATCCATCTCAATTGTCATTCCATGATCATGGTTAACTATCAATTTTATATAATCATCGTTTTTAATCCTAATCAATTCCAATCAATTCTCAATGTCATGTCACCAACCATTATCAATCAATTATCATTTGTCAATCATCAATCAATTTTTCATCAATCATTTATCTTCATCAATTGTCCTTGTCATTTCAATCATTAAGATCAATCTTGAGCATTGATTTTAATAAATTTTAGTTAATTTATCAATCAGTATATCAATCCATCAATTCAATCATTAAATCCTTATCCTAATCATGCTAATTATTTCATGACATCATCTTGATTTATGTCTCTCTTAGGGTTTAATAATTCTTTAATTATTAATCCTTTACTAATATTTGTCTTAGGATAAATGAATTTATTCATTTACCCTGTGTCTTGTGTCACAATTAAATACTTCATTTAATTGGCTAATTAGTCTTTTAAGAATTAATTAATAAATGAGAATTTATTAATTAATGACATCTAATTCCTATTTCCTAATTCCTAATTTCTACCTCATTTTCTAATTTTCTAAATTCAATTTCCACCTAATCAAGTCCTCTTCTAGTTGCTCCTATTTTTGTGCTTCCTTTGTCATAAGTTGGAAGCATGATTCTCTCATTTGTCATGAGTGTTAAAATAGAAACATGTCATAACTCTTGACATAGCAACTTGTCCTCACACCTTGCATGGGAAATTTGTCATAGTCATGACATAGAAGGTGTCATAAGCCTTATCTTTTCAATTCAATTTTACAATTTCAAATCAAATTGCTTCTAATATCAATTTCATGTTAATTTTGTCCTCTCTCCAATTTGTCTATAAATTGGTCTCTCTCATCATTGGAAAAAACATCCACACATTTTCAAGTATCCTCACGCTATCAAAATCAATCTTGCTTCATGCTTTAGCACTTGTAAGTGAGATCCACACAAGCCCAATGTGGAGGAGAAAGAAATCCAATGAAGAGACATGGAGGATATGCTTTGATGTCTTATGGTCTGCATTTATTTTTTAGCATCTTGTCTTCATAACTTTATTGTGTTTATTAAGAGTTATTTTCATAAGCTTTTAGGTTTGTGGTTGCCTAATTGTATGCTTTGATGCCTTTTCCTAAAGTTCTAAGTACAATATGATCTTGTCAATTCAATATTTTACTTCAAATTTAGCCTCTACCCTAACAAGAATAAGCTCTATTTTTTAATCAATCATAGTTGTAGTGGAGATTAATTTCTACCCAGGGGTTGACTTTGACAAGCCCCTATACAACCCCACTTTTCCTCTCTTTTATGTGTGTAGATTCCAAATCCAACAATAAAGAGTTGTAGATTTGTAGTGTAGAGACGGGCAATTCTAGATTTTGAAAAACCAAAAAGTCTCTAAGTATGACACCTAACTCCATAGTCCTCCTAATTTAAGGTGAAGTGTTGTCATTTTGACCTAAAATTTGGAGGGAATGCAGTTTGAAGGCTTTTGATAGTAGATTTGACACCTCCTTGCATTGGGACACCTATCTAGACTATGGCACCTAACTCCATAGTCCTATATTAGTCCCAGATTTTAAACGTAGGTTCCTTTATGTATCCCATTTCCATATCAAAGTTTAAATTCTTATTTTCATTTCTATATCTTTCTCTTTATGTTGATTCTTGTCAGTTTCCTAGTTCTTGCATCAATTCTTATCTTCATAATATCCAATCACATCAACATTCAAAAGGGAACAATCAACAATGTTCAACTCTCCTATAGGACTGAAGTTGAGCCTAATTAGTTGTTCCCCAATGAAACAACTTGGAAATGGTTCATAGTTTGCATTCTTAAGCTAGACTCCATTTTTCTACATTTCAAGTCATTATGTTATTTGCATCAACCACCATATTTATTAAGACCACAAATAGAAAGTTGCTTGCAAGAAAAGGGCTTAAAGCCCAGTGATGTGGCCCAAGTCCACCACCACCACCACTAACCTCTGTCACCTTGATGGCACCCTTTTTTTGTTGTCTACACACCCAATGGCACATGGTGTGACCATGAGTTAGACTACTTTAGCCCCCAATGCACCTATTTGACCCCATATGTGCCTTAAAAGGGAAGCTTTTTCTTTTTGCAATAACTTGGGCATATGATATCAATTTCTCAAAAATAAGATAGAGTCAAAAAGGTCGTTTTGCCTACGTTCCATTGGTCCAAGTTATTTTTTTGAATTGTGTTGTTTGATTGCAATAATTGTTGTTTGAAGATGGATCTTCATTTTCAGCTTCCAAGCTCATAACTTTTTGTCACAATCTCTTATTTTCACGATTTTTGCGAGGTTGGAAAGATACTGAGGAGCTCTTTCAAGCCTTCCATGAACTTTTTCCGAATAATGTGCCAAGTATCTATTTTTTAATCTTTTTATGTATTTGTATTCTAAAAGATTACTTGGGCATTTTCGTAGTTGAGAACATGTTTTTTTAATCTAATAACTTCATTTCAACTTCAATTCATGTAATCATCTTTGATTTTAACATTTGAGAAGTGTATCATTGTTGTAATCGTGGGTTATGCAACTCATCCTTGTGTAATCACTTTGACTAGTGACAATTATAAGTCTTGGCAAAAAGGCATTCTAACACATTGTGGGTGGCTTAATTTTTTACCTTTTCTTTATAAACTCATTTGTGAGCTAGAGAAACAATGGAAGAAATTAGTTTGGGGTAATAGAAAGATCATGTCATAGGATTGATTGGTTGTAGCTTCAATGCAAGAATCTTTAGAGAAACCTAGAATTAAATTTCAAGAATCAGGTGCCCAAGCACATTTTGGACCAAAATTTGAGAGATTTCTTAAGATTCACATAATCCCCCATTTCCAAAGTATCCTATTTCAGATTGCCTCATTCCACTTGATGATGTTGATAATATTCCCTTTGATATTGATACCTTAGAGAAGTTTGAATATGATGGAGAACTTTAGTGTCTTTATGATCTAGAAACTTCACCCCCAACTCCTACTTTTTCAATTGACATCACACATTCATCTTCTATTAATAATTCTTTGAGAACTTCGAATGACATTCACTAGGCATTTGATAGTCTTCCTAATTGGGATTCCTATCTATCAGACAGTGCTTCATTGTTTGTGGAGCCTCACATTCACATTTGGAGGGCCTATTTAAGGATTTATTTGTATTATTTGATGGTAGTCATGGCACAACTATTGTCACATCATCTTTGTCTTTGGAGCTTGTTCAAAATGTGTTTCCCTTTGTTTCTTGTTTGTCACCTTCTATTGTGATTGGGCATGTACTTAATTTGTTTGCGACATCATCACCATCCAAGGACTTGACTACACATGACCATATTTCAAAGAAATCTTCATACATTTGGATTCTACTTGCTAGCAATTCCTATCGAAAATGGGAAGCATTACTGCATTTGTATTTGGTTTATCTTCTTCCTAAGTGGAGAAATCTTGTTTGTAGGCATTAGACTATGTTTTGGCACCATTCATTGTGGGAGAAATGTATACTCTCTCTCCCTCTTTCCCTCTTATGGGGGGGTCATTGATTGTACTCTCATGATGAATGTAGTCCATGGGGGTTATCATTAATTCCTAGATACATCATCTTTGTTTGTTTCCTCTCTCTCTTTTGGAGAGGAGTTTTGTCCCAATGGTTTTTCCACTTTCTTTCTTTGTGAGAGATTTGCATTATACATGAGTACCTAACATGATTTTGTAGCCAAGACCAATAATAATCTTGCATCTTTGCACAATAATTTACTCCCTAAGTTGCACTTAAGGGGGATGTTGGTGTGAATAAGGTCTTATATGTAGTAAGGTGTTCTACCTAGCTAGTTCCTAGTAGGGGACTTATTCACATGATTTAACATTACATAGGTCTTAGGTGTCATTCTATAAGTCCTAGTTGTATAGATAAAACACATCATATCTTATCTTTGTAACATTTATTTACTTTTAGTTACCTAGATCATTTAATATTTTTTTATGTAATTGTCTAATTGTATCGGATTAAGATATATGTTGACTAACAAATTGTCTAATCTTACCTCTCACCTTACCTTTATAAGCAACACATATCATGGTATATTTCATATTCAATCAATCATTTCATGCATCCTTATTATGTAAGATACTCTTACCATTCTCTATTGTGGAAGTTGTTTTGATCTTATAGACATTCTAGGGGCATTAAAAAGATGCCAATCAACTACTACACAAACTGCCAACAAGCTACATGTATTTAGTTGTATCTATAAACTCAATAGTATAATCTAACCTCAATTTCAAATTTTGCTCCATCAATACTGAGAGATTTATAGCTTGTCATTGTGAATTTATTGAGAATTTCACCAATGTATTTTTGTTGGATGATAACAATAAGAAATGAGCATATCTGAAGTTAATAATTTCAAACCCTTTCTTTAACTCTACTTTGTTATCATGTACTTGTTATTGTTACCTATTATGAATAGGTCGTCCACATATGGAACCACTTCAAATTCATTTTAAATAGGTGATTAATGAGTTTTTCATATAAAGATCTTATGGCTTGTTCCAAATCATGTAATGATATTACCAATTTTCACATTTTTTATTGGCCTTCCAATTAAGACGTGTGTTATTTCTTTGAGATTACTATTTCAAAAATTTATCTTCGCATTCATCTACTTTATGTTGCCAAAATATCAATGATTGTCCACTTTTTATAGGTGCAAAGATTTCTTCATAGTCAACACCCTATTGTTTAGCATGCCCCTATGCAACAAGCATTCCTTTATGTTTGTTAAGAGAGTCAACTCCTTTGTACTTCTTCTAAGAACCCACTTGTAACCAATAGCTCTACTATGAAGCGAAGGATCTACCAAATACCAAGTTCCATTCCCAACAAAACATCATATTCATTCCTTTGCTTTCTCCACACAATGGTCATTTTCATTTCTTTGCAGAAAGTTGGTTCTAAATCAACTATAATGTTGATTTCTTCTTCTAGATGCTAACCTAAGGGAAGATTTTCAATTTCATCATGATTTTTTTAAGGGATGCTTATTGTTTGCCTTTGCATTTGCTTTTGGTACCTAATTTCCCAAATTTATTAATTATGACATCTTTCCATGTTTGTGTTGCCCATCTTGGCAACTCTTCCTATGTTTTATGGGTTACACTCGGTGCATAATTTTCTTGATCAAACAATGGTTCTAAATCAATTGCAAAGTTTATTTTTTCTTCTAGATGCCAACTTAAAGTAGGATTTTTAAGCTCATCTTGAATTTATTTAAGGGACTCTCATTCGTGTTGGGCTTTGCATTCACTTCTAGTACCTGTTGTGACCATTTCACACATCACCCCATCGCAAATGGGGACCCCCTCTTTTGCTTTCAGTTTTAGATTTTAAATATGATTGGTAGTAGTTAGATCCCTTAGTCAAAGTGGAGTTGAGTCAGTTAGTTCTCAGGGCTTAGGAGATTAACGGTTTGACATGATCATTTCATTTTATCATCATCGGCATATGCCCTCCAAGATCAAAGATGGAAAATTGAGTCTAAGTATGGAGACTTGTCAAAGAGAATTGAATGCTTGAGAAGATGGTAGTTAGGGTATAGGAAATCAAGTTGAGATTGTGTTGATGATGGACCCTTAGAATTGGTGAAGTGACTATCAATGAAATTGAACAAGTGAGATCACTGTGAATGTCCTTCTAAATCCTCGCCTTGCCTCATCACTACTGTCAATGACACCCAAAAGGTCCAATCTGCCTCTACAAGCACTTCTAGTTGGTGGTAAAATATCTAAGCTACTTTAGTATCATTCCCAATTGCCTAACCAAAGTCTGATTAGGTTGGGAGACATGAATTTAGTGTGATCAGTGTTCCCTAAAGTCAATATCTTAGAGTTTTGAAGCCAATCATGTTTGAAATGGATGAAGTTGCATAAGGTAAGTGATAGCATGTTAAAATGCTAAGTAAGATGAACTCACACTTTGGTGACACTTCTACTTGACCCCAAAATTTTTGACCTACCTTATACCCTATCGGTGGGTGTTCAAAAGTCTAAACTTATTGAATGCACTTCCAGTTCAAGGTCGAATCCGCAATGACTATCAATGAAGGGTTAAATCCATGACTTGTCATTTTCACTTCTAGTGCACCTCTAGTTCTTCGACCACTCCTAGTAAGGTCTCAAAACTCCGACAATGTTAATTACATTTCTGGTGAGCCTAGAAAAGTTTGACCAAATATGTGAAAGAGAGAGCAGTCGAGGACAACAAGAAATATTGTCTATTTTGATGAGAAGAAGATGAATTCAATGTGTCAAATGAAATAGAAGGAAGTATCGAATGAATGATCAATGATGTTTCAGAACATGTGTATGGCAAGGTTGGAAGCTTTCACTTCCACCCAAGGGCTATAACCACGAACAACGCATTGCCAATGCCTATCTAAAAGAACAACTTTCCTAGTGTCACTGCAAGTGAAGGGTGGAAAATCTTGATCACTTTTTATGATAGCGAGTCACTTCCCAAATTCACAAACTTCAAGTTAGCGGTGAAAAGTGAAAAATTCCACTTGGAGGCAAAAAGTTCGACCACTTCCTATGCCTCCCAAAATCCACGAACTGCCAATCAATGGTGAAAATCACAACCTTAAATGAGCATAGAAAGTTCACCTCCAAATCCGTGAAAAGGGGGATATGAGTTTGAGCTCTGGATGTGATTAGAGGAGGGGCCCACTTGAGATGAATATTTTAATTCAAAATTTAAAAAGAAACAAGTCGGGCTTTTGAAAGTGAAATTGTAAATCATTCAATGAAACAAGTCAATCTTAGGATCAAAGGGTGCACCCCTCAACGCCTATAAAGATAGATTGATCATTACATTTGATCAATAGCCATTTGTAAATTGTCTTCTAAGAGCAATGATTTTGATCAAGAAAGGTAGGTATCCTATCCAAACATAAGGCAAATTCATCAAATCAACAACGAATCTACCCTTTTGGACAACAAATTCACGTTCAACTTAGCAATCTTCAACACTAGATCATAGCGAATACAAAGCAATCTTCATCATTACTTGGTGAATTGCATTCAATCAACGAATTGCTATTCACCATGGCATGTCACTATTGTTGCAGTGATTCATCTATCTATCAAGATCAACAAATTCACCTTCAAAAGGAACAATCATCATAAACAAGCAGCAAATTCAAGATTCAATATCAATGATCACCAGCATTGTCACAACGATATCTTGTTGAGATAAAGACAACTTTGTCAAATTAAGGGCCGATTTGAGATTACCAAACAATTAGAAATTCATTTGCAAGTCTGAATTAAGTTATTGTGAACACATTTATTTAAAATCCGACCTAAGGTTGATGATAGTGCAACTGCAAGGCTAGGGTTTTAAGAAGTTTTAGTCATAAAATGAATTTTACATCATGTGTTGAAACCCTTGAGTTGATCATTTAGCATGTTTTAATGCAAAATTCATGATGATTTGATGATTAGGTTCAACTAGAATAAGCTTTTACAAGCTAGGGTTTTAGGATGAAAGCTTAGGGTTTTAGCAATTTGGGAGGATTTTAATGAATTATCAACTTTCGAGAAAGAAATTGCTAACCTAATTGGTTTGTTTTAGCTGTATTAACATTAGTTTCATATTTTTTTTAAAAAAACTAACTTAAATAATTCTTAAAAGTGGAGCATGGCAGCTCCGAAGGCAGGAACAATTCAAAGACAAATCCTCATCGAGGAAGACTCAAAGGGAGTGATGTATGAATCTAAGATCACATCATTGTGGAGAAATGTAGGAGACACCAACCTAGGTCAAATCAACAAAAAGAAGTTCCACGGTCCCCTATACACAAGCAAGCCTTCAATATTTTCAAAGAAGATGATCGAGAGCGAGATAGTGCTAGTGGTAGGCTTCTTTTCGATCATCCAATGCAATGAGTCGATAGTTTAGTATGCCAAACACTATGATGCCAATGCAAGAAAGATAGTAGCACTTGATGGCAAAGTACTTGCCTACCTATCCAAGACAGCCATCGACGAAGCTTTCCACATTCCTGATCGTAAAAGAATGGTCTACAAGAGAAAAGGAGCACAAGCATTCTATGAAGATGACCCTAACAAATGCATTGGCATAATCAATAGATATTGGTTGTTGAAGAGTAGACCTAACATATCCAAGATACCCAACAACCTTCACAAGATTGATTTTAAGGAAGAATTTAGTGATTTGATCACTTTGCTCAATCGAGTTATCAGTACTTCTCAAGCATCTCAATTTGAGATTTGGATGTTCTACTTCAAGGAAACTCTGTTGACCGATGTAGAAAAGATCAATTGGGCAAGATTTATAAATAACAAGCTTGATATACAGTTGAAGAGGCTTGAGCGCACTAAGACATTCTCCCTGAGTTCATACATCATATATTCACTTGTCAAAGCTCATGAATATGCGAGATTGATGTATAGAAGCCTAATTGGAGATGGAGCTTGAGAGATGGGAGCATGTGAATCCTACACATAGTTGCATTACCCTGGCAAGGCACATTTTAGAAAAGTGAATGATGCTTTTACCATGCACTTGACAAGAACGTTGTAAGGCGACATTCATCAAAGATTATCCCCATAGGCAAAAGAGTTAGTAAAGAAGTATAGTGCTTGGTATATACAATTCACCAAGTTCACCTATATACGAGTTCAAGAATTATCTTGTCTTCCATACATGCTACCATGCTACCCTATCGAAAAGATGGTACTACTGGAATTAGTGAGACAACTGATCACCTATGACAAGGTCCAGAAAAACAAACATAAGACAAGGATTGATTTCCCCATTTCAATTAGAAAATCAATAGAAATGTGCCCATCCCTGCAAGCAGCTGAGAAATCAGAAGAAGAGTTGAGATCTTATTACCTTGTTATGTATTCTTCTAGATAAAACTTTAATCCTTATGGTAACATGGGAAGAGCTAATAGGAGAAGGCACATGCATAAGATGCAATTGGAAGATTATTGGATGAATGTTGAAGATGATTTAGAGATACGAAAAATGTGTTCTAGGCTACCAATTGACATCATCAAGATGTGTAGTGTGTTCAACATTCTAGATCAAGCACAAGATTGTGGAAAACACCTCCAACTTGCCTATGAATGAGATAGACAAGAAAGTAGAAGTGAATTGGATTGATGTTGAGCTCACAAATTTGAGAGATTTGATGAAGCTAGTCTTAACCTACACACGTGTTGGCATTGTGTTGTCATTGATGTCAACAGGTAATGGTGTCATTGATGTCAACCAGTATAGTTGTCATTGGGGTCAACCGGTCATTGGAGTCACCAGTATACAAGTTAGTGTTGGAGACATAAGTTGGTGTTAACTGGTGAGTAGGCATTAGAGAGAGTGGCATTATGGAAATGCCAACCGATGAGTGATGTGTTGGCAATGTATGGTTGCCAAACCAATAAGCCTATAACCGGTATGCAAGCAAGGTTATGCAAATGGAGTAAGTGCAAGCAACCGGTATGCAGTTTGATGACTATCAGTAGGACTCCCACCAGATGTAGTTGTTGTCACAGGATGAAGAGAATAATGACAGAAAGTGTGTTGCCTCAGATAGCAAGGAAGTTATATGGAAGTCTATCGAGTTATGTGTAGAAGATGTATCTTCTCAAACAAGGAGGTCATATTGGTGCAATACCGGAAGCAGATTAAGCACACTATGATGATACCCATCCCACTAGTCATTTGCCTGCAGATGACAAGGATCCACTCCTATAGATAAGCTGAGATTATCTCACAACATGCATGGAATGCATTATACCCCTCAGGGATAAGACAATCAGAGAAGTTAAAGGCAGATGGTTGAATGCACACACCAGATGAACAAGTGAAACACAAAGATGTCTCAAGTGCATGAAACTAGAGATGTGCACTGGTTCAACAAGTGAAGGTATGATGAGCTATCGGGACAGAAGACAAAGAATCAGTTGTGATGAGTTTGCCACTTTGGCAAACCAGTTAAGAGGAGAACCGATCAAATGAAGATGAAGGCAGGCAAGTGAGGTGGTTACCAGTATGCAGACAAAAGTGTGCTCAACCGGTAATGATGTCAACCAACAAGAGACCAAAGAGGCTAAGGTGAAAGGCTCTCACCTGATGAAAACATGCATGGAGATCCACACTGGATACATGCTATGAATTGACAAGGTTGGTGACCGGGTTAATGTGTTCCACCGGCAAAATAGTAAAGTGTAGGCATGAAGGTTAACCGGTGGGAAACCACCGGTCTTGTATGATGTGGTCGGTGACAAAGTCTAAACCAACATAGGTGACTGAGCTGAGGTGGATACCGACTGAGATGCCATGTGGTCTCCAAGTGGTGAATGAAAATTGCATCATCGAAGTTGTAGGTGAGGTAGTTGGTGACTGGTCGACATTAATGTCGATTACGTAAATCACGGGTTGAGAGAAAAGGATGCGGCTCGAGGAAGATCAGAAAGTTGACATTTGTGTTGCAACGATCAATGTAGCATGTCCTGGTGGAGATCAAATTTGGAGTGGCAACCGAGAGATCATTTAATGTGACTGACAGAAGCAGGTCGATGATCAGTTTTCTGTGTTTGCTAAATATAGCAAACATGTATTGGAAGCAACGAGATTGGTGGTGATGTTTGATTGCTTGCAGGTTGTCAATCCCCATGCTGATCAGATATGATTTGATACCGTCCACGATCGATGGAAGGAACCCTAGCATGCCCAGTTCGAATGTCCATCTTGGTGGAAAACCTCAAGTATAAATATGTCGACCAAAGATCTTAGTGATTGATGCTGCCAAATGATGAGGTGTCGCATATTGAAGAGAAAAGTGTCAGAGTGCAGCAGAGGGCTAACCAATCAGAGAGTTCATCAAAGATCATAGTGACTGAGTGTTGGAAGGTGTAACCAGTAAGAGGGTTTAGCAGAGGTTTAACCAGTAAGGTCAAAGTAACTGATAAGATTCAAAGTGTGTTGCACTCAAGTGAACCGGTAGTGCTAGAACCTACAAGAAGGAAGCAGAAGGTGTTGCAACGCAGTGGGAGTGTCAGTGAAGATCTAGGAAGATCAGAGCAAGGCTTGATTGGTAAGAAGAGAATCGATAGAGATCAAAGTAAACAGAACCGACAAAGTGAAGAGTATCGGCAATGACAAGCAGTAGTGGATCTGAGTGAGCAAAGAACCGGCAAAGAACAAAGTAGAGGAAGACCGTTTGAGAAGTGTAGAACCGGTAGAGTAAGTTGATTGTGAGAGGTTACATAATTCATTTGTAACTAGGTAATAACTATTGTATTTTGTGTAATCGTTGTGATCACTGGGTTGGTGCTCGGTGTAGGGGTTGGTGCTCCTTGGGTTGGTGCCCTAAATCAGAGGTTAGTGCTCCTTAGGTTGGTGCCCTAAACTTTGTAATACAGTGTTTATTGTGAGGCTGGATTGGAGCAATAGACTCCAACA
Organism: Cryptomeria japonica; assembly: GCF_030272615.1. Taxonomy (NCBI): domain Eukaryota; kingdom Viridiplantae; phylum Streptophyta; class Pinopsida; order Cupressales; family Cupressaceae; genus Cryptomeria; species Cryptomeria japonica. Next base: position 129,315,664 of record NC_081410.1, on the reverse strand, counting down.
GCATTTCTCACCGAGGTTTTTCCCATGTTGGGTTTTCCATATATATCCAATGTTATGTGATGTGCCTTTTGTGTGTGCTTACATTTTGGTCTTCTCCCTATCTCACTGGTATAATCACTTTATGTTAGATATGTTAACCAATAATCACATTTAGGATTGAAAAGGAATAAGTTTGGAAACCACTGATTCACCTCCCCCCCCCCCCACCTCTTAGTGGCATCTTGTGTTCTACAATCGGTATCAGATCTTAGGTTCCTGGTTAGATAAGATTTTTCTAGCTTGGGTAGATTTTGGAGTTAGAACACAATAGTCAGTTTTGAGTCTATCCCTACACAGGTGTTTAATGGGTCAAACTATTTTATTTGGAGTTGTAGAATGGAAGTCTACCTGTCCTCATTAGGCTATGATGTCTAGATGTCAGTTGTCAATGGGTTCTCTAGTCTTGTCAGTTCTCCCACCAATCCTGAAGCAGAAAGAAGATCTATGTGCAATATTGAAGCAATGAAGGCTATACTCAGTGGGCTCTTGGATGATGTTTCTTCATGGGTGGACAGGTGCAAGTCTACAAAGAGCTAGTGGGATAGATTGAAGAAACTATATGGAAATGGACCTAACACTGTTGAACTGGTTTGTGAAAGCAAGAAGAGAAATGGAGCACGAGTATGCAGATGAAGATAAATCAGTTAGCAGCAACAAAAATGATGAAGAAGAAACCCATATCTTCATGGCACAAGAGACTCCCAATGAGGTGCACACACTGAAAGATGAAACATGATAACTCAGATCAATCCTACTGGCAAGATGTGTTTGGCAGTGATGAAGATGATGAAGAAGAAGTGGAGGCTCAAGTTAATCTTGAAGGAGAACTTGTAAGTGCACTCGAGGAGCTTAGCAAAGTAAGAAAAGAATACAAGTTGTTCAAGAATGTTGCTATTGTGGAACAAAACCGGTTGATCAAATGTCTTGAAGAATCTGAGGAATGTATCTCAAAGTTGAAAACTCGACTAGAAGACACCAAGAAGTGCAAGTGCAAAGATCTAGAATCTGAGCTAGAGGCCAAAGACGAAGAGTATCAGTAGCTAAAAGATGAAATGAGGAATCTCATAAAAGACCTTGAGAAGTGTCAAGATGAGCTCAAGGTGAGGATCCGGTTTGATAGCAACTCTGAAGCCTTAGACAAAATGTTGAAGAAACAAAAACACTCCAAGGATACCGGAGGATTAGGTCGTGTTGTCGATGAATGCTCCACGAGAAAAGATGTCTTCAATAAAGACATTCAATTTGTCTCCTCAAGTGGAGATAACAAGGGATAGACATCACAGTCAAAAATGTTCCTAGGAAGAAGGTCGACCTAACTAGAACCGGTGAAGACATGAGGACGAAGACCGATGCTACAAGGAGAAACAATGTTGATCCAAAAGGAAAAGGAAAGTTGAGAGAAGATAGCTTCACCAAAAGTAAGAACTTGAGAGGACAACCTAGAAGACCTCCAACCGGTAGAAGACAAAGAGATGTTGTTGTCCACAAGTCAAGACAAGTGTGGAAGAAGAAAGGATCAAATGGAAGAACTTCAAAGAGTGAACAATCCAAGATCCATTCCCGAAAAAGCAAAAATGGAGAAGCCAAACCGGTAAGATCTCCTCATGCATGGCAAAATAAGTTTGTAAGTTATAAGCCCCCTTTCTCTGGTTACTACTTTTCATGCAAGGATTATGGTCATAGGGAAAATGAATGTAAAAAAGTGTTTAGAAATAAGAATGTAGTCTGTCAAAGATGTAATGCATATGGCCATAGTATGTCAAATTGTAGAAACATGCATAGATCTTATCCTATGCATGATAGGAAGAGTCCATTTGCTACTCCAAGAAATGTAAATTATGTATGTTATAACTGCAATGGATTTGGTCATTGAAGTCATGAATGCGGGAAGAAGAGATTTCAGTCACATGACAGCCGATGTAGCAACTATGGTCAACATATAAGAGATGATAGAATGTATAGGAGTCAAAGACCTGCATGGAACCAAAGGAGACGTGCCCCTACAAGATCAAGAAATCCACTGGTTTTGGTAGCTGGTTACAACAGCTTGATCAAGAGAAGAAGATCAAACCGGTTTGATAGAAGGTCATCCAATCATGTGTCTGGCATGAACACAGTCTGCTACTACAGCAATGTTTGTAGAGCAAGATCAAATGAGCAGAAAAAGGTGGACACTACTCCCAAGACTGCAAATGAGAAGAGGATTGAGTTCAAGCAGGTATGGAGGAAGAAGGAAGAAAATACAATCATGGGCAGGCATTGTGCATTCAATACACAGGTGATATCTCCTAAGGCTTAAGGGAGATACACGACCTTAGGGGGAGCTACATATTGATCATATCATTCGCCCCCATAGTTCAAATGGACAAATGAAAGAACGAGTTGTTGTCGGTACAAGGAAGAAGATGACATTGTAGTATGTGTAGTTGCTGCCTTGGCTACACATCTACATATGTGAGATGAATTTTTGTTGCAAGTGTCATGGATGGTTAAATTGCAATTGGGATCAGAGACACTTGACACAAGAAGACATAAGTTGATGGATAAAGTGTCCCAGTGGGGATATTGGATCGATAGAGTAAACTGGTATGTGTAGTATGTTACCGATATGCATATTAACCAGTATTGCAGAGTATGTGAGTCAATGTGTTTCGAGATCATTGCAGTGACTCATGTGGCGTGGAGTGAAGAAGTTATGTCTCAAGTGATATTGGAGAAGACTTGGATGACAATGTGTTGGTCCGGTAGTCAACCTCATGTGTATACATCATTTTGACTTAACCAGTTTGATAGTTGACATGATGATAATGTGGCTTGGCATTGTGGTCAAGTAAGATCATGTCATAAGATGTGATGGATGTCATGGAGCCGGAAGATCATCAGTAGATCACTTACTCAGCTCCACTGGTATAAGGTGCAGATTGGAGCCCCGGTCTAGAACCTAACAGATAAAGAAGTCCCGAGATTTGTGGTTCAGGGGGAGTTCACAACCACATCTTCTGGTTGGTATCAGACATGTTGGACACAAGGGGAGATTAGGTGTTTATGTTGCACTACCAACCACTAGTTGAAAGGAACAGTTGTATTGCTCACTGACAGATAGATCTGCAAAGGAAGAGAAAAGTCCTCACTCAGCCGGTTGTGAACAAAGAGGGAGAGTTACCTGCATAGGGAGAGAGCTTACAAGTGATATCAAATTGGTATCAGTGTCAACTTCAACACTTGTTATCAACAAATTGGAGTTAGAATAACTTTTTGCACAACAAAGCGAGAGAAGATGCAGTCTAACCGACAAGTAAGTGAATTTCACTGACACACTTTTCTACAATTGGTATCAAACTGGTATAGACAATTGGTATCAACCTGGTATATACACTTGGTAGCATAGCAATTGGTGTCAGTTGGTATTAGAGCCCTCTATCTCTGGTGTTGTTGGTTAAGAGGATGCAAAGAATAATGGTCAAAGGGGGAGAAGCAATCGATAGAAAGTTCTGTCAATTCCCTTTGCCATTGTTGTCAAAAGGGAAGAGAAAAATTGTACTATACCAGATACTACATGTGTTGACATCAATGCCAAAGGGGGAGATTGTTGCCATTGTGTTGTCATTGATGTCAACTAGTAATGGTGCCATTGATGTCAACCGATATAGCTGTCATTGGAGTCAACCGATCATTGCAGTCATCGGTATACAAGTTAGTGTTGGAGACATAAGTTGGTGTTAATCAGTGAGTAGGCATTGGAGATAGTGGCATTATGGCGATGCCAACCGGTGAGTGATGTGTTGTTAGTGTATGGTTGCCAAACCGGTAAGCCTATAACCGACATGCAAGCAAGGTTATGCAAATGGAGTAAGTGCAGGCAATCAGTATGCAGTTCGATGACTATTAGCAGGACTCCCACCGGATGTAGTTGTTGTCACGGGATGAAGAGAAGAATGACAAAAAGAGTGTTGCCTCAGATAGCAAGGAAGACATATGGAAGTCTACAAGGTTATGCGTAGAAGATGTATCTGCTCAAACAAGGAGGTCATATTGGTCCAATACTCAAAGTAGACTGAGCACAATATGATGACACCCATCCCACCAGTCATTGGCTTGCAATTGACAAGGATCCACTCCCACCAATAAGCCGAGCTCATCTCAGAGCATGCATGGAATGCATTATACCCCTCTGGGATAAGACAATCAGAGAAGTTAAAGGCAAATGGTTGAAGGCACATACCAGATGAACAAGTGAAACACAAAGATGCCTCAGGTGCATGAAACCAGATACGTGCACCAATTCAACAAGTGAAGGTATGATGAGCTACCGGGACAGAAGAGGAAGAATCAGTTGTGACGAGTTTGCCACTTTGGAAAACTGGTTAAGAGGAGAACCGGTCAAATGAAGATGAAAGCAGGCAAGTGAGGTGGTTACTGGTATGCAGATAGAAGTGTAGTCAACTGGTAAGGATGTCAACTGACAAGAGACCAAAGAGGCAAAGGTGAAAGGCTCTCACCTGATGAAGATATGCACGGAGATCCACTTTGGATACATGTTGTGAATTGACAAGGTTGGTGACCAGGTTAATGTATTCCACCGACAGAAGGGTAAAGTGCAGGCATGAAGGTTAACCATCAGGGTTAAAGAATCGGTAGGAAAGCACCAGTAGTGTATGATGTGGTCGGTGACAAAGTCTAAACCGACACAGGTGACTGAGCGTTGAGTTGGATACTGATTGAGATGTCACGTGGTCTCCAAGTGGTGAATGAACAGTGCATCATCAAAGTTGTCGTTAGGTAGTTGGTGATTGGTCGACATTAATGTCGATTGTGTAAATCACGGGTCGAGAGCAGAAGGATGCAACTCGAGGCAGATCAGAAGGTTGACGTTTGTGTTGCAATGATCAATGTAGGATATCCTAGTGGAGATCAGATTTGGAGTGGCAACCGAGAGATCTTTCATGTGACTGACAAAAGCAGGGTGATGATTAGTTTGTCATGTTTGCTAAATATAGCAAACGTGTATTGGAAGCAGCGAGATTGGCGGTGATGTCTGATAGCTTGCAGGTTGTCAATCCCCATGTTGATCAGATATGATTTGATACCGTCCACGATCGTTGGAAGGAACCCTAGTGTGCCCAATTTGAATGTCCATCTTGGTGGGAAACCTCAAGTATAAATATGTCGACCAAAGACCTTAGTGATTGATGTTGCCAAATGATGAGGTGTCGGATATTGATGAGCAGAGTGTGAGTGTAGCAGAGGGATAACCAGTGAAAGAGTTCATCGAAGATCATAGTGACTGAGTGTTGGAAGGTGTAACCGGTAAGAGGGTTAGCAAAGGTTTAACTAGTAAGGTCAGAGTAACCAGTAAGTTGCAAAGTGTGTTGCAGTCAAGAGAACCGATAGTGCTAGAACCTGCAAGAAGGCAAGTGTTGCAGTCAAGAGGACCGGTAGTGCTAGAACCTGCAAGAAGGTAGCAGAGGGTGTTGCAGTGCAGTGGGAGTGTCAATGAAGATCCGACAAGGAAAGATCAGAGCAGGGCTTGACCGGTAAGAAGAGAACCGGTACAGATCCGAGTGAACAGAACCGACTGAGTGAAGATTACAAGCGGTGACAAGCAACAGTGGATCTGGGTGAGCAGAGAACTGGCAGAGAACATAGCAGAGGAAAATCGGTTGAGAAGAGTAGAACCGATAGAGTAAGTTGATTGTGAGAGGTTACATAATTCATTTGTAACCGAGTAATAACTATTGTATTGTTTGTAATCATTGTGATCACTGAGTTGGTCCTTAGTTTAGGGGTTGGTGCTCTAAACTTTGTAATACAGTGTTTATTATGAGGTTGGATTGGAGCAGTAGACTCCAACAGCATTTCTCACCGAGGTTTTTCCCATGTTGATTTTTTCTCGTATATCCGATGTTATGTGATGTGCCTTTTGTGTGTGCTTGCATTTTGGTCTTCTCCCTATCTCACCTGTATAATCACTTTGCGTTAGATATGTTAACCGGTAATCACATTTAGGATTAAAAAGGATTAAGTTTGGAAACCACTAATTCCCCCCTCCTCTTAGTGGCATCTTGTGTTCTACAACACGATGATGGGCAGACATTCAAACTCAAAAGTTGAAGAGCTAGAATGCATGGTTGGCATTTGATTGGATGGGAGATTCAAATTCATCCAATGAAGAGACATAAAGTATGAGCGTGAGTGAAAGTGTCACCAAGTCAACTCACTCAAGAGGCTCAAAGAGGAAAGGAAGTCATCAGGAAGGATCAACACACAAAAAACATAAATCAAGTTCAAACCATCCTTCTACTAATGCATCATCTATACATGAAGTTGAGATAAACCAGACAGCTGACAAAGAAAGTCAACCACCCATGGGAAGCGCAAATCATGGTGTGAATGAATCCATTGGTTCTACAGTTCAAGACAATAGAATTAAAAAGACAAATAAAGGGAAGCAACCCCAAGTAGAGTAAGTTGATTGTGAGAGGTTACATAATTCATTTGTAACCAGGTAATAACTATTATATTTTGTGTAATCGTTGTGATCACTGAGTTGGTGCTCAGTGTAGGGGTTGGTGCTCCTTGGGTTGGTGCCCTAAATCGGAGGTTAGTGCTCCTTAGGTTGGTGCCCTAAACTTTGTAATATAGTGTTTATTGTGAGGCTGGATTGGAGCAATAGACTCCAACAGCATTTCTCACCGAGGTTTTTCCCATGTTGGGTTTTTCACGTATATCCGGTGTTATATGATGTGCCTTTTGTGTGTGTTTGCATTTTGGTCTTCTCCCTATCTCAACGGTATAATCACTTTATGTTAGATATGTTAACCAATAATCACATTTAGGATTGAAAAGGAATAAGTTTGGAAACCACCGATTCACCCCCCCTCTTAGTGGCATCTTGTGTTCTACAACACGACGATGGGCAGACATTCAAACTCAAAAGTTGAAGAGCTAGAATGCATGGTTGGCATTTGATTGGATGGGAGATTCAGATTCATCCAATGAAGAGACATAAAGTATGAGCGTGAGTGAAAGTGTCACCAAGTCAACTCACTCGAGAGGCTCAAAGAGGAAAGGAAGTCATCAGGAAGGATCAACACACAAAAAACATAAATCAAGTTCAAACCATCCTTCTACTAATGCATCATCTATACATGAAGTTGAGATAAACTAGACAACTGACAAAGAAAGTCAACCACCCATGGGAAGCGCAAATCATGGTGTGAATGAATCCATTGGTTCTACAATTCAAGACAATAGAATTAAAAAGACAAATAAAGGGAAGCAACCCCAAGTACAAGATAATCCAACAGCACATGAGCAAGCTAGCAATAAGGCAGGCGAAGATGTATATGTGGAAATAGAGAAAGAAGATGATGAAGTAACCTCTCCACCCCAAGAAAATCAATAGCTCAAGGAGGTGCAAGTGGGAGAGAAATGATTTGCTATCCCAGCATGGCTTAGGTAGAGATTAGCAAAGGAAGTCATAGTAGTAGAAGAGGAATATGTAAATGATTGGGACTTCCTAAATATAGCTAGAAAGACTTGAATGCTTTAGCTTATATTATATTAGTAAACAATAACCTTACTTTCATCATATAGATCATAGAATGCATAAATTTAGTCAATGCAAGAATGTGTTTGCTTCAATACTTAGATTTTATTTCATATAATTAATTTTGAATTTAAGAGAATTAATTTGAACTCATTATCCCTACTAATTTCTCTTATCTCATATTTTGTTTAGTTATTTCTCTATTGGTGTGAGAATTTGCCAATAATAACCCAAGATCTAAAGGCCAATGAAAAGCACAAGAATAAGAAAGACAAAGATAGACAAAAACAAATTGTATTCTCATCAAGATGCAATAAGATGGATTACAATGTACATGAACCTACTTATAAAGGCAAGGCTATGAGAGCACACAATCATGACATGTGGCCCACTGAGATTCAAGCGTAGGTAGGGGTAGGCAAGAGAAATAATAGATAATTTTGCTAAAGGTGGATCACCCACCAAAGGTAGAATGTGAGATAACCCCACAAAAGATGGAATTTCTCCTACAATCATCTTCCCTAGATGCACACTTCCCTAAGTGTCTCATACACAAACTACGATGAATGCATTATCCTAAGTCAACTTAAGTAAAGTGTAATTATGAGACATAATTTACACCAACAATTGGGATACCTTAGTTTATTAAATTGATTCATCTCCTCAAACTTCATCTTCCTTGTCATTTCATGGCAATTTAATTTAATAAATTGATTTCTCTTCTCAAAATCCATCTTCCTTGTCATTTCATGGCAATTTAGGGATAGGAACAACCCATCAGACCTAGGAGGATGCCTCAAGATATAAAATTAAACCTTGCAACATCCTTAATTGCTATCTTCCCTTACATTGTTTCTTTTGTTCGATACCCTAATATTTATTTAGAGGTTAATCAATAATACTAGTACAAAAGAACTCACTAGTAAAACTAACTATTCCAACACACCAACAACTAGGACAACATATTAAGCCTCTATATAAAAAAAAAATTCCTTAGGGCCCATTTTGTGGTTTATAACAATCACCTATCCTTGGGAATTCTAATGCTCGACCACTCTCTTATGCGACATGTTTTCTTAAATTGCTGCAACACCTTTTCAAATTTCTTTTGCTCTTTAAACAAGAAAAACAATGTACACTAGCATGTATTTGTTCTCTTTTAGTATGCATGCTAAAATAAGCCTTCTATTCAACTATTCATCACCTTTTTTATATCTCAAAACAACAAAAACAAAGAGTACACTAGCATAAATCAATCTTATGGCCAAACTAGCATTTATGAACATGATTTTTAGTTTACATCCATATGAAATGATGATGTAGCACTCCCCATATTTGCCCAAACTATATGAAAATGACATCTCTAACATACAGATATTGTAATTCCACAAAATACAACATATACATTAAGAGTAACAACATCTACAACAACCTCATCAATGAAATATTGATTTATCTCAAACATAACCTGGTATCGTTCGGTGGCCTTCGTCTCTAATCTTCAAAGAATGGGGATTAGTATAATCATATGTAACCAACCCAATCTTGTCTACCAACTCTTTTGAAAACAAGTTTGTTTGTGAACAAAAATTTATAATTTCTTTTTTAATTTTTTGAAAATTTTATATCAAACCTTGATTTGTTTTGAAAACCAATACCGGCACACAAGCCATAGGGTGGACTTCTTTGGCTAAGAGCCAAGGTTTGAGGGGTCTCCATTCCACTAGTCACCCAAGGCATGATCCCAACCTCATCCCTTATGATGTTGGGGCCTTGCACTCACCAAGATTTGATCCTTGGTGAGCCCATTAAGAACCCTTCAACTTTACTAGTAGACCAAGGGCCCACTGACTATCCTTTTGAATCATGATACGAAAAAAATTGGCAAGTTCACATTTACTAGAAGCTTAATTATTAATTAAACATTCCCCTCTATGGAAATAAGTGTAACAAATCCTCACATCCACATCAGAATTGTACTCTACCATTCTTACTTCAAAGGAAGAATAACTCTCTTCTTGTTGTTCTTATATGGATGCTATTCTGGATATAACTTTTGACAAGCCTCGTCCATATCACCATGGATATCAAAATGCCACAATATATTTTTAGCATCTTTTGCTTGGATATAATAATAGTAGTATTATGCTTATCTTTCCCTCTTGACTTGGAACCACCTTGTTTTATTGGTTTTGAGAAGGATGATGGACCAATTTTCTTGTCCTTTTCAAAATAATAGGTTTCTAAATATACATCATCTATATTTTGTAGGCTTGGCTAGCAACCCAAACCTCCATAAATGGCATCCTCAAATGATTACCATCCACTCCAATGTAATTCATAAAGGTGGCATAATCTCAAACATCTTTGTTCATTTGAACAACCTTCCAAAGAAAATCATTTGTATATTCCTACAAACTTAGGACTTGTTTTTACCTAATTAGAGTTGCTCCTTTATCAGCTGCTATGTTCATCCCAAGTAAACATTGGTAGTAATCTCTTTATATCCAAAGGATGAGTAGTACTCTCAAACCCAATGAGTCCATCACTTGCCAATTTGAATCTTGCGAAAGAAATTTGTCTGATTGTAAATATTATGTAAATGAAATATACCCAAGTTGAGACAGCCAATGGTCAAATTTCTCGACATTTGCATCACCTTCATAAACTGGGGTTTCAATCTTCGCTTCTGCTTTGAATTGGGGTGCAGTTCATGGTACCAAGCTAGCATGGAGTTTCTCGTTCTCATTGGGTTGGTGCTTCTTTTAGCTGAACTCCTCATTCACATTAAACCTCCATGTAAACTTCCATTGTACATGTCATAGTTGGCACACTCGCAAAGTACTCGACGAGTTTTGAAAACTCGCCGAGTTTTTATGCTTTGCGAGTTTTTACCACTTAAACTCGCCAAGTTTTTTGCAACGAGTCCATAAAAAAAAACTCGATCCCCTGATTTCATAAGCCGAAAATGACAAAAAATGAGTTTATTTCATCATTTTGAGTTGGGTTTTTTGTTGAGAAGGGGTAAAACACACTCCAACACTCTTGCAAGGTGATTTCCACCGATTCTTCCCAATTTCAAGTGGATTTGAAGCAGATTGGAGGTGGTTTTTCAAAAAAAACCAAATTCCTAGGTAGGTTTTCTTTTTTTTCTATGCTTTTTTAAAACATTTTTTTTATTTCTTGTTGCATCTAGATGAACAGAAAATCATTCCAAAGTAGTCAAAACTCATTTTGAGTCATTGGAACAAGATTTAACACTATTTTTGGCTAGTTTTTTTGATTTTATCACTATTTTTTTTAAGAATCTTTAGTTTTTCAAAAACAATCAAACCATAATAGTTTTTTGCTTTTTTAACTTTGAATAATGTCTAAAATTATTTCAACTAATTTAGATAGTTTGCTAAATTGTTTAACTAAAATATTAACTTTTTTTTTTCACTTTGTATGTGTAGGTTAATTAACCGTTAATTATGGCAAATTCTAATTGGCCACTTGAACCATGCCCATCTAGATATGTACGCACCCGTCCTAAAGGTGTTAGAGATAGGATTGGAGGTAGCCTATGAAGGACTGGATCCTAGGACAATGATTTGCATAAAATGTGAAAAAATACTTCATGTAGGCATAAACCACTTCAAATACCACCTTGCAAGGATAGACAAGCATGATGCTAGAGAATGCATTGGAACCACTGATGAAATAAAAAGAGAAATGAATGTCGTACTTGCAGCTGGGGAAGAGAATAAATTGCAAAAGGAGAGGGCAAAACTAGCCATGAGATTAGCCATAGTTGATTCTCAAAGTGTTTCTATTGACATTGAAGAAGAAGAAGAAGCACTTCAAGGCATAGTGGGCTCTTGTTGTGGCCCACGCATCCGCTAACCCAACACCACCTCGCCTATCGCTTTTGCTTCCTCTAGTAGAGTACCTAGCACTTCTACATCACCATCAGGGACACAGTCCATAGTTATTTTGTCCCTAGGAACACACCTAGAGCACAACCATCATTAAAGGCCATTGGATGGAATAGGGAGTCACATGAGAAAACAGACATTGCAACTGTTGATTTTTTATACTTCAACAACATCCCATTCAATGTGGCAAACAATCCTTATTAGTTGAATTTGGTGACCGCAATGGCAGTTTCAAGAAAGGGGTACAAGGCTCCTTCTCGCAAGGATTTGAGTGGGAGGTTAGTAAATAGTCCACTTGATTTCATTTTTAATTGTTTTTTAGATTTCTTGTTTATTAAATCAAAAATGTGTACTAAGACCTAATTTCACTTTGTTCTTGTAGGTTTTGCTCACAAATGCAGTTGATAGGGCAAAAGAAGTGATGGTGGACCAAAGAAATGAATGGAGAAAATATAGTTGCACCATTCTTTCTAATGGGTGGACAGATGGCAAAAACCGCACCATCATTAATTTTTTGGTTGCTTGCAAGGACAATATTGTGTTCTTGAAATCGGTTGATGCCTCTAGTAAGGTGAAAAATGCAGAAACATTGGTTGAAATGTTGGAGCACATTGCCATGGAAGTGAGAGTAGAGAATGTGGTGCACATCATCACAAATAATGCAACAACATATGTGGCAAAAGGTAGAATCCTTTTGAATTATCACCTTTAGCAATATTTTCATTTGTTGTGGCTTTGTTTTTCTTGTTTGTATCTTTCTTAAGAATAACTTTTTCTTTTGCAGGTAGAATCCTCCAAGATAGGCACCCCACTCTTTTTTGGACACCTTGTGCAGCACATGTCCTTGACCTTCTTTTGGAGGACATAGGAAAACTTGATTGGATGACTCTAGTTGTGGAAGATGCAAGGAGGATCACGAGTAATATTTACAATCACCCTTACCTTCTACATTTGATGAGAGAGCGCACCCAAGAGAGAGATTTGGTGGGAGCTTGTGTCACAAGGTTTGCAACGATTTTCTTGGCATTGCAAAGTATTGTTGCTGCATTGACTTCTTTGAAACAAATGTTTGCGAGTCAAGCATGGCTAGACTCACCTTATTCAAAGAAGGTTAAAGGAGAGGGTGTCGCATGTATAGTCTTCGACAACCATATTGCACAAAAGGCTGCAAAGATTGTGAAGGTAACTTCAAAACTTGAATTTTTAATTATTCTTTATTCAAGTCTCTCATTACTAATTTGTAACTTCATTAGTTAATATTTTTGTAATTTGTATTTTTTTATTGTAGGTGTCAAAGACCTTGGTTAGAGTTCTCCACTTGATAGATGGGGGAAAACCCCAATGGGGTGTATTTATGAGGCCATGGATAGAGCCAAGGAGTATCAAAAATTACTACAAAGGGGAAAGACTCAAATTTGATCCCATTTGGAAAATTATTGATAAGGGGTGGAACAATCAGCTCCACCAACCCATTCATGCAGCAGGGCACTTCCTCAACCCTCGTTTTAAGTTTGGGGGTTCTTACTCAAATTCTAATGGAGAGGTCGTGGAGGGCCTCACTACATGCATTCAGAGGATGATACTTGATGTTGAAGTGAGAAACCTCATTGTAGCCGAACTCCAAAATTATGAGAAAGCAAGGGGTAAGATATTCTTTTCAGAGTTGTCCATAAGAGTAAGAACCACTCAAACCCCAGGTATAACATTTGTCATTTGAATTGATAAATTGATAAATTATGCTTTCGCTTTTTTCTTTGCTTTCTAACTTTTCAATATTTTATTTTGCAGATGCTTGGTGGCAAAGTTGGGGTGGAAATTCTCCAAATCTCAAAAAAATTGCCCTCAGAATCTTATGTCAGCCTTGTAGTTCATCCAATTGTGAGTGCAATTGGAGCTTGTTTGAAGCCATCCACACAAAGAAGAGGAGCAAGTTAGCACAAAAATGCCTCAATGACCTTGTCTTTGTACAATATAATCTTCAATTGCGCATAAAGAAGGTAAAGGAAGCATCAGCGGGTCCACTTGACTTGGATGATATAGATCCTTACAGTGATTGGACATCACAGGAGCAACCTCCATTGTTTATAGAGGATGACATCACTAATTTGGAGAGGCAAGCTATGGAGGAGGAGGGGGGTGTTTGGTTTCACGTTGGATGACATTGAGGAGGATGAGGATGAGGAGTCATTGCTAGTGCCAGGAGCAGGTAGAGACATAGCTTCATCCAGGATAGAGGACAACCCATAGTCTGAGCCAGACATACGAAGCAAGGAGGCATAGTCACACTCACGAGTCACGCCACGCTCACAATAGACTTCTAGGACTAGACCCTCTAGTTCTACCTCTCCCCCATTTTATACTAGAACTGGGAAGAGGAAGATGTAATTGTAATGATGTATTTACTTCTAATTTTACAAAAACTATTTACTATTTTGCTTCCATCCATCAACATTCCTCATGAGGATGCGATTCTCTACCCACTTTGCATTTAAATATATCTAGACTCGGCTTGTTTCTTTTGTGTTCTCATTTATTGACTCATTGGATGCATCTTCTCATTGAATTTTGCAAAAAAAAAATGCATTTTTAATTAAATTTAAGCAATTTTTTAAGTTCCCAAGTTTTTTGCCGAGTACTGGCCGAGTTTTGCCCGAGTTTTTTTTTCAGGCCTTAGCAAGTTTTTGCTAATGGCAAGTAGTTCAACTATGGTCCATGTGAGAGCCTCCGTTATTTTCTTCAGCTGAACACACTTTCCTAAGGATTGGAAAATGTTACCACATCTTCCATCATGTTGGATCTTGCTTCACCATGTTCTCCCCTCTGTTCTGACTTCTTTCTTCCACATTTGGGTAACTATATCCTCCTCCAATGAAACCAATTCAAATTTTTGTCCATTGACTTGATGTAGTCACGGCGAACAATCTGCAAAACTGATTATATCACAAGGAAACCACACTAAAAAGGAAAACAACTTGCTGTGACACCATATAGTCCACAAAATTAGTATTAACAAATTCCACAACTAGTCAACACAAAACTCATATCTTGAATAAACGACTCTCCATAATTAGTATATATTGAAGTCTGTGTAAAAAAATTAAGGCTTTTTCTATGCATTTTTTTTGTATATTATCTTCTAGATCAACTGTATAAAAGTCCCAGCTGATGAATGTATTCTCAGTCTGTATGGTTGTCATCAAATTTTGTGCAGGTGATTGCAAAGTCTAGCAGGTTTAATTCAACCTGTAGTTACATTATCATAAAAGACATCTCAATCTTGGGAAACAGTTAAGTTACAGATTTCAGAAATGAAAATCAAATTGTGCATAAACGGCATTTTGTTAACCATAATAGTTAATGGATTGTAACACCTGTATGGACAAAAACATTACCTTGCTTAACTGTTGTTACCTTCAAAATTGACAGCTCACTGCTAACATTAAGCTCAGGGATTAGTAATGAAAGCATCCTCTATACTGTAACAGTTCTATTATCTTCTGAAATGACTATTTACTGCTAACTTAGCTTGATGGTTGGTAATGAAACGATCCTATAGGCTGTAGCAGTATAGGAAATGATGCGTTTGAAAGATACGTCACCAGATCAGTAGCACAAAGAATATGGGAAATGATGTCTTATTTACCTCTGTTATGACTATTATGTGTTCAAATCTTGGGCAGATCTACTTAGTGATTGCATAACCTTAGCAGAATTAAGTTTTAACATTTATGTTCACATTTGAATCTGGTTTTCTGAAAAAAAAATTAAGGAAGTAACATTAGTATAGATCAGTCCTAATTTGTGGTACTGATATACGATCTCCCAATTAAGTAGATGATGTATGTTTCTAGGAAGCATGTTTCATCAAATCATGTCCTAAATTTGTTAACACTTGAATCTTGACCATCTATCCAAAAACCTAAGGGAAAGTTTCAATTAATCAGTTACAGCCTTGTGTTTTTTGTTTTTAGAAGCAAAAATATATAGATGGCAGGATTAAACATCAGTTGCCTCTGATAACATAGATCAAGCTATCCAGGACATTTTGATGGATTACATCCAAGGGCAGAGCTTGGATTTCCTTTTTTGATCAGCATTTCCATGGACCCACTTAAAAATGATCTTTTTAAAACCTACTATTGATCATTGAATATCTAAAGTTTCTATTTTCTAATGTGTCTTTACCCTGATAATGAGCTGAAAATTAATATAGAATTGAGTATTAAAAAATAAAGATATTTGCAGCAGCCTTGACCTGAGAATTTAGTATAAAAAATTTAGATATTTGCAGCAGCCTTGACCTGAGTTTTACATATGATATGCCAAACATAGAACAATCAATGCTGGGACAAATTTTGTTACTGTTTTCAGTAAATATTGAGTAGATCTGTGAGATATTTCATGTGCTTGATAGCAGGGGTTCTTTTCTCGCTAACCCTTCAAAGAATTCATGCTAGACTGATGTCATTAGTATGATTGTAATAGAGAGGAACCCTATAAGCTAAACTTTTGAAAGTGGCAGCGGTAAACCTTTCAGCCTGAGCGACCTATCTTTTGAGATGATGAGCATGCTGAGTCTACTGAATAAAATCAGCAATCCAAGTCTTTGTGTTCTCAGATAGAAACAACTGTTAATAGCCTTCAGCTTATATTCATGTTGATCAAGGTCCAGGTTGATGTACTCATTCAGTTTTTGTAGCGTCAATTATTCCTGTTGCTTCTGAACAACAGGAAGGAAATGAGGAGAAAGGTTTCAGTTTAGAATTATGCTCCCATTTTCCTCTATTTTTGTTGATGTTCTTGAGGATGGCAGCAATTTCAAAGATGGCCATAAAGGGATTGGAGTTATATTTTGAATTAATTGCAGATCTATGAATGGAAGCCTGATTGCTTTGAACTTCAGTTGGGTAGTTAGGAATTTTCTCCTGCCTGGGATGAATGTTAGCAAGGATAGTAATGAGGGGCTTGAAAACCCCAAGAGTTGGAGGGTCAACATAATAACTGTTAAGAGTATTCAATTGGCCAGGAGAAATGCCAAACCTGTTTAAGTGGCAGGTTAAAGATGCTCTTGCCCAAGCACCCATCTGATTCAGGAAAAGAAAACATAAAGCCACCATCGCTCTACCGCTGTTGGGACTCCAGAGACATTGATCATGTGGTTACATTGTCAGGCTGTTCCTTTACATTCGAGCCGTGACAATTTGTTTTCCATCTGGATGGTCGGCTCGCCTCCTTCCAAGCTGACAGACCATTATGATCTAGATGATCATCATTTTACCCATGTGGATTGTGTGCAAAATCTGCACAGGCAAAAAGTATCCTGGCAGATACACGGAAGGTCAATGCCATCCAAAGCAACTAACAGTCCATCTTCCAAACAGGGACGGTTTGAAGGAGGGACATGCCAATTCCAAGCATTGATACATCTCCACTGTTGATCATCACCAGAGAGGGATTTAGGGCCAAACAGAAGACAATGGTATGGCTGGTTGGCTCCAGAGCAGGCTCTCAGACTAGTTGGGGGAGAACACAGAGAATGAGGTGCAGAATTCCTGTTGTACAAAAGAAAAGTACAGGTGTAGGAGCCTGTGAGTTGCTAAGGCAGCTCAAAATTGAGAATTATTGTTATTAAACCTCTATGTAACAGCACTGGAAATAGTGATAAATGCTAGCTGCATGCTGATGCAGAGCACCATAGTTCCAAACACATTCACTCAAGAACCCTTCAAGGTTCATTCCAAACTATTCATTTAAGGCATAAAAACAACTTCTCCATCAATATCAATCTATCATCATACTTTCATGCATGCTACAGGGGTTCATTAATGCTGTCTCAAACATATCCAATCATTTATACCTTTGCAAACCATTAAACTTCATTGTTCATTGAAAGAATCCAATTCACTATCATCAAAGTGATTGTCATTCACATGACAGTTTTCTATACCTGCACACAGACATTGATAACTTTCAAACCCGAGCATATTTGGAAGATTGTTTCGGTGAGGCTGTAGAAAACTAGGTTTCTGAAGCCATATCAAAAATTGAGAACAATCCAACCTATTTTTACTGTCATAGAAAAAACAAGAAATGTGCATGTCAGTCTGCCTAGGGCATCAAATATCTCCCAAAATACAAATCCATTTGATATGAAATAAAATCCATCTGAAAGCCCCTTTAATCTATCAGAATAAATAAGATTTAGATTTTTACCATGGTTATAATTTGAGATATGAACAAACCCTCATACACACCTCCATTATTTATGGTTTTCAATCTGTTTTCACCAAAACTTACATAACTTTCTCAAAACTGAATGAAATCGACCCAAACCAAAAGAGAAGTAAAACTTAATCACACATATTTCCAATGAATCTATTTAGAGGTCATAAATATTTAATATGCGTTTGTACCATACGCTGCAATACGACTATTTTCAGGAAATCTGGAAGTTGCAATCCATAAAACATCCATAACTTCTTTGTTTCTCAATGAAATCACTCCAAACCAAAACAAGAAGGAAGATAATTCAAAATACTATCTAACCATGATAATTATACATAGTTTTCAGGCTGTACAGGTCTGTACAAGGCCTGGAACAATGGAAACTATCAAAATGGCAAGCTTATGAATACACAAATTGTTCAAAATTGTTATCCTCCTCATTTCCCTTGGTTCGACCAAATACAATATTTTATAACATCTTGGTCAGTTTGGACCTTATAACTACCTCCAAGACCTTTCAACTTCCCATTTACAACTTTTCCAAATGTTGCATTTTGACAACTTTTAACAAATTTTACATTTTTTGTCAAAATGGACTCAAACTTTGTTTAAACACTCTTGACACCTTACAATGGACCTTAAATGACCTTTTATAACTTGTATACCCTTCCATGGGTCTTTTGACTCATTTTGATCATCTTGACCTATAAGGGCCTATATGGACAACTAGGACATAATCAAGACTTGTTTACATTTTTAGGCTTCCAAGCCTTACAAATAATTCCAAATGGATTCAAATACATTATAAATGACCTTCAAATATCAATTATATTTCAAATGATGACTTTGACCATATATTTGCCTTACACCATGGGTGCTCCTGCACCACATACCCATTGTAGTGTCCCTTCTCAGGATCTTCCTAAATTTTGCCCTAAAAATACAATTCCAACTTAAGTGGAAGAATACAATTCATTTACAAACATGTTTTATAAAATATTATCAAATGTAATATACTATATAAGATAATTCTAGTGTAGATCCTACAACAATATGAATTAATAATCATTAAGAAATAAGAATATATGATAACATCTACATTTACAAGTATTGACTAATCCATGTAAGTATCATTCCTTTCTAAATCAAGGTGTCTTAATAGCATTAATAATTATTCTAAGGCATATTCCTACAATAACCATATCAGGAATTCGTTGGAAATGTTTGCAAACTATTATGTTCAGGTAATTGGTAAAAAACTTGAAATTGATTTTATTTACAGAAGCCGAAGCTTATAAAGAATCAAAGAATTACAAAAAGGAGCAAGCTTCTAAAAAGAAACTGTTGAAAGATCGAAAACAAGATCTTACCTAATTATTTACATAAAATACATTATTGACCATTAATAAATTATATACTAAAGTATTATTCTAATACCCTCCCTTAATGGTCAATCTATCAACAACACCAAGCTGCCCCCTAAATTTAGCAAACTTATCTGGACTGAGAGATTTGGTGAGGATGTCTGCAGTCTGATCCGCAGTTGGAACATACTGCAACTGAACTGAGTCGTCTTCAACAAGCTTTCTGATGAAGTGACAGTGAGTTTCCACATGCTTGGTTCTTTCATTGAAGATGGGACTCTTGGCAAGTTTGAGCACTCCCTGAACAAGGGAGTCGAACCTACTTGAGATATCTGCATATCCGCAAGCATCCAGCGAAGCCAAACTACCTCACATGCTGCATTAACTTCTCCTCGATACTCTGCTTCTATCGAGGAGAGAGCCATTGCCTGCTGCTTTTTACTAGTCCATGTGATTGCACCAGATCCCAAACTAAACACATATCCAGTTGTTGATTTCTTGTCATCAACCGAACCTGCCCAATCTGAATCTGTGTAGCCACTGAGTCTAGGATCGTGACTCCTAGTGTAAAGAAGTCCATAATCAGAGGTGCACTTCACATAACGCAGCACCCACTTCACTGCTACCCAATGATCAGGCTTGGGGGCTGTCATGAAGCGTGAAATGTAGCTCACTGCAAAATTGAGATCAGGTCTAATGGAAGTGAGATAGATGAGACTACCCACTAGTTGCCTGAATTGTGTTTCATTTACAGGAGGAGAATTAGACTTGGCTGACAACTTCAGTCGTGTCTCCATAGGCGTGGAAGCAGGTTTCCAAACTTGGACTGAAAAATAAAAATGCTACCATCAGTCTGCCAAACCTCAACACCTAAACAATAATAGAGAAGCCCCAAATCTGTCATATCAAATGCCTTGCAAAAGTCTTGTTTGATTTCTGCAATCAAATGTGCTCAACTGCCAGTAACGATCAAGTCATCCACATAGACAGCAAGAAAAAGAATATCATCACCAGAGCGTTTGATATACAAATTACTGTCAGAAGAGCTACCTTGAAAACCATGAGCAACCAAGTACCGATCAATCTTGTTGTACCACACTTGAGGAGCCCATTTAAGTCCATAGAGTGCTTTAACAAGCCTACATACTTGATGTTCTCTGCCAGCGACCTTGAAACCAGGAGGCTGCATCATGTAGACTTCATCCTGCAACTCACTGTTGAGGAAGGCACTCTTAACATCCATCTAATGGACTTAACATCCAAACTCATAGCAAGAAGAAGACGAATTGTACTCATCTTAGCAATAGGAGCAAAGGTCTCCTCACAATCAATGCCCTCCCGTTGTGTGAATCCTCGAGCAACTAATCTAGCCTTGTATTTATCTAAGGTACCATCTGCATGATACTTGACCTTATACACCCATTTGCAGCTAATGGGCATCTTCCCTGGAGGAAGATCGGAGAGAACCCAGGTGTTGCTCTTCAGAAGTCTCTAGTATTCTGCATCCATTGCCTGTTCCCACTCTAGAATCCCTTTTGCCTCTATATAGGTCTAAGGCTCATAAATGCTATGAATGTTAGCCATGACAGCAAACTTAACTGTATTTTGCTGCTTGCTCTTATTTCTGGAAGATCTACCCTCAATGAGCTCATCAGGACGAAGATCATTGATAGTCTTAGCCCACCACTTAGGTAGGAGAATAGAAGTGCCAACATCAAATGCAGGAGGAATAACTGAAGTTGGAGGTGGAACAGGTACAGAAGGAAGATTAGCATCATCCAAAGGAAATTTAGGTGGTGCATCATCAAATTCAAAATCTGCATCATCCCTCCCATCAGGTGAACCAAATGGAAGATGGACACCCAAATCAGAAGCCTTCAAAGGTTGATCCTCAGGAATTCTACTCAAACGAGGAAAGCTGAAATGGTCCTCAATCTTCATCAAAGACAACATCACGACTGAAGATAAGACAATCAATGTCTACATCAATCAGCCGATAAGCCTTATGGTTGTCACTGTACCCTGTAAACATAAGCTTCTGACTCTTGGAATCCAACTTGGAGCGCTTGGCATCTGGAATCCATACATATGCTAAAGAGCCAAAAACTTTGAGATGACTGATCCTGGGTTTGCGACCAGTCCAGGCTTCCTCAAGAGTCTTCCCCTTAACAGCATTAGTGGGAAACCCATTAAGGAGGTAGACTGCAGTAAACACTGCTTCTGCCCAATATTTCTTAGGAACATTTTTGTGTTCCAACATAGACCTAGCCATTTTTGTAATGGTGGGGTTGTGACGTTCTACAACGTCATTTTGCTGAGAGGTGTATGGTGTGGTTAATTGATGTTTTATGCCATGTGTATCACAAAAAGTGGAGAAAGCAATATAACAAAACTCCCCCCCATTATCAAACCTAAGAGTAATAATAGAACAACCAGACTCGTTTTCTAAGGCCTTAAATTTCTAAAATATAGTAAACACATCTAATTTTTGTCTAAGAAAGTACACCCACATCTTACGACTGAAATCATCAACAAAAAGTAAGAGATACCTGCACCCAGTAACAGAAGGAGTATTCATTGGACCACATACATCAGCATGGACCAACTGTAGTACCTTAGATGCTCGACATGAGTCACCATCCTTGAATGGTACCTGTGCTGCTTCCCAACCTAACAAGCTTCACAAACTCGTTGATTTTGAGTTTGCATTTCAAGTAGGCCATGTACTAAATCTTCCCAAACAAGCTGAGCAAGGTAGTGAATGTTCAAGTGACCATATCGTTGATACCATAGACTGGTAAAAGAGGATGATTTAGCTGTGAAGCATGCTCAAGAGAATCACCCGTATCCACAAGTCAGTAAAGACCATGATCCTCAATGCCAACAGCTACAGTAGTGTGTGTTGCACGATCAACAATCAAACACTTATGTGCACTGAAGATGACATCAAGCTGAGGAGAATGCCGCATAATCTGACTCACAAAGAGAAGGTTCAATTCCATGCCAGGAACGTAGTATACATTGAGGAATATGAGATTCCTCCCACTAGACTGTATCTGAACATTGCCCTTGCCCACCACGGTATACTCTTCACCTCCTCCAAAAATAATTGAATCAGTATAGGGAGAGAATTCTGTAAACCAATCACACCTATGAGTGAAATGTCGAGAAGCACTAGAATCTATATACCAAGCAGAAGATTTCACATGGTCTGCAGGTCTTTTAGACATAAAGGCGTAAAAGGCAGACTCTTTCTGCGTTGTGTGCTCAGCGACATTGGCTTTAGGCTGAGACCCCCCTACTTCCGTTGTTCAAAAGCTATCTGATTGCGACAATTCTTGACCATATGGCCATATTTGTGACAATAATTGCACTGAACAATTTTCTTCTTCGAACCTTCTTGTGACTGACTAGAGCTCTTCTGCTGAGATGACTGTGATGACTGAGCTTTTCCTTTATCCTTGTGAAAGGATTTGGTTCCAAAGGCTTGCTCAGAGGATGAAGTGGCACCGCTACCAAACTGTTGTTTCCAACGATCCTACTGCAGAAGTTTTGTGCACAACTCTGGAAATTTCAAATCAACATTCATAGACGTAATGTTGAGAGTCTCTATGAAGTGCTCATAGGATTTTGGTATACTCTTCAGGGTTATGACTACCAAATCCTCTTCCTCCATTTTCCGACCAATAGCTTCATGAGATGTTCCTAATCTCGAATGTCCATAATCTTCATGAGATGTTCCTGTAAGGACATATGTTCGTCCATCATGGAGAACAACTAATTCTTCAGGAAGAACACTTGGCTTTTGTCGGATGTCTCATGCAATTCCTTCAGATGCATCCAAATTTTTGATGCTGATTTACTATATGGAATCTGAGGTAACTGGTCATCGGTGACGGAGAGCTTAAGGAGCAAGACGACTTCGCGATTGCGATCATCAAATTTGTCCTAATCTAATCCAACTGCAATAGGACGTGATTCTTTTCCCAAAATAAGATCATCAAGGCGACGATATTCAAAAATAGTTAGCATGCACTGCTTCCAGGTGTTATAATTTTTGCCATTAAATCTCTTACTGCCTTCCAACATTAAGTCGATTAATGATGTCATCTTGCACATTTCCCAATGCACAGAAAAACGATAAATCTGAAAAGGCGTGAATCTGAAACAAAGGCAGAATCGGGTAAAGACTTGGAAAAATATGAAGTACAACTGGCATGGATTTCGATAAAAAATTCGACAAACCCAGAAAAATCCGACGAAGACCCACAAGAGCTCCCGAAAAACTCACAAGTAATTTGTAATCAAAATAATTTTTGGATAGTAGATGAAAGGCAAAACCCTAGCCAAAGTTACAAAAACCTTAAGTTGTCGAAAAAATTGTACAGGAAGCTGGAAAAATTTTCAGGTTTTGAAGAAGAATCTGAAGAGTTAAAGAACCCTAGCAAACACCCATAGATAGGTACCCAGCAAAATTTTGCAAAAAAAAGTAGAAGTCGCAATGGAAAAAAAGATGCTAGAGAATCGCGCAAAATACAAATCGTGGCTGACGTGGATGTTTAAAAAACTACCTAAATCCACAAAAAAATCCGTCGAGCAGGCAATGAAAGGAAAAAAAAGCAGGTCGCACCTGAAAATGAAGAGCCACGAATGCGGAGAGAGACCTACCACAGAATAACAAAGAAAAAAAAATCGCGGGTTGTCGAAGACGCGTGAAGTGGGCCAAAGTCGAAGGATGATCAAAGGACTCGGACAAGAGAAAACACGGGCAGGACAAACGCCCAGAGAAATGATTATCGTCGCCCAAAATGCATGCAAAAAGAAATCGCGAATCTGAGAGTCGCGAACTGAGCAGAGGCTGTTGCAAGAAAAATGGTGTCATGGAAGAAAGCCAAAGAGACACGAAATGAAGTCTCATTGCCCAAATAAATACCTACGCCAGAAGATGCAAGGAAAATCGAAATGACCAGAAACTCGGACAAATTCGAATTCCAAAAAATTTAATCCAAAAACGTTTGAAAACTTTTGACAAATTTTTTTAATGCATTTCCCGTTCTTATACCATATTACATTCAGTAATTGGTAAAAACTTGATTGATTTTATTTACAGAAGCCGAAGCTTATAAAGAATCAAAGAATTACAAAAAGGAGCAAGTTTCTAAAAAGAAACTGCTGAAAGATCGGAAACACGATCTTACCTAATTATTTACATAAAATACATTATTGACCATTAATAAATTATATATAAAGTACTATTCTAAAACAAACCGCAATCTCAAGGATGGTTGTCCTTGTATTGCGAGAGCATGGGTGAATTCCCTATCCATCCATCTTGGGGTGGCATACTTGAGAAGACCCTCAAGCCCAAAAGCACTTATTCGCCTCCCAACCCATGAACATGATAGGCTCTCTGGTCCACTCCGTCCCTCAATCCACCTTGGAGGCTACCCAACCTCCTTGATCAAGCCCAAGACCACTTAGTTGCCTCCCAGCCCACAAGCATGACAAGATTTTTGGTCCATCCATCTCAAGGTGGTATGCTTGATAAAATCCTCAAGCCCAGGGGAATGATTGGATTTTTGGTCCTCAACACCCCTTGGCCCACAAGCATGGAAGGATTTCTGGCCCATCCATCTTGGGGTGGCATGCTGAAATACCCCACCCCAAATAGCAACCAATTCCTTTACTTTGTCAAACAATTTGCCCTTTTTTTCTATTTTTGACAACCCTTGCCAACACTAATATCATAACAATGGGAATAGACAATTGCAATAGATGATGCTGTTATATTCATTCAAAGTGCATTTTGTGCTGATACAAGTTGTATGGTTGATAGCCCACACAAACCATTCACTATATAATGCCAATACAGTAACTATCAATGCATTCACTATGAAAACTTAATGCTTAAGAAGTACAAAGGCTTCAGACTTGTAGCCTCTGGTGAAAGAGTGGACAGTCATTAGTCCCTAAACTATAGCTCTCCAATCTTCAATTGATGTAGGGATTCAAGGGCAATCAGGTCCCAACTCTCTAAACTGACCCAATTTAGGTAACAACAACCTTCGGCACCTAACAGTCACCTTTCAGATTAAAACAATTCAAAAATATGTTTTTCATAGCAAACTGGAGGAGTCTAGTACAAGGGCAGATGTCACAACAGCCACAAGATCCTTCCTTTGTCTCTCCAAACTGAATAACTCCCAAGGACAAAGATAAGTACATTAATCTCACTCCAAGACTCCTGAGATTTAACTGCTCTAATATATGCAAAACATGATTACACAGGTCTGTAACAGCAAAAGATTATGTTCTAAGTCTGTTGTTCACTGCTGATGACACAGGACAGCACTATCAATATTCACAACTCCTAACAAACCCTCAAAACCCTACCCCAAATGATTGAGAATCATCTGAGCAGCAGCTATCCTTCTATGCATTGTAATGCCCCCTTCTCATTAACGACCTTCCAGTGGTCCATTAGCCTATTCCTGAGACCTGTAGGCTAGGTGGAATGAAGAATGAGGGGTCCAGCATTGATAAAACGAGGACTTACTATTTTTAGTAAGGGAATGACTATTCTGGTGATACTGTCCCACTGAACTCTCCATGCTCCGTCTCTGGGCGCAAAGTTCATGCTTTTCGGGGCATTAGTTGTTGACTTACTATTTTTAGTAAGTGGCAGTGAGGCGTAATTCTATTTTTGGCAATGGACAGGGTCCTGATTCTGCAACAGTTCAGTGGTCTTCCAGGCTCAATTTCATTCTAGTCTTGATAATAATCAGTATGGGAGTCATACGTGGTACAATTAAATATTATTTCCTTATCCTAAGGTTTAATATTTAATTAATCTGATTATTTGCTATTGATTTATTGAATTTGGCATTAAAGCCTATTTTATCCTAAGTATTTGGCGAAACCCATGTGTAATATGGGATGTCGAAATATTTTAGAGGAATATTATTTTATATTGCATCTCCATTATTTGCCAAGTGATTAACGTGGGTCCATTCCTTTTTGGCGTGAGGTTTGACTTATGAAATATGGCGCTACACTTGGGTCCGCATGAAGGTGAAATGAAATGCAAATGAAGGAATGGAGTTTGGAGGAATTTGCATTTGAATTTGGTTGTTGAGAAGTTATAAATAAGAGCCTTGGGCTCTCATTTGAGGTATCTTGAAAAATTGTAATGTTATGCTATCGGTTTGGTGACAGAACTTGAGGCTTCAAAGTGCGTCTCCCTAGTGCTACCCGGTTTCATACTTGAAATACAGTACCTAGCTGTGCCTTGTATTCTCTTACATTCTCAAAATTGGCCGTAGACCCTTTTGGTATTGTAATGATTCTGGAGTCTATTGGTTTTGCCTGTGGCTGAAGCACATTTTCAATCGCACCTCTCTGCTGGAGCGACTAACGGTTATGGGTATCAACTCTATCCTCTTTCCTAGCCATGGTGATACACTGTGTGAGTTTTTAGCAGTTTTAATTAAGCAATGAATTTCCTAGACAAAATCGAACTTCCTAGGCATAGCGTGGGTTTTTGTACTTGCATTGGGATGTGTGCCAAATAAATATTGGGTTGTTTGGGTTGTAGTTTGGATTGGTTGTTGTTGTGAGTGATATATTGTGGGTTTGGGATTGATTTGAGCTGATTCGGGTGAAAAATGAGGGAGTTATGAGCATTTTGGCGTTTCCATAAGCTGTTGATTTGTACTTTTAGCCTACAGATTGGTTGTAACAGAAATTTATACTCTTGCTGTAGAAATCTGCAATTACTCTTCTCATCTTATCTCTATTTTGTAAGGTTGTTTCAGTAGTACTGTTGATCATCCCTTCTTGTCATTCTTATTTGTAATCCCCACTGCATAAGTGGAAGAGGCTAGCTTGCCGCCTTCTTGTTTTGTAATTCAATTTATGTACTCAATCCTCCCACTGAATAAGTGGTCGAGTGATAAGTTTAATACAATGGTCATCCTGTTGAAATATGCGGTAGAGTGATAGCTTAATGTAATGTCCTCCCGCTGAAATATGCAGTAGAGTGATTGAGTTTCAATTCCTTGTTATTTTCCTTTGGCTAATTTACCGCCAAGAGATTGGTTTCTATCCTGCTGGTTAAGCAGAAGGGCCTGGCTTCCACCCAGGCATTGTAATTTTCAGTTTGTTTTATGGTGCTAACGATCTCCAGCACACCATATGCTCTCACCCTCCTAGATTGGGCTCTCGGTGAACAAAAGGTGGAAGGGTTCCCTTTCAGCAGTTTGGATTATTTCTCTAACCTTAATGGGTTGTTGTGTTTGCTTGTAACTCATACTGTTAAAAAAAAAAAAAAAAATTTACTGGGATATTACATGCATGAAAACTGAAAATAGCATTGCAAATCTCAAAATTCATGAAATTCGAACAGCACTCAAGAAAACCAAAAATCACACCAAAACCCTCTAGCAACCCTGTTTGAAAGAAGTCTAGGAAATCCACATGATAAGGAATGAAACCCCCATCACTGTAGTGTCACTGTTCACATCATTGTAGCATCACTATTCATGTCACTGTTCACATCACTATAGCAAGCCTTCAACATTCAAGAAATCTTCAAAACTTCACAAATTCCAAAAGAACTTGCTTGTCAAATCCTCCAAAGAGATTTCCCGTTGAAACCTCCAACAATCTGATAATGAAACGCAATGGTGAATCTTAGATGAATCCACACCAAAGATAGATGTGGATTTCTGTCCAAACCACCAAGAAACTCCAAAGTTTTCCGTCTTCAAGTTTCCTATAAATGAAAGCCATAGCTCTCAAGCTTCTAAGTGAGAAAATAAATAAGCCAATTGTTGAAACTAAGTAGCTTCGGTAAGATAAATGATTGAATGGGAGACTTCATTTATCTCTCATTCAATCATCTACCTTATCGATGTAACTACAAGCTAATGGTAGACTTCATGATTGAGTGAATAAACTTGTTATAATCATCTTTATATGCATTTCATATTCCAAGCATCGGATTGCACATTTCAACACTTGGACATCATTACAAATCTGTCATCAATCATGCTATGACCATATTTCTTATGCTGTGGTGTGATTATAATTAAGCGGATCGGATTTATGTTATCTATCATAATTATCATATGATAACACCGATTGATGCTATCATATGATAAACTATGATAGTTATCGTATTAAACTTGCTCTTGCTTTAATACTGATCTGTTATCGATCTACATTATAATTGTATTGCACTTGCATCATACTGATTTGTTATTGGTTATCATAATAATAAAATAGCATTTGAAACATACCGATTTGTTATCGGTTAATATAACAATTAAATAGCATTTGATTTGAACTAATAGTTATCGGTAAACAACTTAATGAATTGGCGCTTGTGAAACGATCAAGACATGTCTTGATTGGGCATGTCAAGAGACATGCCCGGTCAAAGCATGCCTTGATCGTTGGGCATCACATATATATATATATATATATATATATATATATATATATGCCGTGAGGAATGCTATGGAAATCATCGAAATCAATAAATGTTATCTACAGCAATCTGCAATATAAGAAGGAACAGTCAATACAAACAGTAAAAGATTAAATATATTCCTTAAGCATTGAAGTAATTCAATAAGAAAGTAAAAGAATATCTAAATTCTTACCACTTCAGATTTTGAACATAAATTTGAATTACATTTACACCAATTATATATCAAATGAGCTCTCAAGTGCCTTTTTATATTGTTTTCATCCCAACATCATAATTAGGGTTTGCACATTTTGAATTAATAATAAATTCACCTTATGACTCCCTTGGTGCCCAAAAGATGATCACTTCATTAATATTTTAAATCAATACCTTACAACTCCCACGGTGCCAATATTAAAACTTTATATTATATTAAATAACGTTAGTTAAATATTTAATTTAACTTTAGAAATTAACGATATTCAAAATAATAACTCTAAACATCATTAGTCACTAATATATCTTCAATCTAAACAATCACCGGCTATACAAATCTCGAAACTAAAGATACCACATGCTGAAGCTGAGGGGAGACCGAACTATGACCAGCTGCCGGAAATAGTGATTACCATAAATGGTAACTACTAAAAACAGTAGGTCAGCCCAAACTCCCAACTGACCAAACAATGCTAAAACTGACACTAAAAAATGGTAACTTACTTAAAATAGTAAGTCTCAAATGAGTTGTCTAAAATCACTCCAAAAAGTGTCATCATTCAACTCCAATACATCCTTTGAGCTCATTGGTAACATCAAAAAAACCCTCTCAACTAACTGACACAAACCCTGAAAGACAGTAATAGCCACTCTACAAGGGGAACTGTAAGTGGGGGCATTACACGTGCTTGATATCTCATGAACTCAAAAGGTTGGTCATCCTTCATATTTGCAAACCATTTTTAATAAATTCAAAATTAATATCCTATAGGAATGTGCTATATGCATTCACTAGTAAATAATCATAAAGAAAATGCAATAAAATTACTTACAAATAATGATTACATGATTTCTGAAAAGTACACCTATATATCAATTAACTTATAATCTAAAATTATACTCAGAATAAGATGATTGCTTTAGTCTATATTATTTCTACCTTATATATTAATTTCCCTTTCTATTTTTCTCATTCACACTTGATTCTTATAAATAGTCCCAATCACTCAATTGCAGATTGGTTCTTGTCAATATTTAAATCATCCACTTCCTTGATGGATGCCTTCACAATTGAGTTCCATCTCCCATTTTGTATCTTTATACTTAAGGGAGGCAAACCCCTTCACCATTGCTGCCCTTTGCAAAAGTTTCACCTTTTCCAAACTAATCACTGCCAATGATTCAATTTAAATTTTTAAATGCCTTTATCATCTTGGCACCTTTATATCAATATTGCTGATGATATACTTTAAGTGGCTACGATACAAATGAAGCTTGTAATAACATTTTTACTTTTCAGAAAAATATATGGCAGTTAGAAGAAACTCACCAGGCCTAATAAAATATAGTGAAGTCGGACAAAACAGATTCTTGTGTCACAAACTGTCTCCTCTGATTATGGGGGTTCCTTTATGAAAGTGTACGGTTGGCAACTCAAGTAAATAATGCACCAATCAATATCAATCTTTCATTTGAGTATGTATTGATATCATATTTTATTTTACTATTATATATATTTTAAATACTTTTGTATATATTTTTAATATTTTAATTTATTATTAAATCCCATTTAAAAGAGACATTACACCCATCCTAGATTTTGTCATCCGATTGGGTTTTCACTAGAGGAATTGTGGTGCTTGTTGCATTTCTTCTCTGTTATTTTGAATATTTAATACTATTACAAGTGAATGAAGTCTTCGGATAGTGCTTTTGAGAGTAGTAGGAGTAAGCTGGTTTAGGAATCCATCGCTAATGCAACAATAGGGTTCTAAACCCAATGGTTAAGGGATCAAGTATCAAGTATCAATACAGCTAGATTAAAAATGTATGAATACAACAAATGAATCAACTGATATAGGAGTAAAGCGGATTTTTGATTTCAAATGGCTGGGTAGAAATTGTGACATTTGGATGAGGCTGATAGGTGTAACATGGAGGCACTATTGAAGTTGTAAGTGAAGTAGATTGTGGTACTATCCAAGGTCTACATAAATCTTATTCAAGGCCAAGAAACAATCAAAAACGAAATTGTTCTACAAACACTAATTGGTCATGTGTTAGCAGCCAATGCATATATACATGGGTTATGTATTGCCAGGGACAATCAAGATATTCAAATTAAACTTGCCAATCAAATGTGTGTGTGTGTGCGTGTGTGTGATGAATGGCTACTCCACTCAACACACACACAATACTAACAAGAAAGATACACATAGAAAATTTCAAGAGGAAAACAAACCACTACTATTTCTTCAATGAAATGAAAATACAAAATCAGAAACAATGTTATGGCCACATGGGCTTATCTCACTACAAGAAATTCAACTCTGTTAGGAATCTCTGCAAGTTGGAACCACAATATGTCCTCACAAAAACTATCCTCTGCAACCTCCTTTTGCTTCTATATGACACCAATAAATCTCACCCCATTTCCTCAACTCTTTCAAATGTTCTAGAAAGTGTAACTCCATTTTTTGGCTGCCTGGAGGTCTAGCCATTCATTTTCCCACCTAAGAAGATATTTTATTTGAAATTTGAAATTTAAAATTCGGTAGCACAACTTCTTGGAGCCATAACTTTTGACTAAGTGTTCAAGTTACAATCATTATATATAGTTGGAAATCTTGTGAAGAGATTTCAATGCCGAAATTATTTCAAAATCATTTCGTCCACTTTTCAACTTGTATGTGGCTTTAAGGGCTTCAAATTTAAGTTTGAAACTTTTGAGGAAATTTTTCAAGACAATAACTTTAATATTTCTCAAACAATAAATGATATTGATATGATTTCTTCACCATTTGCTTAAATTTTAAATTCCAGACCTTGAGGTAAGTTTTCATATTCATGTGTGCCCAAATAGGCCAACTTACTAAAAATAGTAGGTTACGATTTTTGGCCTTTTAAAACTTCTAACTGTCCTACACCTTTGAAGTGTCATCATAGACTCCAGCACAACTATAGAAACCTACAAAACAACATAACGAAAAGGAAACTAAAATTTTTGAGTGATGCAAGATTGCCTTTACACCACTAGATGCTCCTGCATTAGACACCCAAGGTAAGTTGAGAAGTGACCTTGTCACATCTCGAGTGTTTGAGGGAAAACAAAACCTCTTCCTTGGACAACCAAGAAGAATCTTCAACAAGTCTTCCTCTTGAGCATTCTATCACAAGGCTATCCAAGATTTCTTATATCTCTTCCTTCTCTAAAGTAGGTGGCAGGATAGGCAAGATACTCCACTATTCTTTTGTTGATCTATCCTTTGTACCACCTCCATGATACTCTGCTAAATCAGCCAAGTTAAACATAAGTGAAATGTTAATTCCACTTGGCAACTCCACCTCATATGCATTCCTTGAATCATGTTTCTTCACAACTATTCATTGTCCAATTTTCCAAACTTCTTAATTTTTTACTTGTTATATGTTCTTGTTGTCACAAAAGTTTGCACCCTGTGATGATCAAACTTGATTATCAACCTTGTGAAACATTGAATAAACCTCCAAGTGTGGGACCTTGCACTGTTGAGGTTGAATCTCCGGAGAAGGTCGGCTTCCTTTCCAATCTTAGTGCAAAGCGTTGGACCAACCCAGCACTGGTAAAACTAATCTATGATCTGACAAGGAAAAAGGGAGAAACAGGGATGCAGGAAAGAAGGAAAAATAAGGCTTGCACCTAGATTGAAATGCGATCTCCTTGCCTATGACTGCACAAAACAATAATAAAACTAGCCCAGGTATGAACAAATTCTACCTAATTCAGCTCCCTATAAATGAGTGAAGGTTGGAATTCTAAAGAATGGCAAGAGGAACAAAAATAGTTCTCAGATGTCACCCAAAGAGGGGATCAACACAATCACTTATGCAAAAGAAAACAAGAAAGAGATGCATTCAAACAAAGAAGTAAGAGAAATACACACATTTTTTTAAACTAAACAGAGGCAAGAAGACTAACTTTATTAATGGAAGGCAAGGCAACATTTACAATTGCAGAAAAACAAGAATTTTGCAAGAGAAAAGAAGAGGTGATCCCTGTAACAGGGTTACAAAATTGCCTTTAAAGCTCAAGCATAACTCAAATGAGTACAGTTAAGAAACCCTAACCCTAGCCAAGGTTAGGTTACAAAATATCAGAGAGGAGGAAGAATCATATCGACAAGCTCATCTGATTGCATGCAAGGATAGCTCTGAAAATATCTTCCCCACCTAGGAAGAAGCAAAACCCCTTTGCAGAAAGAGAGCTCGGTGCATGATGGGTCTGAGATGGCGTCTGTAGGAGCAAAAGTCCTCATTCCACATTGAATGGGCATGGGTAGCTATTGAGGTGTTTTTTATGCACATGCGAACACAGAATAAAATACCCAAAAGTATCTTATCCTCTCTTGAACAAAGTTTCTCAAATGTTGAAGATTGGCTTAAGGATCACTTGAGATAACTCCAAGGTTCTTGTATGTCAGGTCTTGACTTGTGGATAAGCATAGTTGGTTGATGTGATTGCTGGTATCACAAGGGACTTATGTTGAATTGTTGAATGCTTAAATCGTTGGAACTTGATCATCTGATATTGCAACCTTGTGATGCTTTTTGTCCTAAACTAGCTTGAATTGAAAAAAGGGCAAAAGATGAAGGGTTGAGAGAGTCTATTCTAAGATCTAGAATGCAAGATGGATGAATGATAGGATGGAATCCTACTGGGCAAGGTCTCACCATCAACTTGAACAATTTAACACAAGCTAAGTGCAATCTTCCAAGTACATTTCAAAGATGTTCAAATCATTACCATCAAACATTGCTCACCATTCAAGTTAATGCATAAACAATGGACGTATAACAATTTGAAGTTAAGCTCATATCACTCCAATTGACCACGCAGGGCACACTTACAATCAGTAAAAGGCTAGTGGTATGGACTATACAGATTCCACATAAATGCATTCAACAACATGAAAACAAAATGAGAAGTAGAACCATGAGGCTTGTTGAAATAACAAATTTCACCACAACTTCAATGAAAAGAGTATCTCATTTACAAATCATAACAACAATTCTTTCTTCTCCTAATCTACTCTAACTTCTAATCTATCTCCTATTCTTCTCCTACTACTATTCACTATTAACCTTTACAAATGAAGAGCTTAAACCTTTTATAGTTCTCTCAATACAATTCAATGGCTCAGATCAATTTGAGATCAATGGTCGAGATTTTACAATGAAAATCCTAATTAGGGTTTGTTACAACAAACTCAATTCCGGCGAATGAAATAATTACAACATTTTGACACATCATCTCTAGAATATTCGACCAATGAATAACAAGGGTAGGTGCCTCGAAGTTTGTGCCTTCATGTATGAGTCAAGTACATTTCATCTAGACATGTTGATGTGGAACTTCTTCAATTGGTAGAGATAGTGATTGGGATGATGACTAGGAATCCACCTTTAACTTGCACTTTGTAGGCTTGATAGATCATCATGAAGAAATATTGAACTCAAAATTGTCCAGCTTCAGCGATGATGACGATGATCTTCTAACTTTGATTAACTCTTCTAAAACTATCTTCTTGAATGCCTTGATCATGGAAGTGAAAAGTATAAATCTTGGTTTTGAAGCATTGATGTGCCTTACAACGAACTCTTGATGTCACCACTACTTTTCTTCTTTGGAATTCCTTCTCTGTGACTCCCTGGTGCTGTGAGAGTTGAGATTCCTCTTGGGCATTCTATGCTTGTAAATGAAGTTTTCTTCCTTGCATGGTGATGTAGATCTTACAATCTTTCTCCTTTTGCTTTGCAATCACCATCCTCTCTCATCTACAAAACAAAACAAACATGATATCAAATACATAATATATAACTTTGATAGTTCTTCTAACTTGATATAACCTTTGATTTTATGCGTTTTGCAAGTTTGATAAGAAGATTTAGAGAGAATTCGCCTCCATGAAGGTGTTGTACTCACTTTTGTTTTCAAAAATGGACCATTACATAAAAATTTTGTCAAAAAATGAAAAATTTACTCTATAGCATGCTTTCCAAGGCATCATTTTGCCTTACCCTTGGACGGGACTAATCCTCAGTCCATCTACAAACCACATTCAAATTTCATCGCATACTGGTTTCGTTTGCTATGTTTTCCCTTCAATTTCGGGTTCTTTCTCCTTGATTGCAGGTGAGAAATTTTCCTTAAGTTGCAAGTTTTGATTTTTCCCTTTGTTTTAGTGTTGTAGGGAAATTTTAAGTTAATTACAAGTGCACTTTATGAAAAATAGAACTTGTAACTTACTTTTTATTTCCCCCTTGTTGCTTTTTGGCTTTTTAAGTCATTGTAGGAACTTTTTAGACATATTACAAGTGTTACAAGTGAACTTTAAATTATAAAGTTTAAATAAACTTGTAATTCATTTAAAAAGTTCCACTTAAGTGATTTTAAGTTATGGTAGGGGTTTTTCTCCTCCATTACAAGTTTTATAAAGTCACTTTTAGTTGTAAAAGGAATTTTATTTTCCCTTTACTAGTCTTTTGTTTAAAAACTTGTAAAGGGAGTTTTATTTCCCTATTAAATGTATTTTAAACTACTTGTTTGCTCTCACAAACCCGATTTTGTCTTATGAGGGGAAAAGTGAATATTTTAAACATGTAAAAAGGTGAAAGAAACCCGATTTCTTTTGTTGCATGCATTTTTGAACTTGTTCTTTCCCAAGAACCCGACCAGCATTGTTGAAGATTTCCACCGATTTTTGTGGAGAAATCTTAGGAGGAAGGCATTTTAAATTCTTTGCTATTTTCATGCATTTTCCAACTCTCTTCATGCCATTGGGTGGATTCGTTTGCTGGTTATAAGACGTTGAAACAGCAACATGTGTTGTAGAAATACCATGATTTGCCTTTGGAATTTGCCACGAGTCCTCTTCCTCCTTAGTCATTTTTGCTTGTCTTGCCTACGCATGGAGTTTGGATGAAGATTTGACCAATTCTCATGCCATTTTGATAGCCGTTTTTGCTGCATAAGGCATTTTGGAAAAACGTGGCTACGGTTTGAATCCCCTTCTTGTATCTATTTAAGAGTTTCAATCTTCTCTTTCAAGGATGGCTTCTTGCTTCTTGGAGGGCATTTTGATTGATCAAGGTATGATTCTTTCCTTTCTTCTTTGTTTTTATTTTTTGTTTTTAATTGTTTAGTTTCCTTGGTCAATTTGTATATATGTTAGTTTTGTTCTTGCCTAAAATTGGTTTTGTGAGAGATTTTCCCCTTTGTTTCAAGTTTGCAAAGCAATTTGCAAGTTGCATTGTCTTTCTCTATTTTCCCTCTTTACTTGCATTCAGGATTTCAAAACCCGATTGCAAGTAAGATGAAAATAATTGACCTACCCTTTGGCTGGAAAATTTTAACCATCTTTTCGTGAAATTCCAAGTGTTTAAGTTGGAAAATACACACTCTTTCAAAATCGGGTTTTTAAAACTGGATTACAAGTTGAAAATTTTTTCCCATTTTCTTGAAAGTGATCTTCCCAAAATCCTTCCATTTTCATTCATACTCATTGCCTTTATCCGTACATACCATTCCTGCCATTTCCCACATGTCAAAATCTCATTTTTCATCCACTTCTTCATTTTCCTTTTTTTTGCAAGTATTCTTGCATTCTGGTTTCAAAAGTCCGATTGCATGTTGTCCTTCCCCACTTGTATACTTGTAAAACATTCCCCAAGATCCGAAATTGGTCAAAAGCCAAGTTTCAAGCATCCCCATTTATTTCCCATCTTTCTCTCACAAAATTGTGAAGTGCAAAGGTTAGAGTTTTTCCCATTTGAAGAAGGAAAGATGATAGTTGCAGCTGATCTTGATGTTGCTTTGACAATTTTAAGTCTTCATCGTAGCATACCAGGTTGTTCTTCAATGTCAAATTTGTCATCATCTTCCGTTCCAAAGAATATGAAATATAAATATGACAAATACCAAAATGAGGTTTCTCCTACACAGGTTTCCTCTCCTATGGATCTTATCAAGGATACAGAAATTGAGCATGTTGACATGTCAGAATTCATCCAAAGGGTGGAGGATCCGCAAGATAGTAATATGCAGCGATTGTTGGACAGCCACATTCATCATGCCTCTTCTTTCCCAGTGGCTGCCCTAGAGCCTAAATTTGTCCTTGCTTGTACTCATCATTTTGACAAGGAGACAAGAACCATTAGAAATGATGATGGGGAGGCAATAATCCACATTGATGCGGATACTATTGAGAACGTCTTCAGAATACCGTTAGCACCTGTGTATATGGAGATTTCCAAGGATAGTGCAGCTGAGTACTATATCAAGAGGGAAAAGGACTGCAAACGTCACATTAACAGATGGATCCATGAACCACGAGCTGCTTTCACAAGGTGGGCTAAGTTGTACCGTTGTGACTTCAAGTGGGAAATTGGAGACATAATTACTCTTCTTAGCAAGATGTTGAGACTAGAACATTCTAATGTTTTTGAGCCCTGGATATATTAGTTTATCAGGTTCATAAGGTAGTCCCATCACATCTCATGGGGAGAAATTATCAGTGACGCTTTGTGTGACACTTGCAGCAGTTGCTACTACCATGACATTCTACATAAACTCATACTTAGTGTATCTAGCAGCATCACTTAGACATTTCCCTGGTCTTTCTACCAAGGGTGATCGCTCGCTTATACCAATGTGGGAGTACTGTGATCAGCTGCCCTTGAGACCCAGCAGGTTACATTTCAGGAGGGTTCAGGATGCATTCTTTGGTTATTTCAAGTGTCAATTTGACAAGACTCTAAAGAATAGAAGTGTGTCAGACAAGACATGGGAAAGAGTGAATGAATATGGTTGCTTGTTCCTTCAATTCCCAACTTTCACTTACATGAGACTTGGATGTTACAGTGGACAGCCATACGTGCTCCCCAGATTCTCAACTGATAAGATTAATCTAATGGAGTTGGGAAGACAAATCATGGTGGTTCATGCACATCAATTTGTCAAGCATAAGGGTGGAATGGGGATTTCTACAACTAACCCATTGAAGATTGGCCGGTACTCCCTCATCACATCCACCAAAGCCAAAGCTATGGAGACCGAGATGCAGGAGATAAAACTCCAAAGGTTTAAGACAAGGGCAGATTTTGACTACCAAGGTATGAAGGAGAGAATCAAAAAGTCCTTCATACATGTGCATCGCATAGAAGATATTTGGGTGGATCTCCGTATAGAAAAGGAGGTTCTTAAGATGGATTACTGCAGGCTCACCCTTGAGCAGGTTATTGATTTGAACCTAGTGGACATTCCGCAAGGGATGATTGATGATGGGAATGTGCTTGATGCAGAGTACGTCTCACGAAGAGTTGATGAAGCCCCACTTCCTTTAATCCAGTGGTCACACAAAGAATGCACTTCCATTCTTGAGAAATTTCAGCCCATCTTAGCTAACACCAACACTTGGCTCAAAGGTAACGATGTTAGGCCCATCAAGATCAAGGTTGGAAAAGAAGATGATTCTACGGGGCCTCTTGGATGTAAGTCTGAGATTCAGATTGACAACAAAGAAGGTGCATCATCTTCGGGCACCATGATCAAATTGCGGGTTAGTCAGGCAATGGTGCTTCCTCCTGAGGAGGCGACAGTTCATGGAAAAGAAAAGTCCCAGCTTCACATTCATGTGATTGATCCTGATGATCTAGAGGAAGGACAACAATCAGATGATGCTCCTAAGTCACTGGCTTCAGAGTCACCTCATGAGATTCCCTCCTCAGTTTCCATGGAGCTGCCTCTATCTGCTCCTGACACAATAGCAGATGACTCCCCTCAGAATGTCGTTCCCCTTTCAGCGGTTGAGCCACCTCTTGATCATCAACAAGAGAGTTTGCTGGAAATCTTCGAGGATACTCCTGCATGTATTCATTTGTCAGAGATTGATACCTCTACATCAAGATTTGAGGAGTTTATGAAACAATCTTCATGCCCTTTGGTTAACGAACAAGCCATGGTTGCCATCCAAACAAATACTTCCCCAAGGATGACCACTGTTTTTCAAACAGAAACTGCTTCTCCTTTGCTTTCAGCTGCTACTGAAGGAGAACTAATGGCTTTACCTCCATGGCTTAGTTCTTTCACTCCCAAGAGAAAGAAGCAAGAAATTTCTCCTGATGTCTTTGATTATCAAGAGCTTAAGCAATCTAGGCCCAAAGTTGCTAAAAGAGCCAAGACGATCTCAAGGGTAACAGTTGACAGCAACAAGATGAAAGTGACAGAAATTGTTGAGCTCCTTGTAGATAAGCCACATGAGGAAATGCAAGTTGCTGATTACAGGGTCACAAGGATAGAATTGGGTAAGCAAATGCATGAAGTGGTCAAGCATGATGCCCAGCAATCCGTAGCTTCACTAGTACAGCAATATGATGAACTTCTAGCGAAGAAAGACAAGCTAGAAGAGGAGAATAGGCAACTTGTTGTAGTTGACATAAAATCACAAAACCTGCTGGTGAAGGGAGTAATCCTTCAAGTTCTTCCGGTTGACAAGAATCAATTCAAAGAGTTGAGAGAGCTCCTCAAAAGGTACGAGCATTGGAATCTTGGGTAAATCAGCTTCATGATTTATGTGCACAAGTTTTGAGGGAGGTTTTCCAAATGATGGTCAAATTGAAGACCATTGAAGAACAATTGAACCAAGTTTCTAATAATTTCAAATAGAACTTGGAAAAGGTGGAAGATAGCTTGACTACTTGGCTCAAAATTCCTCAAAAAAATTTTTGTTCTTCTAGAACATCAGGTTATTCCTTTGAGAGTTGTGTATCTAGAATATCAAGAGCTCTTGGAGAACAAAGCCCTTGTTCTCAAGTCACTTGTTGAAGACATTGATGATACCATGAGACCACGATTGGAGGTATTTCAAGATATTGTTTCTTGTTGTGAGAAAGCTTCTTGCAATATCATGGATCACAATGCGGAGTTATTATCTAAAGAAAGGGTTCTCTCAGATCTACAGTTGAAGATTCATCATGAGTGGAAGAGTGAACCATTTTCAGTTACATCTATTCAAGCCTTGATTGCCTATCAAGTCTTCTTGCAGGAAATTCAGTCTTCCTTTGAGAAGAATAATGCCACAATCCTTTGTTGTACCGATATTATTGTGAAAACCATGATCATGGCAAAGAATACTCATGAACCAAATCCTGATGAGCTACAAATGATTATCCAGAAGTTTGAAGGATTTATGTCTTCACATGCTGCAACCTAATTGTTTTCCAACACTTAGTTGCATTTGTCAGAATTGTAATCTCTTAGTTGTAGTTTCTCTTTTGACATGTTTACTTGTAAAAACATTTTGTAGATTGCAAGTTAAGTCATTACTTGCACTTTTGTAATTACAAGTGGAAAAGTTAAAAGGCAATTTAGAATAGGACTTGTGACTTTGAATAAGTCATAGTTAGTTATTGAATAAGTCTTGGTGGTTGAGAGAATTTCTCTAGTTAGTTAGGATCCTCCCACCTTTTTCTCATGACTCCTCCCCTATAAATACTTGAGGGGGTCTATTGTAATTTTTATCTTTTTGAAAGCAAGCAAAAACTCTGCCAAATTTGCAGCAAAGAAGTCTTTGAGCTTTTATGTATAAATTGAAGAATTGAAAGGAATAGAAGAAAATTACTCAAGTGTTGAGACTTTGCGCTACAGTCTTGAGTTTTTTTCAAAATTGTCTTTCTTGCAAGTGTTTCTTAAAGGGCTTAATCAAATTTGATTTGCAGACTTTGTGTTGCAAGTATTGGAGATTAATTTTAGTTAGAATAGAAGTTTTATTGAGAAAAGTTGTAAGACTTTGTGCTTACACTCGTTCTTGAGAGAGATTAGAAGTAGATTTTATAATAGGAAATAGTTGTGAAACTTTGAGCTCACACTAGTTATTGTTGTCTTGTGTAGAAAGAAATAAGTTATTTCAGACTTTATGCTGTCCTAATTTGTTCTTGATATCATTAGTATAGAAAAGGGGAGATAGGACTTCACATATTCAAGACTTTGAGCTTGATATTGTTGTCTCGTCCCAAAGGAAGTGACGGAAGTCTTTGATCTTTCAAGAAACTTCATTTCCTTTCTCTCATTTTATTTCAAAAAGTTGTTACTGATGTTTTATGTTAAATTGCTATCACTTTACTATAGAGAGAAAAGGATATTGGCTTTCTTGAAAAAAGAAGAAAGACTATTGTTCCATCCTATTTTAGTTTTAGTATTAGATAGATAGGGTGATTCTTCCCTTAATTAGGAGATTTTTACTCACACGTTGTGGTTGAAGACACAATTTTGTATATTTCCCCAAGTGTACAAAATTTCCAACCAACAGAAGGAACACTTGGAGTTGTTTTTCTCTCCTAGAGAGAAGTTTTTGAAGTTCACTCCACCCTTGATGTTTATGAAGTTACCCTTGTCTTTGAACTTGCTCTCCTTCATTTTCTTTCATTCTATGAGTTCAACTTTAAAACTTTTAGTCACTAATTGATGACAACATGACGAACTACCTTTAGGAGAGGCCTCTATAGGAATTTCGCTCTGAGAGTCTAGCACATGAAGTTCACTCCTAAACCCCTGCTCATGAAGTTCGCCTTGACCTTGCTTCAAATGAAGTGATCTTTGAACTTTCACCTTCCATCATTTATCTTCATTCTATGGGTTCCAACATTGAGCCTTTCCATCATTTATTGATATAAGCATGATGAACTGTCCTTAAGGAAGGTTACTAGAAGAGATCCACTCCCCCTGTTCAGTTTGTGAAGTTCGCTTTCAACTCAAAATCACCATTTCTTTGCATATGAAGTTCACTCTTGAAGGTTATCACATGAAATTCACTCATATACCTTGAGTTGTGAAGTTTGCTCATCTATCTCAAGTTGTGAAGTTCGCTCCTGTACCTCAAAACATGAAGTTTGCTCATTCCTTCTAGTTCATGAAGTTCACTTCTTACTCGTCTTTCATCATTCAAAATCGTTCTCTTAGGCATGCTAAAGTATCAAATTAGCTCTAGGAAAAGATCTATTAGCTGCCTTGTATCTTGTCTTGGGCAAATCCGTTCATCTATGTTGATCCTTTAAGTTTGTTCATCTATGTTGATCCTTGAAGTTCGCTCATCTATGCTGATCCTTGAAGTTCGCTCATCCATCTTCATTCTTGAAGTTCACTCTTATATCTTGATTTTTCAAGTTCACTCTTATATCTCCATTTTGTGAAATTCCCTCATCTCCCTTGAATCTTGAAGTTCGCTCATATAGCTTAAGTTGTGAAGTTCGCTCATGTAGCTAGATCCTTGAAGTTCGCTCATGTAGCTGGATCCTTGAAGTTTTCTCAAGTCATTGAGTTTGTGAAGTTCACTCATCTACCTTGAAACATGAAGTTAGATCCTATCATCCATCACATGAAACGACTTTTGAACTTCGCCTTTGATCTTGCTTTGAAAACCACTCTTTCCTTAGCTTGTGAAGTTCGTGCCTATGCTGCTAAATGTGAAATTCGCTCATCTCCCTCAAATTATGAAGTTCGCTCATCTCCCTCAAATTATGAAGTTCGCTCATCTCCTCCAACTTGTGAAGTTCACTCATAGGTTGCTCAAGGTGGAGTTCGCTCATGTAGTTGAGTTCATGAAGTTTGTTTTAAATTGAATTAACTCAAGGTAAATGTTTTCAAATCCCTTTCACTCTTCCATCATGAATTTCGCTCATCTACCTCATTCTTGAAGTTCGCTCATCTCGTTTCATTCTTGAAGTTCACTCATGTGCTTGAGTTCACGAAGTTCACTTTCAACTAAAGATTAAATTGACCCAAGGTAAATACTCTTATATCACCTCTTGGGCAAATGGAGGACATTCACTCTCATTTAGGAATACATGAAATTCGATCATCTCCCTCCAAAGATGAAGTTCGCTCATTTCCCTCCAAACGTGAAGTTCACTCATGTAGTCCAAGTTGTGAAGTCAAAGATTACTCCTCTTTTTGCTCATGAGGCTAAGCTTATGAAGTGGATTTCAAATCAAGACAAAACTATCCTTTCCTTAATTTCACTTACTCTCTCAACTTCAATACATGATAACATGCTCAACATGAGATCTTAGGATGAGTTTTCGCTCTGTGGGAGAACTGCAAGAA
The DNA here is from genome assembly GCF_030272615.1 of Cryptomeria japonica. Classification (NCBI taxonomy): domain Eukaryota; kingdom Viridiplantae; phylum Streptophyta; class Pinopsida; order Cupressales; family Cupressaceae; genus Cryptomeria; species Cryptomeria japonica. Next base: position 129,272,745 of record NC_081410.1, on the reverse strand, counting down.
GTTCTCTACATAAGGGGTGTGCATGAAGTGAAGTCTACTCCTCAAGAGAAGCACTTGAAGTGACCCTCTAATTAGCAATCCTTCTTCACTCATGATTGAAATCACAATATCTAGACTTTACAAACTTACTCACTTCACACTCAAACAAGGCTATCCACCTGACTCCTAGCTTTTGACCACCTATATCCCTCTAATGCAAAGGCTAATAGCTAAGGATTCTAACACTACCTAGAAAGCAAAAAAAAGTGGGGGTCCCCTTTGCAATGGGGCGATGTGTGAATACCTCACAACAATAGCATCTAAAACGGCCTGCAGAAGTCATGTCTGGAGCAATGGTGAAGAAATCCGATGGTTAAATGAAACCTGATCCAAAATCGGGCGCCGACTGAGTTGAAAAGGGGCCTCAACCATCAGGTCAACAACCACTCTGCACGGAGGTTTAAATGCCAATGGCCCTTGCAAGTTTGAAAATCAAGGATTGATCTAAGAGATTCATGCAAAGATGGACACGCGAGATCTCTCTACATAGCGCCCCAAAGGGCTCAATCAAGCTTTGAAACATCGTCGTCTGATAGGGCCTTTATGAAGATCTGGTGGCCACAAATATTTGACGTAGCGGGTCGGGTCCACATCCTCTACATTGTTTTCGTGAGCTCCCTTGGGACTTTGAAAATTCATCGCAGGATGGCAGGGAGCACCTATATTCCTTGTTATGTTACCCCACGAGGCCCTATCTCTACATCAAAATCTCTCGTGAGATGGCGGGGCAGAGGTATTTTACTTGCCCCGTGAGGTCACGCTAACCCTTTAAAAATTGTTGCATGGTGGCGAGGAACGCCTTTGTCCTTATTGTTTACCCTGCGGGACTCATTCGGACTCCACATTTGGTCCACGAGATAGCGGGAAACCCTTCACCTTGCATTTTGGTTACCCCGCACAGCCAAACTGCTTCCTCAAAATCCCTTGAAAACCATTACAGGGTGGCAAGATGACTATCCAACCAGCCCACAATGTACCCCACGGCACCCTTTGATTGACCGCTTTCACCCTGCGAGATGGCAGGGAGCATCACCTGCACCATGTGTTTTCTACCCCACACGGCCAAACTACTTCCTCAGAAATCCCTTGCGGGATGGCAAGGAAGCATGTCGCTCTCTTTGTTTTCTTACCCCGCAAGCCACCCTTAGGCACATTGAAATACCTGTCGGGTGGCAAAGAAGCCTTCACTTTCTCTTTCCTCTCTGTAGCATCGCTTATCACCCTGTTGTGCGAAAATGGAAGATCAGAACAGGCAACAAAAGCGGAAGTGTTCTTGTTCGATGCGACAAAGAGATAACAAGGAACTCCGCTAGCCGGTAGCGGATGAAAAGGGGTCGATCTCATCATGGAGAAGGGACCCTCCAACCAGTGGAAGCTTAAGTGAGTTGACCGGCCAACCCGGTCAACTCAAAAATAGAACTTGAGCCTAAAAAGAGTAACAGGGCAAAAGAAACTCCTCTCTTTTGCCGCAAATATAGTGCGCATAACACGAAGGTTATGCAAAACAAAAGATTTCTCAAATCGGTTACCTTCAAGGGGAGGCTTGACACAAAAGGGTCAACAGTTGCCACAGGCAACCTCTCTCTTCAAATGAACCAAAACTTCATCACCAACCTTGAATTCTCTAAACTTTTGCTTTTGGCCTGCCTTTGCATTGTACTAAAAATTCATCTTATTAATGTGTTTCTTACTTCTTAATGCAAGTTCTTAATGTGTTCTCCAAAGTCCTCAGCATTGGCACTGTTATTTTCTCCCTTGTCTATCTTCCTCCACTCAGAAGCATTCCTCAAACTACTCCCATATACAATTTGGAATTGTGATTTACAAATACTCCTATCAACAAAATTGTTGTACGAAAATTTTGTCTATGGTAAAATAACAACCTTTCAAATTATCAAAAAAAAATCTTTCAATACATCATTTATAAGCTGCATAAATGTGCTAAGCGCATTGGTTAGCCCAAATGGCATGATTAACCACTCGTACAAGCCTTCTTTGGTTTTGAAGGCTATCTACTACTTGTTCAATTCTTTTATTCGAAATTGATGATATCCACTCTTCAAATGTATCTTCATGAAGTACTTGGCTTCACTCAGGCAATCCATTATGTCAGCCATCCTCAACAATGGGAAGCTATCCTTGATCAGAATCTTGTTAATTGCTCAAGAATCAACGCATGTTATCCATTCTCCATCCTTCTTTGGTGCTACTACAGTAGGTATTGTTACCTATTTTTCGCTCCTGGCTGAAAAATAGGTTGAGAGATGCTAAGCATGAACAAAAGAAAGCTAGTGTATACTCTTTCTCTATTTTGTGTTTTAAAAATGATGTTTCTAAGTACTTTATTCTGTAACAGCAAAGAAGAAAAAAACGTCTCATTTGCAAAAGAAAAGTATTTTTTTTATTCATTTTCAAAATGCGTCCCACACAGGAGCCGTGGGACTAGCTACGTATATTCAATGCAGAAGAGAAATATACACATGTATGCAAGTACAAAGAAAAATAAGGCATGTCAGAAGTGGAACCAGTCATTGCCTGAATGACTGGAACAGTTGGAGATGCTCGTCGTAGCCTTTGTCTTGTTGCTCCCCCCCGGTCCGTTGATGTTTTCCTTCTGATCTGCAAAAAAGGTTGAAACAAACAATGCGTTAGAACTTTTTGTTCTAAGCAATAGCTGGCTGCATTTCTGACATATGTACTAATGCACGCATATGTATATATGATCCCTACATACATCGAATGCAGATAGCTCGCAAGTACAAAGGAATCTCCAAAAAGGCAAAATCAGATCAAAGGAAAGCCACCATAAATATGCAATTTTGCTAACAGGTTTGTTTCATGTGCAGGAAAAGGAAAAAGAACAGCTTGCTGTTTATGAAATTCAATAAGATGAGTGGAGACGAATGCGGCTCCCACAAGGGTTGAGCCCAGCTCATATGAGAAATACAAAGTTTGAATATGAAGTTTAGGCATTGAGATTATGCAAGAGCCACTATACATTGGTAGACAGAGGATCTTCCAGGGCTGAATGCAAAGCTGCTTTGCAGGAAGAGTTTGGACTTTCTGTTAAACTAGATGTATCATTGATAGGCGTTCACTAATTCCTGTAGAGGTTGGAGATGGATTCAGTATGGAAATGTCTAGTGAAGGTACAGAAAGTGAGTTTCCGATGGTTATTGCAGATTTCAAATAGTCAAGGATGCCAATTAGTGATGATATGATTCCAGCAAATTCATTGGAATTTGAAATTTCGGAGAGAGATAACCAAATGTATGCATAATCTAGATAATAGAGGGAGTCATGAAGTAGAACTCTCAAAGAAATCAATCCCACTTGATATGCAGAACAATGAAACTGCTTTTTCATAAATACTTGCTGAACAGAGGTGATTAATGAGGTTGATATGAAGGAAAATGAAGAGCTGATTGATCGACATCAGATGAAGGAAGGAATTTCAAAGCAGCAGAAGGGTGATTGCAAAATTCATAAGACATTCATAGTAGCAGCATACCATCGTAGCATTTTGATTGCAGTCATTAGTTACGAATCACCCAAAGTGTCATGGAGTGAAAGATGCAGTGGTGGGAAAAAATCTGAAGAAAAGGACAATCCTAAGCCATGTCTGCATTTTGCCTTGGAAACAAGTGACGATTCACAAGAAAAGGAAGATATGGTAGATGTCTTGGTTAATGTGATCTGCCCTAATTTAATGGAGACAACTGCTAAAGGTTATGACTGTATACTGTCAGTAAGGATTTCGTGGAGCCCTGTGAATTCTGCATCTTGGGTTCCATTACAAATTGGTGAGCATGAATTTGTTGAGGGTGAAATCATTATAGAAGCAATTGTTGAGAAAAGTGAAGTAAAGCAGTGTGGTGATGCATGGAAGATTATTCACGAGGCATGCTCATCTTTAATGGGCTCACTGGATACTAACAGATGCATACCTTACAACATCAATGCAATATACAGATACTTTGGTATTTCAGCTGCTTATTATATTCTACTTCAGAGACTCTGTTATTCAGTTAACTCCATAGGAAGCCATGTCTATAAGGAGCACTTGATACTGATTTCTAATTACATGTGTATAACACATTGAAATCTAAGCTGACAAATGCAAATTTAATCCTTGGAAAAGGCTCACATGGTGGAATTCAGTGGGAAGCAGATAACAGAAGTACTTCACAAGATGTAGAACAAAGACAAAGAACATCTGAAGAGGCTCAAGGTACCGGGTGGAGCGTGGATCAGCAAGCAGATGTTTCAGAAACAAGCTGGACAACTCCTGAGACAAGGTTAAAAGAGGCACAAGCTGCAGATGGAACATTGGAACAATATTAAACTTCTTATGAACAAAGACAGCTACAAGATTCAACAGGAACTAGTGAAAAGAAACTCATGCTTTACAAAGGTCATGTGCAGTTTGGAAATAGTATTGATTATAGTTTTCCAGGGGATCCAAAGTGGGGTTCGAGTGGAATTTCTATTGAGAAAGCAAGAATTGTAAAAGAATTAAGCAATAACATGATTGAAGCAAAGGGGAACTTTGATGAGACACGAGGAAGAAATCCTTAAGCAGGATATACCAGAGTTGCATATTCAAACAGAAAGATTAAAAAAACGCAGTTTTTCGAGCTACTTTTTTCTAATATTTTTGATAGAAGGAAAAAAATAACCCTGCAGTGCGTGCCATGAAGTTTTTTAAAGAAAAAACAACAGATCACAAGTTAATTTTTATAGATACAAGCAGGCATGGAATGCTTTTTACAGTAGGGTTTGTATCTTTAATGGAGATATTGTATGCAGCCCAAGGAAAGTAGTTTACAGGAAATGCAACGAATTACATGAATGAATTTTTGCAAAATACAAGCAAATGCCGAACAGGTTCGAGCCATAGAAAGATCTTCAAAAAACGCAGAAAAGGAAGCCAATATGTTACAAAAAAAAAATTTCTTCCTTTCCAGAATCGAAAAATGGCGGACCTGTGCAAAAGTGAAGACGCAAGGTGGAACGAGCGCCCAGCAAGCAAGGAGGCCGAGCTCCAGACACCCAGAAAGTCTCCAAAATGCAGCGGATTTCCCCAGCGGCTCTCAAAAATGAGCCCGAAAATAACAGAAAATACAGTCGAAGAGCAGGTCTCAGGCAGAAACAGAGGCCCAGCGTTCAAAAACGCGCCCAGAACTGAAGAATGCACCATTTCTTTCCTTCAAACCCTAAGCAACGCCCAGTGCAGAGCCTTTTCCAGAATCATCGAGAGCAAAAAGTAAAGAGGCGAATGAAGGTTTTTAGGGTTATGTTTCCCTAAAAACGTTTCCATTAAAAAATCATTTCTTTTCCTTCATATGCCACGCGATATGCAAGGCCACATGGCAAGGTTCGCTTGCATCTCCAAGTGATGTTAATCACTTTAAAACTTTGTAAAAGCCTTGTAAATCTTTTGGCTTCCTAAGTGATTCTTATCACTTTGTCCCCCCCCTTGCTATTATCCTTAGCAAGTTCTGTTTGTAAAGTCTCAAAAATACGCCCTCAAGCCTATGGCAAATGTTTTTTTTTTAAAGTTTTCTTTCTTTAAAAAAAAAAAAAATTTATTTTTTGATTAAAAATTTGTTTAAGATTATTCTTATTTTATATTTAAAAAATAATAAATTATAATAAAAAAAAAAATTATTTATTAAAGTGTTAAATAAAACACTTTTATTAAATATGTTTTTTTTTATTACACCTTATTATTATTTAATAAATAAAATTAATAAAATTGTATTACTTAAAGTGATTTATTTATTTTATCGCTTTAAATAAAACAATTTTATTACTTTTATATTATTAAAACTTTTAAATATAAATAAAAATAAAATCAAACGAATGTTTTGACCAAATAGTAATAAATCCTTTTTTTTAAAGAAAAAATCACTTTATTAGATATTTTTTTTGGGGGGGCAGAAGGAGGGATATTTTTGCATTTATGAGGGCTTGCAGGCCTGTCAGAGGCATTTCAGAAGCATTTATGTTGCATTTATGAGGTTTTATGTTTGCAGAATGGATGACTTAGCCTTTTGGCTCAAGTTATTCCTTTTGAGATATTTTTGAGGCTAAAAAGTTAGGGTTTTTGAGTTTGCTCGACCAAAAAGGAGGAGGTGGAGTCTTCTTGATATGTTTGAAAAAGGCATATATACTGAGAGCCTTCTTTTTTGTAAAGGTGCTGATTCATTTCATCTTGGAGCAGACTGTAATTTTTGGTTCTCTCTGCAAGAAGGGATGTCTTTGTAACACATTTTCAGGATTTATGAAGCTTGGTGATACCTGTTTGGCAAGGATAATAGCTTGTTTTGCTGTTTTACTTCTCATCCTGCTTTGTTACTGCATCTTCAGGGTTAGTCAGTTCTTTGGTGGTTGGCTTTTGCCCCCCTTAAAATTTACATCTCCTTTTAATGCCTTATGCAGAAATATATGTACTACTTGCAGGTCATAAGCTGTGTTTTAATGATTAATGGTCTTAGGTTGTGAAAAAAGGATTTTTTCCCTCTTAGGACTGTGATTATCCAGCCTGTTTATGAAGCATTGATGCAAGGGTTATGAGTTGTTGGTCAATGTGAAAAAGGGTTCATTATCATTGCTGTACTGTGTGTCTTATGCTTAGATAGATTGCAAAAAGAATACCATCTGGTGCAATCACCTTATTTTCAGGTTTTAGTTTTTTTGTATTATCTCCTCCTCACTCTTTTCCCTGAAGAAATTGTTAGTTTAGGTGCAGAATCTGAAAAGAACCAGCTTACTCTGGAGGTTCACTCCATTTTTTAGGCAACCCACAGGCCTAGGAGGGTTCCCATGTGTCACAGGCCTGCTGAGTTGATAGCTTAGCAAACAGGGGTGCAGGTCCAAGTGATAACAGTTTTTGGCACGCCCGGTGGGATTGAGAGCATAATTTTTTCAGCCCTTATAAAATGTTTTATGGTGCTGTTTGGTGTGTACAGCAGTAATTTCAGTCTTTCAAAGACATTCTTACAACATACCTGGCGACTCTGATTTCTGGCTTAGTAAGTCAGTGCAATTTTGCTTATGAGAAGGATACAAACCAGGAGTAATTCTTCATCCTTCGAATTTTTGCAGTTATCCCCCCCTAGAAGAAGAGGGAGGGTAGTTGAGAAACAGAAAGAGAACCGTGTTTATTCCAGGAGAGCTAAGTCTACTCCCCCTGCTGTTAGGACTCAAACTGTGCCACAAATAATCCCAGTAATCATGATTCCAGCAGGCAGAAATCAGCCATTTGTTGCATTTAACCAAGGCAGCCCACTGAATTTAACACAGCATGATGATATTCCAGTGGCTGCTCTGAAAAGCTTACCATATTTTCATGGTGAAGATCAAATTACCCCAGCTGAACACATAAAAGATGTTGCAAGCTTATGTGCTGTTCACCATGTGACAGAGGAGAATGTTGCGGTTAGATTGCTTGCAGCATCTTTCAAGGGTAAGGCCTTGCAATGGTTCAGAGGCCTTCCTATTAATTCTATTGCAACATGGGACCAGTTGGGAAACCAATTATGCAGTTTCTTCGAGGACAAATCAGACCATTTGTCGCTAATGGAGCAGCTGTCAACAATAAAGAGGGCTCCCCACGAAGTCATGTCAGATTTCAGCCACCGTTTCCAGAAAACTTGGGATAGAATCCCACAAACGGTAAGACCCACAGCTGACCATGCCTTCTTATACTATTTAAGAGCTTTAAATAGTGATATCTCGGTGATGGTGCAATCGATGGGAGGAACTTCATTGCCTCAGGCCTATTCTATAGCCATTAGAGCAGAGAACAGCCTTATACAGGCTAGTAAAATTGCTCCAAGGCCTGCTATGCCAATTTTTCCCACCATCCAGCCACCGATAGCAATGCAAATACCTCCTATAGCTATCATTCCAGCTGCACCAGCCTTACCAGCACCAGTTTCTCAGTCTGTTAGACCAGAAAATAGCTTTCCAGCACAATCAAGTGATCTACAGGAGATCAAGGGACTGCTGCAAACATTTGGCAGCGAAATAGTAAACTTAAAGAGGCAGCAAAATCAAGGTTACAGGCCTTACCAACCCCCATTCCAATCTAATTATCAGCAAAATCAGTCAAACAGACCACCTTATCAGCCAAATAATCAAGGCCCAAGACAAGCCTACGTGCCAAGGCCTTATCAAGCTTATAGCCCCAATGCTGCCAGCTCTTCAAAAGAGCTCATGCCCATTCAAAACAATTTGGCACAAGACTTTGACTGGTGTTTTCCCTGCAATTTGCCCCATAACCAAAGCACTTGTGCGAATGGGGTGATTAACCAGGCCTTGATGGTCCAAAATAATTCAAGCGGACAACTGGATACGCCCCATGAAGATTCTATCCAGCAGCAAGGGGATCAACAACCTGAAACAGCTCTTTTAAATTGGCAGGGAGGAGAATTTTGTGGTATTAACCAAGCTGATCCAGCAGCTTTGGTTTATACAAGGTCCAAGAAGAGGGCCATTGAAGGAGGGCAGCAATTGGATAACAATCAAACCTCGATACACCAGCTGCCGAACTTGGATCAGAATGCTGCTGGCCCATCAACCACTGAAAATATGAGGCAATCCCCAACAAGACAGCCCTTGGTAGGCAAGAAGCAACCTAATCCATCAGTCCAGACAGCTGCTGCTCAAGGTGAGGTTGCTGCCCCTAAAATACAAGCAAAGTTAAATGCGTCTTTCAATATTCTTGATCATATGAAGAAAGCAAACGTATCCATGACTATGTGGGATTCCTTGTGTATCCCCGGCCAAAGGGACTTACTCCAATCAGCCTTGTCAAATTTAGATATAATTGAAGAACTTAAGGAAGATAAACCCAAGGCTGTGTTGACAAATGCTGCTACAAATGATAAAGAGAAAGAAGCTTCAAAGGTTAAACCCCCACCCTTTTATGTGTCCTTAATCATTGGAAATCAATTGGTACATAACTGCATGATAGACTCGGGTGCTAGCAGTTCAGTTATGCCCAAGCAGATTGTAGATAGGTTGGGGATCAAATACGAGCCTTTAGAAAAGGGAGTTGTCCAATTAGACGGGACTGCTGTTAACACAGTAGGAGTTATTAAAAATCTGAGTTTAACCCTTCATGCTTGCCCAAACTTCTCTATTCCACAAGATATTTACGTTATAGAATTGCCTCCTTATTTCGCTATATGCTTATCAAGAGATTTTACTGCAAAAATAGGAGGGTATTTATCTTCAGATTGGTCCCATATGCTGTTTAGGACTAGGTATGGCACAAAAGTCACTATAAGGTCAGAACCTATAGCCAAGGATCATATTGAACCTTACAATCCGCCTCCCCTTAATGCCAATTTAATTGCAAGTGAATGTGAGGAGGAATCTGCAGTTCAAGAAGGCAATACATCTACAGAAAGTATACCTGATATCCTTCTTGATGAGTGGGCAGCTCAGACCCACGCTGTTGTTCCATGTGAACAACACGAAGATACTGATTTTGGTGTTTTTATGATACATGAGGCTGATCCTTTCATGCCTGATATAGAAAAGAATCCAGAACAGCACAGTAATCAGCAAGATTGTGGGCTGTGGGAGCTTTTTTTTGATGGCTCAAGGAACAAGGTTGGTACAGGTGGTGGATGCATGCTTGTTTCCCCAGGAGGTGAGAGATACTATTCAGCTTTCAGATTTTGTTTCAGCTGTACTAATAATGTTGCTGAATACGAGGCTCTTATCCATGGTTTGGAATGGGCAAGACAGAGAGGTATTAGCTGTTTGAAAGTGTCTGGGGACAGCGAGTTAGTTGCAAATCAGGTGAGGGACATTTGTCTTACAAAGAATGATTTGCTTAAGTCTTATAAGCATAGGGTGTGGGACCTCTTGGAAGGATTTGATGCTTTCAATCTGATATCCATACCCAGAAATCAGAATAAGTGTGCTGACAGATTAGCAGCCATAGGGGCAGAATATGATATTCCCAAGGAATTTGGTAGCAGTGGTAGTCATCAGCATGTGAAGATTGTTATTAGGCCTGCTGTACCAGATAATGATATACATTGGCAGGTTTTTGAAAGTGACCAACAGATTGTGAGTTTCCTAAGAGAGGAAGCTGAGTTTTCTCACGCCAATCAGAAGAGACTACAACACCAGTATGGTGACCAGATCATTCAGCTGAAAGGGAATAAGTTACCCAAGGGATTGGTCTCCTTGGAATCCATCTTCAATTCTGATGATCAAGTTAGGAAAGAAAAGTCCAGCATTCAGATTGATCAAAACCACTATGAAGAGGTTGAGATTTCGAGAGATAGGTTTCTAAACTTGGCAAAGTTCATACCAAAGGAAAGGAAGCATCTTTTGTATCCCTCTGTCAGGAATTTAATGACATATTTGCTTGGCAATATTCTGATTTGAGGGGATTTGACCCTGAGCTTGCACAACATACAATAGAACTCGAGCCTAATTCCAAACCAGTGAGACAGAAACAGAGGCCAATAAATCCCAAATTGGAGCCCCTGATGAAAAAGGAATTAGACAAGCTGATTGAGAGTGCCATAGTCTTTCCCATCAAGCATACTTCGTGGGTTTCAAACTTAGTTCCGGTAAGGAAGAGGAATGGTGAAATCAGGCTTTGTGTAGATTTTAGAGACCTTAATCGAGCCTCTCTGAAAGACCATTATCCTTTGCCTTCTATGGAGCAGATTTTGCAAGTAGTTTCAGGTTCTGAGATGTTTTCTCTGTTAGATGGTTTTTCCGGTTATAACCAGATTTTAGTTAAAGAGGAAGACCAGTACAAGACAGCTTTTACTACTAAATGGGGCACTATGGCCTATAAGAAGATGCCTTTTGGGTTGTCCAATGCAGGGGCAACTTTCCAGCGTGCTATGGATATGGCGTTTCAAGGTTTGATGTATAAAATAGTGCTGGTCTATCTAGATGATATCACAGTGTTCTCAAAAGAAGCAAAGGATCATCTAGACCATTTGAGGCTGATCTTCGAAAGATGCAGACAGTTTGGCATATCTCTTAATCCAAAAAAGTGTATATTTGCTGTCCATGAGGGCAAATTGCTTGGATACGTGGTATCCAAGCACGGTATTACCATTGATCCTGAGAGGGTAAGTGCCATCTTGGCCCTTCCTTTACCAGCTCATAAGAAAGGTCTGCAGAGCTTCATAGGGAGAATTAATTTTGTCAGGAGGTTTATCCCTGATATTGCAGATTTGCTAAACCCTTTAACTGCTATGTTGAGAAAGAATGTGTCTTACAGCTGGACCAAGGAGGGCAAGAGAAGTTTTCAGCTGATTAAAGAAGCGTTAGCCGCTGCCCCTACACTTCTAAATCCTGATTTTTCTAAGGATTTCACTTTGTATGCCTATGGGAATATAGATTCTATCTCAGCTGGTACAGCAGAATGATGAAGGCTCAGAACAGCCATTAGCCTTCTTTAGTCAAGCATTGAAGGACTACGAGCTAAGGTACACTTTTGTGGAAAAGCATGTGCTGGCTGTTATCAGGAGTTTGAAGAAATTCAAACACATGCTATCTAACAATAGCATTAATTTAATGGTTGCTCACCCAAGCGTAAAGGAGTTTCTATTGAGCAGGGATCTAAATGACAAAAGGGCTGGTTGGGTAACCAAGGTCATGGAGTATGACGTCAAAATTCAGGTTACCAAGCTGGTCAGAGGCAAAGGCTTATGCGAGCAGCTTGCTGATGGCCTTTCTAATTCGCCAAAGCATGAACAGGAAGCTGTTCTAACACTGCAAGGTGATGAGCAAGCATCAGTTGGGACTCCTACTGCTGATTGGGTGCAGGAAATGACTCATTTTCTGCAAACTGGTGAATGTCCTGAGTTGCTGGACAGAGCTAAAAGAAGGTATTTCAGACTGCAGTCTATACCTTATACACTCCTTAATGGCATCTTGTTTCGTAAAGATTTTAATGGTGTGTTGCTGAGATGCGTTGGGCCTGACCAAATAAGTAAGTTGTTGTATGATTTTCATGAGGGATCAGCTGGGGGCCATTTCTCACCGAGAGCAACAGCTCTTAAGGTGATGAAGGGTGGCTATTATTGGCCCACATTATTCAGAGATGCACACGTATGGGTCAGAAAGTGCAAAGAATGTGCCATGTTTGCTGGCAAAATGGGATTGGCAGCTTTGCCTTTGCAGCCAATTCAGGTGGAACAGCATTTCATAAGGTGGGGTTTGGACTTTATTGGAGTGATAAACCCTGCGTCTAGCGCTGGCCATAAGTGGATACTTACAGCCACTGACTACTTCACCAAGTGGACTGAAGCAGTAGCACTTAAAGAGGCAAATGAGACCGCTGTCCTAAATTTCTATGAAGATCTGGTTGCCAGATTTGGGGTACCGGAGTCCATAATTTCAGATAATGGGCTCGCTTTTGTTGGTCTCAAAATCTCTGATTGGGCTGTCAAGAAAGGGATCTACCTAAATACGTCTTCCAACTATTATCCGCAAGGCAATGGCCAAGCAGAATCGACTAATAAGAATCTGATTAGGATCATTAAGAAGACTATGGAAGGCAACCAGCGGGTTTGGCATACTCAGTTAAAATCAGCCTTATGGGCTGATAGGATCACCCCAAAAAGGTCCACAGGACAATCACCTTTTATGCTGGTCTACGGTAAGGAAGCAAGGCTTCCTATTTCATCCGAGCTGCCAGCACTAGACCTAGCAAATCAGTTGGACTCACTGGAGGAGGGCCCCCTTACAGTAAGATTAGCTCAGTTGTTTGAGCTAGAAGAGACTAGAAAGGACGCTTTGAATAAGATAGAGCTTCATCAGGCTCAGATGAAGCGATCATTTGACAGAAGAGCATCTCCAAGAAGCTTCCAGGAAGGAGACGTGGTGCTGAAATGGGACACCCTCAAAAGCAAACCTGGAAGGCATTCCAAGTTCGATGCATTTTGGAGCGGGCCTTACATCATTTCTGATTGTAAGCAGCACAACGCTTTCCAACTCTCCAAGATGGACGGTAACGTGGAGCCAATCCCGGTCAACGGGATTCACCTCAAACATTGCTTTTGAGGTATGATCGCAGCTTGTATATAATAAAGTAGGTTTTGGATGTTGAATAAGTGCTGCTGCACAGTTAGTTAGTTGCTGCCTAGTTTTCCCTAAGCGCTTCGTGCGCAGTTAGTTGTTAGTTGTTTCAGTTTTGTGGAGGCAAGGCTGCTGTAAGCTGCCACAGTCTGATGAAAATGATACCTACCATATGAAACAGTGAATACATTCCACTGCCCCACATCGTACATATCCCTCTCATAAAGCTGGGACAGCTCACAGCAGTCTTTTGAGGCTGTTTTTGGTGAGGTTTTTGCTTACAGCTGAGTTCCAGTAATGAAAGAGAGTGTTTTTCACAGGTGCTTTGTAGCTAACCTGTCATAAACTATCAAATACACATGTGGAATTCATAATAGCAGTCTGTCATAACTACTACCATGAACCCCACACCTATTCTCAATAGGCTATGACAGATTCAGAGGAGGAAAGGGAGAGAGTTTTGCAGTATTATGATGTATTTTTCCAGTTTTCACAAAGGTTGCAAGTGACTCTGTGCCCAATGAATTTGTTTTTTAAGGCAGCTGGTCAAGATGTTTAGCAGGCAAACATATAGCAGATGTCGCCAAAAATGTTACCTATTTTTCGCTCCTGGCTGAAAAATAGGTTGAGAGATGCTAAGCATGAACAAAAGAAAGCTAGTGTATACTCTTTCTCTATTTTGTGTTTTAAAAATGATGTTTCTAAGTACTTTATTCTGTAACAGCAAAGAAGAAAAAAACGTCTCATTTGCAAAAGAAAAGTATTTTTTTTATTCATTTTCAAAATGCGTCCCACACAGGAGCCGTGGGACTAGCTACGTATATTCAATGCAGAAGAGAAATATACACATGTATGCAAGTACAAAGAAAAATAAGGCATGTCAGAAGTGGAACCAGTCATTGCCTGAATGACTGGAACAGTTGGAGATGCTCGTCGTAGCCTTTGTCTTGTTGCTCCCCCCCGGTCCGTTGATGTTTTCCTTCTGATCTGCAAAAAAGGTTGAAACAAACAATGCGTTAGAACTTTTTGTTCTAAGCAATAGCTGGCTGCATTTCTGACATATGTACTAATGCACGCATATGTATATATGATCCCTACATACATCGAATGCAGATAGCTCGCAAGTACAAAGGAATCTCCAAAAAGGCAAAATCAGATCAAAGGAAAGCCACCATAAATATGCAATTTTGCTAACAGGTTTGTTTCATGTGCAGGAAAAGGAAAAAGAACAGCTTGCTGTTTATGAAATTCAATAAGATGAGTGGAGACGAATGCGGCTCCCACAAGGGTTGAGCCCAGCTCATATGGGAAATACAAAGTTTGAATATGAAGTTTAGGCATTGAGATTATGCAAGAGCCACTATACATTGGTAGACAGAGGATCTTCCAGGGCTGAATGCAAAGCTGCTTTGCAGGAAGAGTTTGGACTTTCTGTTAAACTAGATGTATCATTGATAGGCGTTCACTAATTCCTGTAGAGGTTGGAGATGGATTCAGTATGGAAATGTCTAGTGAAGGTACAGAAAGTGAGTTTCCGATGGTTATTGCAGATTTCAAACAGTCAAGGATGCCAATTAGTGATGATATGATTCCAGCAAATTCATTGGAATTTGAAATTTCGGAGAGAGATAACCAAATGTATGCATAATCTAGATAATAGAGGGAGTCATGAAGTAGAACTCTCAAAGAAATCAATCCCACTTGATATGCAGAACAATGAAACTGCTTTTTCATAAATACTTGCTGAACAGAGGTGATTAATGAGGTTGATATGAAGGAAAATGAAGAGCTGATTGATCGACATCAGATGAAGGAAGGAATTTCAAAGCAGCAGAAGGGTGATTGCAAAATTCATAAGACATTCACAGTAGCAGCATACCATCGTAGCATTTTGATTGCAGTCATTAGTTACGAATCACCCAAAGTGTCATGGAGTGAAAGATGCAGTGGTGGGAAAAAATCTGAAGAAAAGGACAATCCTAAGCCATGTCTGCATTTTGCCTTGGAAACAAGTGACGATTCACAAGAAAAGGAAGATATGGTAGATGTCTTGGTTAATGTGATCTGCCCTAATTTAATGGAGACAACTGCTAAAGGTTATGACTGTATACTGTCAGTAAGGATTTCGTGGAGCCCTGTGAATTCTGCATCTTGGGTTCCATTACAATTTGGTGAGCATGAATTTGTTGAGGGTGAAATCATTATAGAAGCAATTGTTGAGAAAAGTGAAGTAAAGCAGTGTGGTGATGCATGGAAGATTATTCACGAGGCATGCTCATCTTTAATGGGCTCACTGGATACTAACAGATGCATACCTTACAACATCAATGCAATATACAAATACTTAGGTATTTCAGCTGCTTATTATATTCTACTTCAGAGACTCTGTTATTCAGTTAACTCCATAGGAAGCCATGTCTATAAGGAGCACTTGATACTGATTTCTAATTACATGTGTATAACACATTGAAATCTAAGCTGACAAATGCAAATTTAATCCTTGGAAAAGGCTCACATGGTGGAATTCAGTGGGAAGCAGATAACAGAAGTACTTCACAAGATGTAGAACAAAGACAAAGAACATCTGAAGAGGCTCAAGGTACCGGGTGGAGCGTGGATCAGCAAGCAGATGTTTCAGAAACAAGCTGGACAACTCCTGAGACAAGGTTAAAAGAGGCACAAGCTGCAGATGGAACATTGGAACAATATTAAACTTCTTATGAACAAAGACAGCTACAAGATTCAACAGGAACTAGTGAAAAGAAACTCATGCTTTACAAAGGTCATGTGCAGTTTGGAAATAGTATTGATTATAGTTTTCCAGGGGATCCAAAGTGGGGTTCGAGTGGAATTTCTATTGAGAAAGCAAGAATTGTAAAAGAATTAAGCAATAACATGATTGAAGCAAAGGGGAACTTTGATGAGACACGAGGAAGAAATCCTTAAGCAGGATATACCAGAGTTGCATATTCAAACAGAAAGATTAAAAAAACGCAGTTTTTCGAGCTACTTTTTTCTAATATTTTTGATAGAAGGAAAAAAATAACCCTGCAGTGCGTGCCATGAAGTTTTTTAAAGAAAAAACAACAGATCACAAGTTAATTTTTATAGATACAAGCAGGCATGGAATGCTTTTTACAGTAGGGTTTGTATCTTTAATGGAGATATTGTATGCAGCCCAAGGAAAGTAGTTTACAGGAAATGCAACGAATTACATGAATGAATTTTTGCAAAATACAAGCAAATGCCGAACAGGTTCGAGCCATAGAAAGATCTTCAAAAAACGCAGAAAAGGAAGCCAATATGTTACAAAAAAAAAAATTTCTTCCTTTCCAGAATCGAAAAATGGCGGACCTGTGCAAAAGTGAAGACGCAAGGTGGAACGAACGCCCAGCAAGCAAGGAGGCCGAGCTCCAGACACCCAGAAAGTCTCCAAAATGCAGCGGATTTCCCCAGCGGCTCTCAAAAATGAGCCCGAAAATAACAGAAAATACAGTCGAAGAGCAGGTCTCAGGCAGAAACAGAGGCCCAGCGTTCAAAAACGCGCCCAGAACTGAAGAATGCACCATTTCTTTCCTTCAAACCCTAAGCAACGCCCAGTGCAGAGCCTTTTCCAGAATCATCGAGAGCAAAAAGTAAAGAGGCGAATGAAGGTTTTTAGGGTTATGTTTCCCTAAAAACGTTTCCGTTAAAAAATCATTTCTTTTCCTTCATATGCCACGCGATATGCAAGGCCACATGGCCAGGTTCGCTTGCATCTCCAAGTGATGTTAATCACTTTAAAACTTTGTAAAAGCCTTGTAAATCTTTTGGCTTCCTAAGTGATTCTTATCACTTTGTCCCCCCCCTTGCTATTATCCTTAGCAAGTTCTGTTTGTAAAGTCTCAAAAATACGCCCTCAAGCCTATGGCAAATGTTTTTTTTTTTAAGTTTTCTTTCTTTAAAAAAAAAAAAAATTTATTTTTTGATTAAAAATTTGTTTAAGATTATTCTTATTTTATATTTAAAAAATAATAAATTATAATAAAAAAAAATTTTATTTATTAAAGTGTTAAATAAAACACTTTTATTAAATATGTTTTTTTTATTACACCTTATTATTATTTAATAAATAAA
Organism: Cryptomeria japonica; assembly: GCF_030272615.1. Classification (NCBI taxonomy): domain Eukaryota; kingdom Viridiplantae; phylum Streptophyta; class Pinopsida; order Cupressales; family Cupressaceae; genus Cryptomeria; species Cryptomeria japonica. Next base: position 129,255,516 of record NC_081410.1, on the reverse strand, counting down.
ATTAATAAAATTGTATTACTTAAAGTGATTTATTTATTTTATCGCTTTAAATAAAACAATTTTATTACTTTTATATTATTAAAACTTTTAAATATAAATAAAAATAAAATCAAACGAATGTTTTGACCAAATAGTAATAAATCCTTTTTTTTAAAGAAAAAATCACTTTATTAGATATTTTTTTTTTTTGGGCAAAAGGAGGGATATTTTTGCATTTATGAGGGCTTGCAGGCCTGTCAGAGGCATTTCAGAAGCATTTATGTTGCATTTATGAGGTTTTATGTTTGCAGAATGGATGACTTAGCCTTTTGGCTCAAGTTTATCCCTTTTGAGATATTTTTGAGGCTAAAAAGTTAGGGTTTTTGAGTTTGCTCGACCAAAAAGGAGGAGGTGGAGTCTTCTTGATATGTTTGAAAAAGGCATATATACTGAGAGCCTTCTTTTTTGTAAAGGTGCTGATTCATTTCATCTTGGAGCAGACTGTAATTTTTGGTTCTCTCTGCAAGAAGGGATGTCTTTGTAACACATTTTCAGGATTTATGAAGCTTGGTGATACCTGTTTGGCAAGGATAATAGCTTGTTTTGCTGTTTTACTTCTCATCCTGCTTTGTTACTGCATCTTCAGGGTTAGTCAGTTCTTTGGTGGTTGGCTTTTGCCCCCCTTAAAATTTACATCTCCTTTTGATGCCTTATGCAGAAATATATGTACTACTTGCAAGTCATAAGCTGTGTTTTAATGATTAATGGTCTTAGGTTGTGAAAAAAGGATTTTTTCCCTCTTAGGACTGTGATTATCCAGCCTGTTTATGAAGCATTGATGCAAGGGTTATGAGTTGTTGGTCAGTGTGAAAAAGGGTTCATTATCATTGCTGTACTGTGTGTCTTATGCTTAGATAGATTCCAAAAAGAATACCATCTGGTGCAATCACCTTATTTTCAGGTTTTAGTTTTTTTGTATTATCTCCTCCTCACTCTTTTCCCTGAAGAAATTGTTAGTTTAGGTGCAGAATCTGAAAAGAACCAGCTTACTCTGGAGGTTCACTCCATTTTTTAGGCAACCCACAGGCCTAGGAGGGTTCCCATGTGTCACAGGCCTGCTGAGTTGATAGCTTAGCAAACAGGGGTGCAGGTCCAAGTGATAACAGGTATTGCACAAAGTCTCAAACTCTCTTTGATTAGTCCTTTCTTCAACAACTCCTAAACTTGTTGATTTAGTTCCTCATCTAGAGGAGTCATTCTATGGGCTGCCTTATTTGGCAAGCTAGCTCCTAGTATCAGATCCATTTAGTGACTTATCTTTCTCACTTGTGGCAAACCCTCGAGTACACAATGTCATGAAACTCCAACATATCTAAGACTTCTACTAGTATATCTTCCTCTTCTTTATTAATTCTAGGAATCAATGCATAGAGCATAAGCTTATGCTTCATAATATCCAAAAAATTTCTACCATCAACTAAATAATTCTTGCACTACTACATACCTTTTCTTCCACCTTCAAAGGCTTCAACTTGTGACGAACTCCATCCTTTGTCAAGGAATAAGTGTTGACATATCCATCATGAATTGCATGTCAATCAAACTACCACGAGCTCCCCAATAATATATAACAAGCATCCATTGGCATGATGTCACATAGTACCTCATCATGGTAATTCCCAATCTTGAACTTCACTAAACATTGTGCATTGACTAAAGCTCTATGGTCCTTTTGCAACCATGTAATACAATATGGATGTGAATGTCTCCTTTCCAACTGCAATTTGTTAACCATCTCCTCCGAAACAAGATTATTAGTGCTACCGCTATCAACGATAACATTACAAGTTTTACCTTCACATTTGCACCTTATGTGAAATAAACTCTTCCTCTGAACCAAATCTTTCTCCTCATTTAGCAAGGCTCTCCTTTTGACAAGAACTTCTCTTTCTGCACTTTTAGAATGCTCAAATTCAACATCTTCATCTACATGTGCAACTCATGCATTACCTTCATGTCTTCTACTTGTCCTTAAAGTTGTGGACACTCGTATGCTCGATGTCCTTCTCCACATTGGAAACAAGTCCCATGAAATACTCCTCTTCTAGGTCCTCCTCCAAACCTTCCTCTTCCTCTTTGGTCACCATTATTTTGGTCATGATAGCGGTAGGAATTATTTTCTTTCTAGTTTTGATTATTGCTAACTTCTTCATTCTTTTTGTCTCCATTTTGTCCTCCATATGATCTTCCACTAATCCTTCCACCCCATTTCCACCACCTCCTTCAAATGTTCTAGAAAGAGTAACTCCCCTTTTTGGGTACCCAGAGATCCAACCATTCGTTTTCCTACCCAAGAAGATATTTTATTTGAAATTCCGAAATTTAAAAGTTGGTAGCACAACTTCGTGGAGCTATAACTTTTGACTCGAGCATCCAATTTAAAATCATTATAAATCATTTGAAAGCTTGTGATGAGATCTACAATGTGAAAATTATTCAAAGATGATTTCGTACTTGTACAAGGCTTCTAAGGGCTTCAAATTTAAGTCTAAAACTTTTTCAGGGGCAATTTTCCAAGACAAAATTAAATTATCTCTCAAATGATACATGATATAGAGATGTTTTTTTCACCATTTGTTTAATTTTTCAATTCCACTCCTTGTGGTATGTTTTCAGATCCATACATGACCAAATAGGCTAACGTACTAAAAATAGCATCTTAATTTTTAGCTTTTTCGAACTTTTGATTCTTCTACATCTCTTAATTGTCATCATGGGCTCCAACACAACTACAGAAACCCGCAAAACAACATAACAAAAGGAAAATATTTTTTTTCTTTGAGTGATGCCAAATTGCCCTTACACCACTAGAATATAGATAGATAGATTCATTTAGTATATTTTTCTCCATTTCACAGAGAGCAAGATCAAGTGGATGTTTAAAAACTTCTTGACAAAACTAGATCACTTTCGAAGTATTCAATGGATGATCAAGTGAATTAAGAAAAAGCTTAGGGAAAAACATCCTTGATCAGGATAACTGGACTCTAGACCTCAATTAAAGGTTTTCCATCAAGAATTTGATGAATTTCACACTCAAAAACATCTGGACATGTCAAATTTCATCATTATGCATTGGGACTTAGTCAAATTTATCTGAATTTGAGAGAAAGAAAAAGGGATTCCATTGGAATAAAGTGCAAATTGGACTTAATTTGCCTACTACGAGTGGGAAAACAACCCCTAAAGGACCTCTTGATGCTTAGGCACAAAAATGTCACCACCTTAGGCACATTTAAACTCAATTACTCTCAAAATCCAGACTTAGACAAAATTAGGATCACACTATCAATCTAACATTTTACACGCTTGATCCTACTCAAAACTCAAAACCCTAATAGTACTTAGGCATGATCATATCAAAACTTGAGACTCGGGCATTGAAAACTCAAAATTGTCGCCCGATTGCCAATACCCTAAACTAACACGACGCGGAAAGCAAGAACAAGGGGGTCCCCTTTTGCAATGGGGTGATGTGTGAAAAGGTCACAACAACTCCAAAGACAGAAAAAGTGTTTTCACTAAGTAATAGATCACTGCAAAATAGCTGCCACTACAAGGGATTAATTTGGTCTTCCTAAACTATATTCTAAACATCATGTTTGATTAGAGAAAAACTGTTAAATTGCAATTTCTAGGTCAATTTCATATTTGTGGTTAATTGAACATACCGCATACTATATGATTGTGAGCTAGGGCTTGTAATTTTTTTAACAATATTAACAAGGTATTCCAATGGTATTAGAGCCAACTCTTGCCAGCCTTTGAGATTTTCTTCCTTTGCATGTCAAGTGACAAAGCCAGCTCGTATCGATCGAGGGGACTTAGGAAAATTCAACATCAATAGCCCAATAACAAAGAAACATGGCCTGTTTTCGAATTTGACGTAGAAGAAGAAAATATGGAAAGAGAGAAGAAAGCTTCAGATGATCCTGAAGATAAGTTTGAAAGAAAATTTGACCTTATGTTAGATATGATGCATAACAACCAAAAAGCACTAAATAATGCAATATATTCCAACAATCAAAATATTGAGGAAAATTCTTTTGAAGCCAATAATGATAACAGTAATATACTAAAAGAAGCATGGTTGTATCGACTAATAGACCTCTTTGTCCTACTTTCATTCAGTGGGAAGAAGTTCCTGTGAGGGAAGAAAAAGGCCCAATACAAGATGGTATTCATACCATGTATGCAAATATAGAGATATCCCTCCGGAGATTCAAGAAGCGATGATTCTCATTAATTAATAATTATCAAAAGAAACAGAAATGGACCAAGAGTTGAACCTAGATCTCAATCAAGACAATATGAGAATCAATAAGTTTCAGGGAAGTTAACATTCTCTACATTTGATGGGTCTAATAAGTGTATTGTGTGTGCATGGGTGCAAAAGTACACATACCTGTTTCTCAAACCTATGATGGAGGATGATGCTGTCAAATTTGCCACCTTAGACTTAGAAGGCACAACACACAAGTAGTGGTACCATGGGTTGGTTACCAAGGTCAATGTGTGATTGACATGAATGATGAATTTTGCAAAAGGTTGATTGAAAGGTTTGACAAAAAGGATCCTAAAGTTCATTTCAAAGAGTTAGCCCAATTGAAGCAAGAGGGAAAAGAGGAGATATATGTGGAGAAATTCCAAAAACTATCTATAATAGTACTGATGTTATAGGAAGAAGATTAATTGTGCTTTTCATCAAAGGGTTAACTAAATCTCTTAAGGGTCTGATTAAGGCATTTGATACATTGATCCTTCGAGAGTCTACTAAAAGAGCCTTGAATTTCAAAACTTTGGTGGCCAACAATAAGCAGCACCATTTATCTTATTTAGTTGCAAGATGGAAAAAATGATGACAACACTAATAGGTATGCTAGAAAATGAATCTCAAAAGTGAACAATGATAGATGTTGTGCAATATGGCCACTAATAAGGCACTCCAAATTATTTACTAATGCTCTCAAATCCAAGTAAAACACTATTAAAGTCTGATTTAACCTTTTGTTAACTGGGACGGCACCTTATACGACTGTTGTAACCTTCTAGAATGCTGGAACGGCACCTTATATGACTGGTATAACCTTTTGATGACTGGTACAGCTCCTTAAATGACCGATGTAACCTTCCAGAATGCTGGAACAACACCTTATATGACTGGTATAACCTTTTGATGACTAGTACAGCACCTTATATGATTGATGTAACCTTCCAAAATGTTGAAACAGCACCTTATATGGCTGGCATACCCCTCTGATGACTGGAACAACACCTTATATGACTGATGCGACATTGAGGATGATTGTCAGTGGCTTGGAATGATGTAAACCAGCAACTGTATAACTGATCTCAAGGATGGGATTTACTGATTTTGCTCCCTGAAAAACCAATGTAGAAACCCTCAAATATGATGAGCAACACTGTAGTCTGTAACAGTAACATTTAACCTTCCAAAAGATGAAATCTTCAACAAATCACTACTGCAACACTATAGCAATAACATGCAAACTAAAAAGTTGTCTTCAAATCCTCAACAAGTCAACACATTTGTGATCCTTCGATGGAATCACCCAAAATATGGGAAACAAGGGTTTTTGTCCTTAATCTCAAATGTGGAATCCAAGAGGGGCGTTGTCCTCTCAAACTCCAAACAAACAAATGGTTTTTGTCCGTGGATGCCAAAGCTCCCGATGGAAAATGCGAAAATGAAAGAGGCCAGAGACCCTTTTTTATACTTTTCTAATTTGGGCCCTTGACTAAATTTACCTCAATTAGTACTCAATATAATTTTTATTTTTTTATTTTAGTATTTAAAAATACTTTTTGTTTTAACACGTGTTTAAAAATACTTCTTTTTATTTTAACAATATTATTTAAGTTGCCCCTTAAATTAAAGTTGTTGTGCCCAACTTAAAATAATATTAAAAATTTATTCCCTTGCCTTGCCTTTAACCTAGAGAAAATGGAGAGCCTAGAGGTCTTCTATTGAGCACTATTTCCAAAAAGGGAAAATGATAATTTGCCCTTTGCAGAATTGCTTGCCCTCAAGCAATTGTGTCTTGGAATGATTAAAAAACACCTTGCTAAAGCTACGGATCATGATATAGCACCTGTACAATATTGGATCCCCTACTACTCAAGTAAAACAAATTGGGCTAAAAGTACACCATTCCCCAACTTCATAACACGTATGCAGCCTTTGCAAGTTAAGAGATGATTTGGCCAACAAGTGTGCATCATCCACAATATAAACCACCTATATAGTTTGGAATTTGGATCCCTTGCCCATCAAGTGAAACAGCTTTGACTAGCAAGTACAACATTCCCCAACTTCATAATCTAATATGAAAGTATGCAATCTTTTCAAGTCAGGAGACAATTTGGCCAACAAGTGTGAATGATCCACAATACAAACCTCTGAAAATGTTTTGACGAGATCATAAAGAGTCTCCCCAATAGTATAAGACAATAATGCAACCAACTCTCAAGATGATCCTCAACTATTTGATGATTCATGAAAATATCTATAAACTCACACAAGACCAAAGGCTACCACATGTACCCACCACCATGATTTTGTTGCTCCACTTGGCTCCTTCTATATGATGAAGAATCCAAAACACTTATCAATAACCCAAACCTTGAGTTCAAATGGACCTTTCAAGGATGTAGCAATCTGTCCCCTCTAAGATATGATGTAAACCAGATTGTGTATGGGCTGGAAACAAGATACACCTACAAACCACTTGGAAATTCACCCAAATCAGAACAATGGTAACTGAAATGGTTGTTCCCTTCAATTGAACCCTTCTACCAACATCATTCAGTGATCAAATCTCCATAAAATGTGCAAACTTGCATCTGTTCATGACTGATAACAGTAGCTCATTATCTGAAACCAACAAACCAATAGTACAGGAGCTGCAAAATGGAAACTCATTTGCAAAAATAGAAAATGTTAGCAATGTAGAGGGTGAAAGCATCCCTGTAAAGACCGAAAATTATATATTAGCAGTCACAACCAGAAAAAGACTCCTTCCCATGATGGGAAGTACTTGCATATTCACATGTATGGGTGCAACTGAAATAGCATAGTGACTGCTAATGGTGATGACAGCAACATTAATGATGACATTTTGATTTATTGATATCCTAGCTATGTTTCCTCTCTCACTTGGCTGTAATATCCTATCACAACTTATTCACAGCAACATTAATGATGACATTTTGATTTATTGATATCCTAGCTATGTTTCCTCTCTCACTTGGCTGTAATATCCTATCACATCTTATTCACAGCAACATTAATGATGACATTTTGATTTATTGATATCCTAGGTATGTTTCCTCTCTCACTTGACAGTAGTATCCTATCAACACTTATTCCCATCAAGCCTTGTTGATAATCTTTAGCAAAAACATTCAAATTTAGAGACACCCCACCATGCTTATGCTATGCTACTTTGATATTCACGTGAGCTTCTTTTTAAATCTTCTTGTGGTGCCCATAACTTTCTCAATAGTAAGGATATGTCCAACACAATTCCTCCCTAACTCTTGATGGTGCTCTTTACTCAATAGCAATCTTGGAAGTACAAAATCAAAGACCACGCATATCTGATTCAAAGTAGACCAATGAACATCATCAAAAGATATCTCACCTAGACCCATGATATAGGAATCATTGCATACCTTGTGTCCACTCAACTGTTGAATAGTGAAGCCATTTTGTAATATTTCATTCTTATTCAACTCAATATCACACATCCAATGGGGCAAACCTGTATGTAGCTTGACTCCAACAACACCATTCCATGCTTAATCATAAAACCATGTACATTCAATTGACATTTATTTTGCTTGCCATCTTTCCACATCAAGCAACTTGTGGTGATCAGATCCATTTGGCCGCCACCCATGATCTTGTCTTCAATTGTAGCACTTGGCTTCCAGGAATGAGCATTGATCCTTCTCAATGTGATTAGGATGCAAAACAAACTCTATATGACTCCTTAAAAAATTCTTTTCCATCCAAATACATGAGATGGAGAATTCAATAGTAACATCAATGCCTCTATCCACTTTGACCCTCAAAAGATCACATGGATCCCATATGCAAAAAAAATCATGAACTTGAATACAAGAGTCCACATGCCCTATATTACAAGTTGTATCCCTTATTTGATCACCCTTTTTAGCATTCTTTCCATGATGACAATAATTTTATAGAGATAGGATAAAAGTGTTGAGGTAATCTGCTCAATTTCGGAGGGTGAGCACAATGCTACTCTTAAAATCAATCAATGGCTCACCATTTGGAAGTTTGAAGGATAGTTCAAGATTTGGCACATCTTCCTCCATCTTGAGTCCATTCACATCCAACAAGTGATGCCTCTCCCTCCTGTTGTGACCTAATCACACATCACCCCATCCCAGATAGGGATCCCCTAGCTTTTAGGCCCTTTCGATCGTTTGGTCTTGGTTTTTGTGTGTGTGTTGGTGGCAATCTCTTCATTCTCTCCGCTTTGTGGATGTTCGGGGGTCAATTAGAGGTGATTAGCTTCTCTGTCAAGCGAGTTCTATGACTTCTAGGGCCTATTTTGTCCCTTTTTAGGGTTTCTACCTTTTGTCCCAAATTTTAGGGGTTTATGTTAGGGTTTTGGGAAAACTGAACATACAACTGGAATCAAGGCCCTTCAAGGAGCCTCCCAGTAAAATTTGGGCCCAAACGGAGCAACTTTCTATGTTTAGAAAGTCCCTATTTTTTAGGGATTTTTTCGAGTCCCGGAATGTCGTCATTTTGCCAAAAATCAAACTTACTATTTTTAGTAAGTTTCTATTTATAGTAAGTCATTCCTGCACCCTGTCGAGGGGTCTAACGCTGCCACCTTGAAGGTTTCTATTTTTGGAAAGTTAGTACTGGCAGGGTCAGTCAAACAAGGCGACGAGGATCGGGCGTTTGCAAATATTTCTAATTCCGGAGAATCAAATAGCAGACAGATAAAGCCAGAAATTGATCAAGTGCTCGAAGCCTATGCCTAAAATGGAAAGCTCAGAAATTCACCAAGGTTCACGAAGTCATTCCAAAATTGCAAAAGGGTCAAATTATCCTGTCTGGAAAGTTGAACTAGAAAAATTCCATGAATCCATGGCATAAGCAAAATTGCACCCAAGGATGCAGTTGGGCGCCAAATTGAGGAAGGCAAGGACAGATAGAAAAAATGAGAATTCCTTGCCCTGGTGGAAACAATGCCCAGGTATGGACTTGAGAGCCATAATAAGGGTCTCAGGGATTCACAAAAAATTCCATGAATCCTTCTCCTGGTGAAAATTCCACCCAAATGAGGTGGAGGGCGCCAAAATAAGATGTCCAAGGATAACATGAAAAAAATGAAAATCCTTGGCTAAGTGTGATTTGCGCCAGGACATGAGGAAGGGCGCCAAAATGGTATACACATGGAGGACAAGACAAATGATGAATTCCTTGACCAAGTGTAAAATGCGCCCAGGTATGGACTTGAGTGCCAAAATGAGGTTCTTAGGGATTCACAACAAATTCCATGAATCCTTGGCCAGAGCAAAATGTCGCCCAAGCACTGAAGAGGGCGCCAAAATGGGATTCCCATGGATAGAAGGCAAATTCCATGAATCCTTGGCCAGATGAAAAATCCGCCCAAATGTGGACTTGGGCGCCAAACTGGACATTCCATGGAAGGCGTGGAAAATGAAAAAATTCCAAGGCACAGTGAATTCAACACCCAAGCTAATAAGTTGAAATTTTGCGTAAGGCATGGAATCCAAGGAGTCAAGGAGAAATAAAAAGCAAAATTCCCCTCGGGCAAATTTTTGAATTTACTATTTTTAGACACCGAATCTCGACAGAGTGTGGAAAATTTTATAGATTCGGAATCGGGGTGAAATTCTCCATCAAATGAACCTGACTCCTAAATTTTAGGAGGATCCCTAAAAAATAGGTATGTTAAAAAGAGACATGGAAATTCCTTCAAAAGCAGGAGGTGACAAGATTAAAGTAGAATCAAGCAAAACCTGAGAGAATCCTTCAAATTCCCTCCAAAATTGGAAAGAGTGAAAATCAATGAGTTGGCAGAAGGAATCTTCCAAGTATGGCGCATGACTTGGAGCATTTAAGGAAAATTCTAAATTTGAACTCATTTGCATGGGAAGTTGCCTTTGCATGGCATAGTGATTGGGGAAAGTATGACACGTCATGAATGCAATTACTAATTAAATGCCTCCTAACTTAGCAAGACGTTTTGAAGAATTCTATATAAGTTTGAAAAGGCATTTCATTTCTCACGTGCAAGATTCAGGGAAGAAGAAGTGGAGAAGTGAAAAGTGGTCATACTTAGTCTCCGTTTTCATCATTTTCAAAGTGCTTCCAGGATGGCGAAATCAAACATGGTAGCTACTATCTCCAGGCAGGCATTGATCAAGGCAGAAATGAAAAGTTTTCTTCTTCATTCTCGGTTGAAATCAAGATGGGATGAAATCAGCGATACTAACCTAGGCACATTCAACTTGGCTGCATTCAAGATCCGAATGTTCAGAACAGCAAGGCACAATCCATCCCCGACAGCTGTCAGAATTGTGAAAAGTGAAATAGTTGCGGCAGCTGGTTTTCCTCCCGCTATTCAATGCCCAGACCTAGTCTTGGAATGTGCAACACATTATAATCTGGAGCAAAAAAAAATCTCAACACCAGATGGCAAGTTACTGGCAACATTGACTCCGGAGTCAATTGGTGAAGCTTTCGGAATTCCTTCACATTATTCCATGACGTACAGGACCAACAGCGGAGCTTAGGCAATGTATGAAGCAGGCCTGCCAGGTGCGCTGATTTGATCAATAAGAAGTGGTTGTTGAAGCCTAGAGTGCACGCTTCTAAGATGCCCAAAACTCTCACAATCTTCGAGTTCAAGCAAGAGTATGTAGACTTGATAAAAATGCTAAGCAGAGTAATGGGATGCCCACATTCGGTGAACTTTGAGGCCTGGATGTTCTTCTACATAGGTGAGATCGTGAAAACAAATACGTTGATCAACTGGGCTAGATTGATCAGTCACTACTTGCATGAACAATTGAAGAACCTAAAAGAGAAAAGGTCCCAGTCCTTTTTCATGAGCTCCTACTTGTTCTATATGCTTGCATGAAGGGGAGGATTCGATGGGCTGCCAGCAAGAGGAATCATGGGCTGCCAGCAAGAGGAATCATGGGCTGTGGACCAGCTCAGTTAAAAGTACATGAGTGTTATCCCCAATTGCATCTCCACAATGTTAGTTCTTACAGGTTGGCGAATGACACCTTCACCGTGTACTTGACACGGCTTATGCAGAATAAGTTGCATGTGAGGTTGTCGCCACAAGCAAGTGCCTCAGTCCAAAAGTATGGAGTTGCGTTCTTGCAATTTCCTAAATTCACCTACATCAGGATGCAAGGATTCTCCTTCCAAGCATACAAATTGCCCAGATATCTGTCAGACAAGCTTGTATTGCTTGAGCTCATGAGGCAGTTAATTGCCTAAGATCAGCTACAGAAGAAGAAGAAGAAACAATCAATTGAATTTCCAGTTGTCTTGGGTGACTTCATGGAAATATGCCCAAGTTTGGAAGCCATTGAAAGTGCAGTAGGGGAATTGGCATTCTATCGCTTGCCATTTGATACATCCAAGACCCAATATGATCCTTACAGCCAAATTAGGAAGGTTGTCGGCGTCAAATTCATACACAAGTTTCACTTGGAGGAATACTGGGCAAGTGTCGGGGATGACCTTGAGGTCCAAACAAGAATGCATTCTAGATTACCCTTCGACACCATCAAAATAAGTGAAATTTATCAAGTGCCAAATCAGGGGAAGAAAGATGCAGATTTGACACAACCTGAATTCGAGAAAGTAAAGGATCAACCTATTCAGTTGCCAGATTGGTCAGAGCCCAAGATGGAGGATTTGAATATCTTAGCTAGACCAGTACTGAAATTCACTAAGCACTGGATTGATAGGCAAATAAGAAATTTGGTGGAAGAAAATGTCCATCTAACATACCAGCTAATGGGAAGTCTGGATTCCCATAGTGAGGCAACTAAAAGCTCTTCACAGGTTTAGGTAGGAAGGGAAGCCCGAATGGATAAAGAAATAAACGCCCCAAAGAGACAAAGGACAACAAAGAAGAAGGATATCCAGTAGGAAATCCCACAAGAGGTTCAACAGGAAGCCCAGCAAGAAGAACCTCCAAGAAAGAGAGTAAGTACAGAAATGGAGCCTTCACCAATTAGTTCCTCGAGTGTGCGGGAATGGAGATGTTTTCACATTCCACAGGTCCACTTCAAGGGAGCGTTCCAGCACCCGATATACTCAGCATCAATGCTTCACAAGGCCACCGTCGACCGAGAAGTCAGAGGCAAGAAAGTCCCCCACACCAAGAAGAAGCTCGCCAGGATAGCTTCGTGGAGGCTATCCTTGGTGAAATGGAGGAAGAATCTCAAGAACAAGAGCATGTAGAAGATCATAGTCATTCCATCCCCGCTCCAGACTAGTTGATAGGCAAGCTGGGGAATGAAGCAAAAGGAGGAACCAATCCTACTCGAGAGATAGAAGAATTATTGAAGAGGATGGATCGGCCAGCGAAAAGAAAGGCTCCTCGAAAGTTTTCCACGGTGGTCAGGGAAGAATCTGGATCCCGGACCTTGCACATCGATGAACCTGCGTTGGATAAAGATAGGAGTGAGACTAGGCAGGAGGATTACGTCATCAAACAAGTTGATCTTGGCCATGCTTCCACAGGTCAAGTAGTGGGAGACTTTGAAGAATCTTCCTTAGCCATAAAGGAGAAGTTGCTGAAATCAAAGGCAAAATGTAAGCGGCTGAGGGAAGAAAATAGAGTCCTATGCGAATACGTCAAGAGTTTCAAAAGACCCCTCAGGGAGGCAGGTCCTTCATTCACTCCTCCTCCCTCCCTTCCCAAGGAAGTGGTTGATGATGCAGAGCTTATTAGAGAAATGGCGCAAAATTCCCGGGAATGGGTAGAGGATGTTTATGCTGAGGCAGGAAAATTCATTGAGGATCTAGCTCAACTTCATTCGAAGTTCGTGGCCCTCCTAAACAGATTAGAAACAGGAGAAGGACTATGGGAGGATGTAGACGTTTACCAAGACTTAACCATTTCGCAACTCAGGGCTCTGACGAAGACTCCAAGGCAAACTCTGGTGGACGGGAAAGTGATCCAAGAAAATGAAGCTTATGACTTTCCCCGATGGTTCTACGCCATCTACTCAGGAAAGAACACCTTTGACAAATTCAGCATTGACTCTGTCACCTTGAAGGAGTCTATCAGAGGGGTACAGGAAGAAATCCTTAGTACAATGGAAGCATTGTTTGCGAGGAAACTCAATGACGGAGGAATAACGGTGAACTCCCTGAAATCCTAGTTGCACAATTTCTTCTTCATAGGTTCATTCCCTAAGGAACAATTTGCAAATGTTTCTTCATTCTCCGGTATAATGAAGAAGACGCAAGTAGTCATGGTGGAGTGGGAGTGCTTCTTTTCCAAGAGCAAGGAAGAAATTGCCTTGATAGAATTTAACATTGAAAATGGGCCAAGTGTCTCCATCAGAGAACAGGAGGCTGTTGTCGGCAGATTCATTGCGTACGCCATAAATGAACGGGATAATGGTTGTCCATTTTTGGATGAAAGTCTTTTGGCTGAATAGTAGTGGCGTACTTATTGCTGAAGGAATTTTGACTAGGCGTGGGTCCAGTCAATGCATGTCACCATCAGATAAGGAATCTTCTTGCATGTCGCCTTCTCATTATGGTTTTATGACAGATTCTCCGTGCATGTCGCTATCACTAGGAGAATGATGGGCATTTATGAAGGTGGCAGTTATATTCTAAGCATAATCAACATCATGGGGGACATTTAATGTGCTAATGGGCGCTATTTTAGGCTCTGAGTTAATTGTATATGGGCATTATGGGTTATTAATTGTCGATTCCCACCTTGTTGCACCTTGAGTGGGAATCTTCTAGGGTTAACCCAAATTAGGATTTGCATGGCCTAGGGCCTATATAAAGGGGTGACCCCCTCATTTGTAAAGGGAGGAGAGACTATCGTCAGAGATTGTTGCTAAGAGTTTTTTTTGAAGCAAACACTTAATACATTGTTCAATTGTTGGTGTGTTCTTGTGTTGTTTTGGAGCTCGCATGGTCTCATTCTCTTCATAGATCAGATTTGCTTTCATGTTGTTAAACGAACAGGATTTGACAGGATCGCTTGTTGCAAAATCTGTGCTCATACTTTTGGTGTGCAGCTGATTGTTGCATACTGTGCAAAGTTAGCCTGAGCCTCTGTTATATATGTATGTTTAACTTCGATTATCAGAAAAGATTGTTCGATTTCATGGTTTCTCTTGATGATTTGAAAATCTTTAACACACCCTCTAAAGATTGCACTGCCTTCGTGTAGTTGTGCATTGTTGGCAAAGCGAAGCGTGGTTGGATTTTGCGCAAGTTATCTCGTCTCCTTGTTCATAGGATTAGATTACTTTTAGTCTAGTTTTTCTCTACCCTACTCTTATTTACTTTCCGCATAATTCAAAATCCAAAAGATCCAAAACTAGAGCTTTCATTGCAAATCATGCGTACAAAAATCATTGAGCTTGCGTAAGTTTTCTTCAACACACGTAAGGCCCCCTTGGGTTATCAGCAAACCCATCAAACAACTGAGTCACATCCACGTACTGAAGGAACCTTGGGATTAGCCGTTTGAACTTTAAGCAATCCTAGCATATGAACTAATCTTGATCAAGAGAGGATAAGGTGACCGTTGGTGACTTTATTCTGTGTTAGACGCGGTCATAAAAAACACGTCAACGCCTCCTTAACTTCCTCACTATTTTGTTGACACGTGCAATCATTAGAAGTCAATAAAACATCTAATATCAAAGAATCTTTACCTTCAACTTGCAAGTTGAGCACTTTCTATTCTTGGACAATGATGTCATGTGGCTCTAAATTTGACTATTCTTTATTCTATTCCACCAATTCTTTCCTAGACATTTGGATATCCTTGTGGGTCCAATTCTATTGAAATCTTCTCTTGGATGGGGATCTTATTCCCATGTTGCAAAAATCTTCAAAAGATGCCATCTCCTTAATATCAGGGTCAAAATTCTTATGCTTATCATAACAAGAGGTGATGTCATCTACTAGTTGTTTCTGCCTTTTAATCATAGATAGTTCTTTTAATAAGCACCTTGCCTAGAAATATTAGTGGGACTACTCATTGGTTGATTATATGCTAATACATAAAATTAAGTACTAGCCTAGTAGTATTCAAATTTTGCAATGTCTACAACCATGGCCTAGTTGAGCAATTAATTAATCCATCATAAGAAGGTACAGTGATCTTCACTAATTGATGATGTATGTCTTTCTAGGGCTACTCCTAATGATATTTCCTTCTCTCTTTGTGCCCACTCCTTGGTTTCATATCATGGTACTCAATAAAAGAAATGTCACAATAGATTGCAGCGCTTAGAGCATGTACTATGCATGAAACCTTACCATCTCATCTTCCTTATTCAAAGTGTAGTGTCATAAATTGTATACCCTTTACAATTTCACACTTTATTTGGCACCTACTTAAGCGTGCTTTCTTCTAGATCATTTTAAGCCCATTTATGCTTCATGTTAACCTATAATTTAATTGTTAAATCTGCAACTTAATTGTAGTCAAATGTTTATTGCAAGACTAGGTCCTATGTTTTGGAACCTGACACATAATTACCCCATTTTCTAGCCCCCTTTTCCTCCAAAAGGGACCCAAATTTAAAGATTTGTGAGTGTTTGTCTTTGTCCTTTGTGATCCGGTCTCAAACTTTGCATTTGATCATTGGTTGTTGGCCTACATTCGAAAATACCTTGTGATCCCTATTTAAAGCATATCCTCTATCATTCATAAGATCTAGCTAACAAGCTAAGGAATCTATGGATCTAGGCAAGCATTCTAATTCTGAGATATCAAAATATGGAGCAGTAGACTACATGTATTCTACATTCAAGTATGGATTAATGTTTGTCTCTTATTGTTATCATGTTATTGCATTAACACTTGCAAGACTTCCATAAAGAGCATTGCATCATCGCCTTTATGTGAAACTCCATTAAAGGGTTTCAAACCTAAGGTATTATCATTCCATTATTTCACTCATCATAGCTCTTATGGAGGTGGAAACACCAACACGCAGTTTGACATAGGCAACTCTCTCTACAACACAACCATTTTTCCCTCTTCTCTATGTGCGCAAGGTCAGATCCAAAAGCGAAATTGGTATACGAGTGCAAGGCAGATTGTTACAGGCTGCAACAGATTTTGAATAGGTGAAAAAGCCCAGACTAATTTACTGAGCGCCCCTATCCTGTTTGGAGTTGAACTTTAAGGAGACAACATTTTAGAGCATCCTAATTACATTCCAACTCACCTTTGTCAATTTGAACACTTTCAA
This sequence comes from Cryptomeria japonica, assembly GCF_030272615.1. Classification (NCBI taxonomy): domain Eukaryota; kingdom Viridiplantae; phylum Streptophyta; class Pinopsida; order Cupressales; family Cupressaceae; genus Cryptomeria; species Cryptomeria japonica. The sequence continues at coordinate 129,238,953 of NC_081410.1, read as the reverse complement.
ACTAGGGCACCCAATGTGTAATATCCCAGCCCTGATGGAATATTTGAATTCTAACTTGTTTTGGTTTGGAATAAATTTTCTTTTTTTGTGTGTTTTTGCAATGGATTGAATTTATATCACAAAAAGAATGAAATGAATAATATTCTAAACAAATGGACCAATAATGCTATCCAACTCAATTTTCCAAATAACTAGAAAGTTATAACATACCCTAGTTCCAACGCCTTACAGGCAAAACCAATCAGCATGAATTAATAATTTTGTTTTCTATACAGCAGCAAATCTAGAATTAATTTCTAAGAATTAGTTTCCAACACTATTCCAATGCCTGGACTCTTACAGGCAACACTAACAGATGAAGCCTCCATCTACAGAGGCAACACATTGCAGAATAGCAACAAATAATCTTTTGATTTGGGGTGGCTAATATGATGTATAAAATCTGATCATAACCCCTACATAAAATCCCACGCCTTGACCCTAAATGGTACGGTTGTTATGTAGAGTGGTACAACTGCCACTGAATGCAATTAAATCCCTGGATCTACGCTTTAAATGAGTCTGCAACAATGCTAAAATTTGTTTTCTCAAACCCTTGGAATAATTCTCTGAATTTGAAACACAATTGAGACATCTGTGTGAAGTTTCCTATAGAGCCACCCGTGGGTGATCCTTCACACTTGCAAGTAACTGAATCAAAAAGGAAATCGTCCCTCTCTGATTGCTGATCTGAGAAACCCTAGTTTGTCTTCACCAAGCCAAAGGCAAGTTCTCCAAAATAATGAATAGCTGAATGAATGAATTTTTTGTCTTGAAAACAAGAAAGCCAACGCTACTTCTCCATGAATTAGCATTTTTAAAACATTAAATGTTTCTCTTTAATTTTTACTTTATTCCTCCTCAAATAGGTGTTCACTTTATTTGCAATTTATTTGTGACTAAAAAGTCACTTTATTAAAATAATAATAAAGTTACTTTATAAATTATTAAAAAGTAACTTAATATTTGTAAAGTAAATTTAATTTATTTAATTAAAACATTAAAGTCAACTATAGAGAAACTTTAATATTTTAACATTCATTTTGAGAAATCCCCAGGCCACTGAAAACTGTTGACGGATGTTGCACTTGTGACCCCCACTGATGACACCTAAAAATAGGAAGTTAGTCCTGAGCTCTTGAAACGCCATAAATGACCCCCTGCAAGGTCCTCCAGCCCCTGGAATGCAAATCTGACCGCATGGAGATAATTTGTGAAGGGTCACTCAGAGAATTGGAACTCAATGTGCCCACTGATAAAGCCAGAATAGTCTCCAATCCATCCAATTAGCCTACGGAGACCAAGTGATAGGCTAATCCACAGAATTGAAGGTGTTGCATGCTGAAACTGAGATGAAACTGAAACACTATGACCAGCTGCCAAAAATAGCAGTTACTATAAATAGTAACTCCCTAAAAATAGAAACTTTTAAAAATAGAAACTTACTAAAAAAAGTAAGTCTCCCAACTAGCCAAAAGATACCGAAACTAATGCTTCCTAAAAATAGGGACTTACTATAAATAGTAAGTCTTGGACAGGTTGTCCAAAATCACCCCAAAAGGTGTCATTCATCTCCTCTGATCTGTCTGAACACATCTGTAACATCAAAAAGATCACCTGACTATACTAGTACCAACCCGAAGACCAACACTATCTAAATTGCAAGAGGACCTAAAAATGGGGTATTACGGTCCATCCTCCCCAAAATTGCTTGTCCTCAAGCATTTCCAACTCACCTAAGAAATACAATACCAATCCAATCCAAACGTAAATACGATCCCAAGGTCCCAAGTCAACTTGTGAGATCTACAGCACCACCTACTGAAGACATTGTCCGACAAAGTGTCCAAACCGCAGATCTCCTAGAAACCTCCTACATCAAGTTGTGCTCCCTTCTCCAAGGACCCCATAAGGTAACATCATCAGAAGCAATACTGAAATACCTAAGAGAACTGACATCAATGACATGGAATATCTCTTGCCAAAGAATCCCAAAGGAGATCACATCAACAACCTCACTGCCTATCACAATCCTAGGCAACCCAAAAAATCCTTTGCCCAGCCATATAGCATAATCCCAAGCATCACCCCAAATAACATTCCCAAAGTGAAAATCAATCACTGGAACAACTCTGCAATCAACCAACCCAAGGGATGTCTTTACTGTCACCAACTAGAATGATTATACCGACACTTAATTTCCAAGTGTCAAGGACAACACCTAAGAACAGAGATCAACCCTACTCACTGTGTTCAACCAAACATCATTCAGAAGCATGTCAATGCCAGATGTCCACCTAAATGGGAATAAACTCTCATGGATGTGAAGAATGATCATCATAGGTACATAATCAATGATACCCATCCACCACATACTACTGGTACAAATTAGAACAGCATTGGTCAAACTGAAACTCTCACTCAAAAAATGCAACTAGTATCCCCAATGTCAAAAGAAGATGGAATCTCATCCTTGTACCAACCTCTAACAAAGAGTGGATGTTCCCAAACTGCCCAAATCCTCTGACCAGCTGCTGTCCTAAAGGACCAAACTGAAATCTCTGTAATCAGAACTTAGAAGTATAAAACAACCACCAATCACCAATGTGAGAGCTCCAACCCAATGGTACAAACATGAAGTATTGTGGTCTTCTACATGTTCCATGATGTTTTTTTCATATATCATATATCCTCTCCAAGTGTGATCAAGGAATGATGTTGTTATGAAACAAAGACAAGTACTACATGGTGACAAACATTGTAAGCCATGTAGTTTTCTAATCTTCATATGTCCTTGCATTACAATAAGGTGAATGAAACCATGTAAATAGAAGATGGTTCGTCATCATCATAGAGCCCACCTTTGTTTTGTACCTCCCGAGTTTGCCGTCATAGATGTTATCATAGGCTGCTGTCCCAAAGAGTGTGCCATATTGAGAACTCTCCCCATGAGCTATCACATTTCCCTTCTCAGGGCTGCCAGCTGTACTGATATAGAACTGATCTCAATCAAAATTAAATCAGTCCTTTTCTTGAAGAGCTTAATTCTGGGAACTAAGACAGCTTGGTGTCTATCCAAGGAGACCAAAGTACAGAGGGATTTCTTCCCATCTGAGTTGAGATCATTGTGGCCCACATCATCCTTTGCTGCCCAGGGAATGTATATGCCATCTCTTCTCTCATACATCTCAATTGAACCTTCAATTGGCTCACCAACTAAGGTGTCTCATCAACCACATGACCCAACTCATGAGCATGATATGGAATTTCAACATTGTTATCAACAACAAAAACTTCCATCACACAAAACTTGAATCCTTTTCACATCCTCCAAGGTTTGCTACACAAAATCAGAATGTTTGTGGTATGAATCCACAAAACATAATTCATCTTTAACACCAAACCCTGAGTGCCAATATTAGAATACTCTACTATACCATCATCTTCATGTGAAATGGCTGCTATCTCACAATGATGCAAGAAAATATGACTGCTGTTGCAAGAATAGAAATTGTTGTCAAACCTATGTGTCATATCTTCAACATCTCCATATGGCAGAAGTGAGCTTGTGAACATGGTCTCATCTTCTTTACTTCTCAAAGCATCAAATTATATCTCACCAAGAGTGAGGAGATGATCTTTATCAGAAAGCAAGTGTAGGTAGTTTGATTTCACTACCACCAAGGCCTCCTTGAGCTCGTGCAAGTCGGAAAGAGATATTCCTCCTTCATGTTCACTTAGAGTCTTCCAACATAAATCTGCCATCATCTTATGAATATCATCGAAGTGGTTTAGTGTTGCCACAACCATTTCTTCATTTACCCTAAGTTGACCTTCCAAGGGATGCAACTTGTGAGACCCAATACCTCCATGAAAAATTTCTGGGAGTTCTCCACCATGCCCCATGTGTATCCCAGAAGACAACCAACAACATTTTGCCACCAACTTATGGGTGTCATCAAAAAGTTCAATGGCAACAATATTCTGGTCTTCATCTACCTTCAGCTGTCCTGGCAACTTATGGGACTCCTGGAACCTATCAACCCCATCCAACTTTACTGATTTAAGATAAGCATCATGCAACATTAAATCGGATTTGTTTTTAAGACTATCATCAACACCATCAATGCTATTGCTACCATCCTTCATACACAGCTGTGTGGGTGAATTTAGAACAGCACTATGGTCAAAAGTAGACCCATCCCAAGCAAGATCCATGTCATGTGTAGGGACCATCACACCCAGATCCCAAGTACAAATTTGTTGATTGCTCTGTTAAGGGAAATAATGTTCCAAACCCCTTTGTTCACTACAATCTGAATTTTCTGAATTTCTATCATATGTGTAAACATCATCCATCTTAGCAACACTCAAACCATAGTTTGATTCCTTCCCAGCATGAGGTGAGGATGATGAAACAATGCTAGGCCCAAAGAGGGAGAAATCACACAAACTCATACCCCCTTGCAACTGATCTAACATAGCTGGTTTGATAATCTCTATGACGGTATCGTCTTCAACCGGAAACATGTCAATGCATTCAGCATCATCACTTGCTTCATAGGAATTGTTAAGGAAATCATCATGCACAACCTCAACTACTGATTTTTCTTCTTCTTTCAGCAGACTTATCAATGGTAGTTGCATGCATGTCATAGGAATCATCTTGGGACTTATCAATAGTTGCTGATTTCGAAAACTCCAAATCAGTATGTGATACTTGTTTATTGGAAGAACCCTCATGTGTAGGAAACTTGTGATCATCAAAATCAGCATTCTCATTTGTAGATGCTTCATGTGCTACATCTGCATGTTTCTCAAACTCGTCATGAAGACTTTCACAAACCTCACTTGAAGTTTTTCTTTCCTCTTCTTGAGAAAACAGAGTAAGAGCTATCATATGGTATTGTTTCTTTGCAAAATCAGTCTTAAAGTGTTGTCTTGGATGGAAATCCATGAAACCACTGAAAGGTAATTCCCGTTGAATGAGTTGAGGAAGCATATCATATTCCTCAAACATGCTAAGTATTTCTTCCCTTATATTCTGCTCTGTTGAACCCATTATCATAACTCTAAATTTCTTTGAATCTCTTAACAAGATGGCAGGAAAAGCTTTCTCTAATACCACTGTAATATCCCAACCCTGATGGAATATTTGAATTCTGATTTGTTTTGCAGAATTGTTTTGGTTTCGAATTAAAAAAATATATGTGTTTTTGCAATGGACTGAATTTAAATTGCAGAAAAAATGAAATAAATAATATTCTAAACAAATGAACCAATAATGCTCTCCAACTAAGTTTATTTGCAAATAATAGGAAAGTTATAACATAACCTAGTTCCAACGCCTTGCAGGCAAAACCAGTAAGCATGAATTAATAATTTTGTTTTCTATACAACAGCAAATCTGGAACTAATTTCTGAGAATCAATTTCCAACACTATTCCAGCACCTAGACTCTTGCAAGCAACACTGACAAATGAAGCGTCCATCTGTGGAGGAAATACACTGTAGAATAGCAACAAATAATCTTCTGATTTGGGGCGGCTAATATGATGTCTAAAATCTGATCATAACCCCTGCATAAAATCACATGCCTTGACCTTAAATGGTACGGCCTGTATGTTATAATGGTGCAGCTGTTATATAGAGTGGTACGGCTGCCATTGAATGCTTAAATCTCTGGATCTGCACTTTAAATGAGTCTGCAACAATGATGATATTTGTTCTCTCAAACCCCTAGAATAATTCTCCTAATTCTCTAAATTTGAAACACAATTGAAAATTCTATGTGAAGTTTCCTGTAGAGCTACCCATGGGTGATCGTTCACACCTAACTGAATCAAGAAGGAAATCGTCCCTCTTTGATTGCTAATCTAAGAAACCCTAGTTTCTCTTCTCCAAGCCAAAGGCAAGTTCTCCAAAATAATGAATAGCTGAATGAATGAATTTTTTGCCTTCACAAAGTCTTTTATTCTCTCCAAGAAAGCCAATGCCACTTCTCCATGAATTAGCATTTTTAAAACATTTTAAAATATTAATATGTTTCTCTTTAATTTTTACTTTATTCCTCCTCAAATAGGCGTTCACTTTATTTGCAACTTATTTGTGACTTAAAAGTCACTTTATGAATTATTAAAAAGTAACTTAAATTTTTATAAAGTTACTTTATAAAAGTAACTTTAATTTATTTTATTAGAACATTAAAGTCAACTACAAAGAAAGTTTAATATTTAAATATTTATTTTGACACATCACTAGGCCACTAAAAACTATTGACAAATGTTTTTCCTGTCACCCCCACTGATGACGCCTAAAAATAGCAATACCTCATAAAAAATACGAAGTTGGCTCTGAGCTCCTGAAATGCCACAAATGACCCCTACAAGGTCCTCTAGTGCCTAGAATGCAAATCTAACAACATGGAGATGAATTGTGAAGGATCACTCAGAGAATTGGCACTCAACGTGCTCATTGATACAGCCTGAATGATCTCTAGCCCATCCCATTAGCCTATGATGACCCAAGTGATATGCTAATCCACAGAATTGAAGGTGTTGCATGTTGAAACTAAGACACTATGACCAACTGCCAAAAATAGCATTTACTATAAATAGTAACTCCTAAAAAATAGGAACTTCCAAAAATAAAAAAGTCTCCCAACTAGCCAAATGGTGTCGAAACTGATGCTTCCTAAAAAGTAGGAACTTACTATAAATAGTAAGTCTTGGACAGGTCGTCCAAAATCACCCTAGAAAGTGTCATTCATCTCCTCTGATTTGTCTAAACACTCCATAGCATCAAAACCCTCACCTAACTATGTTGGTACCAACCCGAAGGCCAACACTATCTGAACTACAAGAGGGCCTAAAAATGGGTAAATTATTGTGCTTCAATTTTTGGATCCAAGTTCCTCTTTTAATCAGATACGAGTGCTAAGCAGATTGTTACAGGTTGCAACAAATTTTAAATAGGCAAAAAAGCCTAGAATAATTTATTGGGCACCCCTATCCTATTGTTTTGAGTTGAACTTCAAGGAGACAACATTTCAAAGCCCTCTAACTACATTCCAACTCACCTATATCAATTTCGAACACTTTTAGACTAGGGCACCCAGCACCCATGTCCGACACTTTGTACTCCAATTTTGGGATCCAGATTCCTCTTTTAATCTCACTTCCAAATCTAGCTCACTGTGTGTTGGCGTGTCTAAAGTCGCGGAACTACAACTCTATCCAGCCAACGTAGAATAGAATGATCTCGCCGAGTATCCTATCCTCTCTTGTGTAAGGAAGCCCTAATGTTGTTTTTAATTGATCAATGGGGACAACCTCAAGGTTTCGATTGTCAAGTCTTGACTGCAGGATAGCTCAACAGCCAATGTGTTTTGCTAGGAGCACAAGGGGACTTACATTTTGCAACAAGTTGGTTAGTATCTGATTCTCGGATTGCAAAATAAAAGCAAAAGAGAAGGGTTCAGGAAGCCTAAGGACAAGGATGATAACAGATGATGCAACGAGTAGACAGATTTCGATAATCGCGAAAGACACCCTCACAACTAGACAAGAACGGTGCAAGCTCCAAGGGCTGTAGGATTTTCAGACCGGAGACACTCATTTTAGGCACCCAATTTTGGCGCAGCCTAAGAGAACACCTACAATTGAACTAAGCACGGTTTGGGTTCAGACTAACCATGCACAGTGACCTACAATCAGCAAACCCCCAATGGTATGAACCAACAATGCATCAAATACCCCTCTACACTTCACCATTAAAATCCTTGCACTCTAAAATTTACTAACTGAAAGAAACCATGCAAACAAAACGAAAACAAAGACAATAAACACCATATTCAATGTCCATATATTTGCTTCAGCTGCCATTACAACAATATCTGCAGCATTTTTATGCTACTCCTAAAATCTAACTTATTCTAACTCTAAAATCTAGATACAAAATTCTAACATTGGTTTTTAAACTAATGAAACCACCGAATTTTTGCCTTCTCCCCTCGATTAAATGAATTTGAGTTTTGAGGACGATTTTCTTTAAAATGACCTGACTTGCCTGATGCAAAAGTCCAGGCCTTTCACATATTTTGTGCGATTTTATTTTCATCCCTTTACAAACTTTGGCATTTTCTTTAATTTCAGCCTCAAAGCCAATTTTATGAGCTTGTTTCAAATTTCAGCCTATGCAGACATTTTGCAAGCTTTATGTTTTGGGTTATTTTCCCTCTACTATGCGATTTTGAGATGACAGTATTGCGAGTTTGATGAATTTCGGATGTTACAAGCAAAGAAATGAGCCATTCATGCTAACATTCCGTCCCCCTATACTGAGTGGTTTTCGGGTCATTAGGAGATTTTGCGAACTTCAGACATTTTGAGAGATTTTGTTATTAACGTCTTTCTTGTTTTCATTTTCGGTTTCTGGGCCGAATTCGTGATTTGAAGTCATTACTCTCGGTGTTTAGCAGATATCCTCCTTTGCGCGACTTTATCACTTGCCCTCCCTATCCACCAAACCTAGGGCTATGAGAAGAAATTCGCGATTTTGCTCTTTTATTGCATTTCGGCCTAAATGAGGAGATTTTGCAAAATCGAAGCCTTCACGATTTTCGGCTTATATGAAGATTTTGTGAGCTTAAGTTTTTCGGCCTACTTAGCCGATTTTAGAGCCTTTCTTCATATTTCGGGTTGAATGCCTAAAATGAGAGATTATCTCCTATTTCAGCCTTGGAGGCCGATTTGTGAGACTTTAATGATTTTCGGGCTAGAAAACTTATATGACGTGATTTGCACTTCATGAATTTTGGAAGCCATCACACTATTCATACGGTCTATGAGGATATCGCGCAATTTGACTTCCTTTTGGCGAAAATTCGAGATTTGGACAAAACTCGGCCTGCACAAAAGACATGCATGATTTGTGTTATTTCTTCTTCTCGGCCTGGAAGCTCCCTTTGCACGATTTTTCCTTATAAAATATTTTTGGGTTAAATGGCGAGTTGGAGAGGTTAAGTGAAAAATGTGATTTTGCCCTCAATGTTTGAATTTCAGCCTGGAGGGCCGAGTTTTGAGTTTCAGCTTGCATTTGGGCCTAGAGAGCCAAGTTTTGACCTTTGTTGGCATTTCGGGTTAATAAGCCGACTTTGTGAGTTGGATACCCTTTTTGAACATTCATAGGAAAATGGTGACTTGGTCATTCGACACAATTTAGACTTGTTGACTTCCAACTTCGGCTTCATGGCACGATTTGCGCGATTTATATTGTGTTCAACCTTAAGCCTCCAAATTTCGGCTAATGTGGTCAAGTTGCGCGACTCTCCCTTTCATTTGGCGAATTCGGTTGTCTGTTAATTTCGGCTCAAAAGCCTCTTTTGAAAGCTTTGGTTATTTTCTGGTCAAATAGGGAAGATGCGCGACTTGTATTTTGCTTCCCCTTTTCGGCTCTAGAGGGTTAAAATCATGATTTTCTCCTTTCTGCAATTTTCGGCTTAGGAGGCGTTTCTGCAAGATGTTAGAGGTTTTCGGCCTAATAAGTTATATTGTAAGCCTTCAGTTTGCATTTCAGGCTACCAAATCGATTTGAAAGCTCTAAGTACTTTTGAATTTTGGCTTACTGAAGTGTTTGGCGAACTTGTAACACTCTTTTGCCGATTTCGGCCCAAAAGCCAATTTTGTAGATTTTAAGTTGATTTTCGAGTTTAGAGACCGTTTTGAGAATTTCGGCTCAAAGGCCGGTTTTGAGAGCCCTTTGTGATTTTCGGCCCTTTACACCGATTTATCCCCTCTACAGATCTCATGAGCTTCTAATGATTTCTTTCATTGTCGGCCAAATGACCCCGCTTTGCACGATTTAACTCTCTGTGCCCTTTCGGCTTACTAGCATATTTTAAAGTTTTACGACCAAACTCGGGATTCAAATCAAGGATACGTGAGTTTCTTTCTTCCACCGGGGTAGAAAGACACAACTTGGGGGTCCCTGTCAAAGACGGGGTGTGTGCGCGATACGCACAACAATGTGTTTATCATTCTTTCTATTATTTAGTGTTATTGCTGAAGCCACTCATTTTGCTATTAATAACTCTAGATTTCATACACACTTCACAATCTCAATTCTATTGCAACAAAGGAACAAAATCCAAGTGTTCAACTTTCCTATCAAGATTGTCGTTGAATCTATTCATGTTCCAACGTTTTATCACAAAAAATTGAGTTATTAGTTTGCATCCATAGGCCTAGGATCTCATTTCCATCCATATCACAATGGTAATTGTTGCTCTTCTTCAAATGGATCTTCTTCTCTTTGCAAAAACTTGGCGCAAAATATCTTCAAAGGGAGATCAATTAAGACTCTATCATTAGATGAGTCGCTTCCCTTTTTCTAATTCAGCCTAGTAGCACTAAATTGTTGATTCATTGTAATATACCTTGCCAAATCTGATATAAAATTTCTGATTTCTTTGGCCTAGATATTTTGTCAAACACTTGGCATATGACTGATTCAAGATACTTCAGACTTGTCTCATCAACATATACTTTTGTTTTAACAATAAGGGTGACTTGCAAACCATAGAATAATGATTTAGGATGATAATGCAACTATAACTCTTAATATTTGATTCAATAGCATGGATTGGTATGCAGAAATATAAGATTACAGCAGACTCTAATTATGTCAAACAGTTGGCATGCAATCAGACATTTATGACCAAACTTATCACTCCTTTATTAGGGAATCATTTGCTTATTACATTAGCCGATTTGTACCAAAATACATTGACTAGCAACAATGATCACTTTCAGATTATCTGAAGATATATGACAGCCATAGACTCAAACATGCAAACTGAAATTACAATGCATCATTAGTGCCAAATGAACCTGGAAGGTAGCGCCTAGGTTTGTAGATGAAGAAGCAAGCAATATCTCCCCTTGTTAAGTCTCCTATTGGCCAAATCGAATTAATCTCCAAATCGCCCCTGCTGCAGATGTGATTGACAGTAATTAATTGCTCTCGGCTCCTTGGTCTCCTTCAAAGCCACGAACATCATTGTTTGACTCCTCGAAGGTGAGAGCTCCAATTTGGGAAGGAACCGATGCCTCAAGAAAGAGATATGAGCAAAACCGTGGGATTGGAGGTGTGGCACAATTTTTGTTTCAGACCTGATGTAGAACATGCAACCTCCTTATTTCCCTTTCAAAATGCTTTAGGATGAATTGCCTAGCCTCCTTAAATAGAATCAATGCAAAAATATGGATGAGCTGAATACAACCAATCCCATCTACCATGAAGATGCCATGAGAACTCAATAAGCACAATGATGAAGGACTGAATTATCCTTCTCTCTCAACTGCAACCCTTCGGTGGATCTCTCACCACCTCAGTTATGTGGATCATAGGGAGGTATCATTCCCAATGATCAAGTCTATGGACAACCCTTGGCTCCACAACCACAATACAAAGAAGATAACAAACAACTGATGCCCAAAACATGAATTACCATCTTCTATGTATTCTTTTCATAACCCATCATAAGATTACTTCTAGAAGATTTGGGTAGGTACACTTTATTATTATTTTATTACTCATGTCATTTTAATTGCACCTTTTAAAATATTATTTCATTATTATTAAAGTGCACATGTCTCATGATACATGTTATCCCCTTATTTTGTCATTAAACCAAATAGAAATAAAATGTGAAGCCACAAATTTCCGCCAAGTCAACCCCCTAATCAACTCCTTGGCCTACAAGGGTCAATTATAGGCCAACCTCGTGAATGTCCACGTGCTACGGAGAAGCGGACATTACATTCATTCCCCTCAAAATCTAAGCTATTTCTGCCATGGACTCTCTCATGGAAAATTGAAATTCTCTATCCAACTCCCTATTTTCACAGTTGATGATTTCCTAAAGGTTTGCCTCTTCGCCCCTACCATCCATGGTTTCCTCCTTCCTTCTCTCTTTGCTAATAAGTAATATCTGATTTACCTATCACTCTCTTGCATGGATCTACATCACAAACTAGTCCACAAGCTAGTAAAGATACTAGCTCTGATACCATTGTAATGTCCATTTTTTATATTTTTCATTATTTTCATTTTTTTGTATTCTTTTAATTTTCCTAAAACACACACCACTGGAACAGCAACTAAATCTTGTAGCTGATTGCAGCTACCAAGTTGGAAACTTCACAAATACCTTAAATAACTTTAAATCACGCTCAAATCTGATAGAAAATCAATATAACAGTACCAACAACATTAATCTTATTTAATTTTAAAATGGTACAAACAATGGCTATGCTGATATGAATTTGACAACGACAACACTGATATGAATTTGACAACGCTAATATGCAAGCAAGAAAATGAATTTTCAGAGTTACCACTTTCCCAAATTAACTAACAAGTGAAAAATGACGAATGTTGTCAAATATGGCCATTGATAAGGCACTCTAAATGATTTACTAATGCTCTCTGAGACAAGTACATCACTATTAATGACTAATATAACTTTCTGTGAATGGGGACAACACCTTATAGGACTGATGTAACCTTCCAAAATGCTGGAATAGCACCTTATATGACTTGTAATATCTTCTGAAGACTGGTAAAGCACCTTATATGACTGATGTAACCTTCTAGAATGCAGGATTGCACCTTATATCACCTTATATCACTGGTATAACCTTCTGATGACTGGTCCAGCACCTTATAAAACTGATGTAACCTTCTAAAATGTTGGAAGAGCACCTTATATGACTGATATAACCTACTAATGACAGGATTGGCACCTTATATGACTGATGCAACACTAACGATAATTGTTGGTGGCTGGGATTGATGCAAACTAGCAACTATATCACTAATCTTAGGGCTGAGATTTATTGATTTTACTCCTCCAAAGGTAGTGCTCAGATAGGGTTGACTAGAAATGTCATAAACAATTCAGATCCAGCACTTTTTTGATGCACAATAACTCTCCAAAGTCCTAAAAGCCAATGTAGAAATCCTCAAATATGATGGGCAACAATGTAGCATACTTACAAGACTCGGACTCGGCTCGGACTCAACAAGCTAATTTTTGACTTAGACTCGGACTCGGCGCCAAGACTTGGCAAAGACTCGGCCAAGACTCAACAAATTGAAAAACCCAAGAAATTCAAAGATTTTTAAGGATTTAAAACCTGTTTCATGCATCCTTTAATAAATAAACCTTAAAGACACAATAATCTCATCAAATAGAAGCTATTTTGAACACATACACAAGTTTACATTCATCACATAAGTATAAATGCAAATTTTAGCCTTAAGCTAAAGGAAATAAGCTAAAGTAAATAACACATTAGAAATACAAATAGTGTCAAATCCGGAAATAGCTGAATTAGAGTTAAATACAAATAGTGTCAAATGTCTACAAAATTGATGGAATATGAAATCCATGTCATCAAATGTTCGAAACATATATCATAAAAGCTAGAGCCTAGAAGTCTAAGGCTCAGAGGAGACAATATCATTGATCACTCAACCCCACAAACGTCCTACGTGTGTGCCTAAGATAGGTCCTGGAACGTTCAGTAGCCATGATCTCTGCCTGTGTCTCAGTCTTTACCCATACTCAGCTAGCTACAGAAGTGACTAAGGATAACATATTTGCGTTGGTAGTGACTAATCTAGTGGTATCTCAGTCTACATATCTGTTTCAAGTACTTAGATGGTGCTTGTTTTCCATTTGGAGGTGCATTATAGTCCTATCGCTGCCTTAGAAGGGGTTGTTTCATGCCAAAAAGGTGCTACATTGTTGTTGTTGCTGACTGTCCACAAATCTGAGTTTGTATCAAGTCCACAACTTCCAAATTAGTTGCTTAATTGACATATTTTGGTGCCTTTAAAATTATTAGACAGTTAAGTCATTTCATATTGTTATCTTCAAGTTTAGCAATGACTATGCTCCAAAAGTAATGTAAAAAAGCATTATGAATGAATGTGAAAACACTGTTCAAACTTATCAGCAAGTAAACTTAATCAGCGTTGTCAAGAAAACTCTTTCTAATTGGCAAAATCTTTCAAAAAAAAAATCAGTGGTTTACACTACAATTTACCAAGAAAATATCAAATATTTTGTAACTATTCATTCTCTTCCAACTAATCCAAGAAAAATGACTTTTTATGGAAAAAGAGAAGATATGCACCTTTTATTACACTTAAAACTAAGACTTTAAAAAAAAAAATTATTTGTCATGCATTGGCACAATAGAGTCCAAGGCTCGGGATTCGCGAGTCTATCGAATTTGACAGACTCGGCGAGTCTGTGCAAACCCGGCCAGACTCATCCGAGTCCGAGTCCAGGGTCCTCTGGCCTCAACAGAGATGACCAGCCTTGGGACTCGCCGAGTCTGGGCCAAACTCTACGAGTCCTATAACTAGGCAATGTAGTGACACTGTAGCAGCAACATGCAAACTTAAAAAGTGTCTTCAAATCCTCAATAATCATCACATTTGTGATTCCCAAATGGAATCACCTAGTATGGGAAACAAGGGTTTTCATCCTGGGTCCCAAATGTGGAATGCACAAGGGTTTTCGTTCTCTCAAACCCCAAAAAACCCAAAGGTTTTCGTCCTTGGGTGTCGAAACTCAAATGCCAACTCCCAATGAAAATGTCAAAATGTAATCAAAATACCAAATGAGGCTAGGTGCCCTTTTTTATTCTTTTCCAATTGGAGCCCTTCATTAAATTTCCCTCCAATCAATATTTAAAAATATTTCTATTTCTATTTTATTTTATTTTTAGTATTTAAAATTAATTCTATTTTATTTTATTTTTAGTATTTAAAATTAATTCTATTTTATTTTATTTTTAGTATTTAAAAATACTTTTATTTTGTTTTTTAGTATTAAAAATGGTTTTTGTTTTAATGTATTTAAAAGAAAAAGAAAATATTTTAATAATATTATTTAAGTTGCCCCTTAAATTAAAAATTGTCAGGCCTAACTTAAAATAATATTAAAATTTATTTTCCCTGCTTTGCCTTTTAGCCTACAAGAACTGGAAATAGGCTAAAGATCTCCTCCGTGATGCCATTTCCCAAAGGAAACATGACAATGCACTGTTTCCATAGAAGTAAAACATGGGAAAACCTGCACTACCCAACACCCACCAACTTTGTTGTGCCAATCAAACTTGGAATGCCCGGTTTAATCGATAAACCAATCAATGCTGGTCAAACAAAAAAAAACCAAGATGTGAAAAACGTGGGGCTTAAACGCATTTTATTGAAAAAACTACTCAGTCTTTCAAAATGGCAGTAAGTTAAACCCCTCAAACTTCTCTTTTTATGTCTTTTTTTCATCTTATGATGGCATTTTTTTCTGTATTTCAGTTTTTCAAATTCATCATGCTTTTCCAGTTATAAATTCATGTAATTGAATTCCATCAACCCTTTCAATTTGTTATACCATTACTGTGTAAGTATAATGCTGCTAGGGGAGTATATACAATAGGAAAGTCACATAAGTCAAAGGAGAAAAAAAAGAAATGTCTTTTATGTCGCGGAAAAAGAGCTGTTTCAAAAATTTCTTGTGTCGTGGAAAAAGAGTTGTTTCAAATCTCTAGATGAACTTTTAGATATGTTATTTTCACATGTATGAGAGAAGTTCAACGATAGTTCAACGATAGGCAAAAATGTCAACTATCACATTCTCCCATCATAGAAAGATTCAACAATGATTGAATATGTAAGAAAAATTCAGCCACAGCTGAACCTATCACTAATACCTTGTCATACAACTTGGAGAGGTCATAACTTTTGCATATAGACTTGAAATGAGTTGTGATTTTTTTTGTAAATTGCATAATGTTTTTATAGGAATTCAACTATGTAAAAAATCACACTTAATAAATCCTACACCATTTTTGACCTTGTAAAAAAATTGCATTTCCACTCTTAGCAATCCAACTATATTTGAGCAAATGTACAAAAAAAACTAAATCACTTGGAGTGATTTTCAACTAATTTTGCAACTTTAGTGACTAAATTTGAAAGGTATATAACTCTGTTTTCTTCTGTATTTAGCCATTCGTGGTTTTTCTTTCACTTTTGTTGTGTTCTAGCATTTCTAGGGTTCCAATCTTGCATTTCTGTTTTTCTTTTTTTTTTCCTTTTCTTCTTTCCTCTTCTTGGTGGTTGGAATATCAAAATAAAGGAGATCTACAACTTCAGCATTGCTCACTGATTATTGGATCATTCCACCTCCTGCCAGCTGCACCCTAGTAAGGGATCACTTGGGTGTCTTCATCTTGTACAAGACATAAATAAGGGAACAGCAGAGTTTAAAGGCAAAGGGGGCAGATTTTTTGAAAAACAAAAACACAGGAGAACCCCCACAGTTTGTTCCCAAGTTATTCAATAGCCCATGGGATTTTCCTACGCTTTCCAAAAAACCATAGGTTGGTGAAAAAATTGGCCAATCAGCTATTCAATTATGCTTTTCTTGGGCTGCAAAATTTGTTAGTCAATTCAGTGGCTGCAGGTCACAGGATATGCTTTTCATTGGAAAAAAAATGTTCTTTTTCTTTAGCTATAAAATATGCTATACGATATATATATAGTTTTCTTCATGTATTCGTACTTCTATTTGCAGTATACTATCCTTAAGCGTAGATGGTATTCCGTCTATAGGAAAGATTTTCAAATTCCTAGAGCCCTTTGACGAAAGAGTTTTCATCAGGAAGCTCTTTTAGCTCTTGGCTAGATATGATAATGCTCCGCTCTCCGCTTTAACTTTATTAATTACTTTTATCTAAAATCATATATATATATGTGTGTGTGTGTGTGTGTGTAAATTCTTATATAGATATATGCATATATATATATATACACATAATTGCATATATTTATGTAGAGATTTACACACACATATATATAGATATATATGGGCATCTTGTGGTAATAGAACTTCTATTGGCAGGATTTTACAAGCAAAGAGGTTTGTGTCTTATGAAAGGAAGGTTTTCCAAAATAAGATGGATGACTACTCTGATTTAGATATGTGATGGTTGGTAGGTTTCTCTCTGTTTAAATCCTTTTTAGTGTTTTATATGGGTGGGCTGTCTGGAAACAAATGTCTGACCAGTCTTCTCAATAGAAATGTCTCTGATTGCATATCCTTCAATATTGGATGTGAAGATAGTGCTCTCAACTCTTAAGCTATTCAGCGGATGTATTGGTATACGTTGGGCATTATGGATGGGGGTATATTTTCTGGCTAACATTTTTTGGCAGTATTCTTCTATATGGCAGGAATGAGGGTTCTTGCAGCTATTATCTCGACAAGTTTTAAGGTTCGATATCTGCTAAGGGAAGTTGTCTTTAATTATCAATTAGAAAGTTATGTTTCAAGTTATTGTCTTTTTTAGAGTTTGCAATTATTGTAAACATTCTAACGTTGATCTGGGTTGTAAGGTGCAATAAGATTCTTATGCAGAACAGTGGAATGGTTAGATCCAAACCGGGCAAAATAAGAATTCAGGTCAGGTTAGAGCTGTGTTGATAATTATGATCAAGGTTATCACTTTCAGGGAAGGGTCGAAACGCAACACTAAGGAAAAGTGTGGATGATCCTTGAGTATTCTTTCAAGAAGATTCACCTGGATATGCATTATTCCAGGGATTCATGTATCATGTTCTTTATTATCAGCTTTCTAGCATTAATTTTCCAGTGAACCACGGGGACGCATCCCCCCCCCTTTTTGGGCGCGTCCCCCCGTCAGAGACGTCTCGGGGACGGGGGGACGGGGACGCGACGTCCCCCGCCGTCCCGCCACCGCCACCCAAACGCCATTGGGACGTGGAGACGTCCCCGGGTCTTCGCGTCTCCCAGGGAGACGTGGAGACGTCTGGGCGTCTCCTGGGAGACGTCTGGGCATCTCCGTGGGAGACGCCTGGGTGTCTCCCCATCCCTCAAGAGACGTCCAGGCATCTCTCGAGGGACGGGGAGACGCCCAGACATCTCCCGCGTTCCCACGCGAAAAAAGACAGTTTTTAATATTTTTTTAAGTTTTTTTATAACATGTGCTTTTTGGGGGAGGTTAAGGGGTAACCCTAATTGGACGTGGGCCCCACCCTACCCCCCAAAACAACACAAAAGCATGTTTATTTTGGATTTCACTCTCATTTTGGAAAACTGATTTTTTTTCCAGCAACTTGAAGAGGAGGAAATACTTGAAGAAGATTGATTGAAGGGGTGAGAAAAGTGATTGCAAGTGTGATAGGAGCTAGAAGAAGCAAGAAGAAGAGGAAGAAGAAGATTCTTCTACATTTTGGAGAGATTTTTCAAGCATAAGGTAGGGTTTTTCAACTTCTTCTTGTTTTTTTTTTGTTTTACTAATTTACTTTCTGATTTTCATTGTTCTATGTCATTTTTTTTTTTTTTTTCCCTATTCATCTCAAGACTCAAAATGAGATTTGATGTTGAATCTTGAGGGCAAAATGATTCATCATTTTGCCCTCAAGATTCAACATCAAATCTCATTTTGAGATGAATAGGAAAAAAATTAAAAAATATATTGTTAAACAAGGCTGATTTTATTTTTATTTTTATTTTTATTTTGTGAAATGCAGTGTCAATTTGAAAATTTCACAATGAGCTCCCAAGGCACGAGTGAAGATAACATGGAAATCCATTCTCATAGTGAGAATGATTCAGAATATGAACCTGAAAATGAGGGGGGTGCCCATGGGGCTGATCCTGGAGCCCAATCTAGTTCTATGGCAAGTGCAGCAGCTAGTACAGGTTGCCCTTCAGAGTTGTTGGCACCATATGCTAGGGGTCATTTTGATCCTAAGTCTCCTCTAAAACAGTTTGCTTCACAAATATCAGTACAAGGCACTGCATCACATTCAAGTGGGGGAACAAGGAAGTGGAAGTGCAATATTTGTGACAGAGAATGGTTCGGTAGCATTAGCAGGGTGAATGCACACTTTTTGTTTTGGAGAGGAAAAGGCGTGAAACATTGTAAGTTTTTGGAGGAACCCAAAAATATACAATACAGAATTGAGTTTAACAGGCTTTGGGGGGTTCCAGATGACACAAATATTTCAATGCCTACTACTTTGTCTGCTAGGGCATCACTTCACGACAGCCAAAATGTGCCAGTGCCACATACTTCTCATGCTTCGCAGGCGGGAGGAATGATGTTTGGATCTCCATCTACTTCCACTTCTACTGCTGCTAGGGCTGGGAAACATAGGTTGCATACACCATAGAGCAACCCCATTGCTGATATGTTTAATGTGCAGCTGAGAGATGAGATAGATGAATCCATTGGCAATTTCTTCTTTGCCAATGGCATTCCATTTCATGTTACACGGTCTCCTTATTATAGGAAGATGATGGATATGGTGGCCAAGGGAGGATCATCTTATGTGCCACTAGGGGAGATGAAAATGAGGACCTCGATCTTGGATAAAAGCTATTCCAAGATCAATATTTTGATGGAGAAGATGAAGGCATGTTGGGCGGCATCGGGGTGCAGCATAGTTATGGATGGGTGGACGAACATTAGCCATCGTCCACTCATCAACGTCATGGTCACATGTGCAGAGGGCCCATACTTCCTTAGAGAAGTTGATTGTACAGGGCATCGTAAAGATGTTGATTTCCAGTTTCAGGTCCTCAGGGAGGCTATTGAGGAGGTTGGGCCACAAAATGTGGTCCAAGTAGTGACAGATGCAGCCTATGTGTGTAGAGCAGCAGGGAGACTTGTTGAGGCAGCCTATAGACACATTTGGTGGACCCCATGTTGTGTGCATGCCATGAACAATGCACTCAAGGACATGGGGAAGATTGACTGGATTAGAGGAGTGGTCACCGATGCGAGAGATGTGCAGATGTTTATCTGCAACCACCACACTTCACATGCACTCTTTAGGACCTTCGCGAAGAAGGAGTTCTTGAAACCAGTTGAGACTAGATATGCATCCTATTTCATTCTCTTGGAGAGAATGATTGAGTTGCAAGAGGCATTGCAACTCATGGTTATGACTAATGAGTGGAATAGGTGGGCTGAGGCCAAGACAGAGCAGGGGAGAAGGGTGAAGGAGATAGTGAAGAGTGATGTGTTTTGGACTGATGCGAAATACATTGTCTCCATCATTTCTCCAGTATTCCAGGTGATCAGATATGGGGATGGGGTTGCACCTAACCTTGGAGAGGTGTATGAGTGCATTGACTCTATGCTTGACCAGATGAGGGCTACTGTGCGAGTGAAGAACCCCTCTCTAGCATTCTACAATGAGCAAATTCGGCCTATCATTCAGAGTAGATGGGACAAGTTGAACACTCCTTTGCATATGGCTGCCTTTGCCTTGAATCCTAAGTGGTACAAGGCTAGACCAGGTAGAATGACACCGATTGAGGATGATGAGGTGAAGGTGGGTTTCTTTAGGTGCATAGAGAAGATGTTTGATTCTAGAGATGTCGGCATAATGCGCACTGAGTGGGGAAGATTTGCCGCTCTTAGAGGTTATTCAGATGCGGCAAAGATGGATATAGACACTATGGCACAGGAGGACCCACTTTTGTGGTGGACTTGTCATGGCCCGAAATCTTTGACCACCACTCTAGCCATCCGTCTGCTATCCCAGGTTTCTAGTTCTTCAGCTGCTGAGAGGAACTGGTCTACATATAGCTTCATCCACTCTCTTAAGAGGAACAGACTTACCTCTAAGAGAGCAGAGAAGCTTGTGGCTGTACACAGTGCTTTGCGTCTCATTGACCGCAAGACACTTATGTACAAGGAGAGTCCAGCGGCACGATGGGATGTAGAGCCACAGGAGCCTTCACAGATTGATGAGGATGATCCTAGCACTTCAGATGCAAGGCTAGTTGGTGTGAGCTTGAGGGACCTTGATCCTCAGGAGTCCAGCAGTTCCAGTGAGGAGGAGTTCGCAGATGATTAGAGGCCTCCATTAGCTACATTTTGAGTTTTGTCATTTTGTCTTTGACTCTAGTCTCTTTTGTAATGCTATTGCTACACGTATTTGTATTTGGCTACTCATTGTAATGATGAATCATGTAATCATCTTTATTATTATAGACTTTCAACGGCATCAGATATTCATATTTTTCGTTTTCCTTTTTCGATATTCATATGATAGAAATGAGAAATCTCCAATTTGACAATTTCATTTGTCAAATTTTATTTACTTTTAGCAATTAGTTACGTATCACTAATCTAAGTAATCTTGGTATTTCCTATAGTTTCATTTGAAATCTAATTCTTATACTGTTATACTGTTATACATCTTTTCAAAACTAGTTTTTCAAGTACTATATGTATATATATGAGCACCACCACCCCGCCACCCCCCCCGCCGCCATCCCCCCGCCGTCCCCAAATTTAGGCCCTTGGTCCCCCCGTCCCCGAAATGCGTCCCCCTCGTCCCCCCGTCCCCAACGCCCGTGGAACACTGTAATTTTCTGATCCATTAATGGATCTGGGCTAGACCGGAGGTTTTCTTCCCTCCATTCTTTCCTACTGGTGCCCACACTAAATGGAGTTGTAATTATCATTTTTATTAATAAAATCTCTCTGGCTTCGGCCTTTTACCGATCAAAAAATAATAATATGCTATTCGATGAATCCGACATATGCTATTCTTTTCTTTGGCTATGAGGATGCCATTCAATGCCTGAAAATTGTATTTGTCTTAGGCATCAAACTCTTTTTGCCTTTGGGCTGCAAATTGTTCTTTCTTTTGAGCTGCAAATTGTTCTTTTCTTCAGCTGAGTCCTCCATTCCCCTCTATAACACCATATTCCAAGAATCTAGCAAGGACTGAGTTGATCTCCTCCATGGTGACACTAGGCAAAGCCTCCTATTGTGCATCCATTACATCCAATGCATCCGAAGAAACATCCAAAATATTCTCCCAATCTGGCATAAGCTTCTACAAACTGTGGATGTGGATCGACAGGGAAACTAAATCATCAATCTAATTCTTCTTCAAAGAATCCAACTGACTTAAGTACATTAACTTTATCTTTTCTCTCAACTCCTTTAAGTGTAGACCATTGGAAGCACTGACATCTACCCCTACCAACTCTTCAATGAATGAAAGGATTTTGAATTGAATCTCTTGGATTGATCCTTCCATCTTTGCACAGTCTTTCCTTCCATGCTCATAAGTAGACTTTTGCATGGCCAGTGAACAATAACATC
This sequence comes from Cryptomeria japonica, assembly GCF_030272615.1. Classification (NCBI taxonomy): domain Eukaryota; kingdom Viridiplantae; phylum Streptophyta; class Pinopsida; order Cupressales; family Cupressaceae; genus Cryptomeria; species Cryptomeria japonica. The sequence continues at coordinate 129,216,679 of NC_081410.1, read as the reverse complement.
CCTGAAAAATCATAAATACCTCCTTCGTGCACAACTCCCTCCTAGCCCTTCATTTTATATTCTCCAAGCATACCCTTCCTTCTTTTGGGAGCATGACTCTCCTCATCTACATGTATGCTTATATTTGTCGGTGTTCTTTCATCATCATCAAGAGAAGGCTCCACTTCTCTCATTTTTTCATAGGTGAGGGTGACACGCATTTCTATCAATTTGTTCACATATTTGTCCACCCATTCCCTGGAGAAATCATTAACTTCTCTCATAAGTTCATTCAAGTCCACCACCTCAGGTTGTGTCCAACTAGGCAATAAGATGGGCTTGCTCATTTCAATTTCATACTGCAGATGAGTATGATCACTATCATCAACTACCCGATCAAGAATGGAAAAGAGTTCACATTTCCTTATGAAATCAACTAACATTCAAGACCACATTCTCTTCCTTACTGCTTTCTCATCCATGAGATTAGCCCAATAATCCCCAATGTCAATCTTATGTATGAACTTTTTTTCTTTGATCTTCACAACATTCTTGTGCAAATCAAATCGATCCCTACTCTTATAAGTCCCAAGGCTATAGAACTCAAGTTCTCCAATGACTGAACTAGTTGCAGCCACATTGTGGCACACTTCCAAAGTCTTCCCTAATGCAATAGGGAGAGTTATCCCTTGTTATGTGTTTCTCCTTCTAGATAAAATCAAATTCCAAAAGATGTCTCACCACTTCAAGTATGATCATTCTATTTGTCGGATACCTAGGAAGATAGGTATGTGAAGGTGGAAAACTAAATGTACCACAATCCGTATTGTTCAATAAGCTTTGTTGCTGCCTTGGACAATCGTTTGTGGATCTTGCCCTGTAGTAGCCTTGTGATGTACATGGTGAAAGCATCGTTCACCCTCCTATAGTGTTCAATTTTGTGCATATGAAGTTGCAGATAACATTCGTAAACTTTGTATTGTCTTGGTCCATTTTTGATTTCACCTTTGCATATCAATCCTTTGTATGTAACAAATCTTACAAGTACACAAGGTAGGAAGTCATTACAAATGACTTGGTTTTCTTCACATTTCTCAATTGGAAGTCAAGGTTATCACTTATAATCTTGGCCCAATTGACCACTATTCCTCTTACACAATCCTGGATAAAGTAGAACATCCAGCCCTCAAATAAGGCACCTTGAGGCATCCTCATCACTCGATTGAGCAAAACTATCAGATCGCTATGTTCATCTTTGAACTCCGTACATAAGAGCCTTTTGGGAACCTTAGATTGGTGAGGCCTAGGTTCAATTATCCACTCTTTATACTCAACTGTCATACATGGCTCTGCCTTCTTCAGGAACTTATCTTCATATTCATCCTTGGTTTTCTCTCACCTACATGCTGCAAATTTTAATACAATCATTGAAGTTTGGTGATTTTGTTTAAGTGTTGTATGCATTTGTGGTTCTCATTGCCTCCAATCCTAGAATAGGATTTAGATTAGAATTTGTTTCAAGTTTCTTAGATTGAATGAAAGAGTTATTGAATACATTTGTGTGGAATCCATTTAGTCCATACCACTAGCTTCTTGTTGATTGTAAGTTTGCCTTGTGTGGTCAATTGGAATTTAGAATTGAACTTAACTTCAATTATTGCACGTCCATTAGTATGCATTGCCTTGATGGTATTGATGTTGATGGTGATAATTTGAACATCTATGAAATTTACCTAAGATGGTTGCACTAAGCTTGTGTCAAATTGTTCATTGATGGTGAGACCTTGCCTAGTAGAATTCCATTGAATCGTTCATTGCCTCTTCCATTCTAGGTTTTAGAATAGAATTCCTAAACCCTTATTCCATTTGTCCTTTTTTTTAAATCTTTGTTAAATTAGATTAAGAGCTCAATTGCAAAATTCTAAGTAATCGGCATAACCTACTTGAAATCCATGATAAGATCTCCAAATTCAAACAATTACGTAAGTCCCTAAGTGAAAACACCAATTCACATCAACCATTGAACTTATCCACAAGTCAAGACCTGACATTTCATAACCTTGGAGTTGTCTCATTTGATTGCGAAGCACAACATTTGAGAGACTTTGTTCAAGAGAGGATAAGATACCTTGGTATTTTATTCACTGTTCATATGTGCATAAAACCCACATCAACAATACCGATGTAATTTTGGGTGTCCCCTGGCTACACTCATTAGGATATGTCAACCTAAACTTCCCAAAATTAGAGATACGCTTTGAACATAATAAGAAAAAGGTTTTATTGCAAGGTTTATCTGATGGGTCTCCAAGTGTAGTCTCAGCCAAGAAGATAGAAAAAATCCTTAGGCATGACCACGTAGAATGGGTGGCTCAATGCTTGATCCTAGATAAAACCTCTCCCAAACATAAATAAGTCCATGTAAGACATAAAACCATTACTTAAGGGCATAAAAAGGTCTTTAGTGGTATTCACCCTGGCCTTCCCCCTAAAAAGGCTTTGAACACCTTATTGAACTAGAAGGAGCAAAACTAGTTGTCACCACTCCATACCGCCACCCTCACAAATATAAGGAAGAAATTGAAAAGAACATAAAGGAATTGCTACAGATGGGGCATATCTAGCCAAGTTCCAATCCCTTTGCCTCATCCATTGTACTCTCAAAGAAGAAACATGGCACAATGAGGATGTGCATCGATTATGGGGCATTAAATTAAAAAACAATAAAGAATAGATATCCCATTCCCCTAGTTGATGAGCTTATTGACAAACTCCATGGAGTAGTCTACTTCTCTAAAATTGGCCTAAGATTAGGTTATCACCAAATTAGACTAAGGAAAGAGGACATACCAAAGACAACTTTAGGTACCACTATGGTCATTTCAATTTTCTCGTCCTACCATTTGGGTTAAGCAATGCACCAGCCACTTTCCAATCTTGCATGAACCATATCTTGAGAGGATAACTGAGGAAATTCTTATTGGTTTTCATCAATGACATCCTAATTTATATTAAAACCTGGGGAGAACAACTAAACATGTAGAGTAAGTATTAGAGATACTTGAGCAACATTCCTTATTTGTCAAATTATTGAAATGTGAGTTTGGTATGGAGGAGATCTTATACTTGAGGCACAAAATTAGTGCTCAAGGAATAAGGGTGGATGGAGAAAAGACTGAGGCAATTCAAAATTGGCCAAAACCCAAGACTCTAACACACCTCAGAGGGTTTTTGGAACTCTACAGTTAGAACCGAAGATTTGTAAAAGGATTGTCAAAGCTAACTACACCACTCACCGATCTAACTAAGAAGGGGGCCTATACTCAAAATGGAGCACAAACAACTTTTAAAAAATTTAACGAAGTGATGAGTTCCTACCCTGTGTTGGCAATACTCGATTTCTCCTCACCCTTTGAGTTATATTGTGATCCTGCAAGGGATGGCATTGGGGCAATATTAATGCAAAATAAACACCCCATAACCTTTGAGAGTAGGAAACTCAAGGACATAGAAAGAAAATACTCAGTTTACGACAAAGAGATGCTAGCAATTATGCATGCCCTTGCAAAGTTTAGACAATACTTGATTTGTGGGAGATTCATCGTGAAGACCGGCAACAACAAACTAAGATTTTTCCTAAACCAAAAAGACTTAAATGATAGATAACAAAGATGGGTAAGTTGCAAGCATACAACTTTGACATTGAATACATGAAGAGCAAAAACAATATTGTAGACAATGCCCTATTATGAAGACCCCACCTCACTTCAATGACAACAAAATCCACTAAATGGAGAACATCTACACTCATAGAATATGCTAAGGACTCGTTCTCAAGTGATATATAGAAGGGAAGATACAAGATGAGAGGTACCGAATTATGGATGACCTCATTCTCTATAGGGACTGGATATACATCACACCTGTGTCAAGGGTAAAGAACGAGATTTTGAAAAACTATCAGAAAACCCATCAATCGAACATCAAGGGTATTACAAGACTTATAAACAGATCACAAAGAGGTTCTCATGGAAAGGCCTTAAAGAAGATGTGTTAAAACATGTTAGGAAGTGTATGGTATGCCAAAGAAACAAAGAGGAAGATACATATCCAACAAGACTACTTCAACTCTTGCCCATACCCAATCAAAAATGGGAGAGCATATCTATGGAATTCATAACGAGGCTACCTAAGGTACAGAAAAAAGATTGCATCTATGTGGTGGTTGATCACTTAACCAAATATGCATACTTCATGGCTATATCAACAAAATTTAGAGACCCCTATGTGGCCAAAGTCTTCTTTAAAGAAGATTTCAGGTTGCATGGACTACCCCAGAACATTGTGAGTGGTCGGGATAGTTGTTTCCTTAGTCTATTTTGGCAAGAGTCATTCAAACTAGCTAGAACAAAGTTAACTCCCAGCACTACTTATCATCCACAAACTGATGGACAAACCGAAATTGTCAACAAGTGGTTGGAAGGGTATCTAAGGAATTATTTTCACATGTACCAGAATGCCTGTGTCAAGTGGCTTGATCTGGGGAAGTATTGCCATAATACTACCCACCATATGTCTATAGGGATGAGCCCCTTCCAAGCATTGAATGGATACATAGCAACATCCTTCGAAGACTTGATTTTTTCAAGAAAATTGTGTGCCAGGGATTTCATACAAGATATGGATATCATGAATGCACTTAAGTACAACCTTCACCAAGCACAAAAACCAGCAACGAACATTTGAGGTCGGAGCTTTGGTCTTTTTGAGGTTGCAACCATACAAGCAATCATCACTCAAGGTCAATGGAGCATAAAAACTTAAGCCTCAATGTGTTCCACATGCTACATAAGGTCAATGCTACATATGAAATATTATAAAGGTCTAAACTTAAGGTTAATAGTACATATGAGACATAAAATATTATAAAACACTCAACTTAACGACCGTATAAAATATTATAGAATACTAAACTTAAGGTCAATGCTACACATGAGAGTTTTTGTTGTTCATCGATGCCTTGTTGGAGTGTTGGGTTTGTTGCAAAAGTATCCCTCCATCGTAGGTGGAGAGTCATGCCCTATCCGTTTATAAAGTCACAACCCTCCTCAAGAGATGTCCCTTCATATCATTTCACCTTTTTATAACCGCTAGAACCTTTTGTAAAATCGCACTTCATTGGTGATTAATTCATATATTGAACTGGGCATTAAATGGTGTATAAATCAATTGGATATTAATTAGTATATTAAGCTAGACGTTAATATATTTTATGTAAGATCACTACCCTTGATGTCGTCATACGAGTGTCTCATAGGGGAAGCTCCTTAGTAAATTTGTCCCTCATAAATGTTACTAGACTATGTAAGCCAAACCGATCATTTTCTTCTACTGTCAGTTCGAGTTGGGTTTCCAAAAAATTGTGAAGTCTTGTTCCAAGACGATTTTCTTTTATTAACCATGGTACGTGTATGGATGTCATGGTAGGGGCATGACAATCCGCCCTTCCTAAGATTGCTTGTACTCAAGAAATTTAAGGTTCAGATAATCAAATATTTCAGCTCCTTCCCAAGTTGCATCCTATGTAGGTAGACCCTTCCATTTGACTAGGTACTCCTCAATAACTTTATTCCTTAATCTCTTCTCTTGCATATTGAGGATGATCTTTGGTTCCAAAACCAACTTGCCTTCATCATCTAAGGGTGGCAACTTTGGGCATGGGGAAATATGTTGTCCTATTACCTTTTTGAGGCAAGATACATGGAACACGTTATGAATCCCACTATTCATGGGTAGCTCCAACTCGTAGGCAACTTCTATTTTCCTCAAAATTTTGTATGGCCCATAAAACCTGCGTTGAAGTTTCTTGGCCCCACTCTTCTTAATGAATGACTATTTATATGGTTGCAATCTCAAAAAGACCAAGTCGCCAATCTCGAATGTCCGTTCGATTCTTTTCCTATCTAATGGCGTACATTTTATCATCTACCAAACACTAGAATAAGATACCCAAAGGTATTCTATTCTCTCCTAAAAAATCACTACTGATTCCAAGGTCTATATGTGCGAACAAGCGACTTTAGTGAAATAGCTACTTGGGTAGTGTATGCTGAAAATCTCAAGGGGGACTCACATTTACAAGTGTCTTTCAAGCTTCTGGACTTAGATAGATTTATCAATTTCAGGCTCTCTTTTTTTTTTGGATTTTCGAGATTTAGACTTTCAAAAAGGGGAAAAGGGCAATAGGGTTAAGAAAGCTGATCTAAACCTATGAATTCTTGAGACGATATTAACTGGGTGCTCTCGAGAAACCGAACTTTGTTTTGCCACACTAAGGACAACTACACAAAGCCGGTGCAATCTTCAATGGGTTATGCTTATGATCGAAGTTTTGGCATGCACAGGGGATAGGCTCAAACTAACTTTGCACAGTGAAATGGAAATCATCAATTCACCAAAAGTATGAGCGGAGATACACCGTTAATTAATACTTATAAGATCCTTCATTCAACTTTAACAACATGAAAGCAAATCTAATTTAACTTTTAACTAATGTGTTGAGGAAATTGAAACCATGTTAATCACTCAAATAACAGAGATTACAAAGCCTTAAGAGAAAGCGCACATGCAATATATTATTTGAAAATGACCTTCACGCAACAATATATCAAAAACCTCACACCCTCCAAATGAGAGGAGGTAGCCTTATATAGTTTTTCAGAAAATAAAGAACGGTCGAGATCAAACAGTCTATTAGTTTGAATGAATGAGAACATGACAAGTAGCACAGTTGCCATTCTCACTAAAGTATGCACCTAGTTTCCTTTTTGGACAAGGCAAGTTCATTGAATCTGGGCATGTTGACTTGGAGCAATCTGATTGGTCAGAAGATGATGAGGCGCCACCGCAACGTGAATCACTCCTAATCTTGCTAAGGCAATGCAAGAGCAGGTACGGGAGCTGGCTCTTGCTGTCTTCTTATCTCAGCATTGATACATGCAGCAATTTCTAGTTCCTTGTCAAGGATAAAATACATGCGATGCCAATTAGGAGTGTTTCTTTTCACTTCCCACGCCAAGTTGTACAATTATGTGATAATGTGTTCTTGTTCGTCGCTGAAATGCAAGTCTAGCTCAAGCACTGGACGAGGTTCTTTGCCTAGTTCAGGAGGAATGATTGGCAGGCCCATGAAGCTCGGAAGGAAAAGTGTTTGAATTTCTTAGAATAATTTCTTGTTGATGACTCTATGCTTGCTTCTTCGTGGCCCCAATTTATGTTGCGCGAGAGGAGGGTGAAAGCTTCTAGATAACCCTTGCAAATATGAAATGATAGGATCAAGTTGTTCAGACATTCACTGTGATCATGCCCTCCTTCTTGATACCTTGAAATTTGGAGAAGAATTTCTCCATGCCTTCATCATGATTGAGGAAATTGCAATTTTCTTTGTGAAACATTTCCCATACTTAGCCAAATTTTGGCTATCTTCACGCTCGGATGAACCTTGCCCTTGAACTTGTCCTCAATCCTCCGTTTGGCTTGAAACTCCAGCTGCGGTCTCTATGATGATTCCGCTTCTACTACCATCTGTGACCTGCAAAACCAAAGTCAATTAAGAAATCAGAACTTAGATTAAATATTTAGGATCTTGATGACTAAGTGGTGGGTATTCTCACTCTATTCTTGATACTTAGTCACAAAAAGATGGAATTTTCACATGTAAACTCCACACTCTAGGGATATTTACGATTTCAATCCAAAATCCAGGTCTTATAATCTTGAAAACCCTCATCCCATTCAGTCCAAAATGATCTTTCTTACTGAAAATTTGGATAAATCCACAAAAAACACCTCCAACGAACTTGTAAAACTCAGAAAATGTAATAAATCTGCATTCAAAACCAACTTCACCTTCAATGGGGAGAGAAGAAAAAGACAAGACGGAAAGATCTTTAGAAAAACTCAGAAAATTTGAATGATCTGCCTCCTATTAGCTGGTTATACTCCAAAATCTGTCAGCGTTTATGAAGAACAAATCTGGAAATGATGATTAATGCCTCCTAAAATACACTCAACCTGTGAAAATCTTCTTTGAACCTCCTTCAACCTGCAAGATAACTCTGAAATTTGCTCTTAACTAGCTCAGAAAGTTCGAACTTTTGTGTGTTGAAAATGAAGGAATGAAGAAGGTACTTGTATTGAAGTTGAATTTCATAATTAGAAACACGCAGCTTCTCTCTAAAATATGTTTCCATTTTGATTCCAGTCTTAAACGTTTATGAGGAAAGTTTCTAATTCAGCTTCAAGTTGCATGGTCATCACCCTTGAGTTTGAATTCCTTTGAATGCGACTTTCTATTCTGAATTCTAGTTTCAAAATCAACTCAATCTTCAAGATTCATTTCTCGAGAGACTTTCTACTTTCATTTCTAAGTTTGAATCTCTCACAAACTCAAGTTTCTATTTTGATTTTCCAGCTCATATTCGAACTTGATCTTCAAATATCCCTTTCTAATTTGGAACTTAGTTCGAATTTCATGAAGGTTTGGATGACATCACCAAGGAATATTCCCTTCTCTTTAATCCTTTGACTTCATTTTGACTTGGGCGAACTTTTATGAAGTTTTGCTTCTCATCTTACTGCAAGGCAAGTCAGACCTTTTTCAGAGTGGGAACTTTCCTTATGTTTATGTGTACTTCATGTTTTAACCTAACCACATCTCTCTCAAGGAGGACTTTGTTGGTCATATTTCTAACTTGTTGCAAGGTTGGGCGAAATTTCTTGACATAGGCATCACCTTTCAACCTCCAAGTAGAGCGGACTTTCTTTTCTTTGAAATCAGCTTGCATGTCCAATTAGGGCGGACTTTCTTCACTTAACTTCAGAGCGGACTTTTAGAAGACCACCTAAGGGCAGACTTTTGAGTGACTTGTGCTCCAAGGTTAGGGCGGACTTTTGAGTGACTTGTGCTCCAAGGTTAGGGCGGACTTTCAAGAGATCACCAAGTAGGGAAGAGTTTCCAGAGATCACCATCATGGCGGAGTTTGAGACACATGCTTCAAGGGCGAACTTTCATAGACATCCATTCATCATCACCTTAGGCGGAGTTTGGAGAGTTCATCAAGGCGAACTTTAAAGACTACCTCCAAGGCGGACTTTTGAAGGTATGCAACTTGCCCAGACTTTCTACCTTATGCTCCAAGGCAAACTTTGGAGAGACCAAGAAGGCAGACTTTTTTGATGTTGAGCACCTTTTACTTCATCCATAGGGCGGACTTTTTGAAGACCACAACTTAGGTGGACTTTGTAGGCATCTCCATCATCATGCCTGGGTAGACCTTTTGAAGACTTGGAACTCAACCATGGAAGAGGGCAGACTTTTGGCTTCCTAGGCAGCTTGGAGGGCATGGTTTTGGAGGTAGTTCAAGAAGGCGGACTTTTTAACTCTCCATAGGGCGGACTTTTTAGCTCTCTCCATAGGGCAGAGTTTTGAAGACCACAGCTTGGGGACACTTTTGTTGTTCATGCCACTTTCCTTTCATGAGGGCGGAGTTTAGAGTGTTCAAGAAGGCGGAATTTTGGAGTTCAACTTGTTCTCTTCTCAAGTGGGAGGGCGTACTTTTCATCCCTCTCCAAAGGGCGGAGTTTTCATCCCTCTCCACAAGGCGACTTTTCATCCCTCTCCACAGGGCGGAGTTTTCATCCCTCTCCACCGGGCGGAGTTTGGAGAGTTCACAACTTGGGCAGACTTTTTCCATCTCAAGCACCACATACCAAGGCAGACTTTTGATCTCTCCTATCATAACATTCACTATTACACATTGATTAGGCAGACTTAGAGATTTTTTGAAAAGAAACTTTAAAATTTTGACAATTTCCTCAATTTTAACCAGATTGTCTTGAAATTTGAAATCCATACTCAAGCAAACTATCTGAAGTGTCATGACCCCCTAAAATGTAGGAACTTAGCTTTTTAGGTCAAAACTTGGAAATTTCCGATCACGATTGAAGCAAGTCAATGGTATTAGAGCAAACCCTAGGTCCCCACTCCAAAAAAGCTAAAAGCAGGCATCCCTAAAAAATAGGGAAAAATTTCTAAAAATAGCCATACCGGGCATTGGGCTAAAAATGCCAAAAACTAAACTTCCTAAAAAATAGGAAAAAGCAAAAAAAGAAAACTTTCTCAAAATAGAAAATTGTTCAAATTCGTTCAAATCAATTGCATTCTTCGTCCTTTGGCCTTTCTAGGAACTTTGATGGTGTTTGGACTCTGTTATCACTTGGTTTGCACAAACTGACTTTCAATCTCTAGGACTCAAACAGTTCAAAACTTGACAAAACTGAGCAAAACTGAAGCGGAAGGTCACGGGCACTAACAAAAACCCTAGAAAGTAGGAAAAAGGGAGGGTCCCCATTTGCAATGCGGCGATGTGTGAAAAAGGTCACAACATTATCCCGATACACATTTTGTTGGTTTTGTGCTTGATGTACGTTATCCTTAAGTGTAATCATGGTATCCACATTCTCTTGTATAAAGTCTCTAACTCCCAACACCCGACTCTCTGAGTGGATCAAATCTCCAAAAGATGTTGCCTCATATCCGTATAATGCTTGAAAGGGACTCATCCCTAATGACATATGGTGTGTGGTGTTGTAGCAATACTCCCCCAAATGGAGCCATTTAATCCATCCATTTTGTTGCCTGCTGATATAGTTCCTTAAATATGCCTCCAACCATTTATTGACGATATTTGTTTGCCCATCCGTTTGCGAGCGGTAACTGGAGTTGGGGGTTAGTTCTATTTCGGCTAATTTGAATAGCTCTTGCCAAAATATGATAAGAAAATGGATGTCTCGATCGCTTACAATATATCAAGGTAGGCCATGCAGTATGAAGATTTCTTTAAAGAAAATCTCGACCAGTTGAGGAGCTCTAAAATCTGTTGATATGGCCATGAAATGTGCATTTATGGTTAGACGATCTACTACCACATAGATGCAATTTTTGCCTTGTACCTTAGGTAGTCCTGTTATGAAGTCCATAGAAATGCTTTTCCATTTCTAATTGGGTATGGGCAGGAGTTGAAGAAGACCCGCTGAGAATATATGTTCTTTATTTCTTTGGCACACCATGCACTCCCTAGTGTGTTTTAGTACATCTCCTTTGAGACCTTTCCATGAAAATAATTCCCTGATTTGTTTGCAAGTCTTGTAGTATCCTTGATGACCAACTAAAGGGTTCTCATTATAGGCTTCAAATTTTTCTTTCTTAGTTTTGATCCTGGAGTGATATATATTATATCGTTGTAAAGGATGAGATCATCAATAACTCAATATCTTTCATCTTGCACCTTCCATTCTATTATGTCACTTGAGAATGCATTCGTAGCATTATATGTAATTATGGATGTTTTCCATCCCATGGATACTACCATTATAAAACCGAAGTGAGGTCTTTGTGATAGGGCGTCAACTACCACATTGTTTTTGCCCTTCATGTACGATATCGAAATCCTATGTTTGTAACTTGCTTACCCACTTTTGTTGCCTATCATTCAAGTCTTTTTGGTCTAGGAAGAACCTCAAACTATTACGATCAGTTTTCACTACAAATCTCCCATAGATTAGGTATTGTCTGAACTTTGCAAGGGCATGCATGATTGCTAACATTTCTTTGTCTTAAACAAAATAGGTTCTCTCTATTTCTTTGAGTTTTCTACTTTCGAAGGCTATGCGATGATTGTTTTGCATTAGCACTGCCCCAATACCTTCCCCTAAAGCATCGCAATATAATTCAAAAGGTGAAGAGAAGTCTGACATTGCCAAAACGGGGCAAAAACTCATTACTTCTTTAAATCTTTCAGAGTTTGTTTGTGTTTCTTCGTTCTAGAAAAATGTTCCTTTCTTGGTTAAGTCAGTTAGTGTTGCAATCAATTTTGAGAAACCTTTGACAAATTTCCAATAATAGCTACAAAGTCCCAAGAAACCTTTGAAGTATGTTAAAGTTCTTGGTTTTGGCCAACTTATTATGGCCTCAATCTTCTCTTCATCCACACTAACTCCTCAAGCATTGATTTTGTGCCCTAGGTGCAAGATTGCTTCCATCCAAAATTTGCACTTGGATGGTTTGGCGAATAGTGAATGTTGCTCAAGTATTCCCACTACTTCATCTGTGTCTTAGGTACTCTTCCCAAGTTTTACTATAAATTAGTACATCATCAAAGAAGACCAACAGGAATTTCCTTAACTACCCCTCAAGATGTGGTTCATACAAACTAGAAAGTGGTTGGGATGTTTGTTAACCTAAAGAATAGGACAAAAAGTTCAAAAGGACCATAATGGCACCTAAAAGCTAGTTTGATTATATCTTCTTCCCTTAGTCTAATTTGGTAATACCCTAATCCTAGATCAATTTTTGAGAAGTATTCTACCCCATGAAGTTCGTCAGTTAGCTCATCAACTTGGGGAATGGGGTATCAATTTTTTATTGTCTTTTTATTTAATGCCTTGTAATCAATGCACATTCTCATTGTGCCATCTTTCTTTTTTGAAAGTACAACAAAAGAGGCAAAAGGACTAGAGCTTGGTTGGATATGTCCCATTTCTAACAATTATTTTATGGTCTTTCAAATTTCTTCTTTGTATTTACAAAGGTGGTGGTAGGGAGTGTTAACAACAAGTTTCGCCCCTTCTTCCAACTCAATAGAATGCTTGAAATCTCTCTTTGGTGTAAGTCCCAAAGGGATGTTGCTAAAGACCTTCTTATGTTTGTCTAATAACGGTTGTATGTCAACGTGGACTGATTTCCCTTCGATGGAGGATTTGTCTAGGATCAAACATTGGGCAACTCATTCTACTTGTTCATGCTTAAAGAGTTTCTCCATCTTTTTAGATAAGAGTACACTCAAGGACCCATTGGATAGTCCTTGTAAAAGGGCCTTTTCCCATTATGTTCAAAACATATCTCCAATTTTGGTAAATCTAGGATGCATCGACCCAATGAGTGTTACCAAGGGATACCCAAAATTACATCGGTATCCCCCATATTTACAATGTAGAATTTTTCCTTGACTCGATATTTACCCAAGACGAGGTTTAGTTGGGAGATTTTCTTTGTGCATGTAGCAGGCCCATTGACCAAGGACACCTTAAAGCCTTTAAAGTCTTCTGTTTCTAGCTTTAGCCTTGCAACCAAGTTTTCATCAATAAAATTGTGTGTTGCCCCACTATCTACAAGGGTTGTCACTTTTTGCCCCTTAATAACACCTTGTATCTTGAAGGGATGATGCTCGGATGCCCTTGAGATGGAGGTCAAGGTTCCACATTCCTCGTCCTCTTCATCATATGTTATTTTCTTGTTTGGGTTTCCTTCTTCCTCCTCTCCTGTTCCTTTTTTGGATATTGCTTCAATATTATGGGCTTGGCTTCTTTTCCCACATCTGTGCCCCAATTCCCAATTTTCTTTACATTTATAGCACAACTTTTTTCTTTTAAGGTCTTTCAAGTTACATTTATTGCCAAGTGCCCATGGATCTTTGCATTTGAAACTCAACTTTTTCTCTTAGCTTTCCTTTTGCTTGCATACATGTTCGGGGTCCCATTTTTCCTTTGGAATTCTAGTCGAGCATCTTTAGAAAGAAATGGTCTCTTATGTCTATCCTTCCTATAGAAGTTTTTATCGTTTGGTGTTACCTTTTTGGAGTAGCCTTTTCCCTTATTTTGGTGATATTGAGTCGTGTAGCTTTTAGGATTGCTTCTTGGAGTGTGGTATGGTCCAAGGCACTTACTAGGCCATAGGTGGTATCTGACAGTCCCTCTATAAATAGGTAGGTGAGCCTTTCCTCAAATATTTCGGGTACCATGACTGCTAGTCTTTGGAACACTGCCACATAATCTTCAAGGGTTCCTTCTTGCCTTATTCTTGTTAACTCTTTTAAATATCATTGGGGATGTTTTTGGTCAAACCTCTCACAGAGTTTTTTCTTGAAGGCATCATAGGCCTTAGTGCTTTCATGGTCTTGGGTGATCAAGCCATAGTACCACCAATCATGGGCAACACCTCCTAGATGCAATATGGCAAAAGTAATGGCATCTTCCTCTAACATGTGGCTAAGGGTCAAGTAGGTCTCTAGTTTTTGGATCCATGCATGGGTCGTGACATTTCTTGACCCATCAAAGTTGGGGATGGTTAATTTTCCTACTTTGTGTTGTAAATCTTGATTAGTGTGATTATTTCCCCTTCTATGAATATTCTTGGTTTCGGTCTCATAATGTATAGTGAAGAGGATGCTCCTGTCGACCTCCAGGTCAATCCTTTCATATGCTTTGACAAGTTATTCAAATTAGGATTGGGTGTGTTTAACTCCTCGTCTTCCCTTGTTGTCCTTCCCCTAGTTAAAAAGGGAGGCCAAGTTGTTTTAGGGGTTGATCTTAATGTAGTTCTATTGTCACTTTCAAATTGGCTAGGAGTGACATCTCTCTCAATTCTTTGGTTAGCTCTAAAGTATTCATGGTGGTGTTTATATTTTGTAGGGTTTGAAAAAGGTCTTGAATTGTTTGTTCATTTTTCTCCATAAAAGCACTCAATTCATATTCCATTTGTTCACCTCATGTTGTCTTGGCTTGCAATTTTCTTCTTTTCCCTTTCTAGAGCCCTTAAAGCCCTTTGACTAAGTTGCATCAACTATTGTTCCTCCCTCAAACTAGCAAGAACAATGCTCTGATACCACTTGTGATGTCCCCTTTCCAGACAACCTTATATTTTGCCCTAACTTCACAAATCCAATGAAACATAATATAATTTAGTTAGAGATATAATTCTCACCATAGTTCAACAAGATAGGATAAATCCTTTTTGGAAACCTGCAATCAAGTTAGAAAAACATTGAACATATAATTCATGAGACAAATCCATTACTAGGGTTAAAGGGCACATATATTGATAAGCATATAACAAATCTAAACTATCATGTGGGGTTCAACCGTAAGAGGGGATGAGATAAGGACAGGAGACATGATAAGGTGCCCAAATATTCCCTACCCTTGGCCCAAGAGCAGATACCTTGTTACTTTTAGGATCAGACTATAGCAGTTAGATAGCAATAACAAAAATAACACAATGAACACCAATATATCCTGGGAAAACCTCCTGCTTGGAGGTGAAAAACCCAGCAACAATTCTCAAATCTTGATTAGGCAGTAACCAATTGAATTTACAATGAGCTTCAACACTTGAAGCTAACAACAAACTAATCACAATAATATCTTCAATCTAGGGCACACTGTAACAATGAACTTATCTGTAGATGTTGTTGTCACTAGGATGAAGTTCGTTGATGATGTCCACAGCTCAATGATGGTTCAGTTACCTTTCACAAGTGTTCGCTATGCTTCAAAGGTGTTTATTGTCTTCTAAATATATTCGTTGTCTTCAGAATATGTTCGATGTGCTCTCAATAATGATTCGTTGTCCTCCAACTATACTTCATTGATCACAGAAGTAATTCGATGATAGAGCATGTAATTGTTGTCTATGTGATAATGATTGGAGACTTGTGTTTATATATAGGCGACATAGCCTTTTGATTCTCTAAGTCAGCTTGCATAGAGAATATGTTTAATTACAATTAAATGCTTCAAAGTTGGCGCCAAAACAAATTAGGTCTACACGCTATAGATGACCTCAACACGTTAAGCAAGATAGGGTAGGGTTAACAAAACGTGTTATGAACAAGATAAACCCACAAGTTACATATGCCGCCCGCATAGGGCATGATTAATACAACATGTTTTATCTTCTAAAGCCAATAGGGCCACAAGTACGCTAGATGTGCTAGGTCGGCCCTAGAAGGGCTTCGACCTAGCTACATACAACAACACTTGTGCCCCTTGGCCTCATGTGGCCTTTCGCCATCTAATATGAGGTGGTTTACCTAGTCAAGCCTTTATAGTCGTTCCCCTTCATCATGCCATCCTTCTAACCCTCTTATGATTGAAGGTCCCTTGAGTTCATCCCAACAATTAATCAATATAGGGGTCGTCGGGGAAATTGCAATAGGGTGCCAAAACGACCTCGTGTGGCCTTTCTGCCATCCAGATGAGGTGGTGTGCCTAGTGAGGGACCCATAGCCATTCCCCCTCCTTGCATTCCCTTCCTCACCCTATTAAGATCGATTATTGCAAATAGAAAATCATATCATTGCTCATAATATTATTAGATGCATAGACATATATGTTATCTTAGCACATAATGATTCATATATTCATATCTACATCCAATTGATATAGATATAAACATTCACATCTGCATACAATTGATATAGAAATATATTTAAGTTAAATGACTATTTCTACATACCACAATGTTGTCTCAATTTTTGAACTTTCAAAAAATAGACAACCCCTACAAATTTTTACTCAAAATTCGTAGTTTTCTTCTCTACGACACGTTTTATGAGGTTCAAAACTCATATTGGTTAATGTCTAATCATCGATGGGTGTGTTTGTCATCGTTGTCCAAGTTTTGGTTGGTTTTTGCTCTCCTTTTCCTATCTTTTTGTGTAATTTCGGGTTTTGAGTCAGACACTACAAGTAGGAACTATTGACCTCACTACAAGTAGGAACTTTTTGCTCAAATTACAAGTTAACTTTACTTGCAATCGGGTCTTTAGGACCCGATACCCAACTGCAACTAAAGTCTCTTTGGTGGTGTGTTTTAGTCAATGTCAAGTCGAGTTTTAAGTCTAAAATTGCAAGTATGTGGGTGTTTTGTCTTTCTTTCAGCAAGTTGTCATTACTTGGAATCGGGTCTCTAGACTCCGATTGCAAGTCCTTTTTTTCATATTGCAAGTGTGTTATCTTATCGTGTTTGTCTTACACTTGCATTCGGGGCTTGGAGCCCCGATTGCAAGCCAACATTGCATGAACACTTTGACGTGTTTCACTTGCAATCGAGCCTTGAAACCTCAATTGCAAGTGTATACTTGCGATCTTGCTTCATTTCACACTTGGAGTCAAGTCTCGAAGACCCAATTGCAAGTTATTGCCTATCTTGCATTCATCTTCACTTGCAGTCAGATCTTTGAGACCCGACTGCAAGTGTAACCATCTTCATTCATTTCCGCATTTCGAGTTCACTTCACTCGCATTCCACCTCACAAGATCCGAATTTCTTCTTGTCTCCACATACTCTCATTCCCACATCTTTCTTTTGCAAGATCAATACTTGTAGTCGGGTCCTAGAGACCCGATTGCAAGGGGTTTCAATACATGTAAGGACAGCAAGCAAAAGCCAGTGCTATCATATGTTGATGGCAATAATGATGTCAAATGAAAAGAGTATGCTATCATATGCATAGAGAGGGTCAAAATATCATGAACCATGAAGTAGAGAGGACTTGACAAATGGAGTAATGCAGTAGAGGAATGTATTGTAGCAACGCTAGGTGGTAAAAAGCAGTGACTTTCACTATCACAGTAGCCAATGAAGAATGTTCATTATCTTCAAGTTCAGTGGTTGATCTTCATAAGGTCGTTGTCATTACCATTCATGATCAAAAAATGCAAGTTGATGTTCCAACACAAATATCCTCACCAATCTTGAATACTTAATAAGTGCCAACATCTTGTAGCAGCATGAAGAACTCTTAGACAGAGGATGACGTAAATAGAGTCGTGTCTTGGACACTTAAATTAGTTTCAATTATGAATTTGTAATTTCCCTTTGAAAAAATACATGTAATGCCAAAAATTGTAATTGCAAGTAGTCACATTACTTGCATTCTTATAACTTGTAATTGCATGTAAACAAATTACAAGTTAGTTAGCAATAGGACTGTAATTTGAATAAGTCATAGTTATAGTTAGTTGTGGAAAAAGTCTCAGTTAGTTAGAATTCTCCCATTTTTTGCTCTCAACTCTTCTCCTATATATACAGGAGGGTGCTCTTTGTAATTTCAATCTTTCCAGCAAGCAAAAAAACTTTGCAGAAATTTACAATCATAAAGACTTTGTGCTTCATACTTGTAAATTGTTTTTCTCAAGTAATATCAAGAGGGCTTTGAGTTTCAGACTTTGTGTTGAAGTCATATCCTTATATCCATTGTGTTCTTGTGTCACAGTGGTATATTTTTTTGCATTTGCTTGAGATTGCGACGAGGTTGTTAAAAGGGGGCTTTAACCTGATTTATTGTAGACTTTGTGCTATGAATAGTGAGGGTTAAACTAGTGTAGTTAAGTGTTAAAAACTGAGGAGAGTTGCAAGACTTTGTGCTTATGATTGTTCCCATTTGAAGTAGTTCAGAAGTGCATCATATTTGCAAACTTTGTGTTGTTTTATGTTGTATATTGTTCTTATTTAAATCATTTTGGAAAGGTAGATAGGATAGTGGGAATTAAAGACTTTGAGCTTTGTTTTTATTTTCTCATCTCAGGGAAGTGACAGAAGACTTTGAGTTTTCACGGAAATTCCACTTCCTTTTGTATAAGCATTTTTGTTATTATTAAAGTTCTTTAAGTTGTTGTATTTGTTTTCTTAACTACTATTTCTTTTCTAGGAAGAGAAGAGAATATCATCTTTTCTGAAAAAAAGATTAAAAAATGTTGTCCCACCCAAGTTAGATCAGTGTTTCGTTAGTAATAGTAGAAAAGGGAGAGCCTTCCCTTAAATTAAGAGAGTTTTACACTCACACGCTGTGGTTGAAATCACAATTTCCCAGGTGTACAAAATTTTCAACCAACACACAAGAAATTAATGTCACTCTCAAATCGGCTCTGCTGCATATGAGAGTTTTTGTTGTTCATCGATGCCTTGCTGGAGTAATGGAATTGTTGTATAAGTGCCCCTACATCGTGGGTGGAGTCATGCCCTGTCCGTTCATAAAGTCACAACCCTCCTCAAGAGACGTCCCTTCATATCCTTTTACCTTTTTATAACCGCTAGAACCTTTTGGAAAATCATACTTCATTGGTGATTAATTATATTAAACTAGGCATTAATTGGTGTATAAATCACTTGGATGATAATTAATATATTAACCTGGAAATTAATATATTTAATGTAAGATCGCGGCCCTCGTTGTCATCATAAAGGTGTCGCATAGGGGGCGCTCCTTGGTAAATTTTTCCCTCATAAATATTACCAGCCTGTGTAAGCTAGACCAATCATTTTCTTCTGTTGTTGGTTCAAGTTGGGTGTCCAGAAAATTGTGAAGTCTTGTTCCTAGACAATTCTCTTTTATTAACCATGGTGCAAGTATGGGTGTCATGGCGGGGGCATGACAAACATTAAAATGACTTGGACACTAGTGTCAACAACATTGTAAAATTAACAATTTTTAGGAAATTATAGGTCAAAAGCAAATAAGATTTAGATAGAGAAATGTTTGGCTTCTGAACATATTAGTGCAGAACTTGACTGCCATTTGAAAATTGTTGCTCTTCAAATGCATACACAATGGGACATTAGTTAGCCTATAATAGTCTGGTCAACATTAGCAAGAAACATTATGTTGAGCTACAAAACAAATATTGTTTGCACACGGTTAAACATCATACTAAAGGATTACTATGTATCTTGTTTACTTTATGAAAATCTAAGTTGCCAGAAATTATGTTCTAGTTTTGAAATCCTTAAATCATTTGTGTTTAAACATTTGCAACTTTTATGCCCAAACGATCATGAATATATTTTATTTTTAAGATTTTGTATACTATCTGTAGTAAGCTTCTAGATTAGTGATTGTGTGCGAGTTTTTAATCAATGTTTCGGATCACACTCTGTGATCCATCATCAAGATGAAAGAGAGCATAAGAAAAAATGAGTGTGATCCCAAACATTGATAAAAAACTCGCACACAATCACTAATCCAAAAGCTTACTACAGATAATCTATGGATTGTGGAAATTTCATCTCATCAATTTTGTATACTGGCATTTCCCAGCTGATTTGCTTCCAACGATTCTTGCAAAATATCTATTCTCATGCTCATATCAATGTAATGTCCCTACTTCGAAATTTAACTTAATAATAAATAATAATAATAAAATACAAAAGAATAAATATAAAAATTAAATTAAAATATAACAGAATAAAAATTTGATTAAAGTTAATAAATAGTCAAAAAGCATGAAATGATGAGTTGTGACTCCCTCAAACATGAGATATGAAATGGAGAAGAAAATCTCATTTGAGGAGGGTGCAGATCTGATTTAAACAAGTAGTGCAAATCTGATTGTGGAAGGCTGCGTCCCTTTCAAAGGGCAGAAATAATTAAGAGATGCACTCTTTCAAAGGGTGCTAATGGTGAAAGGTTGTGTCTCTTACCAAAGGGCATACATGATGAAGAGGTGTGACCTTTTTCTCACATTGAGAGATATAAAGGTAAGGAATAAAAAGCATGTAGTGACATCACCATTATTCAGATGAGATCAGAACTGTTATTGAGTTACAGGCAGTAACATCTGTGGTCTTAGTGGTATGCATGGGGATGTGCTTAATATGTATGCCTAATATATGAAGCCTGATAATATTGTTATGCCGAATTTAGTGGTAATATTAATATAAACTGTAATATGTATGACAGTGATACTTAATTTCATATATATTCATAATACATGAGAAGCTAGTATACTTATAGTCTAAATCATGTTATTACTGTCATAAGAAGATGGGGATGAGATGTTCCAAAGAGGGGCAGTCTAAATCCAAGCAATAGGTTAAATCCCAAGATAGGGTGGGGATCAGCGACCCATAAGCCTTGAGAGTATAGACCCGAGACAGGTAAGGGCTTGGATCTGTAAACTTTGAGGGAACCTATTGTATTTGGTCTCTAAGTGCTTTGGTAACATACATAGACCCTTCTCCCTTAAAACTTAAGTAGTAGTAGGTTTTCATATCTATATTAAGAACTATGAATAATGAAATCAATCATTTAATGAGAAAAATAAATAAGCACTTGTTAATAACTAATAAATTGAAGAATATCAATGACTGGCTTCATAGTCTCTCAATCAATTTTAGTATATTGAAATAAATTAATTATGTTAATCAGATAGGGGACATTACAATCAATTTCCATTTCCTGGCAACTTAGATGAAAGAGAGGAATTTCATTCAAGAAGAATTAGGTTAGAACCTAATACTGATTTCTCAACTTTTACTTAGCAGGTATTAGCCTCAATTCATGTTTAATGCCCTGAGATTTTTGCTCAGCATGCAATGGCATTGGTTCAAATCGTAATGCCTTGGGTTTTTTATAAGGATGATAAACTAAAAAGCCCAAACCATACTCAGCAATAACATCAGTTTGCCTTTAGAGTTGTTTTCTAACTTTGGATTAATGTTTTGAGAAACAGTGACTTAATAAAAGCAAATTGAAGGATGGTGTTATAGAGTCTTTTGATCTTAGTTAAAAGGAACAAGGCAAAATTGTCGTAAATTTCTAACAAAACTCAAAACGAATATATACGTTTGTTATGTTTGGAAAAAAAAATTAAATGTTTATAAACCTTCTTTGAGAAGATAAATTGAAGGACATCTTTTAATAGGGGGAAGATAAGTATAGTAATGGCTAAATACATACACATGTGCTGAACATTTTAGCTATCATTTAAACTTAAAGAACTTAGCACATTAGCATATCAGCCTAGAGGCTGCTCACCCAAGGCACACAAGGGATCAAAATCCTCTATTGAATCCATGTGCAATGCATGCATGCACAAAGCAACAACAAAAAGAAAGAGTAGATCATGCATAACACAATAAATTAAAGATAGATATGCACCAACTGAGCTTCTATTTATTCACCACCTTCATAAATTACTTCAATCATACAGACAATGTACTAATTTATATCAAATCTACCATACTACATTATTTTGACATCCTTATCTCTTTATATCCCTTACAAGTGAATAGGAGATATGCTTATATAGATATGCAAAACCCTTCTTTGCATTAATTATTTTGAAAAGGAGTTTCTTCTTCACTCTTGTCATTGCTACAGAATTTGAATGTTTAACCATGGCCCCTCACATCAGTGTTAATATCTCGGGAGCCACCCAGCAGGTCAGAATGATGTAGGTCATGGATAGAGAGGTGGACAAGCAAAAAGAGACAACCAAAGTGGTATGAGTGTTTTGAGGCCTTTGCAGCATAGTGGCAAGAATGAAGTTGTTTCTTCACAGCCAGCTCCAATATTGTAGGTCAACCACATGCAAGTTCCAAATGGTTATAAATTGCAGGAGGATTTTCTTGGAGCCTTGTCATTGGTGTATTTCAATGATATGAAACATTTTGACTGTTGCATGTCATTGAAATCCACCGATGGCAAGGCTCCAAGTAGCTCCATTGTGGTGTTGAAAGATCCTTGACTAGAATTATTATCCAAACTGTTGATTGTTTACAAATTCAAATTCTTTGACCAATGAAAAGGGTTTTTGGAAGTTTATTGTATTTTCAATTTTTGTAGTTTTTTTTATTTTTGACAATACATGAAAAATAATAAATGCAATACAATAAATATAGAACTGATAATAGTTTCCAGACTTCTGATTATTAATTGCAGCAAGTACAAATAATTAATAAAGATGATTCTTGATAGAAATAAGTTGTTCAAGGCCTACCAAGAGTACAACGCTGGGGTTTGAAGGTAGAATTTGAGCCTGAACTGAAGAAATGGCCGCTCTAAGCACCTCCAACTGCTTCTAAGGGTTGCAAATGACTTTATTTAACTGTAGCATAATTACCAAAAAACTAATACTGAAGAATTATTTAGACCCAGTTGGAATTCCAAATTCTTGCCAGGCAAGATTCCCAAATTATGTCCCTTTTCCTCAATGAATTGCTTATGTAGACCACATGTGCTGGAATTCCTCTGAATAAACCATGGATCTGTTCTTCCTTATTGCTAACAATAAAATTAATCCCAAATCCAACTCCTAAATACTCGTAGTTTATTTATTTGGCAACCACACCTCCAAGCTAGGATACGGTTGGCTGCAAAATGGTACGGCTGGCATTAATTACTAATGATCGACAAAGAACTCTCTCCAAAACCACCCAAATCTGATCAATTCCACTTTCCCTTAATTATGATGTCTGAAACAAAGGAATTCGGGCCCCCAATGGCCTGATAAGTGCATAAATATGAGTGTTGGAGTGATGTAGAAGGCTGGAGTAACGTCCAACCAGTCCAAGATTGAAGGGTTTCGTCCTCAATCAAGCTTCCACAAGTTGTACCTACTATAACAGACTGCTGTAGCGACCGAATGAATAATTTTTCAAACTAAAAATGATACCTCTTTCCAACTCCAAGCCTCCTTTTTATCCCTCAAACCATCATCATACTATTGGCATCATTTAAAGATTCCAAAGGAATCTTTTCTCCTTAAAGAAGTTCGACCAGCAATGAGGGGATAATTAGTCATTAAGAAGGGGCCATAATAAAGTTACTTTACCACCTAGGGATGTGTGCAAGGTAACTTAATAAAGTCTTTATTAAACATCTTTTAAATTCACTTTTTCTATTTTTAGAAAAAGTTACTTTATTATTTCCACCAAAGTCATAAGATGACTAAGTCTAGGTCCCCTTTGGCTAGCGAATTCATCTCCAAACACCGAACTTCACCTGTGGAGATGGATGACATGTGAATCTAAGCAACTGAATGGCAACTAAAGAAGAGGGGACATTATAGTCCTCCCTTCCCGGAATTGCTTGTCCTCAAGCAACTGAAAAGCGGGATGTTGTAGAATAGCTTCTCCTTCCCAAGTGGCATCCTCTATGGACAAATCCTTCCATCTAATCAAAAATTCTCTAATCACCCTATTCCTCAATGTCCTCTCACACCTATCCAGGATCTCAACTGGAACCATGATCAACTTCTTTTCCTCATCCAAGGGTGGTAACACTGAAGAAGTCACTGTGTGTTGTCCAATTGCCTTCTTGAGGCAAGATACATGAAAGATATTATGAACCTTGCTCTCTGGTGGAAGCTCAATCTCATATGCCACTTCCCCAACTCTCCTCAAAACATGGTACGGACCATAGAATCGAGGCTTAAGCTTCTCTGCCCCACTCATCTTCATAGAACTCTGTCGGTAAGGCTGGAGACGCAAGAATACCATATCCCCAACCTCAAATGTTCTCTCAGTCCTATGGCGATCAACATATAACTTCTGTTGATTCTGGGCTCACTGAATGTTCTCCTTAAGTGCCTTGAAAATGTCTTGGTTTTCCTAAAGCCAATCCTGTGCCAGTGGTGCTCTACTATCTCCAAGTGCCAAATCCATGAATGTCATAGCATCGTAACCATATAGTGCACGAAAAGGAGACATATCAATAGACATGTGATGTGTCATGTTGTAGCAAAACTCTCTCAAATATAACCAACGAACCCATGTACAATGTTGTCCTAACACATAGTTGCGTAAATACCCCTCAACCCACTTGTTCACAATCTCAGTCTGTCCACCAATTTGAGGGCGATAGCTGGTGTTAGGTGTCAACTCGGTGCCAGTAAGTTTAAACAACTCCTGCCAAAAAGAACTCATGAACTAGTTGTCACGGTCACTCACAATGGTCTTTGGAAGACCATGGAACCTAAATACTTCTCTGAATAACAAATCAGCAACCTGTGAAGTTGTATATGTTGCTGCTATGGGAAAGAAATGAGCATATTTTGTCAACCTATCCACTACTACATATATGCAATCTTTCCCTTGCACCTTGGGAAAACCCGTGATGAAATCCATTGAAATACCAGTCCATTTTTGCTCCAGAATGGGTAATGGTTACTGCAGACCAGCAGGGTGTGTATTTTCAGTTTTATTTTGTTGGCAAGTAATACACTCCCTTACATGTTGTAAAACGTCATCTTTGAGGCCTTTCCAAGAGAACCTCTCTCTAATTTGCATGTAAGTCTTACCATACCCCTGATGTCTTGCTACAGGAGTGTCCTAAAAGCATGTAAAATCTGATTTTTTAGTTTAGATTCCGGAACTAAATAAATTCTCCCCTTGTAGTAAATCACATCATCCACAACTGTGTACCAGTCATCCTGAATGATCCCATCCATAATTTCACATGCATGCTGATGTTTGGAATACTCTACTTAAAGTTGAGAATTCCAATCAGCTGAAATCTCACTCAATGAACAAAGGGCAACAATGGATGGCTTCCTAGATAATGCATCATCAGCTACATTATTTTTCCCCTTGACATATTCAATGTCCAAATCATATGCTTGGATCTTACTAACCCATTTTTGCTGCCTCTCATTAAGATCTTTTTGTCCTAAAAAGTACTTAAGGCTGTTATGATCAGTTCTAACAACGAATTTCCTCCCCACTAAGTACTGTCTAAATTTTGTGAGAGCATGCATAATAGCCAACATTTCTTTATCATAGGTAGAGTATAATTTCTCATTGTCTTTCAGTTTTCTACTCTCATACACAATAGGATGATGATTTTGCATAATTACTGCACCCACACCTTCTCTTGAAGCATCACATTCAAGCACAAAAGGTTGGGTGAAATCAAGAAGTGCCAACACAAGACAAGTACTCATCACCTGTTTAAGTCTATCAAATACTTACTGTGCTTCCTGAGTCCATCTAAAAGCCCCTTTCCAGGTGAGATCTGTCAAAGGTGTTGCAAGCTGAGAATAACCCCTTACAAACCTCTTGTAATAAGCACATAAACCAAGGAAACCACGCAACTCTGAAATATTCCTGGGAGGTGGCCAATCAATAATAGCTTGGATCTTTTCCTGATGGACTTTGACTCCATCAACTCCTATCACATGACCCAAGTATAAAATCTTAGTGAGCCCAAATTCGCATTTGGACATCTTAGCATACAAGGACTGAAATTCCATAATGCTCAACACCTCATCTAAGTGCCTCAGATGTTCCTCCCATGATCTGTAGTAAATCAATATATCATCAAAGAATACCAATACAAACTTACGCAGATGCTTATTAAATATGTGGTTCATACATGACTGAAATGTAGCAGGGGTGTTAGTGAGACCGGAAGGCATCGCTAAGAACTCATAATGACCATAATGGCATCTGAAGGCTGTTTTGTGAATATCAGACTCTCGCACCTTAATCTAGTGATACCCTGATCGAAGATCAATCTTCGAAAAATAAACTGAGCCATGAAACTCATCCAACAACTCATCTATGCGTAGAATGGGGTACTATTGATGTGTTTTTCATGCACATGCGAACACAGAATAAAATACCATAAGTATCTTATCCTCTCTTGAACAAAGTTATCTGAATGTTGAAGATTTGCCTAAGGATCAATCGAAATAACTCCAAGGTTCTGGTATGTAGGGTCTCTACCTGTGGATAAGCTCATTGGTGTGATGTGATTTTGTTGGATTCACAAGGGGACTTACATTCAATTGCCTGAATGCTTTGATATGCTGGAACTTGAGTCCTAACTACTTGCTAGGAGATAAAAAGGAGCAAAAGATTGAGGGTTCAGGAAATCTACTCTAAGACCTAGAATGTAAGAAGATAGATGAACGACTAGATGGAGTCCTATTGGGCTAGGTCTTACCATCAGACTGAACAATTCAACACCAGCTCAGTGCAATCTTCTAAGGGACGATTCGAATATATTCAAATCATTACCATCAAACATTGATCACCAATCAAGTTAATGCATGAGCAATAGACCCATTACAATTTGAAGTTAAGCTCATTCAATGCCAGTTGACCACGCAGGGTGCACTTACGATCAGTAAGAGGCTAGTGGTATGGACTACGTGGATTCCACACGAGAACATTCAACAAATTCCTCCATTTAATCTAATTATTTACCATCTAACATGAAGATCCAACAAGAAACCATGCGCATTGCAAAGAAACAACATATTTCACCATATCTTAAATGAAAATGGAGTCTTTTACAATTAAGGCAACAATGCCTTGCCTTCTCCTCCTAATCTACTCTAATTGCTATCTAAGCTTCTATTCTTCTATCCTATTCACAAACTATTCTCTATTAACCATTAACCAACTATTTGATTTACAATACAAGATGAAAACCCTAAATAGGGTTTGTTACAACAAACTCCTTTAGCCAATGAGAGAATTACATTCAATGCATGAGAACCAATAGGAAACAAGGGTAGGTACATCGGAGCTTGTGCCTTCATGCATAAGCATGGTTCACCGAATCTGGACGTGTTGATGTGGACCTTTCTGACTGGAGGAATAGTGACTAGGATGCCACCTTGTCTGGTGCTTGCTCTGTTAAGGAATGTTGTATCTCTTGATATTCAATGTGGTGATGATGAGAAGCTAACTTTGATTAACTCGTCTGAAAATCATGTTCAATGTACCCTGGCCCTGACCTTGGTTGATCCTCCTTGATGTAATAGTGTACACTCCTTGACTCTCTTGTGTTTGATGAGGCTTCTTCACTGTCAAGTCTTTCCTTCTTCTCTGGTAGCATATCTCTCTTTGAAGTGTTTGTATGATCCTTTTCTTGATGCCCTGTGATCTCCCTGAGGATAGCTCTAACACTTAAAGTCCCTTGATCTTAGTAGCACTTTGAGTCTTCTTTTATGCACTTAAGGTGCCCTTAAGGATGATGAAGCTTCCTAATGACGTCCCATTTGTCCATGTCCATTCTTCCTTTATCCTGGCCTTCTTGATCTGCAAAACAATCAAAAGATGATTAAGTACACAACACCTTCATCCTAACATGATATCGCTCAATTCAAATCATCAATAAGAAGACATTTAAATCAATTTTGCTTGAAGTTGGGAGGAAAGAGCATGTTTCTTCTCCTTGTTTAATCTAGTCACTACCCTCCCCTTGTCATTATAACCTTAGATTGAATCCTTCTCATGTGAAGGTACCATCATTGTGACCCCCAAAAGGCTTAAGAGTAGGTTTCGCTTGGGTGCCTTGACAAGGTACATAGTCTTCTTTGGTAATTCGCTCTTGTCCCTTTGGAAGGTACATGAGCAAATTTGGCACTTATGCTCAAATTCTCTCATCATTACTCATTCTTCAAGGCATTAGACTTCATTATTGTGTTCCCTCTAGGCATAGACAAGTCATTTGCTCCCAAAAATTGCTTAAGAATGAGTTCGCTCACTCACTAAGGCAAGATTCAAGGCCTCTTAAGAATTTCGCTCATTTACCTTAGAGAGGGTCAGGAGAGAATTTCATCCTCTAGGCTCAATTCATACTTAATTTTACTTAACTTTGCCTTAGACTTGATTTTTCACTTCACTCCTCATCGCACTCAAGTCAATTTGCACTTTAACCTTGCTCAAAACAAGATCCTTTTAGTACCTTGGCGAAATAAGGGATCCCTTCAAGAATTTCTCTCTTGTACCTTTGGAAGGGTCAGGAGCGAAATTCTTCTTTTTGATTCAAACACTTCATATTTCTTCAACTTTGATCTTAAACTTAGCTTTTGGGTCCTTCTTCCGCCTCGATCAAGTCCATTTGCCCTCAACCTAGCTCATGATAGGATCCATTTAATTGTTCGAGTGAGCAATTAAGGCCTTTTGAGGATTTTGCTCCTGTACCTTTGGAAGGGTCAGGAGCGAAATTCTTCTTTTCATTCAATTCGTTCACCATTCTTTATTACTTCACCTTGAACTCAACTCTTGAATGCTTCTTCCATCATAATCAAGTGGATTAGCTTCCATTATTGCTCAAAGTGATGTCCATTCAATGCTTTTGGTGAGAAATTAGGCCTTTCTAAGAATTTCGCTCTTGTACCCTTGGAAGGGTCAAGAGCGAATTTTGCTTCTTGGCTCAAATTCCTCATGTTTTTCTATTCAAACTTGTTTCAACCAAAGTTGCATGGACATGGATACGATATCCAATATGAATACGGCTATTTTTTAAGACCCCCAATATGGATATGGCTGGACACCTCATTCATAAAAAAACACATACACATATATTTAACACAATTTTCTAAGTTATTCGAGGAGATTTTCATTACTTCAAAAGCAATATAGACACATAATTGCTACATTAATAATGATTAAGTAGATTTAACATTTTACAATATGCAAAAATAGAAGAATTGCATTGGAAGATAACCTAAAAAATGGGTCACTGAAATAGAAAAACATTTCATTTGTCTTTCTCATTTGGTGTAGGTTTTGTTAATACCATTTTTTTTTAAAATGCGTTAATGAAGTTTATTAAAATTAAATTTAGGAAGATTTACGTCAATTTTGTTTAAAAATCAAATCACATTAGTATTTAGCATGGTTGGAAATCAAGTATTTTTGGGCATGCGTGGGTACAATATTCGACATGTATCTAGGCTATATTTGATATGTATCTGTTTCAAAAACAGGAACAGATACGGGGAAACGTGTTCCCGAGGAGGGGCAAAGGAGTTTCCGGCAACTCTAGGTTCAACTCATTCACAAGGCCTAGATAGATCGTCCTCTCCTCAACAATGACTGGGAAGCAAGGGTAGTGGTCCAAGCTAAGACTTGGAGAGTGTTTCTAGGAGAATCCGCTCCTATCCCTTTGGAAGGGTTAGGAGCGAATTTGACCTTTAAGCTCAAATTCTCAATCTTTTCAAGGTTCAAGTGCATTCAGCTAGGTTTCAATTCATTCTCAAGGCATTAGCATTCCTTTCCTCTCTCACTCATGCCATGGGAACAAGGTTTGTGGTCTAAACTTAGGCATAAAAGAGGATCTTAAGGAATTCACTCTTGTACCCTTGGAAGGGTCAAGAGCGAATTTGGCTTTAGGGCTCAAATTCCTCTCATTTTCCTCATTCTATCATGCTGCAATTTACTTCCAAGGCACGTACAAATCAACTTCTCTTCCAATCATGCCATAGGAACAAAGATCTCAGTCCAAGCTAGGAGCAAATAGGTGATTCTAAGGAATTCGCTCATGTACCCTTGGAAGGGTCAGGAGCGAATTCTGCAAAGGCTCAAATCCTCCATGGTTCATCCTTTAACTTGGTTCAAATGCACTTCAAAGGCATGAACAAATCATCCTGTCTTCAGTCAAAGCTTAAAAACACCAAATTGATCCAAATTAGAGGGAAGAAGGGAGGTTTTAGGAGAGTTCGCTCTTGTACCTTTGGAAGGGTCAGGAGCGAAATTCATGCTTGTGCTTAAATTCTCCAATTTCCTCTCAAACTCTCAAGTCTAGGGTGGCTCAAATTCATAGTCAAAGGTGCGCTTAGGTTGATCTCCTTCCAATTCAAACCTTGAAAGTGAGATTTCATCCAAATTAGGAGAGCAAAAGGAGCCTAGGAAGATTTCGCTCCTGTACCTCTAGAAGGGTCGAGCGAAATTCACAATCTCACTCAAATTTTCCACTTTCCTCCAAGTTTTCATGCTCAAGCTTCATGTTCTTTTCTCCTCAAAGGATAAATGAGTGGAATTGGTATCAAACAAGGCTCTAGGATGAAGTCTCCTATCCAAATGAGGGCAAAAATTCTCTACCAAGAAAGTCACTCCTGTACCTTTGGAAGGTACCAGAGCGAACTCGGTTCTTAACCTCTAAGTTCCTCATTGACAAACATTCAGACATATTTCAAAAGCATGCTTAGGTCAACTTCACCCGGGTCGAGGGCTTAAAGAAAGAATTTAGGCCTAATTTGAAGATAATGGATAGGGCTCTAGAGGATTTGCTTCATTTGCCTCCATCCCTCGTAGTTGCACTTGATCCTCACTTTACTTTAATCATCATGACCAACTTAGACCCAAAAGGGGGCTCTTGACAACAACCTTCATCTTCATTCATATCCTTGACTGACTCTAACTCAAACTTCCAGGACCACGCTAAGATTTTCATTCAGGCTCTAGACATAATGCAAAGACTCTCCCAAACTCAATCAAGGCATAACCCCAAAACTAGAGCAAGGCCTGACCTAGAGAAGGCTTTCAAAGAGACCCTGACCTGAACCGCCTACTGATTCATCTCAACTAAAGGAGACGATTCAATCCCAATAAGCTCTCTGGCAACTCCTCAATGCAAAGATTAATAGCACAAACCTAAAAGACACAAACGAACAAGGCAAGAAAACCAACCAGAAAAACAAAAAAGTAGGGGTCCCCATTTGCAATGGGGCAATGTGTGAATACATTGCAACAGGTACCGATTCTTAATGGTTTTCTTATTAAGTGCACGGTAGTC
Organism: Cryptomeria japonica; assembly: GCF_030272615.1. NCBI lineage: Eukaryota > Viridiplantae > Streptophyta > Pinopsida > Cupressales > Cupressaceae > Cryptomeria > Cryptomeria japonica. Next base: position 129,185,546 of record NC_081410.1, on the reverse strand, counting down.
AATACACATGCATAGGGTCCCATCCTTCTTCACTAACACAACTGAAGAAGCAAAGGGACTAGAGCTTGATCTAATGAATCCCATGTCTAGAAGTTCCTTGATGGTCTTCTCAATCTCATATTTGTAGGCCTTAGGATGGCGGTAAGGAGTGGTCATGACTGGTTTTGTTCCATCCTCTAATTTTATCACATGCTCAAAGCCTCTATCAGGTGGTACTCTAGGAGGTATATCACCAAACACCACCCCATGTTTATCTAAAATATGTTGTATATCAATGTGATATGAATTGCCATCTTGAGATGAAGGTGCTTTAGATGAAATAAAGCACTGTGTAGCCCAAAGGATATCTTTGTGCCTGATAATAGTCTCCATCCTGTCAGAGGAAACCTCCTTGGGGCCTCCATCCGATAATGCCCTCAGTATTCTCTTCTTACCATCAGCTAAGAACTCCAACTGCATTCTCCGACATATCTGTCAATTCCCTGTAACCACTGCATACCTATAACTATATCATAATCCTCTAAGGGTAAAACATAAAAGTCATATGTCAAAGCGTAGTCCCCCACCTGGATACTGAGTTGAGGAATCCTCCTAGTACATCCCAACACTGCACCATCTACAACCTTCACACCAAATCCTAAAAATTCCTCTGTCTGTAATCCACGTCTCTCTACCATATGATGATCAATAAAGTATGGGTCGCTCTAGTATCTACTAAACACACTACATGCTGCCCCTGAATAGTTCCCTTCAATCTGAAAGCATGGAACTTAGGATAACTGGAAAGAGTGGCCATGGTAACATTGGTCGTAGCCTATGCATCAGTAGAGTCAAGCTCAATATGTTCTCCCTCATCATCAATGTCTTGTATGTGCTCATCCTCCATGTTTGAGCTTACTTCAATGAGATGAGTTTTGCCTTTACCAAGGCAACTGTGACCCAGTTCCCAAGGTTCCTTACAAGTAAAACATTGTTTCTTTCTCCTTAATTCATTTCTAGTCTCCTAATCAATCCTAGGAGAAGATGTGTTACCCTTCTGTGGATTGAAAGGCTTCTGGAAGGGTTTGGAGTTCCTGGGAAAGTTCTTGTTTTGCTGAAAAGTGGAGGATGGAGGAGTGGTGTCCAAGTCTAACATGAGCTGAATAGCCTCCTACAAAGTCTTAGGCTTCAAAGCCTTGACTAAATCACGGTATCTCTCATGAAGTCCCTCTATGAAGAGCATAACTACCCTCCTATCAGGCATCTCCGGTACCATCACTACTATACACTGAAATTCATTAATATATGTATCCACATGACCCGACTGTTTCAAGAGAGCTAAATCCCTGTAATAAAGTTCCACATCTTTCCTGTCAAATCTGGAAATCAGCCTCTCTATGAACTTTGCGTATGAATGAATGAGAGTGTGATTCTGCATGACCAATCCATGGTGCCACCAGTCATATGTGACACCCTCCAAATGTCGGACAACAATCTGAATGGCCTCATTTTCAGCCATGGGTTTCAAGGAGAGGTATATATCTAGCTTATGAACCCACACTCGTGCACTAGTGGAACCGCTACCATCAAAAGTGGATAAAACCAGCTTATCTGTAGCCTTCTTCAGATCATTATTCCATTGTTGTCTGGGTCCCCTGTCATTCTATCCCCTCATGGAATCACGACGCTGCATTCAATATTGATGCAACGGGAATACATCTCTAACATGTGCTGGTAGATGTACCCACTCATCGCTGGTAGCCACAACTGTGTCCTGGAAGGTGATTCCATTTTGAGGCTCAGCCAACGGTGGTACATCTCTAGGAGTGAACCGTAGGAGCATAGTCCTATCCGTTGTCCTAGTATGGGTCCTGTCCCTCTGTTGTGAGATGGATACATTACTCAGGGAAGATGGAATTCTACTACTGCCCCTACTTCCTACAACTAATACTATCTTGCTACAGCTCCTGTGCCTTCTCCTATTATTTCCCAAATCCATTATGTCAAGTGTGTCTTGTAACCTGTTTGATTGCTTCAACAATTCTTGGTTGTGCTTCAGCCAAGCTCCTCATAATCTCATCAGGATTGAGTGGAATCTGTCTCTCATGTCTAGGTGGGCTCCTCTGTCCATCGGGTATATCACCCATATTAGTCTCAAAGGGTGGTTCTGTGACAAAATTTAAATCCACTCTAGGTCTCCTGCGTGTCTAATATCTATAGGTACCAAATCTGCCCCGCTACATAGAGTTACTCTGATGACCCCCAGACTAGCAGGATCATCGCTCTAATACCACTGAAAGATCCCTAACTAGAATTCTTATCCAAACTGCTGATTGTTTACAAATTCGAATTCTTTGACCAACGAAAAAGGGTTTTTGGAAGTTTATTGTATTTTCAATTTTTTGTAGTTTTTTGGATTTTTGACAATACATGAAAAATAATAAATGCAATACAATAAATATAGAACTGATAATAGTCTCCAGACTTCTAATTATTAATTGCAGCAAGTACAAATAATTAATAAACAGGATTCTTGATAGAAATAAGTCGTTCAAGGCCTACCACGAGTCCAACGCCAGGGTTTGAAGCTAGAATTTGAGCTTGAACTGAAGCGATGGCTGCTCTAAGCACCTCCAACTACTACTAAAGGTTGCAAATGACTTTATTTAACTCTAGCATAAATACCAAAAACTAATACTGAAGAATTATTCAAGCCCAGTCGGAAATCCAAATTTTTACCAAGCAAGATTCCCAAATTATGTCCCTTTTCCTCAATGAATTGCTTATGTAGACCACATGTGCTGGAATTCCTCTAAATAAACCATGGATCTGTTCTTCCTTATTGCTGACAATAAAATTAATCCCAATTCCAACTCCTAAATACCCCTAGTTTATTTATTTGGCAACTACACCTCCAAGCTAGGGTACAGCTGGCTACAAAATGGTACGGCTGGCATTAATTACTAATGATCTGCAAAGAACTCTCTCCAAAACCGCCCAGATCTGATCAATTCCACTTTCCCTTAATTCTGATGTCCGAAACAAAGGAATTTGGGGCCCCAATGGCCTGACAAGTGCATAAATATGAGTGCTGGAGTGATGTAGAAGGCTGGGGTAACGTCCAACCAGTCCAAGATTGAAGGGTTTCGTCCTCAATCAAGCTTCCACAAGCTGTACCTGCTATGACAGACTGCTACAAAGACCAAATGAATAATTTTCCAAACCAAAAATGATACCTCTTTCCAACTCCAACCCTCCTTTTTACCCCTCAAACCCTCATCATACTATTGGCATCATTTAAAGATTCCAAAGGAATCTCTTCTCCTTAAAGAAGTTCGACCAACAATGAGGGGGTAATTAGTCATTAAGAAGGGGCCATAATAAAGTTACTTTACCACCTAGGGATGTGTGCAAGGTAACTTAATAAAGTCTTTATTAAACATCTTTTAAATTATAACTTTTTCTATTTTTAGAAAAAGTAACTTAAAATAAAGTTACTTTATTATTTCCACCAAAGTCATAAGATGACTAAGTCTAGGTCCCCTTTGGCTAGCGAATTCATCTCCAAACACCGAACTTCACCTATGGAGATGGATGACAGGTGAATCTGAGCAATTGAATGGCAACTAAAGAAGAGGGGACATTACAGGTGTGTTACGTTTGGTTAATCAACTCTCACCTGAGAGAACCAGATTCCAGCTCTGGCAAAAAAAACAAAAATGTTGGTCAAACTTCATTCATGTGTGCTCAACTATTTGGCCGTCATTTACAGAACTTAGCACACTAGCACATCAAGTTGAGGCAGTCACCCAAGGCACACAAAGGGATGGAAACCCTCTACTGAATTTCTGCAAAGTAGATGCATGCATAGAGTAACAAAGGAAAGAAAAAACAGATCACCAAATGAGTTCTTTATTTATTCACCACCTTCATACATTGCTTCAGTTACGCCAAAAATGACAAAACAGTTTTTGAAATTTACTAATGGTAAGGCTCCACACAGCTCCATTGTAGTGTAGTTGATCAGGATGCTTGATTCTCACCCAAGAAAGCCGTGTTCAAGTTCTTGCAACAAGACCCAAAAATTCTTGACAATTTTTCTTTATTTACAATTATTATTTCTTTCAGAGGACATAAAGTAGTTGAGCAAAAAGAGTACCCATTTTTCATGAAAAAGTTTAGAAAAAAGAGGTTAGGATTTTTTTTTAATAATGAACTACAATAAATTTATGCAAGTAGATTTCCACAATCTATGAGACTATAGTGTGTTGCTTTTGGATTTGATTGTGTGAGTGTTTTTGCACCAAAATATAACAAAACATTTTGGATCGCATTCTATGTACCATCTTCAGGATGAGATAGATAACATAAGGAGAATAAAGTAGTTAATGTAAAAACACTCACACAATCAAATCCAAAAGCAGCACACATGCACAAACACTCACACAATCAAATCTAGAAGTAGCACACATACAATAAATTTGTCACCTAACAAAGAAGGCAAATGAGGCATCAATGGCTCTTTAGAAATGGGTTCATAAATTGATACAACTTTGGAAATTTATATGATAGAGAGATAGAATAACATAAAAAATTTGACAAATGTGGAAGTTACATATAAGGACTTACATTTTTCATACTTCTCCACACATAGTAACTTCTTCAAGATTATATATATTGAGTAACCCAACTCATCGATGATATTTCATTTAATGATTTTGATATGTTATCTAAATTAGTTATTTAGTTATTAATGAGCTTTGTATATTGTGATAAATTTTTGATACATCAATAAGTGTGTCCCTTTGATCGTATCCATAGGTTTTCCAATTCAACCAATTATTTGATTAATCACACATAAGTCAAATGGTCCTGATCTAAATTTAGTATGTGGAAATTAAACGTTGATGGCACATCTTGAGGTAATCTACAACCATTGGGCACTAGGTGTTCCATCTATGGTTCCTTTTTGTTAATGTGTTAAAAGTAGTGGCAAAAAATCTGAACTAATAATAAAGTTGAGATTGGGGCTCTAGTCCTTTATCTTTAGTTGATTGAGTTATGCAGCCTCAAAATATTATTATCAAAGGTGACCCAATGGTAGTCACCGTATGCTTAAGAAATCAGTACTCTTTGAATTGAAAAATAACAAATATCTTGAAGGGGGCATGGGTCATCTTTGATAGCATTTTGAATTATTCTATCCAACAATATTTTAGGGAGGAAAATGTGTTCGTAGACCACCTTTATAATAAAGGTATTGACAAAGTGATCAAAGCTACGATATAACCCTTTAATTGTCATTGATCTCATACGTGGCACTAATAAAGTATGTATGGATAATCATTTATTGGTGAGTATTGTATTTAATTCAATTCACATGGACAAAATATTTATTAGGAAATGGAATACTCTCAAGTCATTCTCTTGAGTTTTTCTTGGTTATGGTGTTTGAAATGTTATGGAGCCCTCATTACAACTCCACTCTACAATGAGATGGTTGGCCTTTCTTGGAAAAATCATAGTATCTAAATTGAGAAAGGTTTTATTTTTAAGAGGATGAGAAAGGTTTTATTTTTAATAGGACAAGGTAACGAAGGCAATTTTCATGGAATGATTTCATTGAGGGGCCACCAATCACTAAGTGAACTCTAAAATTTCTTCTATGTTTGTTAAAAAAGTACTCTTATTAATCATGATAAATAATTTTCTAATGCTTTGGGAAAATATTATATTTGGGATAAGTTTAAGACCGGTTTGGAAGAGGAGGTTGATAAAGCTTCAGTCAAGATACTTGCATCTCTTCTTGTCATGCGCTGTGATTTTTGTGGTTTGGCCCCAATCAATATGGTGAAGGTTATCTAAAATAGATTGGAGTGCTTGATTTAGGAGGTAGTTGGTATTCAAATGTTTCTCAGCTTTGATGGTAGAAATCAATCTATATTCTTAGTATCATTGTGATCAAGCTAATCAAACCAATGAAATCCTCTCATTTGTGAGAGATAATGTTTCTAAGGCAAAGAAGGCAATTAAATTCCTATCAAAGAATATCACACTGGTAAAATTGGAAGTTGGGTCTTAAAATATGAATTTATGTGGTCTTCTATAATATTTCCTTTGACCTTGGGTATTAGTAATTTTGGTGCTAATTGTAATAGATCCTTGCGATTAGTAACATGTGTTATTTGTGATTAGATAGTTGTTATATGTTACTATTATATAGTTTGGGAATTTTATGATTGTTTAGCCCACTATTGAAAACTAAAAACTTATTTTCTCTATGTGTCTATTATGCCTCTAAGCTAGGCTTCCCTTTTAGTTTCTAATGCTTTTTTAGAATTTTGATATATATATATATATATATATATATATATATGTTACTATTATATAGTTTGGGAATTTTATGATTGTTTAGCCCACTATTGAAAACTAAAAACTTATTTTCTCTATGTGTCTATTATGCCTCTAAGCTAGGCTTCCCTTTTAGTTTCTAATGCTTTTTTAGAATTTTGATATATATATATATATATATATATATATATATATATATATATATATATATATATATATATATATATATATATATATATATATATATATATATATATATATATATATGATGGAGAGAACCTTACCCCCTCACTTGATCCATAAAAAAAAACTCCTTAGTTAATAATGTCTCTATTTTGAATATATATAGTAAGAATAATTTGAAACACATGAATATGGATATGACTACATTACAATATATTAGATCTTATCATTAAGGGTTTTGATATTAATGGTAGATAGTATGTGAGGATTATTTTTCTTTCTATTATAACTAGACCACGTACTATTGATTCACCATTCCATGTGTTTCTTGGAAGATTAGCATATAATGTGTTGTTAGGTTGTCCATAGATTTATGTTATGGGAGTTGTGCCCCCTACTCATCATAGATTTGTAAAGTTTAATCATAACATTAAATAATATAAAATAGATGTGAGTCCATTTCCATTTAACCACTATCAAATGGTTGATCAATCTAAAGTTTTCTCACAAAAAATAATCTAGAAAATAGATACATGCATTAGAAGAAAAGAAATAAGAAGAACCAAAAGAACAATATCCCTCAACTAATAATAGTTCTTATATTGATGATGATTATGGTATAATATATTTCACACCCTGTGGTGTTGGTGAGTAAAAATTTTCTATTAAAGTTTATAATATGTCTTAGCTATACATGGATCCATTTATATACAATCAACCACCTCCTCAAACAATCAATGAATAAAACCAACTTATGTTTATGATAGTGATGTCGAGAGTGATATTTCTATTCCAATTTCCTTCAGTCCTCTTTTACAAGTAGATAAATGACAATATGATATTAGATATAATACACAGGCAAAAACTTAGATACAAAGGTAAAGGACTTGGTCGATATGGGCAATGTATTGTTGAACCAATAGCCTTATCTTAAAATAAAGAATGTAGAGGGTTTGGCTATTTAGCCAATTATCTTAAGAAATGGTTAGAAGAATGCAAAAGGAATAGAGATGAACTAGTCATATTTATTGTATATAGAGATTTTACGTTATATGGTGCATCTTTATTGTTATTACTTACATATGTTAGTTATAGGTGGTTAAGTGTATTCATGTAATATCCTCATTTGATTGTCAAAATGAATTACACAAAGCAGATGTCTTCGTCCAAAGACATTCCTTGGATGTGAGGGACATTATAGTTAAGATTACTGTTGTTTAAGAGACGAGAAATTAGATTTATCAAAGAATTAATTGGTTAGTTAATGATATTTTCAATAAATAGATGATAAGTCTGATTAGGGATATGATTAGTAAGTTGTTTGAAGGGACATGATGGAAGAACACTCTTCATAGCTTGTCCACCCGATGGCTATTAGAGGAGGTTTGAAGTTCACCAAAGAAGAATGAAAGTATTGTAAATTGGAATATAATAACTCTAATCAAAAGTTATCTTTAAGAACCTACAAACTAGTCAAGTAAGGGTGACATATGATCCACCTATTACAAGGCTAAGGACACACAAGCTCATAGAGAATAATTAGACAAGGCATCAAGGAAACCACAAGAGTATAAGGATCTATTCAAAAACAGTGATTTATGTAGAGGCATAGCCTCTCACACATACAAATTCATGGTCTTAAAGATATAATTCAGGGGCAACTATTCTCAAACCATTAATCAAATCAAACTACATCATTGCAACTAAAACTCTAGAATTTATATCAAATCTAGCCTCATCCAATATAAGAGGAGTGACATCATCATTGATTACATTCTATCTTCTTATATTAATATCTAAGTGTTCAACAATCAAGACTATTGTTAATCAATTCAATTTAGAAGTTGTTCTAAAGTAAGTTGAAGTTGGTATAGTTGATATCTATATTGATGTATACAACTTGATTTAAAGCTATTAGTTACTTTTCACATCGGACATCTAGATCTCTTAGATTATAGGCAGAATATAAGTGTCTCTACAAGGGACATCACAATTAAATTATATAGGATTTTACAATTGCATTTAGTGTATTACATGATTTATCATATAGTGATTCTATTAAATGTTATACTCATTATCACATGTATTTAACTTACTTATCATTGGTATTATATATATTTACATATATGCATGCCCAAAAAGGAAAAATGAAACGTATGAGAACATATATAAACATCCAATCATATAGGACATGAGAACAATACAAGACAAGATCTATATCATGATAACAAGATAAGTACAATAACAAAAGTCATAAAGTCATCTCTAGAAGAAAGTGGTGGCCTCTAAGGCCCCTTTATTATCTAACATGTAATAGATAAAGTTCTATTGGAAGATTGTTTCATGGATCTAGATCTTGACGAGGTTATGATTGTCATCATACATGATAATTGTGTATTCTCCTCTTGTAGGTTGGAATTCTCTACCTAAGATGTAATATATAAATTAAGAAATTATTTCCAAAAGTATCTCCTATAGGTGGAGGCATCACCTCTTTAGTATGTTCCTTTGTCAGATCTCCCCTTATCTTATCAATATCAATCTACATGGTCTCCAATGTTTTTTGAGGTGTATCTTTTTACTCCCATAATATATACCTATCTACCTATATTGAATCTCTATCTACTTATAACACTTATTTATATTCATATATCCCTCTCCTCTTAGTCCACTCTCTAGAAACCTCAATTATAGCTATTATGAAGGCTACTTGAATTTGAATAACTAAATTAAACAATGGAGCAAAGAGTTGTGGATGTTGATAATCTCTCTACCTATTATATTGATACCACAAGTATATAACAAGTTAGGTGTTTCATGGTATCTAAGATTATTCATATCTACTCTACTACTTGTGTACATGTCACATAAGTTATACATGCTAGATTTCAAATGTATTCATACAAAGTAATTACTTTAATTGAACTAGATTCCATACCAAGATAATTGAACTTCTAGTCATCATCTCCTACATTCTAATGTAGTGATGTTGCATCTATTGGGCCATACTTTACTATATTAATAGACTCCACTCCCCCCTCAACTTGAGTTGGCTTAGAAACTACTCCTACTCCTCCCACCCCTTAGGATCCTTCATCATCTAATGGATAGAATGGTAGGAGGATGTTCTCTCATAGTAAGATTTAAGTCACTTTTGTATCATCATCTTATACCCACTACCTTTATCACATACTCATAATTATATGACAATGCCTATGTGCTACATGTTGGTATCTCTATCTCTCCAATAATGTATTATGATATCTTATATCCAGATAAGATGTTCAATATTCACGATATTTGTAGACACCTACAAAAACTCATGATGTCATTTATTTAATTATATATCCCATTTTCCTAAAGTCCTAGTCCATTTTCCTTGAGTCTTAATTCACTTTCCTAAGTCCTAATAACTTATTCCACTTTCCCCTTTCACACGATTTAGTAAAAATTATCAAATCTTCTTTTCTCCACTCAACCACCTAAACTTAATTAAAATTATACAATTATTTTATCTTTGCCTTCCCTTTAATAACCATCTCCCAAAATTAACAAAATAAATATAAGATTCCTTTTATTCTCCATCTCCCATAATATTAAAAAAAAAATTATATACCATCCATCCTACAACCACCAAACCAACTCAATCCTCACTATTAATTTTCATCTGATCTCCATTATTGATTTCTTCACTTACAATTTTATAATTTTAGCTTCCAAATTCATTTTCATGTGCAAACTTTATAATGCACCATTATTTTACTGATATGAGCAACCACATTCCTTCAAACAAACAATCTTGGAGTACATTCACCTTCTTAGTGCAACAAAAATTATGGATGAAATCTCTTATTTTATTTTGATGTTTCTAGGTTTTAATATTATTGTTTTAATCTTCATTTTACTTCAATCATTGTTTCTCACATTCGTGGCACACTTAGTGAGAACTAACCCTCATCTAACCTTTAAATTTTGTAAAAAATAATTGACTTATCTTGCAGGTTTTACCCTTTTTGGAGAGATTTAGAAGTGAGATTATACAAGGAGCTTGCCAATACAAAATAGACCACATAGCTGGGTCTAAAAGACTCTATACATAAAATTTCATATACGATATGACAAATTTTTTTATGTAAGAAAGCCGTTTCAATGATTTTTTATTTATTTTTTGTGCTCCTTCATTGGTAATATGTGTAGTTGTATGGTTTTGAACCATGCAAACCGTACTTTTAATGTTACACACTTTGCATTATACTAAAATTTAATTTCTTTTATTCATTAGTTTAATATTTTATTTATAAGAGTCTAATTGTTAGGGTTTAGGTAGACTAGAATAATAAATAATATTAAATATAATATAAAATAAATGATAAAAATAGCAATCAACAATAATATAGATTTAACGTGGTTCACTCAATGCGGGTTACATCCATAGAAAAATAATTGTCCACTTTCTTTTTATTAATTTGCGAAGAGCAAATTACAATTTGATGATTTTTCACATTCCACAACCACTTGTTCATCAAACCCTTTTTGACAATTTACAAAGGTCGATTTAGATGCAAAAATAATAATTGATTCTTTTTGCTTCAAGGGCACTCCTAAGCCCCTATCATTTCTAAAGCTTTTCTATTGTAGCAAATTATTTGTTAAAGCATGTTATTTATGAAACTATTAATGTATTTGTTGCAAATCATTTTTCAAAGATTATTTTCTAAAACTACTAACATAATTGGAGTAAAAAAATTTCAAGGATATCTTTATTCACTAATGTAGTTGGCAATCATTTTTATCAAGGGGATGAATATTGTTGTGTTTGTAAGTACTTCTAGGTGCATATGATCTTCCCTTACACCAAAAGGTGATCTTGGGAATAAAAAAGACTTTCTAATTCTATCTTTTTTGTGTTAATCTAAGAATCCAAGTTGTGTATAATCTACCTTTGCACCACAAAGTGATCACAGGGGATTTTATTCACTTTAGGGGTCTACCTTGAATTTCATCACCAGGGGATGACCTAAATCAGTGAGTATATAAATTTGGGATCAAATCAAAATGCATACCCATTGAAAGGGAAATGTGTCATTCTATGCTAAGCTTGCAATAACTATATACATTGAAAAGTGAAGGAAAAGTGAATTACCCTCTTGTACCTTTCATTTCATGTATTTTTGGACTCACACATCTTTAGGTATTTCAAGGAAATCCTGATAAAATCTTGTTTAAGCCTACATAAGACCTTTTGGTCATCTTTATTCATGGTGTATCAATAACTAGTCACGCTTGGGAATTTACTCATATCATACTTCTAGGTTGTTGATATAAATCTTATTGTCCAGGTAAGGCTTTGCCTCCATGATAAAGGGTGTATAGGTGAGTCATTACCTTGCATTCTCTAGATATCCTTTACATGGTATATTGGTGATCCCACAAAAATTAATACACACACTTAAATAGAATAGGTCATTAATGTGTTTGACGTGTCTTCATGTGCTAAACAAGTAAATATCCTTTGCATCCACACACAAAATAATGTGATTGTTGTGTTTGATATGTAAACTTGCAAATAGTAATTGAACAATATTATGTCCAAAATTTAAACATTTGTAGACACAAATCAATCAGTTCCAAAATCTTAATTTGTAGAGTACATAGTTATGAGTTGTTTGTAATTTAAGATAACCCATTATTATGTGGGAAAAGAAATCCTAAGCTAACATATACATTAACCTAGTTCAATCCTTATCTTTTACAACATTAGAGGAGTGTAAATGGGTTTCGCTATTATCCTCAGGGAATATACAAAAACTCAAACCAAATTAATCTTTTTACTTGTCATCCATTCATATACTTCATGAATGAAAGTAAACAAGTGAAACCACAGAAGCAACCACAGAATAACAACAATATTTTTGCGTGGAAAACCCATACAGGGAAAAACTGCAATGAGAACTATATCACTATATGAATAATTGAGTTATAATGTTTAGGTCAGAGGTCAGGGAGCTCACTACCCTTGAAATGACTTGCAAAGCTAAGGCGCACAACCTTAGGGAAATATATAAAAAGAGACTTGCATACACCAAAGATCACTTCTTCAATGCAAGGTACAATGCTCCAAATATAGTTCAACAATTCAAAACTGTAAAAATTTGTCAAAAATAACCAAGATCTAGAGCCAAATAAATAGCACAAACAAGAGAGAGAAAAGATTGATAATAACAAACCGTATCCCCATCAAGATCCAAAATATGATCAAGTGGACAAACCATACAATAAACATGAGTCTTCTTATAAAAGCAAGGCCATATGGATATGTCAGCACACAATCATGACATGTGGCCCAATGAGAAACAAGGGTAGTTGAGAGTAGGTAGGAGAAATAATAAAATATTCCACAAAAGTTGGATCACCCACCAAAGGTAGAATGTAACAACAAGATAAGACCACAAAAGGTGGAATTTCTCCTACAAGCAACTTACTTATGTGCACACTTCCCTAAGTGTCTCATATGAAAACTACTATGAGATGCATTATCCTAAGTCAACTTAAGTAAAGTGTAATTATGAGACATAATTTACACCAACTCCCCCCCTTAAGTGCAACTTAGGGTTATGTAGACTCAAGCTAACAATACAAGATGGGTCCCAACTACTAGGTCATGTTAGGTACCCATGTAAAAATGCAATGCAATGCAATCTCTCACAAATGGAGAAAGGGAGAAAACCATGTGGTAAAAAAATTCTCCCCCAAAAGAGAGATGAAAATACAAAGGAAACCTCAAACAAGAAGTATGAGAAGGACAAAACCCCATGTAAGGAAAAATCCCCCCCCATAAGAGAGAAGAAGAGAAACCAAGTATCCCCCCCTCAATATATAATGTGCATCAATGGTAGAAGCTAAAAACTAAACGAAGAAGTTGCTCCACGGTCGTTGAACAATGTTCCTCCGCTTAGGAAGAAATAAAATCAAAGGTGTCTCCATGAAGTCTCCCGGATCATGAAGGGAAGATGTAGGAAGAAAAATCAAGACATGTGGAGTCTCTGAGAATTTCTCGTGTCCCCATGTCAATGCTAAAATTCCCCCCCTCCAAATCAGGAATACTAGTCCACACAGCTGAAAAGGACAATCCAAGATCTAGTAAAGATGAATGTAGAACATGATCCAAAGACTCAAGTGTATCCTCTAAAGATAAAGATAACTCCTCCAAATATTGTACATAAGTATCCATAATCATGTCAAATTTAAAAGAATGATCATGTGGAGAATGAACAAGAGGGTCAAAGTCTTCCCTCACAACAACTGAAGAAGGATCATCTCCATCAAAGAGAAGATGAATATCATCAATGATGTCTCCCAAATATACAATTTAGAACTCCACAAAAAAAACCTACAATATCTGTCAAGTAGTCATCCCAAGGAACTGTATATGGAAGACAAGATATATCCTATTGCACTAAATCACAAGAAGCCAAAATTGTGGCAACATTTGCATCATCAGGTGAAATAGTAGATGTGATTTCAATAGGAGGAGATGAAATGCAAGGCTCAAGAATTGGATCACATTTGTGAACACTCAAGTTCAAGTAACCAAAGTTCTCCTCGATATTAGAATTCACGCAAGGTGTGATCCTCATGCACGAAGAATCAAAAGTTCATCAATAGGACCAAAATCTGAAAAGGAGTACAACTAGGATGCATGATCCACCACCCTAGTAGCAATGCTAGCTTTACTCTCCAAAGATCTAATAATAACAGAATCAGACCTGAACTCCACAGTCTTCCTTGTTGCCCCATGAGTGGTTTGATAGATGGAAAGAAGATTGTTTGTCAAATGAGGTACACACAACACATCATTGAATGAGTTATCCCCAATAGCAATAGATCATTTCCCTAACACATTCATACATGTATGATTGCCTATCAAAATTAGTGGCATGTTGCAAGGCTCAAATGAAGTGAACATAGACTACAAAGATGCTATATGATGAGAAGCTCTTGAATCTAGGAGCCACCTCCCTGAATCATGACTTGTAGTAGCACAAAGAGCTTGTCCTTTACTTTTCCCACAAGTGTGATCCTTTCCTTTATCAAATTCCTTTTCTTTGGAAGAAGAAGATGAAGTAGAAATTCTAGAAGGCAAATTGATTCTATTCTTCTCAAGAAGATGTTTTAATTCATCAATATCCTTCTTGTAACAATGGTGTTCATCATGTCACAACTTCTTGCAATATACACAAAAAAGATTCTCCTTATATGATTTCTCCTTAGGTGAGGATGTAGAATATGTAATAAACCACTTCACTTAACCCAAAATTTCAACTAATATATACATACATACATATATATATATATATATATATATATATATATATATATATTTCTTATTCTTACATATTCTTAATTGCGTTTGATTCAATCACATACTCAGATACATCTATCCAAACGGGATAAGCATCCACCCAACTGGGATGGGAATCTAACCATACGGGTTAGGAATCTATCCATACATGACTAGGCATCTAACCATACGGGTTAGGTATATGTCCATATGGGACAGGAGGTTTCTTCTATCCAATCCGGGATAGGCATCTACCCAAACGGGGTAGGCATCTATTTATAAGAAATGGATATTCTTTGGCCAAAGACTTTAGACTCATTGGGACCATTTGGGTCCTGAGTGCACATTGAGGTTTACGTCCTTAGGATTATAAAAATAATTACATAAACAAGCTTGAGTTCTGCCTCGGAATTCTCCCTAAAGCCTGAGGAAGTTAAGCGAATCCATACGAGATTCCTTCTGAGTATGCATTGAATTAATCTTAACTTCCAATTAGCATCATTTGTACCCTTTGATTGAGGGGCTGAAGGAGCATTGAGAACCTTTATCAGCTCACCCTTAACCAGATCCTAATCCCCATCCCCGAATGCCTGAGTACAAGGGACAACTCCATCCCTAGATTGCCTACATACCCATTTCGGCATGAGATCAAGGCATAAAGTATGTAGTTCTAGTTTCTAACTATGGTTTAATATAAATTGTTTGGTGGGTACGCAACCCTTTCTAGGGTTAATGTCCTAGACAATTTCTCTATGGTTGCTACCCACGATGGTATCTCTATAGCAAAAAGGCTCAAGGTGGCCTCATGCTTATGGCCTAAAACAACTAGGTCTTGTTTCCTATTAAATACGTCACCCTTAACCCATCATCATCCGCCAAAAAAACCCCATCAAGATAAATAAATTCCAAAACGTCACACACACCAACCCTAATAGGGTTTTTCAAGGTTTAATTGAGTGGATATAAATTCATTTAAGATTTATCTTCTTAGATTATCGATCCAAGGGGGATTACCCGCCCCTTGGATTTTAACTTCCAAATGACCCTTATTTCTCCCCGATGATTTAGAGGGATGATTCCATAGACGCCGTTGTTGCAACTTTATTAGGCGTTAAGTGTACTAGTTCAACACGATGATATTAACTGTAAGTGTGACCCAGAGGCACCATAGATATCGAACGCTGCTAAGGTTTTTGGTTTCAACTCCTCTTGTTTAGTTGTCTAACTAGGAATTAACTTTGAATATCATGAAATCTTAAATAATCATTACACTAAAATAACTATGAAAAATATACTTTTACATGCATGAAATATTGCTTAAGAAATAACTAAGAAATAAGTTTGACATGCTTGATGGTAATGGAATTAAACAAATTAATCACTTTGAGAATAAAATTATGATAAAAATTCTAGAACTTGAACTAAATACATGAAGTACCAATTGTTTGAAAGCTTATAAAAATGATTTTTGAAATACTGATAAGATACTAAATGCTTAGAACAAATCCACTACACTTTAAGTATGGACCCTAATACTTGAAGGGCACTAAATGGCTTGAAAGAATATTTAAATGATAAAATTGCAAGACTTTGGAAGGGAATTTAACACCTAATTGTTTGAAAAGAAGATTTATTTAATAATAAGCTCAACTAATTCTTCCAATTGAAGTAACATAAATTTTATATTTAATTATTTTCTATGAAAGATAACCTTACTTTAAATATGAATCCTAATACTTGGAGGGTACTAAATTGCTTGAAAGAAAATTAAAAGAAATGAATTTAATACTCACCTATTGAAGGAAAACTATTTAACAATAAGCTTGATTACTAATGTTTGAAAACAAGATTAGAAGAGAATCTAATTACTTTCTAATTAACCAATTCTAATCAACCCACTTCTAGTTACTCTTAGACTAATGCCAATTTATTAGCAAAATTATAACTAGTTACTTTCTTTCACTTGAAGCAACGTTGACTTTATCCTTAGATTTTTTATTTATTTTTTATATAATAACTCTTCCAATTTTAGATTCTTAAAAGCAAGCTAATGTTTGCTTCTAAAATTTACTCCAATTTAGTTCTCTAAGAGATCATGGGATAGGTTTCTTCAAATCCCATCTGCTTGATAAGGATAAGGATCCAATAATCTAGAACAACAAAATTCTATCTTTATTTCATCTTCGAAAACTAAGTTTCATTAGATATTTACAACAAAAGATGAGTACTTGGTTTGCTAAAACAATTTTTGGTTTTGAATAAACTTCCTTTGCATCCTAATTAATACTAATGTTCTTACATAATAGATTATACCAAGCAACTTATCTCCAAATTTAAATGTTAATCAATTCTTCTATACTAATTACTTTGCGACATAAGTGTAATTTCACCTTTACTAGTCTTATGTCTTTGACTATTCGTAGATTGATTACTCTCAATGCCTTGCATATTCTATGCCTTAAAATTTAACTTTGTGAAATCAAATATTTTCAACTTCTTGAATTGAGGGATCCTGAAGCAATCAGTGGTGAGGAGGGACCTCAAGGAGATCAGTCCAGACCAGTCAATAAGAGTAAACACAATGGAAACACGATGAAGGCAATGCAAAAAGATAGTTTTATTGCATGAAATTTGATTACATCCAATCGGTAACAATCGGGTTACAACATATCGACACACAGGCCTGGTAGAATAGGTCACAACCGGAACCTTGAATCGAAAGATCTATCTTCTAGGCATAGTCTATCTATCTGATACTCTGATTGATTATAATTTATTACATTCTAAAGAATAATTACATATATATATATATATATATATATATATATATATATATATATATATATATATATATATATATATATATATATATATATATATATCAATCCAAAGGATCCAGACAACCCAAAAATGATCAAAACCCGAAGAACAAGACCTAGCGTGCAAGATGAATAAGGTTGGCCTTGGCCAAGAGATTCCTCCAAAAAAAAATCCAAAGGATGAAACGTAGAAGGTTGGCCACACGCCAAGAAACATCGAGATCAACACTCAAGGCTCTGCAAGCTTCAGAATGGGTTTAAGTAGATCACCAGAATAGGTCTCAAGTAGCCGGTAACAAAGGAAGAACCGGTAACAAGAAATTGTCATGGAAACTGGTGGCGATATCTTGTCGGTAAGTGATCCAAATGAGATGCGGTTTGAAAGAAGGAAAGATGATCAAGTCTTCAAGTAGAATCCAACTCCACAGGATCCAGTGAGATAGAACAGGACACAGAGAAAGGAAAACTGAAACTACAAACATAAAAGAAAATGTTTTTGGTTGATGCAAGATTGTTGTGAACTGGGGATGCTCCTGCATTAGACATACAAGGTTAATGAAAAGTGAGCCTCTCACTTTGTTGGGTTCAGAGGGAAACTAAGGCGGTCTACCTCTTCCTAAGAAATCCAAGATGAATCTTCAACTGGTCTGCTCTTCCACTTCACAAGATATTGTTTGTATAGACTGTTCCGGGTACTATGCCCAATCCTACTGTCCAAAATCTCTTCAATCTGATCTAGTTCCTTTTGGGGCAATTGTTTCTCAAGGTCTGCAACACTGTCCTCACTAAATTCTAGTTCATGGTACTCATGAAGATCTGCAATATTGAATATAGGTGAAATACTTAGACTATCTGGTAGCCCTACTTCATATGCATTTCTAGAGCTGAACTTCCTCAAAATCATATGGGGTCCAAACTTCTTCATCTGCAACTTATTATAAGTTCCAACTGGGAATCTCTCTTTTCTCAAGTATACCATCACTTCATCGCCAACTTCAAATTTCATATGTCTCCTCTTATCATCTACCTTCTCCTTGTATTTGTTGTTCATGTCTTCCAAATGTTGTTTAAATTGAATATGCAATGTTGGCATGTGATCTACAAATTCTTCTACTTTTGAACTCTTCTATTCTTCACTGCTAATGTCTCTCAATTCTGCTATTCCTTTGGGATGCATTCCGGTAACAATCTCAAAAGGTGTTTTCCAGGACTTCTATTCACTGAATTGTTATAGGAAAACTCTTCTTGTGCAAGGATCAAATCCCAACTTCCGGTTTTATCTCCCACTAAACATCTCAACAAGTTTCCCAAACTACGATTAACTACTTCTGTCTGTCCATTAGTTTGTGGATGAAAAGTAGAATTGAACTTCAAATCTATCTTCATCTTCTTCCTAAGTGTTCTCCAAAAATAGCCAAAGTATCTCTGTTTGAAACTATGCTCTTAGGTAATCCATGCAACCTTGCCACTTCTTTGAAAAATAGGTCTGCTACATGTAATGCATCTGATGTCTTCTTACAAGATATGAAATGAGCCATCTTTGAAAATATATCCACTACCACAAATATAGAATCATTCCCTCTCGACGTTTTAGGCATTCCAAGTACCAAATCCATACTTATATCCTCCCAAGGTCTTATCGGTACTATCAAAGGTTTATACAATCCCACATTCCAACTACTACCTTTTGCAACTTGACAAACTCTACAACTTTGCACATATCATTAACATCCTTATGAATCTGGGGCCAAAAGTATTGTTCACTCACCAATGCAAATATTTTATCAATGCCAAAATGTTTGGCTAAACCTCCACTATGTTTCTCTTTGATTAGGTTCTCTCTCCTGGAACTCTTAGGTATGCATAACTGAACTCCCTTGAATAACATCCCATCTTGAATGAAATACTCCAACCATTTGCTCCTATCAACCACAACCGGTTCTTTACATACTTTCCAATGTTTTGAAAAATCCAGGTCTTCATCATACAAGGTCTTCAAATCTTGAAAACCTAATTCTGTCACTCTCATCTCTGTCAGCAAATTCCTTCTCCTACTCAATGCATCAACAACTTTGTTAGATTTCCCACTTATATGCTTCAACACAAAGGTATAAATTTGCAAGAATTGTACCCATCTCATATGTCTCTGATTCAATTTACTTTGACTATTCAAATACTGCAAAGCTTGATGATCTGTATACAACACAAACTCCTTAGGCAACAAGTAGTGTCTCCATTTCTTCAAGGCTTGAACTATGGCATAAAATTCCTGATCATACACTGAATATCTCTTTTGGGCATCATTCAATTTCTCACTGAAATAGGCTACTGCTCTTCCTTCTTGACTCAAAACTGCTCCTATTGTTGTTCCACTTGCATCATAGTCCACTTGAAATACCTTACTGAAATCTGGTAAAGCCAACACTAGTTGCTCAGTCACTTTCTGCTTCAACAATTCAAAACTTTTATTTTCTCTAGTAGTCCATTTGAATTCCTTCCGATCTCCTCTCATGGTCTCAGTCATAGGGTTACAAACTGAACTAAAATTTTTAATAAACTTCTGGTAAAAACTAGCCAATACATGAAATGATCTTACCTCTCCAATGCTTTCCAGTGTAGGCCACTCAACAATGGCTTTCACTTTCTCAAGGTCCATCTTCAAACCATCCTCAGATATCATAAATTTTAAATAGACTAACTCATCCTTCATGAAAGTACACTTCTTAATATTGATCAACAACTTTTCTTCTCTCAACCTCTGCAAAACTTGTCTTAACTACAACAAATGCTCCTCTTTTGTTCCACTGAAAATCAAAATGTCATCCAATTACATAATAACAAACTTACCCAAGAATTTCTTCAATACCTCATTCATCAGCCTCATGAAAGTGATTGGTGCATTAGTCAATCCAAAAGGCATCACCAACCATTCATATAGTCCTTTGTTTGTCTTAAATGTTGTCTTCCACTCATCACCTTCTCTGATCCTGATATCACGATTGTTGGTATTATCATACTCATTAGTGTTGTCTTGGTCCGTGTTGTAGTTATGTGTTCTTGATTTTGTCCTTTTTATGTGTTCAGTTTGCTTTGGTTGATCCATGTCAAAATGCTCAAGGATTTTAACACCTTTGATAGACAGTAGGAGGAAGTATTTTTGTTTGTCTGTTTCGATGAGTTTCTCTAGAATTTTTTTTAGTCGAGGGGCTTGTTGGACCTCTTTGATAATGTCATTCATTATATCATCCTCATCTATATTTAGATACTTTTTTTAGGTGTTAGTTCTTTATGTCCCATGCTTGATTTAGGTTTTGTTTCCCACTCATTTTTAAGGGATCGTGTAAAGACTGGCATGTTATTGATTTGATTCAATAAAAGATTGGATCTTTAGGAAAATAAGCTGAGTTGATCTTTCCTCCTTTGTTGAGCTATTGAGAGAATGCTGACTTTTGTTCGAAGGCATGTGCTTGCAAGGTTTCCTCATCAAACTTAGTTCATTTACCGCATAGATAGATATAAAAGCGATGCAAGAAAGTGTGATGTTTTAGGAATAGTTCATGATTTATGTAGAGAAACTTCCTTCTCTTCAAGATCTTCTCTTGGCTAGCTTTCTTTCTCTTCAAATTAGTTTTTTGACGAAGATTCTTCCTCTTTAAGTGTTGAGGAGTGGTCATACAAGAGATTAAAGTTGATGATGTTGATAGGTTGATTTGATAACAAATACCTTGTTTGGATACTCAACCCTACTAATTCGAATAGAGTGTTTGATATGCCCCCTATTGATGTGACTAAGTGCATCAAATGATATAATAAAGTTACCTGATTTTAGAAACTAGATTGATTTGACTAACTTAGATACCTAGACTAAGTTACTGATTTTGATATTGGTTGAAATTGTGGAACTTGATCACTAGTTGATATTCCTCTGATTTTGTTGGAAGAAACCTGATTTGTGATAGTTAAATCTAAGAAACCACCTAAAAGGATTCTTAGATCGATTTTTGGATTTCTGACTTTTGCAAAGTGATTTATGATTTTGTGGATATTTTTGCAAGATATTTGTTATATATCTGACAAGAACACAACAAACAAACATGAAAACAATAGTAGTTTTGGTCTTAATCTAACATGAAGTGAATGTTCTTTTCAGGATGTTTTCAAACCCCCCATGTTTTCCTTAGTTTGATACAAGAAAAACACACCAATATGACTATTTTTTCAAGGGTCATAAATAGCCCATAACTCTATACTCCTTCAGCTCAAACAACCCTGTCATACCCTAGGGTGCGTCCGTTTTTTTGCCTTTTTCCAGAAGTTAAACCAAAGAGGATTGTTCCTCAATTGGATAGTTTTCTTGGGAGATGTATGGTGAGTGTCTTGGGGGAAAATTCTTCCCCACCCTTGCACTATGATTTTACAAAATATCTGGTTACTAACTCGGCGAAGCTTCTAATTCTAAGGCTTGTAATAAGGGTTTCGTAAACTCACTCAAGAGGCTTCTCAGCCTTTAAAACAAAGGCTTTTTGTATCTCAAGGATACTGGGGGTAGGCTATCAATGCACACTGTCATTGGATGTGATTTTTCATCTCCATCCACATTTGATTATAGTTGGTTGGTAAACTTGGCTTTAAGTCGTTTCCCACTTAGGTCATTCCCCTCTCATCGACCTTATAGCCTTCTCGGGAGGGCAGGCTTGCTAAAGGTTTTATTTTATTGCAAAAATTTAAATAAAGCTTTCAAAAAATGAGTTTGGCTTTTTGATCATCCAATTAGGGGGAAAGCATATACCTATCACTTTTGAGATACATAATACAAGCTTATTCTTTTTAAACCCTCATTGCAATGGTTCTCTAATTGCTATTTGGAGATGTTGCTCCAACAAACATGGTGTTCTTTTTATAGCAATTGTTTTTTACTTTGAAAGCAAACCTAGTCAACAAAATAAAATCGCTTTGCTAATGACAACGTGGTTTGTTCTTTTTAACTTGCACAAAGAGATGTTGATTGTTCCTTTTATCCCTTGCAAAAATGAAATATTGTCTTTGTTGTTATTTTTGCCTCTTTGCAAAAAATAAAATGTGACTCTTTTTAAGCACCAAAAAGAGAAGTGTAATTATTTTTAAGCACCAAAATGATTGCAAAGTTCCTTTTACCTTTGCAAGAAAAAGAGGTGAATTATTTTTACCCTTTTGCAAAATTGAAAGTTTGGATTGTGGTTCTTTTTACCTCTTTTGCAAGAAAGAAAGTGTGATTCTTTTTAAGCACTAAACAACAAATTAGATTCATTTTAAGCACCAATTGACAAGTAGGGTTCTTTTAAGCCTTTGTAAAAAAAAAAATGACGAATTATTTTTAAGCCCCTTTGTAAAAGAAAACTTAAAAGAAATAAATTTAAGATTTTAAACTGCCTCCTTGGACCCTACGATAAACGTTAATACCTAAAAAGTCCCTTCAAAACGTTTTTCATATGGTGGGCTCACAAACCTAAATTTTTCTTTGGGATTACAAATTTTAGTTCTCTATCTAAGATAAAAGAGCTAAAAAAAGAGCATATGCGCTATAAAATGGAACAAATGCACTACTTTCCAAAGAAGATGCACTACTCTGGGGAAGCTATTCGCTATATTGATGATTCTATGTACTAAGAGAAAGTAAGACAAATTAGATTGGAAAGATCCTCTATACACTGGAAACAAGTGTAGATGAGCTACTTTGGCCCTCAAATTTGTTGTAGTAGAGGGCAGATGCGCTGGAATATCTATTGTATGTACTATACTTTTTCACCTATGTGTTGTTTTGATATTATTTTTGAAAAGTTCCTCCAACTTGTGTGAAAAATAGTTAAAAATTTGGGGACTTGTCCCATGGTGGGCGCAAAAAATGTACGCTAGAAAGAGTGGAACCTGCAAAATGAAGGTGAGCACATCAAGCATATCTATGAAATATTATATTAGAGGATTCAATAAGAACAAAACTTGTTAATCAATCAAAACTCTAAAAGTGTTTCATTGTTCTCTATCTCCAAGGATCCTTCAAATCAAGGTGGCTCTCAGCTTTGAAGAGCACTTGATCTCTAGGATGACTAGCCAAAGAATGAGGGATAGTTTGATAAAAGACCTAAATGATATGAAACTAGATAATGATATGTTGCAAGGATGATGATATAGATATGAAGTTAAATTAGCATGAAAATGATATTAAGATTATATTAAGATAGCATGAAGATGAGACTAACATGATATATTACTAACATGATATGCAAAATATTAAAAAAAATATATGCTATGATGCTACTAAAATGATCTAATTGCTCTTATCAAAGAGATGCTAAGATTCTTGATGAAATGAGACTATAATTTAGATGCATAAAGACTTGGATGATGATAATGAAGAAATGAGGCGTATTTATAGAAGAAATGGGAAATTGGATGGTTAAGATTGAGTAATCTTAACAAGGGATAGGATTGAAGGATAATCAATCCATGTGTGAATTTCAACCCAATCCCATGTTGACAAGTGTCATCATGAGGAGGCTTGAGAGGAGAGATAAGGAGCATTAAATGCTTGAGGGGACATGATGGTTACCCTAGGAGGTTGGGTTAGGGTTAGGTTAATGGATATTACTTTTATCAAAGGGATAAATGGATGTGCAAGGGTTAAATGGTTAGCTCAGTTAAAGCAATAAATTATTTGAAGAGACCCATGAGTTAAAAGGATGGTTAAGTTAGAGGAAAGTCTCTAACCAAAGGTCAAAGGTGAGTTAAACATTAATAGTTATGTAAGAGCCTTTAATGGTTTGGAAGACTTTAGAGGTTAACCATTTGAAGACATAAAGTCTTTAATGGTTATTGAAGACTTTGGAGTTTTTTGAGAAGTGACATTTTTCTTAAGGAATGTGCAAATGATTGTGAGAGGGATTAGGCTAAATTGGAAGTGATTATAAGAATCTAGAAGGGGTTTAGGCATGCAAGTGGATTTTGTAAGAGAATGCAAGTGGGGGGATTTTTAGGATTTAATTAAAATAAAATTGATTTATTTCAATTATCGGTTGCAACTTGCATTTGATAGATTTAAATAAATATTGATTTATTTAAATGTGAATTTTGGATTCTATTTAAATAGATCTTAATTTACTTAAATGAGGAAAAAAAGGATAAAGTATTAAATGCTTGAAGACTTTGAGGGAAACCATTAAAGGCTTAAGAAGAATCTAGAAGGAAGTCGTTAAAGACTTAAAAGACTTTAAGGGAAACTATTAAAGTCTTGAGAAGACTCTAGAAGGAAGTCATTAAAGGCTTAAAGACTTTAAGGGTTAACTTGCAACTTGTATGTTCTAGAAAGTGCAAGTCGGGAAGGGATTTTAGGAATTTAAATAAATAATTCATTTATTTAAAATAATGGCATAACTTGCCTTTTGAATAGATATTTAAATAAATATTGATTTATTTAAATGTGAGAGGGATTTGATGAAATGTGGAAAGGGAATTTAATCAAATAAATATGATTTATTTAATTAATAGTCTGAATATGGCTAGATGAATTTAATCAAATAAATTGAATATTTTATTTAATTAATAGAAGAAAGGGGTGAATTAATTAAGTATGAATTTAATTAATAATTAGAAAATGGATGATAAATTAATTAAATGTAAATTTAATTAATAGCTAAATGGAGGATGATTAAATAAATATATAATTTATTTAATTAGGTGGACAGAAATAAGTGTCTACATTTTCCCCCTCTTTAAAGTGATGTGTGACCACACATTGATTCAAAGAAAAATAATTGCTTTATGTCGCTGCTAAATTTTTTATCAATTTGCCCCAGATGTTGATGTTTAGATAATGATGTGATGGTTCCCCATCGGGAGATGAATCAGATAGATTTATGCATTTTTGGGGATTTGAACAATCGATTCATTTCTTGATTAAATACTTGATGTTGTTGATTAACTTGATATGATCTCCCAAAAATGTCAATTTCTTGATTGTGTTGATGTGTTTGCTTAGTTAGATGATTGATTGAGTTTGATTGCACTCGTGATTGATGAGTGTCAATGTTATAAAGTCATGATTTGATAGGTTTGATAGGTTTGATTGATTGTATGACCTCATGATTGATGAGAGTCACTGATAGGTTAAGTTTGATTGACCTCCTAATTGATAAGAGTTTATGATAGAAACTCCAATTTTGATGATTTTATGATGGTGCCACTGATGGGATAGGTTTGATGAACCTTTGATTGATAAGAGTTTATGATAGAAACTCCAATTTTGATGACTTAGTGACCTTGTCATTGATAGGTTAGGTTTGATGAACCTTTGATTGAGAAGAGTTTATGATAGAAACTCCAATTTTGATGATTTCCTAACTTTGTCACTGATATGTTAGGTTTGATGAACCTTTGATTGATAAGAGTTTATGATAGAAACTCCAATTTTGAGGATGTCATGACCTCATCACTGACAGGTTAGGTTTGATGAACCTTTGATTGATAAGAGTTTATGATAGAAAATCCAAATTTGATGATTGCGTGACCTCCTCATCGATAGGCTAGGTTGAGATCAACTTGTTGATTTGATAAGAGTTTATGATAGAAACTCCAAATTTGATGATTGCGTGACCTCGTCACTAATAGGCTAGGTTGAGATGAACCTGCTAGTTTGATAAGAGTTTATGATAGAAACTCCAAATTTGATGATTGCGTGACCTCGTCACTGATAGGTTAGGTTGAGATGAATCTGCAAATTTGATAAGATTTTATGATAGAAAAGTTCTCCAAATTTGATGATTGCGTGATCTCGTCACTAATAGGCTAGGTTGAGATGAACCTGCTAATTTAATAAAAGTATGATAGAAACACCAAATTTGATGATGTCGTGACCTTGTCACTGATAGGTTCTTGAAGAGATTGATTAAGATCTCAAGTGAGTGGATAGGATAACTATTAACTAATGGATTTATTTGATTTATTGATAGATAATTGATATTTTGTTGATATCATGTTGTAGGTAAATTTAGATGTGTTGATGTTGGTGCATTCAGGGGAGCAGTAGGATGATTTGATGCACTTATGTATCATGATGTGGAACTAATATGCAATGACAATGATGTGATATGATGATGCTCTCTAATATTATTTAGAATGTTTTGGGTGATGATACATGTTTTGATATTGTACTAAATGTATTAATGGTAATATTATGTAACTAAATGACATGATACTACATGAATGATACTAATGAAATGATATTAATGAAATGATACTAATGATAC
The DNA here is from genome assembly GCF_030272615.1 of Cryptomeria japonica. NCBI lineage: Eukaryota > Viridiplantae > Streptophyta > Pinopsida > Cupressales > Cupressaceae > Cryptomeria > Cryptomeria japonica. Next base: position 129,158,595 of record NC_081410.1, on the reverse strand, counting down.
CAAATGTAACATGATGTGCAAATGCTCCTAAATGCAAATTAAATGATATGATATGATAATGCCATTATATGATAGGAAATGCAACTGCATGCACTTTAAGTGAGTTGATAATGCAATGAAATGGACTTTAAATGATATGGTAATGCAACTAAATGCACTATAAATGATATGAAATGTACCCTCTTGGATAGCCATCCTTTCGATCAAAATGTGTAGTGCTTATTTTTAGCATCATTGAGCTTTTTAAGTGTTGAAAGTTAATAAAAACAACATGGTATATTTGAGCCATGTTGACCTGAGTATAACTTCAATGGATTTAATATTGCAAGATGACACAAGCGTCGAGGTATAATTGAACTAAGTTGACTTGGGTGTTGCTTGCATAAAACAGACAAGAGTTAATCTTTGTCCTATACAAATTTGAAATATCCTCAATGATATGTTTCTTGATCACGTCTTAAGACAAATTTGCATAGTAATAAGGTTTCACTCACAAATATCAGACTAAGAAAATATCAAACTCCTTCCTTGCGTCTCTAGTTTTTAAAACATCCTTGAGTCGCTTAGGAGATATGATCACAAAAATAAAAAAATACCATAGGTAAACATGCATGTTACCCCATGTATTTTTCAGATAACACATCTTGCAAATGTATTATTGTTTGTGTTGCAGAAATCAGTTTGTGCATCTAGTTTTTGTTTGATGTTTACCATTGATAGTTCTGATCTTTGTTTTCGTTCAAGCTTCTATGTTTGTTTTGTTTGACTGTTTAAACCCAAAAGGCAAGATGCCCCAAGTTAAGTCAGGAGTTTCCCCCCAGCTATGGACACTTCTTTCAATAATAGATATGTACACTGATCACCAAGCCATGGTGAGATATTATACAGATAACTATTCGAATAACCAAATATAGTGACTATGCTAAGTGTGTCCAAGATTGTGCTATGTTAAAAGGTTTTGCAATGGCCATTGGCTTAGCTTAGATGGATGCCAAAGATATGATATATCCACCCATAGATGGAAGAGTCAATCTATCACAAATAGTGCCTGTTGCTAGGTTTTCACTACTTGCTTTTATTGAACTTTTTTTTCTTCTTATCTGTGCATTGGATAACTCATGTATAGAACCTCTTGAGATGAATGTTGTTGATAGGTTTATCAAATAGGTCCCCTCCCCTTCTGATGTAGATAGTGTTGACTCTTAATTTTCCATTAAACGCTAACAACCTTATGAGAAATTCAGTGACAGAGGACCTTTTGCGTGAAACTCACTGAATGAAATTTGGGTTTAAGAAGCCGACTCATCATACAATTGGGGGAGAAAAGGGGGAGAAGAAAATTTAAAACAAACAATCAAAACTACTTAGGCGATATGCAATAATATTTTAGAAAAGCATTAACAATATATAAAACCCAGATACATGCAACTTTAAATCTCATTCAACAATCTACATGCCCATAACTATTTGAGAGGGTAATTCAACATAATATGTCATTCACCATTCATCCAATAGATAACAAGTCTTAAAACATGGTTTAATCCATGGAGTCTCACAACATATATCATAGAAGTTATCAAATTTGAAAACAACATAAAAGTCGGTCTATTAAGCTTCAAATAAAATAATCACAAAGGCCATAGGCACAATATGACATGTCTATCATTCACCAAATTTAATTAACATAAAGGCCTCTTCAATGAGCCAAAGTCTAAAAAATCTCTCTAAGTCTGAACCTCCTCAAAGCAGGAAAAAAGAAAGCATATATAGAGCCCCAGGCTCTTAACCAACAATACGCACCATCAACAAAATTCTAGCAATCACTTCTAATAGGAAACTCCCAGTGTGGCACTCTCTGAGATGCTACCCAACAAAATGGCCTCCGAAGTTGTTATGCCAACCGCATCATGGTGACCCTTGCACCTTCCCAACAATAGAAAATCGCGATGCAAACAACATTTTGGTTCATGAACCACCATGGAAGATACACGGCGACTCATGGGAGACCCGAAGTCGAGCGCGAAAAGAGAACCGGATCGTGCAACGCGGGGACACCAAGTGTCACTACCTTTACATGATGGATGGTGGGGCCGAGAAGCATACACCTAGAAAAATATTTGAGCCACACGGAAACTCCACATTCTCTCAACTTTGAGCAAGAAAAACGAGCCACTCAGGACAACACCGAGACACCACTTGGCATGCATGTTGACGAACAAGAAAGTGGGTCAAAAATCAAAAGAAGGCACTGCAACTATACCAAAATGCCGCCTATGAACAATCCTAAAATAATATTAACGTTTCTCGGTGACTCAATGGGGAATTATGCTTGCGGAATGCAAGGACCCAAAATTGTTGGTCCGAAGATTAGACTTCATACATGAGTGGGGAAAAGTAGATCGAAGACCTGCTGGAACGAAAACCACTCATCCTCAAAGGGTAGCACCTACACTTCCAAATTCTGGTAGTGTTGGTCTAAACAGATTACTTCACCAAATGCCAATCTCGTTGGTTCATCATGGACCAGTTTCAAGAGCGCGCATAGTTGGGCCAAGGGATGCAAGAGACACTCAACTTCCTCCACCAAAATAGGATTTCTCAAGCACTGTAGGAAGGTCAGATCTTGCTATAATTTCTCTATTTGGCTCATCACTCATTCAATCCCTAACACAGAGCCATCTATAGGAAAAGGAGAAGGCAGACCCAGGAAAACAAACCTCTCTACATGTTGCTTGATGTCTGGAGCCAAAATCTTCAAAGGCTCAAGTGTTGTTGATACATGCATGATCACCCTGTGCTAGTTAATGAAAACATTAGTCTTCCTGATTAATTGCTTGCAATTTGTAATTCCTTTTCCTTTCAATTCTTCATCTGGAGTGACATACATCAACTAAATTAAGCTCTGGGCTACGGGGAGCTTAGGACCAATAAAAAGAATAGAGTTGTTAATGAGAGCGCCCGCTTTGGCACAAAGAGATTGTGCTTCTCATAAGAATCTCAGTACGGGTTGCAGTGAAGGGCAATACTGCTTAATTCTCTCCCAATGAGAAATATACAATTCTACTAAAATATGAGAGAAATATTGAAGAACCTCTAGAGGGGGAGGAAGGTTTTATAACCGCAAGACTTCCTCGTCTTTTGCTCTTATCTTGTTTTACATCTCCCTGCACTTGTCTTGTTCATGGACCACCTGACTTTCCAGAGTGAGGATCTTGGTGCTTCCATCTTGTAAAGCTTATTGAAGTCGCGACATGCGATCCCATTCTTATTGCAACAAACCTTCCACATCCAGGAATTTATTTTTAGCTTGCTCCACACTACTTTGTTTCTCACGTGCATCTGTTTCAAACCTTTCTCTTTCCTCTGAAATCATGACATGTGTATCACTCAGTTGCTGAGTGTATTCTTCTTTTAGGTGGATCTCCTCATGTAGCTGGGTATGAATTTGGGTAGCATCTCTAGAAGTTGCTTTTAGTTGTTGTATTTCTTGCTCCCTCTCCTTTAATTATTTCAAGGCCACATTCCTCATTGCCTCTTGTCATTTCAAATGAGAGCTCACGTTGTTCAGGGGAGACTGCAACTTTCCTTTTTCAGAGTTGGCTTGGGTTAACAATCCCTGCAAGCAGTTGATTTCAACATTTCTAGCTTTGTCTTCCTTTCTTTGTTAGTCCAAGGATTCTCAAAGGCTCACATTCTCTACTTGCATTTTCTCCAGACGATGACTCTTTTTGATGAAATCTAAAGACACAACCTTCAAGGTTTCTTCCATCATTTCTACTTTATTAGATGTCGCAGTGTTCAAGAGATTGACCCCGATAATATGTAAGGTGTAATCATTGGGCCTTATTTGGGCCTTCGACTTGTCGACCTTTGGGAACATAGTCGCAAAGAAAAGACTATCCTTTTCCTCATTGAAATGCCTATGTACATGCGGACAGGCTGGCTTGGCACCATCCTTCTCCTTTATCTTACCAGTCTTGCCAATACGTGGAATCTTGGAGTAGGTAACATGTTGCTAATAAGCATCCGGGTTGGCAATAGCTTGGCCTACAAATGCTACACCAGGAGGGATTGCAAAGGGGAATTGGGAAATAGGGCCACTGAAAGAGGTCTAAATGGGATGTGCAAGCGTGGATGGGGAAAACAACATGACGAAAGGAGAGGCTCCTGAAAAAACTGGATTAGCGAACGCTACCCTAATATTTGGGGGAGGAGAGGACTCTCCGAAACCAAGCCTATGCAAGATAGTGGTTGTATCAGGCATCTATGGGAAAAACATTGCAGGAAGAAAATCGAGGGTAGGGAGCAAAATAGAAACCTGCGATAACGCAACCTGAGGGTTGAGTGGCACTCCAGTGGGTGCTAATTTGAGGGTAGTGGGGATTTGGGTAGGCATAGATACGACTTGGGATGCTACAAAAGACATAGATTGAGCAGAAAGAAAGGGAAAAGAAGGGCATACCTGAGTCGTAGAACTCACCAGTCGCTGAGAGGCTAGAGGAACCATAGGGACTCGAGAAGATGAATAGAACCCGGATATTGCTTTTCACTGGAAGGGGAATTAGGCACCTGCTTCTCAACCGATCTTTTGGCGGTTTGGGAATGGGGTCTTTGGATTGAACTAGTGAGAGGAAGATGAATACTATACTCGGTCTCTTACTCTTCTACATTTATAACTTCTACCTCTTGATGTTGGGCCTCCTCGGGGGATAAGTCACCACATGGGGACTCATCGCCTATCTCTTAATTTGATTTGTTGTGTTATCTCCATTTAGCCTCAAAACATTCATCAAAAGGAGCATTCCCAATGTTAGCCCTGAGATGATTCACTTCCTGACGGTAGATCCATAAATCCTCCCTCTTTTTCTTAGGCTAGAAATCCATTCTCATGGCTTCTAGCATGCTTCGGGGAATGGGCTTTGCTGGATTGTACCTTTGTAGGATAGAGTAAAACTTCAACCATGAGGGACATTTCAAAATAGGAAAATCACTAGGACCCACATAGAGATTTGGGTCATTCATTGGTGGGTTGGTGCATCCTTCCCACAAACTTCGTGGTTCATGCTTAACCACATTTTTTTCTCTTCGATAGGCACCCATCCGGGTCATAACTCCACACATCATCAATTACTACCAAGTCAAGTTGTACCAGCTTGGAGGTCAGGGCATTTTCAACAATGCTCCTCCGTACGAGAGTAATGGGGCCAATAGCCTTGTGGTCTTTTGTTATTAGAGGTATCATGTTTTCCCACCTCTATAGCTCTATCAATCTCCACCAACTACCGAAAAATTTCAAGGGCAAGGGTTCTCTCTGTGACATAGGTAGGTAGGAGGAAGGGTTATTCAAAGAAGCCATGCACCCAGATAAAGGAAAAATCACTACCCAAAAACTAGTCACAAGCCCGTTCATTGTACATCCAATTTATTTGTATTTGGGAAAAGTGAGCAAGAGGCTCTTTGGGGATCAAACCGAGATCATGAAGGATGAGAGTCAGGAAATAGTCCAAAAATTGGTAGGCATCATAAGAAGCTAGCAGGATGGTCATCTAGGCCGACACGGGCATTTTATTTCCTAGCTCATCATGAGTAGCCAATCGCATGAATTGGCTGAAAAAAGCATCATTCTAGTGTAGGAAAAGGTAAACTAGGAATGAGGCAAACCTGAACCGCCGAAAATGTTAGAATTCAGCTAATTGCTTCACCATTTCTTTGGCTATTAAGATAGAGAAGTAGAAATGGAATGGCCCTTTTTGCTTATAGCATTTGAACAGGAAACCCAACATAGGGGCAATGATCTCTCGGTCATTATTGCGATCGCATAGCCACGCAAGGTTCGAGGAGATATCTTTGAGGTCGTCATGCCTCAAATCCCTGTAGGATAGAGGGAATCTTGGAGGCCCAGTTGTTGGACTCTCATTCAATGCACCATGATAGAATGAGACAATATCTCTTATAGTGTCCCAGTATTCCTCCATGGAGCTCTCACCGAACACCTCCGTGCCGTCAAATATGGGACAATATAACATATCCCTAACAACCTCTAGGGTTATAATGACTCTCATAAAGGAGCTCTGAATTGAAGAAGAACTAGGCTCGAACCTATTGGTGCATGCAGCTACAAACTCTAGATAGTGCGAAACCATGGGAAACACGAACTGAAAAACCACTATTCCAAAATTTGACTTCCATAGATTGCGACTCATTCCTATGATTTAACATCTTACCGTAAGCAGACTCTCTGAGGTTCTTTGGCTATTTGTGAAGTTTGGGCTCGATGACATTCTCCAAAGAATCTATCACCATCGCAGGATTGCAGGTGGTTGACTTTGATTTAGGTTTGGTTCTTTGATATTTTGGCTTTGGGGGCACGCCGTGAGAGGAATACGAGAGTTCCCCGAATACATCTACCCACATTTTTCCTTGGAAAGAACCTAAGGAGGTTGCTTCCATCTCCATCTTCTACAATAAAGCTTCTCTTTCTGACACATCTGAAGAGATTCGACACTTGGGGGTTTAAAATGAACAATATGGCATGCACTTTTGGAGACCTTCCTTAAATGTGTCACATGCCTAGATTTGTGCGAAAGAGGGAATTTAATGATAGGCACCTGTCTGCACGTATGCCACTTCATTTTCCAAGTCGTAATTAATTCTAAAAAATGATAAGCTCCACCATCTTTGTTTCTTGAAAAGATGTATGTTCAGTTTGTCGTTACTTCGAGCCACTTGAGGTGATCTGTTTATCTAGACAAATCTCCCCATTAAGGAGAGTATCCGCAGCCAACAAGGCTAGCACGATCCATAACATACTTGCGGGTTAATGAACTTAAACATAATGTACCTGTATATACGTGTGGTGTCTGAGGACACCGCTTCTCTTTTCAAGGTACAGGACAGGGCGTACGCAACCTTTAAGATCGACTTCGTCTACTTGTGCGAGTTTATGAGAAAAGACAGCTGAGATGAAAATCAGGAGCACTGGTACCTGGAGCTGAAAATCTGCTATAAATGTCTTTTCAGACATCCTTTTACACAGTATCTAGCTCAATGGCAGAGTTTCCTAAAAAATGGATACTTTCGTCAGGCTTACCAGTAGTAAAGCTCAAGTCACTTTCTTAGGAAATATCTCAGACTAGAGATTATAGGGGATGACATGACGTAAAAATCTTCTGATCATTGCTTCCATCAAATGGGTGCTTGGGGAGGACTTCATTGATGACATGGACAGATATCATTTCAACAGAGATATGTGTTCATGTTTTGTGGCTTCATTATTAGATGTTGGGATGACTAGTTATCTAACCTCAGAGCTAGCTTAGGCACTCTTCCCTCTAGAGTATATAGGTGGCCTGTGGCATACTATGTTCCTTTTAGAGGTTTACCTCTGGCCTCGGATCTACAGCGTTTCATCACCCTCGGTGAGGATGTGACTTGGTATCCTCTTATAGGCGACCTGAAGACCATGTCGTTGTCGTCTCATTTCTTATGAGCGGAGCTTGCCACGAAGTTCCTCCTCTGAGTTCATCTGGTAGTGCCTATTTCAATTGGCACTGATTGGTATACCAAATTCAGAGACTACATCTTCCCGCGGATCTTGACGCCACTTGTTCTCCCTAACCTGGTGCTTGTGTCAATAGCTCAGGAGCTCGACAATGACTCTGGCCACGAGTGGTCAGAGGGAGATGATGTTGAAGATGAAGATGATGACTCCGAATTCCAGATGGATGAGGAGGATGATGAAGAAGATTGCTGAGATATTGCCACCCTATTTCAAAAGTTTGTCTCTTTATTTCTTAAATATAGGCCACAGACCTTCTGCATGTATTGTACCAAGATACTTATAATATAATTATTTCCTTTTGCTTGTTCAAGGCATATCTTGTGGTTCACTTTTTATTTTTGGGAATGCATGAAGAAACATAATTAAATAAATAAGGCATGCTAAAATACATTATTTACATTAGGAAATTCGCTGCTAGTGAAAGGGTTTAAGATGAAACTCATTGATTGGGATTTTGAGAGATTCCCCCTGCATATTCTCGAGATCAAAAGCATTAAAACCCTTGTAATTCATAATGTAGAAGGGTCCCTCCCACAAACCATCAAATTTAGTATGCTGACCGGGTTTGGCTGCCCTCTCATTATACTTCAAAACAAGGTCACCTTGTTTGAGTCTCGAGTCAAAACTTTTCTTATTTCAAACCACTTCTTGACGATTTGCTGGCGGTTTTGAAGGGATGAAAATGTTGCTTCCCTTACTTCCTCTAGCTCCATAAGCTCTGCCAATCTCACCTCCATGGGATCATTTTTGGCCTCCTCGATATATTTGAGCAACTGTAAGGCAGGGATCTCCAAAGACATAGGGAATAAGACATCCTTGTTGTAGACCAACTTGTATGGGGAGTTAATTCGAATTTGCTTAGGCATGATCCGGTCTACCCATAACGCACTTCTCAAGTGGTGACACCACTCCCTTTTGTGTTCAAAGCTCATCCTTGCAATGAGTCTTATGAGATTATTATTTGTGGACTTGGTTAGGCCATTTCCCTATGGATAGTAGTTTGAGGAGGTCTTCAGGTAGATACCTCGACTGAGAGAAAACCAAGTGACTCGTGAGCCTATGAACGCTCATGCATTGTCCACTATTATGGTCTTTGGTGGACCATACTAGCACACTAAGTCTTCCAGAAATGCTAATATCTCTACCTCTGATGAATTCCTCAGGGGGACAACCTCGGACCATCTGGTGAAGTAGTCAATAGCAGTTAAGATCCACTTGTGTTTGGTTGAGCCTGGAGGGTTGATCATTCCTATGAAATTGAGACCCCATTGAGCAAAGGGTTCTTCCACCATTATGGGCCTAAGTGGCATTGTCGCCTTTCTGCACCTACCATTGTAGTACTAGCATTCTTTGCATTCTCTTACCAGAGTATGCACATCTTTAAACATAAAGGGCCTGAAGTACCCAACGCGGGTGATCTTAATGATGGTGGTTTGCATTGAATAGTGGCCTCTCGATAATCCATAATGAAATTCATGTAGAATCTTACTAGCTTGGCTTTGGTCCACGCAACGAAGTAGGATTTCGTCGAAATTTATCTTAAAAAGCAATCCTTCCACCAGGCAGAAGCTGCTGTTCTGCATCCTATAGAATCTCTTCTTTTTGGGAGGGAGGTCCGTAGGGAAGATTCTAGGATTCATAAAATGTTTCAGATTCTTAATCCAACATGCTTTTGTTGGTTCAGAGGTGACCATTACAACTTCCTCTGTAGTAGTCTTGGCCTCTTAAGGGTCAGACTCTTGGGCTATATATTTGCACAAGCCTTTACCGCAAATTACCTTGGTGGGTCTAACATCAATGTCATACTCTTGGATTTTGGTAATCCAGTTTTCTCTCTTCTTTGTAATGTCACCTTCCATTATATATTCCCTGGCTGAAGGGTGGGCGACATACACAGTAGTCTTATTACATGTAATAAAATTCCTGAACTTTTACAGGTCCTTGACAATGACCAAAGCTTGCTTTTCAACATAATTGTATTTAGCCTCATATTCTTTTAGAGTTTTGGAATGGGAAGCTATGGGATGCTGACCTCTTTTGTCTGTATCTTTCTGGGTTAGAACCACGACAATGCTATAATTGCTAGAGAAAACATACATTATAAAATCCTTGGACATATCAAGGTTAGAGAGTACGGGAGCTGAGGAGATGACATCTTTGATCCTCTTGAATGCCTCTTTGGCTTTAGGAGTCCATTTAAAATGCATTTCCCTTTAATAATTAGAGTGATGGACCTCACCATCCCACCAAAGTCTGAGATAAAGCGGCTAACAAAGTTAACTTTACCTAAGAAGGACTGAACGCCCTTCTTGTTGACAGGAAGAGGAAGCTCCTTTATTGCCTTCACTCAATCTAGATCGATGGAGACTCCTTCTTCTGACACTAGGTGTCCCAGTAATTTCCCTTGCGGGACCCCAAATATACATTTCTTTGGGTTTAATGAGATGCCAAATTCCAAACACTTCTGGAACACTAGCTCGAGATGATCAAAGTGATCTTTTTTATGGTTTGAAAACACGGTCAAGTAATCCAAGTAGATGATGATGATTTTATTTATGAGCTCCTTGAAAGCCAGATCCATAGCTCTCTAAAAAGTGGCATCAACGTTTGATAACCCAAATGATATTTTCTGATAAGCAAATGTTCCCCATTTGGTTGTGAAGGTCATCTTATGTTGATCTTCTGGCTTTATGAATACTTGGTTATAACCTGAGAACTCATCCAACATCAAAAATATCTCTGACCCTACTACAATGCTTAACAAATGTTCCATGAGTGGAAAAGGGTAATGGTCTTTTAGAGAGCCTTGGTTCAAGTCACGAAAGTCTACACAGAATTAGATATCCCCATTCTTCTTTTTGAATGGTACCAAATTTGATACCCATGTACTATGCTTGATAAAGTAGATGATCTTTGATTCTACCAATTTCTTCAATTCATGCGCCATAAGAAACTCAATCTTCAAATTGACATGTCTCTTCTTCTGTCGAACTAGCTTGGCCCCATCAGCGAGCTCAATGGTGTGTTGAATGATGCTAGAATTGTATCCTTTCAAATCCTCATATGACCATGCTAGCACGCCCACATATTCATCACAATATCGAGCCAATCTCTCTCGATCTTTGGATGGAACTTCCTTTCCGACCTTAAGTATTCTCCCATTCCCTACTTACATTTTGGCATATTCACCTTTATCGACTATGAGTTTTTGCTTGTCATTTTTGGCATCATCATGATCAAATAAATTCTCCAGGGTGATCCATCCATTTGGGAGCTTGTTGGATTTAAATTGAATGATTTGATCCCCGTAAGCCTCCTTTATTTTAGGCTGCAATTGGTCAACAAACTCTTTGGAGTTTTGAATGAACAGAGCAATTTTCTCATCACTCTCAAAAACTTTCCAGTGGGTGTCATTGTCTGGAATAGCTAGTCGAACGATCACACAGACTGCCTAGGGATTGGCGAGCAGGTCCACAATAGGGTTGAATTGTGACCCAATAGGAGCCATCAGATCAACAAATGCATTTCTCTTTCTAGGGACCCTCTAGATGTTAAAAGCATCAAAGCTTTCAATGAGATCCCATGTCCTATGACGGTAGGATCTCATGTGGATGTGCTTGGCACTAGAGATTCCTTGGACCTGGTGTACAATCAGCTCAAAATCACCCAATAATTTCAACTACTCTAGGCCCATCCTTTCTACTAAACTTAGGCCTTGGATCAACCCTTCATATTCTCTTTCATTGTTGGAGCAAGCAAACTGAAGGTGCAAACACCTTAGGCTTTGTTCACCTGAAGGTGAAGTAAGGCAAATCCCGGCGCCTGAACCTACCTTGCATCTTGCACCATCAAAGTGTAAGGTCCAGAGTGCAGAAGACAACTCTTCCCTTGTTAGCAGATCCTTAGTTAGTTTTGGGATGACTTGATCCTCATCAGAAATACAATAGGTACCAAGACCCATGGCATGATAGTTGGAATATGGATAAGAATTTATAAATTCATTGAGAAAAACTTCCTTCTCTGGTGTAATATCCCCAGTCACCTCTTAATTCTCTAGAATATCTACTATTTTTCTCTCTTCATTAGAGATGGAGGTATGGGTTGGCTCAAAGTTAAGCATAGCCTAATCTGCTATGTGCTCGGTGTGTAGGGGTTCTGAAAGAATTTTGAGCTTAGCACCATACTAGGTTCGAAGGATGAGGTGAGACCAGTCTAAAGATCAGTAACCTCCTATTTTGGCGGTGAAGTCTCGAAAAAGGCAAAGGCCAAAAATAGGCGGAATGTCAATAACTACTACTTCTTGAGACATGGTGACACTAGAACACACAAACAATGTCAACGTGTTGGTAAACATATTTTTCTCTTTCTTGAAATGCTTACAATTATCTTCTTTAAACAAAATATGACTCCGTTTTACCCGTTAGAAAGAAACAAATATACCAACAGTTGGAAGAATTAATGAAAATTCAACCTCTGCATTAGAGGGCAGCTCCTCATATGATTTACAATGAATTTATTATATAATTGATAGGCCAACACTTTTAACCAGAAAGCATTGAAAGGATTCAACATTTATCCATCAGCACAAATAAATGCCTTCAAAAAAAAATGGATAACCATAGGAAATTTCTGAAAAGAATATTCAAAGGAGAGTTCACAAACTTTGATTCATAACATTCTTGTTGTATAAATTCGAAGCAAAATAAGGACTCAACAAAGACTAATGGCTCGATCGATACTCTCTCGTGCCTCACAGGGCAAGGGGAATCAAGATGACTAACATTGTGCGAGTCATCCAACATTCTATAATAAATATGAACCAAAAGGAAATGCAGAGATAACTGATTATCTGATTAAATCATGCCCACATAACAACCTAAGAAGAATCATCAATCTCAGAATGCACAAATTTGAAGATGTATCAACATTCCATTAATAATCAGTCATTACTTTATTTCACACAATACGTATCAAAGACTTCTATTTGTTTCCAAAAATCACAGTTTTTAGAACCCTTCCAAAAGCAAGCTTTTCAGCTTAAATAGCCACCAGGCCATAGTTTTTAAATAATTAACAAATAACATTTACTTTCACTTCAATGAAAGAAACCGTTCAGATAACGCAAAAGAAAACTAAACTAATAGTCGTTGAAAGGCCGACATTTCATTATTATATAACTAAGCATCCACCACAACTGAGGAAGTTACGGGCTTGTCCTATTTTGTCGGAGATCCTCGCCATTCTAGGTGTGCAGTCGAAACATTTAGGATAACTTGGAAATAAGGCAGGCCAATGTGTATGATCCTCTGCTTCCACACTTCCTTATCCATATTCACCTGCGTGACCTTTGCTTTATGAACCTCCAAGTGATCCGAACAGACAATGAGCATTGATTCAATCCTTGCTACCTTCAAAAATTCATCGGTAGTCAAAGATTTTGTGGTCTGAATGGAATGAACTCTATCTTAAAAGGCTTTAATCATGTCTACAACTTCTTCAATCACCTTAGCTCCTTCCTTCATGAGTTGGATGTAAATACATTTAAGATCCTTCTGTATAGTGTCAATCAAATCGGTCAGTCCCCTAAGTAGCTTAGTGGATTCTTCATGGCCTTGCCCAATGATTGAGTTGTGGCATTCCACATTTTTCTTTGATACATAGAGCACATTATCATCTAGGTTCTCTACTGGTTTCTCAGCGAAGAATTTCATCAGTCCATACTTTTGAACATCATTCATTTGTGCGAGAACCACTACCCACTTAACCCTTTCGTTTTCCCAGGCGACTGTTTCCAACTCAATCTCTTTACTCACAGTTTTTGCGTCTTTGTAAAACTTGACAAGATTAGTAATATATTCTGATCCTTGTTGAATTATTAGATCCAACCATTTGTTGAACATCTCCATCACTACCCTGTTCCTTTGAACTTGATCAAGCATCTTCTGGTTCACTAGAGACTTAGGATCAAATGACACTGGTATCTGTGACAATGGTTGAGGATTTGGATTATGAATAACATTGATGTACTATGTCGTCTGTGCAACCATTTGTTTCATCTCTCTCTTGTCTTTCTCATCTTTCCAAGTCCTGGAGATTATCCTCTTTGTAGAAGACTCCGAATGTTTTACATCCACAACCCTTGATGTGACGCCCAAATCTATTTTCTCCACAGTAAAATCTTCTTTCGTGGCCTCATCTGCATCTCTCCCAGGAATAGGCTTGGCCACTTCAGTTGTCCAGTGTCCTATTGTGTCATCTGCATCAAGCATTACTTGTGTTTTGAGCTTCTTTGGCTTTGATGCTTTTCCTAGGAATTTACTAAGCATGTGCTCTAATGGAATGGTGACCGACACCACACTCCTTTTCTTGCCAATGGTGGCTTCCAGCCATCCTGGAGCATTGGTAGATACTTTAGGTGGCGATGTGACCTGTGTATCTGGAGAGGTAATGATTATCAGAGCATTCATGGGATCCTGTTGAGTTCCTACCCCTTCATTTTAAACCTCTTCTTGTTTCTCAGGTTCACTTTGATCCCGTGGGTCCATTATTTTTTCAGGCTCTTCACTGGGGTCTAAATTGACCATGACCTATTGCAGAACGGGCTTGCTACTCTTCTTCTTGCTTCTTGACCAGGTTACTCGGGTGGCTGTAGGACTGGACAATGACCTTCTTGACCTTCTTGGCGGTATTTTCTCTACGAAGGGCTTTGAGACACCTGCAATATCAGTAATTTTATTAGTGACAAAAACAGGAGATTCAACCAAGATGTGTGAATCACTTCTTGATTCGTGTGGGGACATGAAAGGACACTCCTTGAATTCCAGTTTCCTCAACCATTTCTCTGTTCTCCTGATAATATTGAAGGTCCTTATTTTAATGCTATAATCTCCTTTCTTGTTCCAGTCAATTTCTAGAATTGGTTTCCCTTCAATCTCAGTACCGAACTCAAGGTCTAGGACATCTTCCTCAGTATCTTCCAATACACCTGATGTATTAATTAGGAGCCTCAAGACAAATATCTGCTGCAAAGTGAATCTTGACCACAACCTCTTTCTCACTTCATGCTCATCCTTGCAATCTTCCCAATAATCCTCCATCTGGGGTTCATGGCAAAACAGACTGTCTATGTTAAGGTTCTCCCTTGCATAACCTTTGCTATCAAATCTTTGCCTAGCTACATATGGTTGTAGATTCATTCTTTTGAACTCTAGTTCTAGATTCAAAGCATCTAACACCGATTTGCAGCTGTAATACCCAAGCTCAATAGGAAAAATCACCCCAGATTCTCCCTTTTCCCCTAGTCTTTTATCTATATGGGCTAGCTGCCTACTCACATCTGTAAGTACGAAGCTATCAAAGGCGTATCTGGGCAATTTGAATGGTTGGCCTTCAAAACCACCTACCCGTATGTAAGTAAACCATGAAAATTGGATAAAGAAGCTTCCATAAATACTCACTAACTCCATAGCCTCTGTGGACATCCTGTTGTTGGCATCCCCCTGGAGTTCAAAGGCCAGTCTTCCCGCAAAGACTCCATTACAATTTTCAATTCATTCAACATATCTTTGTTGTTGCAACAAAGGGTAAAAATCATAAACCCTCATTCCATCAAGCCAAGGTTCATTGGGTAATCCAGGCCAATCCCTTGTGCAGGCCAAAATATAAAACAGGTAAGAAGACATGTAAAACCCAATCATACCCACAAAGTTTCTTAGTCCTTCGTGAAGCCTCTCCGCAATTACCTGAGACCAATCCAGAAATCTATCACCAGATAGAACTACTTGGATGAAAAAGTACATCCAGTCTTCCCAATAGAAGGAATGTGAATTCCCTTTTATTCTTTTTAAAAGCACAAAAAATGTCCTGCACCTCAGTGATGAGGTATTCTCTGGTTAAGGGTTTGGGTAGTCGTGATCCTCCTTTCTGAGCCCTTAAGAGCCAATTTCTGGCAATCACACTTCTGTACTTGCTCTTCTTCTCTGAGAAATAGTCATATGAATTTCCAATGGTCGAATCCTCATACTCCTTATGCAAAATTCCCATTGTCACCATCACCATTTCCCTATTAATATGGACTAACACTCCACCATCACTAGTTCTGATACATCTATTCTAAGAATCATATCTATTCATACAAGCCAACACTAAATCTGGACACGACACGGCTAACGGAAATGCAGCAGCTTCCACAAGACCACTCTTCACTATCTTCTCCATTAGCAACCCAACCTAAGGATTCTTAGCCCTTTCAAGGAAATTCCTCGAATCTGTATGAACTAAGGAGGTGTCTTCCATTTCCGGCAAGATACTCACTAAACATGAGGCTTGGTCAAGCTTTGGTAGCACATGCCTCATTTTTAATTATTTATTCCCTTAACCAAGAAATTCTAACAATAGTACAATATACTACCCCAACAATTTCAGGTCTTCCCCCTTTCCTATACTGGTAAAACTTCAGTGCACAAAGAAATACAATCATAGGAGAAGACAACTGAACTTACCCGATAACACCATGAAAACTAGGAATTCTTCTGGAGAACAGAACTGGATTTACCTTCAGTGCCTCTGATTAATTTAAGTCAGACAGTTATGACCTTCCTAAATATGGAAATAAACTCATACATCTTCCTTTAACCAGACGAGCAAATATCAATAGGGTTGCACACGCTTCGTCATGATTTACTCAAACGTGTGAAGTAACAGTGAAATGACAAACCTGACACCTTCTTAACTATCCATCACTTCCACACAGGAAATTTGACATTTTCATGATTACTTTCCACATTTAGAATTTCAAAAAACCGAATAAGGGAATATTCCTTCTTGTCGTGCCGCTTTTATTTCCACCACAAAGCTTTTCCGGATTAGTTTTAAAGGAACTTATGAACCTTGAACCACTTGAACATGAGGTTCAATGGTTCAAGTTCATTTAGGTAGTAAAACAATAATGTTCGACACATAAACAACACCGGGAATGAGCGACAAAGAAAAATGAATAATTAAAATTGAACCTTGAACCTTTTGAACCGATTGAAGTTTTGGTTCAAGGTTCAAGACTGCATACCAACTTAATATAAAAGAAAGACCCGCGCTCGTCATAAAACAATACATTGCCGCGACCCACTAAAAAGGCATTTTTGAACCTTGAACCCTTGAACCGCTTGAAAATTGGACACTGGAACGACTGATTTCTTTTTTTTCCCTTCTCTTTTAGAATGTACTTTCAACCTTGAACCTTTGAAAACCTTTTTTTAAAAGAAGTTCAACGGTTCAAGTACAAAGAGAACAAATGACCCGATGGAAACAAAAGACACAATAAGATAACCCGCAAATTGGAATATTTTGTAAAAGACAAACTTACAGGTGGACTAACATCGTCTCTGACTGGGGGCTAGAACTATGAAGGAACTAGAAATGAACTTCAGAATCTTTGGTTTCGCATGCTAAACTTTATTCAAAAAACAAACTAACTAAACCTAAAGAAACACACAAACATTAAAAAAAACCCAGACTCTATGTAAAAAAACTTCGAGGGACTCTCGTTTACAATTGATACAATTTTAGATCTTGACCATTGTAGGTCAAAGGAAAACAATACCATCCAAATATGCAAGTTTAAAAGAATTCGGTCCTTTTACCTCATGAATCAAGAATGGTCCCTTCCAAAGCGACTTGAACTTAACATGTGCTTCCTTAGGCTATCTTCTTCTATCCCAAAGCAGTACCTGATCACCTTACATGAAATTTCGAGGCATTGCTCGCTTATCAAATATTCTTTTTACTCTCATTTAATTTTTTGTTATCCGGTCGACTAGTCTATCCTTCTCTTCATCAATCTTTATCAGGTGCATGATTCATTTTCCAAAGAGCTCTGGAAGTAAGCGTCTTCAATCACTGTTTGGAGCTTGGTGGTTGCCAACTCTAGAGGAAGTGCTACCTAAGCACCAACACCATAGACCAGTTTAAAGGGAGACATCCCAATTTCCCTCTTTGATGATGTATGGTCAACCTAGAGAGCTTCATATAGTTTCTTATGCCAATCCTTAAAATTCTCACTCACTAATTTTTTCATAATATTAATGAGGTTTTTGTTACTAGATTCAGCCTGGCCATTTCCCTGGGGATAATAATCAGATGAGTGAGCAAGAGAGATTCCATGATCATAGCAAAACAAAGAGATTTCAGCGAAGGAGAAATTGGTAGCGTTATCTGCCACAATTTTTATGGGAACTCCAAAACGAACTAGAATGTTCTCTTTCAGAAAGTTACAAACAATCTTCGAGGTTATCTTTTGTACCGGAATGGCCTCAACCCATTTAGTAAAGTAATTTGTGGCTATCAAAATATGGGTATGACCAACACTTGAGGTTGGTGTCAAGGGACCAATAAAATCCAGACCCCACTGCTTGAAAGGTTCATCCACAGTCACGGGTCTGAGTGGTAATGCTGCAAGCTGAGGCTTACCAGCGAACAACTTACATTTTTCACACCTGGCCACCCATGTATACGTGTCCCTGAACATCCTCGGCCAATAGTAATAGTTCCTCAGGATCTTATAAGCATTTACTGTTGAAGAAAAGTGACCTCCACAGGGTTCATCGTGGAATGTTCTCAAAAGAGACTCCTGGAGTGATTTATCAACACATCTTAGAAAGGTCCCATCTAATTCTCTTTTATATAGTACATCATTAAATATGACGTACTTAGCAGCTTCAGTCTCAGGTTCCTTTTTCCTTCACAGAAAGGTGTTTTGGACAATCTCCATATGTCAAGAAATACGCTACATCCGCAAACCGGGAATCTTGTAGAGCAACAAATAAAACGAAAGGCAATTCCTCTATCACTTCTTGCTTACTTTCAGCGATTAGCCTGCACAAACCTTACCCCCTCACCAACTTTGTGGGTCGAATGTCTAAATCGAACTCCTGAATTTTTGATACCCAAGAAGCTCTTCATTCATTCCTATGTCTTGGTGCGTTAGAATGCTCTTGACAGTTGAATGAGGTACAAAAACCATGGCGTGAGAATGAAGAATATAATACCTGAATTGTTTCATTGCCTTTATGACAACATATGCTTGTTTTTCAATTATTGAGTATTTAAGTTCATGCTTTTTCAAAGGTATTCTCATGAATGCTATAGGGACCTCATCATTATTATCATTCTTTTGTAGCAAAACCCCTGACATAGTGTGCTCTGATGCGTAGCAGTAGATTATAAATTTTTTTCTGAAATCGGGATTAACCAAGACAGGTGCCTGACCAATTGCGTCCTTTATTGAGGCAAATGCCCTTTTCCCCTCCTCGCTCCATTTGAAAGATTTTTTCTCACTCATCAAGTTCACAGTATATTTGGTAGTCTCAGCAAAGTCCGGAATAAACCTTCGAAGAAAATTCACCTGCCCGAAAAAGGATCTGACAACATTGCTATTTGATGGCAAAGTTAATTGTTGAATTGCCTTACCCTTTCAGGATCTATTTTCACCCCTTCTTTAGAGACAATATGACCGAGCAACTTACCCTCTGTGACTCAAAACACTAATTTCTTGGGGTTCAAGGATACCCCATGCTTGCGACATCTCTGCAGCACTTGTGTCAGGTCTTGAATGTGATGTTTCCTTCTTTTCGAGAACACTGTCAAATCATCTAGATATACAACAATGATCTTATCCTTTAAGTGGCTGAAAGACAAATCCATAGCTCGCTGAAACATTGCTCCTGCGTTGATTAATCCAAAAGGCATCCGGTTATATGAAAATGTACCCCAGGGAGTAATAAAGCCAGTTTTGTGTTGATCATTCTCCTGAACACTGATCTAATTATATCTGGAAAACCCATCTAACATGGACATCATCTTTGACCTTGAGACGGTTTGCAAAATGTGATCCATGGCCGACAAGGGATAATTGTCTTTTAGACTAGCTTGGTTTAGATTTCTAAAGTTGACGCAAATCCTTATTTCCCCGTTTTTCTTTCTAACTGGTACAATATTTGCTATCCACGTCGAATGATGGATGGGATATATAATTCTAGCTTTTAGCATCTTATCTACTTCTTGGAATATAGCCTGTGCCACTTTTGGGTTAAAGCTTCGAAGCTTTTGCCTGAATGGGCTTGCTCGGGCTTCAAGGGAATCTGATGCTGAAATTTTCCCTTTGAAGTTCTTAAGGTCGTCATAACACCAACCAAACATGTACTTAAACTCTACCAGGAGATTAATGAACCTCTCCTTTTCTGCCAGTGTGCAATACTTTCCTCGATTGATACATTTAGGTTCATTCTCCCTACCAATGTTGACCTTTTCATATCCTCCACCATCCCGAGCCTCTCGAGACTTGTCACCTTTATTATTTGTGTAGGCATCATTACAGTCAAATAAATGTTCCAAAGAAACTAGTCTTCTAGGAATCTTATTTCCCTTCAATTGCATGATCCCATCAGGTAATTCCTTGGCTCGTTCAGGCAAAAATTCTTTGCATTCTGCATCAGAGCCTTCAAAATACATGGCATAAAATATATCCAAACCTTGCATAAAATTATTTATTTGTTTATCACTCTCAAATACCTGCCACAAGTCAGAATTATCTGGAACACTGGGCTGATATACTAAATCTATTCTGTAAGTTCCTTCAACAAATTCAGGGTGTGGGACAAGCAATGAAGCTGAGACTGCCAATGAATCTGCTTTTGAGTTCAATTCCCTGGATATTGCCTCAATGTAAAATGCATCGAAACCTTCAATTTCGTCCCAAACTCTGTTTCGATAGTGCTTCAACCTTTCATTCTTAATGCTAAACAATCCCCTAACCTTCTTAACAATGAGTTCAACATCTCCTTTAACCCTCAGGATCTTAACCTCCAACCTTTTAGCTTCAACTAAGCCTAACAATAAGGCCTCATACTCCGCTGTATTGTTGGTTATTTTGAACTCTAGTTTAAAAGAGAAAGGAATAGGATTGCCAGAAGGTGGTATCAACACAACTTCTATGCCAGATCCTGACGTTGCACAACTGCCATCGAACTCCATTAGCCACAGGCCTTCCTTTTCTCCATTTTGGGATGAATACCCGTCCACTTCACTGTCAGACAGAATCATGTAGTTCCCAAATTGACAATCATGGTATAAAATCTGGGCCTTAGGGTCATTGGATGGGAAAACAGTGAATTTGGACTTTGGTTCAGGTTGCAGGATGACTCCCTATTTTCCAACAGGGATTGTGGCTTGAGACCAATCCATTTTGATTTCTCCACCTAAGTCTCTACAAAAAGTATGACTTAAAAGCATGTTGTAGCTGGTTGGGATATCAACTATTAGAATTGTCAACTTGATCCTTTTATCCGGGTGAGAAGCAAGAAGTACTTGAGCATCTTTAATTTGGCCTAGCAGAGGAATTTGTTTTGAGTCCATGGAATAGCATCTACCAAAGGTTTTGGTCATGGATAACCCCAATGCTTTGGCTACAGTGGAGGGCATTATGTTATCAGATGCACCCGAGTCTATTATACAATTATTCAACCTATGACTATTAATGAATAATGATACATAAAAGGGCTCTGGTTTCGCCTCGAGAAGGGGAACACAATCATCTGTTTGAAGAGCAGTAATTTCAGGCATCTTTTCACAAATCAAGGAATGAACTGACTCATTACTATGTAAGGGCAAAAAGGCATTTATTGACTGTTGCATATCATTAATATGTTGTGTATTATTTCCTTTCACGAATTGTAGCAGTCTATCTAATTCTTTAGGATTTAATTTTAAATACTCAGCAGGTGTGATTCGAATTTGTGAGGACTTGCAAAACTCTACTATATCAAAGACACTTTCTTTTTTAACAGTATTTACAAATAAAGGTTCTTGCAATTCTTGATCATTTTGATGCAACTTTGAATCCATTCTTTTACCTTTGAAGGCCATCACAGATGAAGTAGAAGACATCTAGGGTTTCACACCTTGCTGATTTCTTGTGAGCACCACACATGAAGGATCCTCCAAAGTAACCAAAATGTCACCGCCTTTTTCCGAATCAGACTTGTACTCAAGAAAATGGGTTTCAGAGTCGCCAAGTTGCTTTGGAGATCCCTCTTCACTCCATTCATTCGAAGTATCTTTAAAATTCATCAATTGTGCATACCATACCATCTCAGGGAAGGAACTGCCACCATGTTCATTAGTTAGGTGAAATACACACATATTTCCTTTATTAGGAGGTGCTTCAATTCCTAGTCTTTTCTGAGTGGGAGGTAACTGCATTGTCTTATTCCTGTAGCCTGGAGATTGGTTCACATTCCTTCTAGGTATATCTTGGTAAGGAGATGAGTACAAGGTACTAGATTTGGGCATTTTTCTTTTAAGGGTGATCACGTCGTTCATTAACCTTTGGATAACAGGATCAAAAGAGGAAGAAGAAGTCGAAGGTTGAGCATTAGATGTATGTACTTCCCTTTTCCATTTACCTGCTGTGATAGATCATCTTCCAATTCAACTACAAGGGTTTTGGCAACATTTAGATCTACAACTCTTTGACTGTAGATCAAGAAACCTATTTTAGAAGGCATAGAATTAATAAAAAAACACTTGAGATTATCATCTGAGGGTTTTTGGTTAATTGGAATCTTGTGCAAGATCTTGTCAAACTTTGCCATGAAATCCCTCATTGATTCAGGAATTTCCTTGTTTAGCTGAGCCAATTAGGCTAAGAGGGAATGTTCATCCTTTGCTACCTTAAACCTTGCTTCAGATTGCGTTTTTAGATCCTGCCAGGTCATTATCACACTATTTGGTAAGTGATAAAACCAGTCTACTGCTGCCCCAGTTAGCATCTGGACAAACAATCTCACTGCAACATCCTCATGTTGAACTGCTATTACTGCACATGCTACATTAAAGGCATTTAGGTATTCATCAATAGTAATTTTTCCATCATCACTAAATTTTGGCAAATGATCCCTAGCCCCCTTTGGTAAGGGATTAAGATTCAGACCCAGGTTCAACGGGCCTACAACCGCCCCCCAAGAATTATTCGCTACCATTGAAAATATGATATTAAGGGGAGAAGGGTTTATTATATTAGGTTGAATTACACCATGCAAGGTGAGAGCTTGACAAACTGAGGACACGGGTGGTGATGATGATGAGGAAGGAGGCCTACTTCTTGCCCTCCTCTGAGGTGAAAAGGTGGGTCGAGAATGTAGGTTTTATAACTCCTGAAAGATAGAATCAAAAACCCCCTCTCTTCTCTGGGACCTAGTATATCTCCTTGACTCCAGACTTGCAACTAGGCAACCAATTTGATAATTCGATATCCCCAGTAGAGCCGCCAAAAATTTGTTGGTAAACAGATTTGTCTCTTTCTTGAAATGCTTACATTTATCTTCTTTAAGCAAAAGATGACTTTGTTTTACCCATTAGAAAGAAACAAATATACCAATAGTTGGAAGAATTAATGAAAATTTAACCTCTGCATTAGAGTGCATCTCCTCGTATGATTTATAATGAATTTATTATATAATTGACAGGCTAACACTTTTAACCAGAAAGCATTGAAAGGCTTCAACATTTATCCATCAACACAAATAAATGCCTTAAAAAAAAAAAGGATAAATATAGGAAATTTTTGAAAAGAATATTCAAAGGAGAGTTCATAGACTCTAATTCATAACACTCTTGCTATATAAATTCAAAGAAAAATAAAGACTCAGCAAAGACTAATGGCTCGATCGATACTCTCTCGCGCCTCACAAGGCAAGGGGAATCAAGCCGACTAACATCATGCGAGTCATCCAACATTCTATAATAAATATGAACCAAAAGAAAATGTAGAGATAACTGATTATTTGATTAAATCATGCCCACATAACAACCTAAGAAGAATCATCAATCTCAGAATGCACAAATTTGAAGACGTATCAACATTCCATTAATAATCAGTCATTACTTTATTTCACACAATACGTATCAAAGACTCTTCTATTTGTTTCCAAAAATCATAGTTTTTAGAACCCTTCCAAAAGCAAGCTTTTCAGCTTAAATAGCCACCAGGTCATAGTTTTTACATAATTAACAAATAACATTTACTTTCACTTCAATGAAAGAAACCATTTAGATAACGCAAAAGAAAACTAAACTAATAGCCACTGAAAGGCCAACATTTCATTGTTATATAACTAAGCATCCACCGCAACTGAGGAAGTTACAGGCTTGTCCTGTTTTGTCGGAGATCCTCGCCATTCTCGGTGTGCGGTCGAAAAATTCAGGATAACTTGGAAATAGGACAGGCCAATGTGTATGATCCTCTGCTTCCACACTTCCTTATCCATATTCACCTGCATGACCTTCGCTTTATGAACCTCCAAGTGATCCGAACAGACAATGAGCATTGATTGAATCCTTGCTACCTTCGAAAAGTCATCCGTAGTCAATGATTTTGTGGCCTGAATGGAATGAACTCGATCTTGAAAGACTTTAATCATGTCTACAACTTCCTCAATCACCACAGCTCCTTCCTTCATGAGTTGGATGTCAATACATTTAAGATCCTTTTGTATAGTGTCAATCAAATCGATCAGTCCCCTAAGTAGCTTAGTGGATTCTTCATGGCCTTGCCCAATGATTGAGTTGCGAAATTCCACATTTTTCTTTGACACATATAGCACATTATCATCTAGGTTCTCTACTAGTTTCTCAGCTAAGAATTTCATCAATCCATACTTCTGAGCATCATTCATTTGTGCGAGAACTGTTACCCACTTAACCCTTTCCTTTTACCGGGCGACTATTTCCAACTCAAGCTCTTTACTCACAGTTTCTGCGTCTTTGTAAACCTTGACAAGATTAGTAATATATTCCGATCCTTGTTGAATTATTAGATCCATCCATTTGTTGAACATCTCCGTCACTACCTTGTTCCTTTGAACTTGATCAAGCATCTTTTGGTTCGCTGGAGACTTAGGACCAAATGACACTGGTATCTGTGACAATGGTTGAGGATTTGGATTATGAATAGCATTGATGTACTCTGCCATCTATGTGACCATTTGTTTCATCTCTCTCTTTTCTTTCTCATCTTTCCAAGTCCTGAAGATTATCCTCTTTGTAGAAGACTCCAAATGTTTTACATCCACGGCTCTTGATGCGGCACCCAAATCTATTTTCTCCATAGTAAAATCTTCTTCCGTTGCCCTATTTGCATCTATCACAGGAATAGGCTTGGCCACTTCAACTGTCCATTGTCCTATGGTGTCATCCACATCAAGCATTGCCTGTGTTTTGAGCTTCTTTGGCTTTGATGCTTTTCCTAGGCATTTACTAACCATGTCCTCTAATGGAATGGTGACCGGCACCACACTCCTTTTCTTTCCAATGGTGGCTTCCAGCTGTATATGGTGAAAATGGAAACAACAATATTGAGAGACTAAATGAATTCAACCACAAAAAGCCTAGCCTAACAACAACAAAGATCCACCATAACATATGAAGATTACCTAAGACAATGCAAATCAAATGAAATCACAAAGATTATACCATCACATGTCCAATAGGGTTTGAATCTCCATTCTTCCTATCTCCATTGATCTTGCTTGATATATTTTCTCTCATATTTTATGTGCACAAGAGCTCAACAAAGAACAGAAATGT
Source organism: Cryptomeria japonica (assembly GCF_030272615.1). Classification (NCBI taxonomy): domain Eukaryota; kingdom Viridiplantae; phylum Streptophyta; class Pinopsida; order Cupressales; family Cupressaceae; genus Cryptomeria; species Cryptomeria japonica. Next base: position 129,133,397 of record NC_081410.1, on the reverse strand, counting down.
GGTTGTAAGTAGGATCGCATATGAAAAGAATGGAAATGTGGTTGTAAGTAGGATCGTATATGAAAGTTCAAAAGTGTAGTGTAGTCGAGTAATCATCAGGGTGCATAGGTTTGATAATGAAGGAAGCATCTCCTTATATAGAAGACACCATAAGAAATGAAGGGATAAGATTGAGAGGTGTAAAAGATAAACGGTCGGCTATGATTAGAGGGTAGGTAGAGAAAATAAGAAAATAATAAGAGGGTAGGTAGTGTAGGAATTAAGAGATGAATGACATGTGTTATGGGTAGAAAAGGTTAATGAATTAATTAAATAAATAAAGATTTATTTAATTAATAGAGGAAGTGGGATCAATTAAATAAATAAGATATTTATTTAATTAAAGAAAAATGACAATTTAAATAAATAAATGTATTTATTTAAATGAGAAATAAGGCTAGAAGAGGATAAATGAATTAATTAAATAAATAAAGATTTATTTAATTAATAGAAGAATTAGGCTAAAATAATTAAATAAATTAAATATTTATTTAATTAGACATGACAATTTTAGGTGTCTACACCAGCCATCTTGGAGCATTGGTAGATCCTTTAGGTGGCGATGTGACCTGTGTATTTGGAGAGGTAACGATTATCAAAGCATTCATGGGATCCTGATGAGTTCCTACCCCTTCATTTACAACCTCTTCTTGTTTCTCAGGTTCACTTTGATCCCGTGGGTCCATTATTTTTCCAGGCTCTTCACTGGGGTCTAAATCGACCACGACCTGTTGCAGAACGGGCTTGCTACTCTTCTTCTTGCTTCTTGACCGGGTTACTCGGGTGGCTGTAGGACTGGACAATGACCTTCTTGACCTTCTTGGCGGTATTTTCTCTACAAAGGGCTTTGAGACACCTTCAATATCAGTAATTTTATTAGTGACAAAAATAGGAGATTGAACCAAGATGTGTGAATCACTTCTTGATTCGTGTGGGGAAATGAAAGGACACTCCTTGAATTTCAGTTTCCTCAACCATTTCTCTGTTCTCCTGACAACATTGAAGGTCCTTGTTTGAATGCTATTATCTCCTTTCTTGTTCCAGTCAATTTTTGGAATTGGTTCCCCTTCAATCTCAGTACCGAACTCAAGGTCTAGGACATCTTCCTCAGTATCTTCCAATACACTTGATGTATTAATTGGGAGCCTCAAGATAGATATCTACCACAAAGTGAATCTTGACCACAACCTCTTTCTCACTTCATGCTCATCCTTGCAATCTTCCCAATAATCCTCCATCTGGGGTTCATGGCAAAAAAGACTGTCTATGTTAAGGTTCTCCCTTGTATAACCTTTGCTATCAAATCTTTGCCTAGCTACATATGGCTACAGATTCATTCTTTTGAACTCTAGTTCTAGATTCAAATCATTTGACACCAATTTGCAGCTCTAATACCCAAGCTCAATAGGAAAAACCAACCCAGATTCTCCTTTTTCCCCTAGTCTTTTATCTATATGGGCTAGCTGCCTACTCATCTCTATAAGTACGAAGCTATCAAAGGTGTATCTGGGCAATTTGAATGGTTGGCCTTCAAAACTACCTACCCGAATGTAAGTAAACCATGGAAACTGGATAAAGAAGCTTCCATAAATACTCGCTAACTCCATAGCCTCTGCGGACATCCTTTTGTTGGCATCCCCCTGGAGTTCAAAGGCTAGTCTTCCCGCAAAGACTCCATTCCATTTTTCAATTCGTTCAACATATCTCTGTTGTTGCAACAAAGGGTAAAAATCATAAACCCTCATTCCATCAAGCCAAGGTTCAATGGGTTCAAACCTTCAATGACCAAAGACCAAGTGAACGCGTTTGAAAATTGGAGACCAGAATGACTGATTTCTTTTTTTTCCCTTCTCTTTTAGAATGTACTTTGAACCTTGAACCTTTGAAAACCTTTTTTGAAAAGAAGTTCAACGGTTCAAGTACAAAGAGAGAAAATGACCCGATGGAAACAAAAGACACAATAAGATAACCCGCAAATTGGAATATTTTGTAAAAGACAAACTTATGGGTGGACTAACACAATGGAAGGCTTTTAATTAGACCCACAGCCTAGACTTTATTTCCATCTATTTGCATAACAACCCTATTTAAAGGCTCATATTTAATATTCAAAACCTCAACAATTTGCTCAGGGATGACGGTGGTGCTAGCACCAGAATCTATCATAGAATTGTGCAAACATTTTTCTCCTACTATGAGGGTCAAATAGAAAGGATTTGGTTTAGGCTTACCTTCCACTTGGGATTTAGGAGGTACGACTTTATTTGTCAACATCCTCGGTGAGGGTGATTGTTCTATGGAGGGCTGAAATCTTTCTTCGCTAGCTCGCGAAGAACTAACAACATTCCTGCCAGCAAGTTACTCCACCTCTAACAGAGCTTCTTTCAACTATTTCTTCTACTCTGGGATGCTAAGGAGACAATGGCCGAGGCTTTCTTTAGTTGCTCCACCATGTCCAACATTGATGGTACTGATGTCCTTACCTCTCTCGACTTATTAGGGATAAATTCCTTTCTCGGATGTGGTAGCAACCACAGGTTGTTTAGGAACTTTATCCAGAGATGAACCTCCCCTACCTACCTACATTCTCTCCTATGAAATGTCTTTTTGATTGGAGGTTGTAATCTGACTGTACTTGAGGAGCCCCTGAGCTTGAAGCGGCTATGCCATTTGTGAGTATGATGTCTTCATCTTCCATCCAAGAGAATAATGCATGGTCCGAAGCTATCTCTATTTCCTGCTCTATTGACATACCTTTCATCTGTGTAATGAGAGTCACATTTTCCATGCTAGGGGATGCATAAACCGAATCATTCGAAGCAATGCCTTGGCTCTGCCGATCTGCATTTTTTTGTTGCAAATTGTCTTTTGAGAAGTTTCTTGGGGCGCAGGAATTGTTACATGGAAAACACCAAGAATTGGTATCATCCCCTAGATTATTTTGTCCTACGGTCAACTCTTTACTAGTGTTGGGATAGATATTTTGCAAATGATTCAACACTGGAACTATCTAGCCATTTGGTTGACTTGAGGAAGTTCAGTTATTTGCATATTGGTTTTGCTGATATTTGGGTCTATTCCCTTGGAAATTTTGTTGGAAAGGAGGTCTAGCAGGTGGGATTTGGGACCTTTTCAAATTAATGATTTCATTTGAGAAAGATCTCAACAAATTTTTTATAGCATTGACCTCTGCGGCAAGGATGAGAGGAAAGACATATTTTCTTGTTGGGATCCGAGGTACACATACATAGATTAGGGTGTAGATGTGTTAGGCATGACTGGCTCAGGAACTTGATTTGATAACTTAGGAAAGACAAACATGATCAGTCGTGGTGCAAGCTCTCCAGCATCAATTAGATTGTTTTATGCTCGGACTGCTAAATCATACGCATCAAGGAGAGTATTGCCTCCGAGATATTGGATCATCATGGATATATCTGAACTGAAGGCTTTCAGATAAAAAACAAATACCATATTTGCTGGTGGATGAGCGAACAACGGTATTCTTTGCCAGGTCCTCTAAAATCTCATATTGAATTTCATCACCGCTTCTTAAGGGGCTCTTTTTACGGTATTCAATTGTTGTATTAGAGACGACCTATCAACCTTGTCAAAAAATCTCTCAAAGAAGAGGTCACCCAGCTGGTCCCAATCGGCTATAGAGTTTGGGCCAAGAGATCTATACCAATCCAAAGCTTTTCCTTTGAATGAAGCCACGAGCAATCTCAGAGTTACATTTTGCTCTGTAATGTTATGGACAGTGCAGACATCGGCCACATCTTGTAAGTGTTCCCCAACTGTCTTGGGACATTCTCCAGTAAATTTAGTGACAACTTTTAGCACGGAAGTGGGAATCAACCCACACATTGCAGGTGGAATGGGAGGAATGAGAGGGCTCCTGCTATTCCAAGTTATAAAGTTTCTAGGACGAATCTGAGCCATTATGGGAACAACTGGAGGGAAAATAGGTGGATTCCAGGAAGAAGTAGCTGCAGGCGAATGGATGCGTACCAAGGGTGGAAGAAGCAAACTGGGATTTAAAGCTATTTGGCTCCTGGTAAGAAGCAAAATTACGGTCCCACCAGGCATGCCAGAAAAAGAACCGTTGACTCTTAATTTTGCATTAAACGCTAACAGCCTTATGGGAAATTCAGTGATGGGGGACCTTTTGCGTGAAACTCACTGAATGACCTCCAAGTTTGAGAAGCCGACTCTTCATACAATTGGCAGAGAAAAGGGGGAGAAGAAAACTTAAAAAAAACAATCTACACTACTTAGGCGATACACCAAAATATTTTGGAAAAACATTAACAACATATAAAACCCAAATACATGAGGCTTTAAAGCTCATTCAATAATCTACATGCCCATAACTATTTGAGAGGGTAATTCAACAAAACTCATTCAACATAATATGACATTCACCATTCATCCAATAGATAACAAGTCTTAAAACATAGTTTAATCCGTCGAGTCTCACAACATATATCATAGAAGTTATCAAATTTGAAAACAACAAATAAGTCAGTCTATTAAGATTCAAATAAAACAATCACAAAGGCCGTAGCCACAATCTAACATGTTTATCATTCACCAAATTTAATTAACATAAAGGCCTCTTCAATGAACCAAAGTCTAAAAAATCTCTCTAAAGTCTAAACCTCCTCAAAGCAAGAAAAAAGAAAGCATATATAGAGCCCCCGACTTTTAACCAATAGTACGTAGCATCGACAAAATCCTAGCAACCGCTTCTGACAGAAAACTCCCAGTGTGGCACTCTATGAGACACTACCTAGCAAAACACCCTTCGAAGTTGTTATCCCAACCGCATCATGGCGACCCCTGCACCTGCCCAACAACAAAATCACGATGTAAACCGCATTCTGGTTCACAAACCACCATGGAAGGCACACGACGACTTGGGGGAAACCCGAAGTTGAGCGCGAAAAGAGAACAGGATCGTACAATGCGAGGACACCAAGTGTCACTACCTTTACATGATGGATGGTGAGGCTGAGAAGAATAGAGTGAGAAAAAGACTCGAGCCACGTGGAATCCCCACGTTCTCTCAACTTTGAGTGAGAAACGCGAGCCGCTCAGGATAACATTGAGACACCACTTGGCATGCATGCTGACGAATAGGAAAGCAGTCTGAAAATAAAAAGAAGGTGTTGCCACTATACTAAAATGCCGCCTATGAACAATCCAAAAATAATATTAACAAATAGCTGATATGCTCTTGATACATAAGCTGATATGATGACAAAAGGACCTAGCCAGTTTGGTTCAAACTTGCCTTTCTTTTTTCAATCCTGTTGATTGTGGGGATTTTTCATCAGTACCAAGTCACCGATTTGAAATGCCCTTGGTTTTACTCTATGGTTGTAGCATGCTTTGAGGTGATCAAAAGCATGTTGACGATGTTCATCTAGCAATTCTAATTCTTGCAGTTGGTTTACCTTGTACTCCTCATCTGGAATGAGTCCTTTCAGTGATACTTTGAGTGAGGGTATTTCAACCTCAATGGGTAAGATGGTCTCTGATCCATATACAATTGAGTATGGTGTGGCTCCTATAGGTGTGCTGATGCTAGTTTTGTAGGCCCATAATGCTGGGTTGAGTTGTACATGCCAATCACGACCAACATTGTTCACTGTTTTCTTTAGGATTTTCTGGATGGTTTTCTTTGAGGCCTCTACTTGGCCATTCCCTTGTGGATAATATGGTGTGGAGAAACGATGCTAGATATAGAATCGTTTGCATAGTTCTTTCACATCTTGATTTTTGAATGGTCTCTCATTATCGATGATAATAGAATTAGGAATGTCATACCGATAAATGAGATGATTCAGGATAAAAGAAGATATTTGTTTGTCAGTAACCGTAGTCAATGGAATGGCCTCTATCCACTTTGGAAAATACTCGGTGGCGGTGGTGATGAAATTATGTCCATTTGATGAGGAAGGATGAATCTTTCCTACTAGGTTGAGTCCCCATTGACATAATGGCCATGATGTAGTGAACGGTTGTAGCTCCTGTGCTGATGCATGTATAAGATTGTCATGAATTTGGCATTTCAGACATTTTTTGGCAAACTGGTATGATTCCTTTTCCATGGTTGGCCAATAATATCTCATCCTTAGAAGTTTCATGGCCAGAGTAGGACCACTTGAATGTGTTCCACAAATACCTTCGTGAAGCTCTTGCAAGGCAGTTTGAGATTCGTTGTGATCAAGACACCGAAGAAGAGTACCATTGAGACCTCAACGGTAAAGTGTGTCAATGGTTAGGATATAATGGGCTGCTTGACGAATAAAGTTGTGTTTTGATTTCGAGATAGATTTGGTGGAAGGATATTGTCTTTTAGGTATGCATAGATATTTCCATAGAGTGGTGAGTCAGAACCTACTATGTGGCATATGACTTGTGATTCATAATTGTCACAAGGGGAAAACAATTGCTCCACCAGGAACTCATAATGACTTTTTTCTCTTGTATTTGAAGGACTGAGGCAATGATTGCAATGACATCTATAGATTTATTATCCAACCTAGAAATCTATTCAAATTTTATTTCCACAAAGTACTTCTTGAAGTCATCCACTATTCTCTTGTAGGGCATCAACTTGTCGTCCTTTGTTTGAGAATCATCATTAACCTGATTAATGACCAATTGGGATCTCCATAGACTTTTAACTTTGTAATCTTCCATTCTACGACCACTTTGATCCCTGTTACTTGAGATTCATACTCAACATTGTTATTTGTGCAAGGAAATATCAATTTCTAAGATCTTGGAATAGTGTGTCCTTCTAGAGTGATGAATAAAATACTTGTACTAGATCCATGTTGTGTGTATGATCCATCAAAGTACAAAACCCATGGTTTTGTTGTGACTATAAAGACATCTGTCTGGAAATTCAACATGCATTAGATGATTGTCTTGCAATGGAGCTTTTGCCAATTGATTTGCTATAGATTAACCTTTTATTGCTCTTTTTTTTATGTAGTGAATGTCAAATTTTCTCAGAATCATTATCCATTTAGCTAGCCTTCCTGTGAGAGCTACTTTGCTGAGAAGATATTTTAATGGGTCAATTTTTGCTACCATCTTGATTGTGTGAGCTAGCATATAGTGTCAAAACTTTTGAGAAGTGAACACCATAGCTAAACAAACCTTTTCAATACAGGTATAGTTGAGCTCATATCCATTTAATGTTTCGTTGATGTAGTATATTGCCTTTTCCTTGCTTGTCGAATCCTCTTATGCTAACAATGCTCCTAGTGATACCTATGTAACTGATATGTAGATAATGAGAGGTTTGTCTGCTATTGGTAGCACCAATATGGGTGGATTCATCAGATAATGCTTGAGTTGGTGGAATGATTTTGTACATCTATCCTCCCATCTAAAAGGAACATTCTTGTGGAGTAGATGAGTGAACGAAAGGCACTTGTCAACTAGTTGAGCAGTGAATCTTCTTATGGATTGTAGTCATCCCTGTAGAGATCTTAATTGACCGATACTTCTAGGAGGTGACATCTTCATGATTACTTTTACCTTGCGGGGTCCACCTCGATTCCTTTTTATGATACTATGCATCCTAGTTTGTCGGATGTTACACCAAAAACACACTTTTTTAGGTTCAATCATACATTGAATTGTTATAGCCTTTGAAAGATTTTGTCAAGAATCTTTAGATGTCACTCTCTTGTAAATGATTTGGCCAATAGGTCATCTACATAGTCTTCCATGAATGTGTGCATCATATCATGAAAGATGGTGGTCATTGCTCATTGATACGTCACTCCTGCATTATTTAAGATGAAAGGCATGACATTCCAATAGTAAGTACCCCATGGACATGTAAATGTTGTTTTATCTTGGTCTTCTGGTGCTATTTTGTTTTGATTGTATCCTAAGAAACAATCCATAAGTGATAACATAACATGTGCTGTTGTTATATCTATAATTGTGTCGATGCTAGGTAAAGGAAAGTCATCCTTAGGGTAAGCTTTGTTCAAATATCTAAAGTCGATGCATATCCTGATACTCTTGTCCAATTTTAAAATAGGCACTATTTTTTAGATCCACTCTGCGTAGTCGATTGGTCGAATAAAATCGACATCCAGTAATTTCTTTAGTTTTGCTTTGACTAGCAGTGCCATACGTGGATTCATCTTTCTCATCTTTTGCTTGACATGCTTAACCCCCAGAGCTATGGATAAATGATGCATAATCAAATATGGATCTATTCCCAGTATATTTGAATAGGACCAAGAAAAGATGATTTACTTCTCTTTGAAAAACCTTGTGAAGTCAGGTTGTTCTTGTTCTGTTAATGACTCTGCCAGGTGTATGGTCTTTGCTGCTACTTCAGTGCCAATGTTGTTTGATTTAGTTGACTCAACCAATATTGCTCCTAATAGTTCTCAGGAAGAGTTTCAAGTCTTTCATCCATTAGCGCCTCAAAGAGGTTTTCACCATTGGATACGTCCTTTCTTTTTACTTTTTTGTGATCTAATACTGCCATTAGATGGTTTTCACCATTAGATCCATTTTGTGTTTTATTTATTTTGCGATTGAAAGACTTGAAAGTCCCTTAAGTGAAGATATCGTTATGAGCTCCACTGGTGGAGCATGTTTCAGGGTTTACTAAACAGAGGCAATGGACAATAGTGTCATTATCTGGGAAGATAGGTATATTGAGTTGTTCAGGCTGTTCTCAGTCTATGACTGCAGGATGAATGAGGGGTAAGGAATCATTAGGTGGATTAAAGTTGACAATTGTAAGGGTCATGATAGAAACATTGTCAAAGTTGTCAATAACACAATCGAGGTCTATGATGGTACTCTCTTCTGAATTGCCTATCTCGTATCAGGTTTTCTCATTCTCACTACCTTCATAGATATGTTGTGGTCCAATTCAAATGATCGAGACCCTAAGCCTTCTCCTTCACAGAGTATGGGAGTATATGTATGAAATACATCTATATCAATGTCTTCAATTACATAAAAACAAGTATCACATTCCTATTCATGTGAGTTTGTTTCAGAATCACTCTCTAGGACTATCTTGTTGTATATGATGGGAATGTCATATGGCGAGAAGGGTTTGTTGATAGCTGGTATAGGTCTTGCTTCTATTTTTTGAACTTACTTGCATTTTGTTTGAATCAGATTCTATAATAGGTTGCAATCTCTGGACCTTCTTATAGAAGTTGTGAGAAGTCTGCTCCCTTTGTATGGCAAGTTCTTCTTGTTTTTCATACTCCTCTTCCTTGTTTTTTTGGGTTGCCTCATTAATGGCTTGTTGTCGTGCTAATTCATGTTTCTTTTGTTATCTCTGTGTGGTTTCTTGTTGTCAATTTTGTTGATCAGGTTGATGTTGTCCATATCCTAGTCCAGATTTGTCCTTGGCAAGTCGCGAGTGTGGTTGAATTAGTTCTATACCCTCTTGTCGTTTGCCGATAGGACCTTTTCCTATGTATCCCATCCTTTGCATGATTCTGAATTCGTTGCCATATCGCTTTGTTGGGATTGTGTCACTTGACATTGTTTCTTGTGTGTCTTCGTCATCCTTGTACAACCAGTTTAAGACATTCTTGTCTTCTGTTTCATCTGCTAGTGTTCCTGCTTGAATAAACATTCCATCAAATAATTTGATGGGTTGTGAAGATTTTTTCTTGGATGTTGATGGTTGCCCATCAGAACTTCATGAAATTGGTAATTTTGATGGACATAAGGATGGTTCAAAAGAGTATTCTCCCATGCCTTTGTCCTTTAACTTCATATTTTTCTCAAAAACCATGGATAGAGATTTGAGTTGATCCTCACTGTTTGATGATGTGGAAGAGAGACCTTCCATGTTATGTAGTACTAGGACATTTTGAGTTGCTTTGAGATTATTGCAATACTAAAAAGGATTAGTGTCTACCGTGATGGAAATTTCTTGTCCATCATATGGGAATTTCAGGCACTGGTGGTATGTAGATAGTATTGCCTCCATTTCATGAATCCACGGACGACCCAAAAGTATGTTGTATGATAAGTCTATGTCCAAGACTTGACATAGAGTATCTCTTTGAACTGGTCCTACTTGAATAGGTAATACCACGAGCCCTTTTGATGATATTTCTTTATCATCATATGCTTTGATTGTTATATTTTTCCTACGATCAATGGTTGTTTCTAAGAAACCCAATGCACAAATAAGTTTTAGAGTACAAATATTTAGACCATCTCCTCCATCTATTATTACATGTTTCACTTGATGTTTATAGACCAGGAATTCAATATGGAGTGGAGTATTATGCAGATGATTTAAAGAGACGTCATCATGTTTAGAAAATGATAGATTATAAGGCACAGTTAAATGTACCACCATCGCTTGGAATCAATCAATATCTAGGTTGTTTAGAATCATAGTGTCAACAAGAGATTTTTCCAGAATATCCTTGTGTCTTGGTGAGATCTTGAGAATCTCTAATATTAATATGTGGGCTAGTGCTTTCTTCAATTGTTCTATTAGGCTATATTTCTTTGTTAGAGGAGTGGACATGTTGGAAGTATTTCCTTTCAAAACATACTTGGATTGGGCTCGTGTAGTCACATTTACCGGGACTTTCTCTTGCTTGTCCTTGATCTAATTTTCGTATGCTGAGATGTGATTGATGGCATTGTTGTACACATGATTTATATGGGCTCCTTTGTTGTTTCATGATGATGATGATGCACCTTTGTCATATTTAGGAAGTGGATTCTTGAAGGCCTCATGATCATTGTTGGTTTTATGACCATCTACCATTATGTCACCCTTTTCTAGTAAATCTTGAACCAAAATTTTCAACCTTAGGCAATCATTGGTGCAATGCCCTTTGTTTCTATGATACTCGCAGTAGTGAGTGTCATTCCACCATGAGGGTTTGACTTGGGGTTCAAAATCCCTTGTGTCTGGTAATGTGATGAGTTTATTTGTCAACAGTTCTCAAAATGTTGATTTAAGAGATTGTCCCAAAGGTGTGAACTTCTTTCGATATGGTACAAGTTTTGTGTTAGTGTTGTTCCCTTGATTGTTGTTCCCTTGATAATTGTTCCCTTGATAGTTGTTTCCTTGATTGGTGTTTGGTCGAGTAGTACCTGATAAGTTTAACACTAGTTGTTTTGTTTTAACATTGTTAGCATCAACTACACCATCATTAACGACATTTTTGTTCCTTGTAAAAAAATATGGATTTGTCTAAGTTGTTGTTATAATAATTGTTTCTATAGTTGTTGTTTGATGAACTAGCACTTTCTTTGGAAAATTTCAAAACTCCCCTTTTGATTAAGGCATCTTCTATCTGGATGCCATTATCGATCAACTTTTGGAAACTAAGTAGACATTGTAGTTTGATTTGATTACTCATCTCATTGTTTAGATTGTTTATAAAGATCCCCATTTTCTCATTTTCAGGTACGGTCTAGGGATATCTAGAGATCAATCATCTCCATCTCTGCAAGAACATCATAAATGGTTCATTGTTCTTTTGTTTTGTGTTGCAAAGGTCAAGGATGGTGACCTCATGTTGAATGTTATAAGAGAATCGTGAAACAAACTTGCTGACCAACTCTTCAAATGATCTAATGGGAGGTGTGAGTTTTGAAAGCCACTCCATCGTTTGTCCTCCTAGGCTGTGTGGAAATAACCTCATCATGTAACTATCATTGTGGGCAAACTCCAAGCTCATTGTGCAAAATCCCCTTATATGATCGGGGGGATCACTCTTACCATTGTATTTGTCATACTTTGGTAGTTTGGAGTTTGGTGGGAATGGTACCATGTTTAAACTTCTATCAAAGGGATAAGGACAAATATCCTCTAAGGAATATCATGTTGTGGTCCCTTGTTGCATGTCTTGCATTTGTTGTTGAAGGGCTTGTAGTTGTTGCATAAGTGTAGTAAGGGGATTGTCTTCATTGTTGGTATCACGATTGTTGGTGTTATCATGCTCATTAGTGTTGTCTTGATCATTTGTCTTGTCTTGGTCAGTGTAGGTATATGTTCTTGATTTTGTCCTTTTCACGCATTTAGTTTGCTTCGATTGATCCATGTCAAAATCCTCAGAGATTTTAACACCTTTGCTAGATAGTAGGAGGAAGTATTTTTGTTTGTTTGTTTCAATGAGTTTCTCTAGGAGTTTTTGTAGGCCAGGTTCTTGTTGGGCCTCTTTGATAATGTCATCTGTTATATCATCCTCATCTATATTTAGATACTTTTTCTAGGTGTTTGTTTCTCTATGTCCCATGCTTGATTCAGGTTTTGCGTCCCACTCGTTGTTTTTATGGAACCATGTAAACACTAGCATGTTATTGATTTGATTCAATAAGTGATTGGATCTTTAGGAAAATAAGATAAGTTGATCTTTCCTCCTTTGTTGAGCCGTTGAGAGAATATCGATTTTTGTTCGAAGGCACATGCTTGCAAGGTTTCCTCGTCAAATTTAGTTCTTGTACCACGTAGATAGATATGAAATCAGTGCAAGAAAGTGTGACGTTTTAGGAAGAGTTCATGATTTATGTAGAGAAACTTCCTTCTCTTCAAGATCTTCTCTTGGCTAGGTTTCTTTCTCTTCAAATTAGTTTTTTGACGAAGATTCTTCCTCTTTAAGTGTTGAGGAGTGGTCATACAAGTGATTAAAGTTGATGATGTTGATAGGTTGATTTGATAACAAATACCTTGTTTGGATACTCAAGCCTACTAAGTTGAATATAGGGTTTGATATGCCCCTTATTGATGTGGCTAAGTGCGTCAAATGATACAATAAAGTTCCCTAATTTTGGAAACTAGATTGATTTGACTAACTTGGATACCTAGACTAAGTATCTGATTTTGATATTGGTTGAAATTGTGCAATTTGATCACTAGTCGACATTCCTCTAATTTTGTTGGAAGAAACCTGATTTGTGATAATTGAATCTAAAAGACCCCCTAAAAGGATTCTTGGATCAATTTTTGGATTTCTGACTTTTGCAAAGTGATTTATGATTTTGTTGATATTTTTGCAAGATGTTTGGTTAATATTTGACAAGAACACAACAAACATAGATGAAAACAATAGTAGTTTTGGTCTTATTCTAACATGAAGTATATGTTCTTTTGAGGATCTTTTCAAACCCTCGATGTTTTTACTGGTTTGATAAAAGAAAAAACACACCAAGAAGAATCTTTATTCAAGGGTCATAAATAATATCATAGCCCACAACTCGATACACCTTCAGCTCAAACAAAACCTATCACACCCTAGGGTGCGCCCATTTTTTTACCTTTTTCCAGAACTTGAACAAAAAAGGATTGCTCCTCAATTGGATCGTTTTCTTGGGAGATGTATGGTGAGTGTCTTAGGGGTGGATTCTTCCCCACTCTTGCACTATGATATTACAAATGTCTGGTTACTGACTTGGTGAAGCTTCTAATTCTAAGGCTTGTAATAAGGTTTCGTTCAACACGACGAAAGATAAACTCTCTCAAGAGGATTCTCAACCTTTAAACTAAAGACTTTTTGTATTTCAAGGATACTGAGGGAAGGATATCAATGCACATTGTTGTTGGATGTGATTTTCATCTACATCCATATTTCATTATAGTGGGTTGGTAAACTTGGCTTTAAGCCATTCCCCACTTAGGTTGTTCCCCTCTCACCAAGCTTATGGGATTCTCGGGAGGGTAGGCCCGCTAGAGGTATTATTTTATTGTAAAAATTAAAATAAAGCTTTCAAATAGTGAGTTTGTCTTTTTGATCACCCAATTAAGGGGAGAGAATATACCTATCACTTTCGAGACATGGAATACAAACTTGTTATTTTTAAACCCTCATTACAATGTTTCTTTAATTGCTATTTGGAGATGTTTCTTCAACAAACATGGCGTTCTTTTTATAGCGATTGTTTTTGACTTTGAAAGCAAACCTGGTCGACAAAATAAAATCGATTTGCTAATGACAATGTGGTTTGTTCTTTTTAACTTGCACAAAGAGACGTTGATTGTTCATTTTATCCCTTGCAAAAATGAAAGATTGTCTTTTTTCTTTTTAATAGTCCAAGAAGAAGTGTGAACCTAACTTGAAAAATGGAAGTTTCATTTGTTGCTCTTTTTACCTCTTTGCAAGAAATAAAATTTGATTCTTTTTAAGCACCAAAAAGAGAAGTGTAATTCTTTTTAAGCACCAAAATGACTACAAAGTTCCTTTTACCTTTGCATTAAAAAGAGTTGAATTCTTTTTACCCTTTTGCAAAATTGAAAGAGTGGATTGTGGTTCTTTTTACCTCTTTTGCAAGAAAGAAAGTGTGATTCTTTTAAGCACTAAAGAACAAATTAGATTCCTTTTAAACATCAATTGACAAGTATGGTTCTTTTTAAGCCTTTGTAAAAAAACATAAAAGATGATTTTTTTTTAAGCCCCTTTGTGAAAGAAAACTTAAACGAAATAAATTTAAGATTTCAGACTACCTCCTTAGACCCTGCAACAAACGTTAATACCTGCAAAATCCCTTCAAAAAGTTAATTCATATGGTGGGCTCACAAGCCTAATTTTTTCTTTGCGGTTACAAATTTTAGTTCTCTGTGTAAGACAAAAGTGCTAAAAAAAAGAGCATATGTGCTATTAAATGGAACAAATGCACTAGTTTCCAAAGCAAATGCTCTACTCTGGGGCAGCTATGCTCTATACTAATGATTCTATGCACTAAGAGAAAGTAAGACATATTAGATTGGAAAGATCTTGTATGCGTTGGAAACAAGTGTAGATGCACTACTTTGGCCTTCAAATGCGTTGTAGTAGAGGGCATATGTGTTGGAATATCTATTGTATGCACTATACTTTTCACCTATGCATTGTTCTGATATTATATTTGAAAAGTGCCTCCAACCTACATGTAAAACAGTTAAAAATTCAGGGACTTGCCCCACACTGGGCACAAGAAATGTACGCTAGAAAGAGAGGAACGTGCAAAACAAAGGTGAGCACATCAAGCATATCAATGAAACATTATATTAGATGATTCAATAATAACAAAACATGTTAATCAGTCAAAACTTTAAAAGCATCTCATTGTTCTCTATCTCCAAGGATCCTTCAAATCAAGGTGGCTCTCAACTTGGAAGAGCACTTGATCTCTAGGATGACTATGCAAAGAATGAGGGATAGTTTGATAAAAAACCTAAATGCTATGTAACTAAGATCTTAGTGAATGATTTTGATATGAAACTAGATAATGATATGGTGCAAGGATGATGATATTGATATGAAGTTAAATTAGCATGAAAATGATATTAAGCTAGCATGGAAATGAGAGTAACATGATATATTACTAACATGATATGCAAAACATGATAAATCTATGCTATGATGCTACTAAAATGATCTAATTGCTATTATAAAAAAGAGGCTAATATTCTTGATGAAATGAGACTATAACTTAGATACACGAAGACTTGGATGATGGTAATGAAGAAATGAGGCCTATTTATAGAAGAAATGAGAAATTAGGTGGTTAAGATTGAGTAATCTTAACAAGGGCTAGGATTGAAGGATAATCAATCCATGTGAGAATTTCAACCCAATCCCAAGTTGACAAGTGTTACCATAAAGAGGCTTGAGAGAAGAGATAAGGAGCTTTAAATGCTTGAGGAGACATGGCGGTTACCCTAGGGGGTTGGGTTAGGGTTAGGTTAATGGATATTCCTTTTATCCAAGTGATAAATGAATGTGCAAGAGTTAAATGGTTACCTCAGTCAAAACAATAAATGCTTTGAAAAGACCCAAGAGTTAAAATGATGGTTAAGTTAGAGGAAAGTTTCTAACCAAAGGTCAAAGGCGAGTTAACCATTAATAGTTATGTAAGAGCCCTTAATGGTTTGGAAGACTTTAGAGGTTAACCATTTGAAGAAATAAAGTCTTTAATGGTTATTGAAGACTTTGGGGATTTTTGAGAAGTGACATTTTCTTAAAGAATGTGCAAATGATTAAGAGGGGGATTAGGCTAAATTGGAAGTAATTAGAAGAATCTAGAAGGGGTTTAGGCATGTAAGTGGAGCAAGTGGGAGGATGCAAGTGGGAGGATTTTTAGGATTTAATTAAAATAAAATTGATTTATTTCAATTATTCGTTGCAACTTGCATTTGATAGATTTAAATAAATATTGATTTGTTTAAATGTAAATTTTGGGTTTTATTTAAATAAATCTTAATTTATTTAAATGAGAAAAAGGAGGATGAAACATTAAATGCTTGAAGATGTTAAGAAGACTCTAGAAGGAAGCAATTAAAGGTTTAAAAAACTTTAAGGGAAACCATTAAAGGCTTGAGAAGACTTTAGAAGGAAGTCATTAAAGGCTTAAGACTTTAAGGGTTAACTTGCAACTTGTATTTTCAAGAAAGTGCAAGTGGGGGAGGGATTTTAGGAATTTAAATAAATAATTCATTTATTTAAAATAATCATGTGCAACTTGCCTTTTGAATAGATATTTAAATAAATATTGATTTATTTAAATGTGTGAGGGATTTAATTAAATAAGGAAAGGGAATTAAATCAAATAAATATGATTTATTTAATTAATAGTCTGAATTTGGCTAGATTAATTAAATGAAATAAATTGAATAATTAGGGTTAGTGTTAAGGTTAGAATTAAAAAAACTAGAGTTATGGCTTTAAGCATAATGTTATATCCTCAATCTTAATACTAACTCAAACTCTCGTTGTTTTAAAGTCTTGCATGTGTTGGGTTAGGATTAGGGTTTGAGTTAAATTAGGGTTAGGGTTAGGGTTTAAGTTAGAGATAGGGTTTAATTCAAGGTTTTGATAAAGGTTATGGTTAGCGTTGAGTTAGTGTTAGGGTTCTAGGATAAATCTTGAGTTCAAGATCAAGGTTGTGGTTGTGGTTGGGGTTTAGTTAGGGTTAGGGTCATAGTTTATTAGGGTCAAGATTAAGATTCTAGGAGAAAGCTTCAAGGGTCAGGGTCAAGTTTAGGCTTGGGGTTTGTGTGGTGGTTCATTTAGAGTTAAGGTTAATGTTAGGGTTCAATTAGGGTTATGGTTACCAATAGATTTGTTAAACTTGTTATAACTAATGCTTTACATCATTAGGTTAGGGTTAGGGTTAGTGTTAAAGTTATAGAATAAAATTTGGTATCAAAATTACAATTAGAATTAAGGTTGCACTAGGGTTAAGTCTAGGTTGAATTAATATCAAAAATAGAATAAGGAATGCCATTACAATTAGGGTTAGTGTTAGGGTTAAGGTTAGGTTACATTAGGGTTAAATAAAATTAGGCATCAATTAGGATTATAAAAGAAATCTTTGAGTTAGGGTTAGGATTAGGGTTCTAGGGTTATATTACAAATAAAGTTTCAATAGCAATAGGGTGAATACTAGATTAGGGTAAGGTTAAGGTTGTTGGCATTCTACACTCTTATGAGAATAGTGGTGTTGTCATTGATGGCAACCTTCTGTCAACCTTCTGGCACTCATTTGGTAAAGCCACCGACAATTACTGGCCTCGGCTTAGACATCTACATACACCTGCATACACTTCATCGGCAGCAGCAACAATGCATACCGACACCCCAGCCAACAGGGAATAAACTTTTGTTTATTGTATTTAAATGTAATTATCTTTTTTAAAGCCGACATGGTATATTGTAATAGACTCATGTATGTATGAGATCTTGTAAATCATTTTTTAATGATGTAATAGGAATGAGAGGAGTGAGCAAATAGGAAGGATGATATATGCGAATGCATAAGGTAGGTTTTGTATAAGGTTTTGGTTATAGAATGAGCGTAAACCGGTACTGAACTTGGCATAGTTGATGCTGATTTGAAGTAGTACATTGTATTGGATTTCATAATCCACTTTTGTAGTCAGTGTGACTTTTATTGAGCAGTGAGCTCTAGGCAGTTGGCCTTCCTGCATGTGCAGGCCCCTCATTGTAAATAATATTTATTCATTGGCCAGTGAGTGAATATTGTGGGTCACAAATCCCACCGAGGTTTTTCCCACACCAAGTTTCCTCATTAAACATCTTGTGTTATGGTGTGTTTTCTACGCTCTCTTTATTGTTCCTGTTTACTACATTAATTCCTATTTACCGGTACACTATTTTGGGATGCAAAATTCTTAATAAGGTTAAATATTCTGCTAACTGGTTAGATACTGATTCACCCCCCCCCTCTCAGTATCTTTGGGACTATAATTAATCCTAACAACTTGTATCAGAGCCCGATCCTCTATTTTCAAAATCCTAACGGCTTGAGGAAGATTCTGACACCGGTACAAATGGAGAACTTAATAAAACAATTGGAAGGAGCTCTTGTAGACTATGATGCAGAGAAGTTGAAGAATATCAAACTTGAAGATGATCTAAGGACTGCACAGGAATTCATTCAAGGACTTTAGGAGAATCTTACTATAGCTCGAAATAAAAGAAAACAACTTCATGAGAAGATGCAGAGTGATGATGATGAAAAGGAAACTCTTAATGAACTTGTGAACAAGTTGAGATAAGAAAACAGTAATATGAAGAATGAGATGCAAGATATGACTATGAGGTTTTGTAAAGACATTGAAGACATGAAGAAGAATGAAGAAGACTTGACTAGGAGACTCAATGATGTTGGAAATGAAAATTTAAGACTCAGTCATGAAAATGATATGTTAAAAATAGATTTGATTCACATGCAACATGACAAAACTGAACTCATAAGACAAAAGGGAATTCTGGAAAATGAGTTGGCTACTGCAAATCAACACAAAGAGAAATTCAAGAAAAGTTCAGAGGAACTTGATGATATGCTGAAATGTCAGAAACCTAATGGAGATACTAATGGACTTGGATTTGAAGTTGGAGAAAATCCCAGTATTGCAAACAATCAGGATCACAATAAACTGGTAAGACAACCTAGTGCTTATAAATTTAATGGAAAATGCTTTAACAGTAACAAGTATGGTCATAGAGAAAATCAGTGTAGATTCATAAACAATCAGAACATCAATGCACCCACCGGTCAATGTTCCAAATGCAACAAAGTTGGTCATAATTTTGAAAACTGTAGAATGAATGTGAGATGTTATGTTTGTGGAAGATTTGGGCACTTATCTAATCAATGCAGAACACAAACCGGCATAGGATATAGAAAGGCTATTTAGAAGAATAATGTGACTTGTTATGCTTGTAACAAAATTGGACATATTGCAAAATTTTGTAGAAGCAAGACTTCACCGGGAAATAATAAAGGACCCAGTTTGAAAGGCAAAGAAAAGGTAGATGAGGTAAAGCAAGAATTTTCAAAACAATGGATTAGGAAGAAAGATCAGAATATTGATGAGACTCTCTCTTCACTGGTAGAACAGAGTATTACTCCACCGGAAAGAGACTCTTCATCCCACTAAGAAGTAACCCTTTGGGTGTATTGCAGCAAATTGAATATCATACAGATTACCCTCGGTCGATGGTGAGAAGATAGATTTCTTCTTTACCGGCAGATGTGTTAAGTTTTCACTTAACTGACGAGCATTTAATGTGGTTGTTGAAAGAAATTTCATTATAAATTATCTGTTTTTCCTCATTTTTGATTCACTAAGCATTCAAATTAGCAAAGTGCGTGAAATATGAGCGAAGGTATTCAAGGCGAAGATGTGAGCGATTTCTTTCAAGCATTCAGATATTGTTAGACAGCTTAAGGTATTTTTCAATGGCTTCTTCTTCTGCTCCCGAATTTATTGCAAACCCTACTATCATGGAAAATGTAAAACGCCCTAGGCTCGTATTCAAAATTATTCTCGAAGTAGCTAAGAAAGATGATTCCATAGGTGCATTTTCAAAGATTCCTAAAGGTGTAGCTTATGTTGAAGACCCTAGGATATATATTCACTGCAACATTTAAGAATTAGGATTTGAAGAATTGTTAAAAATGTTTAGAACCATAATTTGTAGTGAAAATGGCACTGTCAAACCCGAGCACAAAATTGTGGAGACTTTAGGTTTTGTTGAATTATTGAATATCCCTAAATTTCTAGAAGAAGTGGTGAGAATTGTCCTAAGTAGGGCACATGGAGAATTTCTATGGTTGGACTTTGTCTGCGAATTTACCCGGCAAGCAATTAGGGCAGTAACAGATTTACCTTCAACCGGCAGCAAACCAGACAAAACAAAGAAGGTTCCTAATAACAAAGTCATGACCCTAACCAGAGCAACATCTGATAGTAGATCTCTAAGAGTAAATGGCATTAAAGACATCAATGTGAGATTCATAAGTATGATACTTGGTTACAAGACTACACATGCAAACAGACTTAATTTAGTTTCTAGTCTTTGAATTAATAGTGCTTATGAAATGGTCAACAATAATGCAAAAATTGATGAGTGTGAATGGCTGAAGGATGAACTCATAGATAATTTGAAAAAGATCAAAGGTGATAAGAAAGGAACATTTCATTTTGGTAATCTCTTAGTATGCCTAATGCTGTATTTCACAAAGAAAATCCCCGGTATAGGACATAAAGACTTTGGATATGACATACCGGTAGGAAAACAATTACAGGAAGCTTTCACCAGCATGGGTACTGCAAAGGATAGTAACATCACTGAATACTTTAAAACTTTCCAAGCCAAAATGAAAACCAGAGAGAGAAAACCACAATGTAGTGGATAAATATGACAGAGAAATCTGTTTTGTAATTAAGAAGGATGAAACTGTTGGCATTTTTGATGATTATGTTGTGATTGTCATTGATGGACGCACACTTACATTGAGATCACTTTTTATATGTATGAGTTAAAGCTCAACCAGAATTTGTTCCAAACGGTATGATGCATTATAGTCTTTAGACTATCGGTATTTTGCAGAAAGTGTTTACCTGTCTGAAGAGGTATGAAGACACCAAGCGGTTCGAGGATCTCAAGCGGTACGAGGGATCAAAGCGACATAACACATATTTCCCAGTCTTCATGTTTTGTCAAACCGACAACTAGTATTTTGCTTCAACCGGTATTTTGTATGAACCTGTAATACTCTGTGATGAGTTACCAACCGACATTTTGTGATAAGTTACCATCCACCGATTGTTTGATGGTGCCGACACTCTGGCGGTGCTTTTTGTGTCGTGTTACCAAGTATGTCTAGATTCATTGAACATAGGAAATTGTATTGTAATCCTATTGGACCGACATGAAATCAGATTCCTTTATAAGGACATCATGTCTAGGGTTTTAGTGTGTTGCTAGGGTTTAAGGTGGTTGATGAGTTTTTGTAAGTACGATCTTAACTGAGAAGATCAAGTTTGTGAGCTGTAACAAAGTGAGAGTTATTGAAGACTAAAGTAATGTTGAAATGCATTAGCTATGAGCCATAGTGGATCTAATCAAGCAACCTGTGCCATTTGCTAGATCATTCACTTGTTGATTACTCACATCTTTGACAAGTTTGAAGCCCTTAATCGGGTAGGCTCAGAAAAGCCTTTTGTAAATCCTCTAACAAGGTGGTTCACATCTGTGGATCTAAAATCCTCTAGCAAGCTAGTCTTTAATCAGACTTATCTCCTAACAGAGATTGAGATTCCTAACATGATTTGTTCTGGTAAAGAACATTGTATGACCTTAACCGGTCTAGTTCCTATTATGTAGATAGTTACTTGTGAGTTTCATCTCACCATGGTTTTTCCCATTTGGGTTTCCACGTCAAAATATCTTGTGTTATGGTGTTTGTGCTTCTGTGGGTGAATGCAATATTTGATATTGGTTTGCATGTGTGCTAACCGGTTTGTTTGCTAAGCTACTTTACCGGTTTACTGTTAGAATAGTAAAGTGTTTAAATACAAAGATTTTTGGCATACTAATTCACCCCCCCTCTTAGTATTCATCAATTGGTATCAGAGCCAATCTTTCTATAAGTCTAATCACTTGGAAAGAGATATGGGGGAATAGACTGTGAGGGAACTTGCTCATCGGCTCACTCAGTCTGAGCAAGCCTATGATGAACTCATGGTAAAATATAAGGCCTCTTAGGCAAAAAGGAGAGAACATGCTGAAAAACTGATGGAGCTATCTGAAAATAGTTCTTCAGATGAAGTGGATATGGAAGCCCTAATTCAAGAAGTAGAAAAGCTGAATGAATCAAATTCCAACCTGAGAAAGGAGTTGGAGGGACTAACTATCTGAATGTGTCAAGAGATTGAGAACCAGAGGAAAACTGAAGATCTGGTTAAGGACAAAGTTCATGAGATCCCCAAATTGAAGCAAGAGATTAGTGCACTTACCGCTCACCTTCATGAAAGCAAAATAGAAAAAGAAGAAGTACAAGGTGAACTAAACATGGCTATCTTTGAGAATGCAACCTTGAAGGAATCCAATGCTGCTATTTCCAAACAACTCTCTTAGTCAAAGGAAATACTTGCTAAGTTCAACAAGAGTACTGTTAAGCTAGAGCAAAAGCTTGAATCAGCCAAACATGTCAAGAATACTGATGGACTTGACTACTCCGGTCATGAGATAGGTGAGACCTCTGATGCAAATGCTGAAGCATCAAAGAAGCAACCGACATTCAAAGGTAAAGGTAAGCAAAAATTCAAACCTGTTTGCTTTAATTGTCTTAAAGAAGGACGTACTGCCAATGTATGTAGGAGCAAAGTCTATAATAATTTTCCTTACTTTATAAACAATGTACCTAGATCCAATAAGTTCAATGGTAATTGTTATGCATGCAACAAGTCTGGGCATAGAGAATTTGAATGTAGGTCTGTTATGAACAACACTAGAAGATATCCTCAGAGGACTCAAGGAGTTGGTCCACAATCTTTTGTGAATCGGAACCCCAATCGGTTTAATACCTATAATCATCAGTCAAGTAGCAGTGGGTATCAAGCGACAACCAGATGGAGAGCAAACTGTTGGATTTGCCATGGTCATGGTCACACTGCTGCAACATTCAGAAGGAAGAATGGAAACATGAATAATGGACCTTGGAGAGCACCTGGAATGGTTTGCTATCATTGTAACAAACCGGGTCATTCAACAAGATTCTGCAGAAGTAGAAAAAGTATATCGGATGATATACCGGTCACTCCGGAAGGAAAAATTGATGTTGAAACCATTCAAGCGGATATGAACAAAACCTGGAAGAAGAAACCAAGAATGTTGCAAGAAGAACCGGTTTCTGCACCTAGTGTGGAAATCGCGGAACCGACAAACTAAGCATCAGAAAAGCTTAGGGGGAGCAAACGGTGAAATGTTTCGAACCCTCGATTGACACCAGTAAAAGACCTTAACCGGTATGTGATACCTATCAGTTGATAGAAGACTGGAAACGGTAAAAGGCAAATTAGGGTTTACGCCCTAATAGTGGAGAATTTATTATGATAGGTAGAGAACCCGTTTAAAAGGATTTTTCAAATCATTTCTCACTTATCATTTTTCGAGCAAAGAAGTTTTTCAAGTGCAGAGCGAAGAAAAGCAATTTACACTGCGATTCAAAGAGCTTATCAAAATTGTGAAGGAGAATTTGTTGCAAACATCTGTTGGAGGAGTGAAGAACGCAAAGCGGTATCTCAGCAACCGAAGAAGTGTGTGACTAAGTTCAAACTATGAAGCCCTAAATTTTGATCTACGAAGGTATTTTTCAGAATTCTCCGTCTATGATGGCTTTTGCATCACATGCTAGCTCTAGTGCACCTGTTGATTCTATGGACTTCATTCAAGGAAAGTCGAAATACAATGCCCTGTCTCAAGTACCTGCTAGTGTTATAGTAGAAGAAGGCATTTCCGATTACATAGACTGCAAAATCGAAGACCTAGGGTCTTTTGTGATCCATTCCCAGCTGAGCTTATTCTGGGAAAGGATAAGAAGATTAAACCGAAATTTAGCATTCTGGAAAAGAAGAAACTTCATAATGCAGTTTACTTTCTTAAAGAATTCTTGGATGATCACATTCACATTATTCTAAGCTGGGTACACGGTGATAAGATGTACCTAGAGAAGACGTATGATATCACACCAAAAGCGATTCATGTCATCACTGGTTTCTACAACACAGGGGAAGTGCCATCCCTAAGGAAGGTCAGCAAGACTGAAATGACCAAGCTCACCGGTTTAGTGAGCGACTCACAAGGAATGACTGTCAATTCCATCAAGGATGACCTGGTGAAATATGCGTGTATGGTGATAGAATATCGGAAGTTTCATGCCAACAGAATTAACTTTGTATCTGTTGTAGCGGTAAATGCCACTTATAGGATGATCAAGGAAGATGCATCATTTGATCTATGCACGTGTATGCAAAGACAACTCATGTTGAATCTCAAATCAATCAAACAGGACAATGCATTAAGGTTTAAGTTTGGACAACTGTTGATTGGATTGTTCTTTTACTTTCAAGGCTACTTTCCAGGAGTAGGTGACATTCAGTGGTCTGCCGATCAACTGGTGACAAAACAAATCAAGGAAAGTCTACAAGTGGTTGGAACTAGCTACCTGGAAGTGCTGAACAAGTACTTTGATGAGTTCAGGCGCAAGATGAGCCAAAAGATAAGGATATCCAGTGATATAGTCAAGAAGTATGAGGAGGACATATGCTTCACCATCAAAATTGATGTGTGCATAATGGAAGTAGTTGAGCCTAGGCAAGAAGAAGTGGAGCCTATAGGCTATGAGGTAATGTATGATATGCTGGACGAGTATGCTTCTACCCTACTTGCCTCGCCCCTTGATCCTAAGGCAAAGAGAACCAACACTTATCTAGAAAGGGTTACACCTGTTAAAGAACCCTTAGCAAAGAAAGGAAAGACAATGCCTTCATCATCGACACCAGTTACTCCATCTAGTCCCAAAGTGACCATGCGGTCACTTGCAAAGAAGAAACCGGAAGCGCCACCCGCCAAAGTCTTCGAGAGGAAGAGGAAGACAAAGAACAATTCACCAGACTCAGAGGACACTATGTCTGAAGAACAGTCCAAGAAGACAAGGTAAACAAGGAAAAAGACAAAGAATGAACCAGCATCATTTGCACCAGTAAATATTGACATTTCTTCCTACAAACCTTTGACACATTGTCAAAGAACTATTAAAAATATTAGGAGAAAGTTGTTGAATGATTTAGTAGATCATTATGATGATTTCAATAATGAAGAAAAGGAAGAAGTTGAACAGGAAATTATTAAGTATTTATGTGCTAATGACTGGTCGCCTTCACATATCAAATCTATGACACCAGATTCTTTGTATAATTCTTTGGACATAAAATGGCGCATTGCCATTGAAAAAGAACAAGAAATAAGAGAGGAAATATTTGCACAATGTTTTCTGATGTATCTAACTCGAAACTCTATGAAATCATGGAGAACTTTAAAGGCCTCTTCTTCATGAGAAGAAGAAGACTCATGTTGCTTGAAGGAAAAGCCTTTGAAGTAATAAATGATACTCACTCTCATACCAAAGCCGCTTTGAGATTGCATCAAGTATCTGAGGCAAACCGGAAAGCTGAAAAGGAACTGGAAATCAAGAAACTGGATGAAGTATTTGACAATGAAGGAAACCCAGTTACTGATTCAACAGACACTATTGATGTCGACGCTCTGGATGTAGAGGATGTTACTCCAGATGACCCATCAACAACAGAAGGAAAGAAGAAACAAGAAGAAGACAAGAGAAAACATGCAGAATAGGAAGAGAAGCATAAGGAAGCAGAGGACAGAAAAGAGGAAGCAAAGAAGCAAGCAGAGGAGAAGAAAAAGGAAGAGGATGAGAAGAAGAAGGAAAATGAGAAAAAGAAAGAAGAAGATGAGAAGAAAAAGAAAGAGGAGGAAAAGAGAAAAGTGGAAGAAGAGAAAAAGAAACAAGAGGATGAGAAGAAGAAGAAAGAGGAGGAAAAGAGAAAAGAGGATGAGAAGAAGAAGGAAGAGGAGAAAAAGAGAAAAGAGGACGAGAAGAAAAAGAAAGAGGAGGAAAAGAGAAAAGAGAAAGAAGAGAAAAAGAAACAAGAAGATGAGAAGAAGAAAAAGGAAGAGGAAAAGGAAGAGGAGAAGAGAAAGGAAGCAGAGAAGAAGAAGGAAGAGGAGAAGCGAAAAGAAGCGAAGAAGAAGAAAGCAGAGGAGGAAAAGGAAGAGGAGAAGCAGAAAGAAGTGGAGAAGAAGAAAGCGGAGGAGGAAAAGGAAGAGGAAAAGCGAAAAGAAGCGGAGAAGGAAAAGAAGGAAGAAGAGAAAGTAGAAGTGACAAAAAGCACTCAAATGGAGACTCCAAAGGCAATCGGTAGTCAAGCCAAACCGGCTGACGTCACCAGTCCTATTGACCTCCAGTCTGCAAACAAAATGGAGCTGCTACAGTGCATTAAGGTTGCTC
Organism: Cryptomeria japonica; assembly: GCF_030272615.1. Lineage (NCBI taxonomy): Eukaryota > Viridiplantae > Streptophyta > Pinopsida > Cupressales > Cupressaceae > Cryptomeria > Cryptomeria japonica. The sequence goes on along the minus strand of NC_081410.1, from coordinate 129,106,991 downwards.
AAGAATGCCTTGAAGTGATAAGGAGGAAGAAAGAGCAAGATGTGATCCAAGCTACGGTGGACACTCTTATCGGTTTGATACCCGACACTAACCTCCCCAATACTGATTCACCATTGGCACAATTGAAGCTCCTATGCACCGTAGTGGATGATCAGGTGCATAGCCTAGAAGAGGTAGCAGAGGCAAATGCCAAGAAAGAACATCAAAAGGCTCTGAGCATTGCCTGGTGAAGAAGCTAAATGAGCTCCGGTCCGATCTAGAAAAAGCTCAAAAAGATATAAGGGATGCTCTGGATGAGGGGAATCTACTACTTAGTAAGATTTGCCAACCGCATCTCTTTTGTGATGACGTGCTTGTACAGAAGCAAAAACTACAATCTGGCTTGCAGTTATACATGAGCACCTTCAAGCCGCCATATGACTTTTTTACAGCTTATGGGCAAACCGATCATTGGTTTCATATCCAGTCTGCAAGAATAGAGCTAGAGATCAGCAACCAGACACGAGATTTGCAGGAACTACAACTGGTTATACTCCCACGCCTGCAAATACTTCATAAATGCTATCTCAATCTAGATGCCTTAACGGTGACTCAAGAGATGAGCACAATAGATGCCATGGAAGAACATGTCTCCCAGATGCAAACAGAGAAAGAAGTGGCTATCTCCCTACTTGAGTCATGGTCCTTATCCATGAAGCAATTTTTACAAGACTTTAAATCAGTTTTTGACAAGTTTCATTCTTTATTGTCATAAACTCTTATTATTTTAATACCAAATGAAAATAGAGGTTGTTCAGCTGTACTTTGTCATTGTTGGCAAAGGGGGAGAAGTATTCTAGTATTTAAAATTTTGATGTATGCTCTGTATATCTTCATGTCTATCTTTTTAAACAAATAGTTATACATTGTATTGTTTGGGATAGTGTATATGCTTAGGGGGAGCAATTTTGCTTATGGCATGATTTTCTTGTAAAACACTTAGAAGTCAATTTTTTTTTTCCTAAGTGTTGCCATCAATGCCAAGGGGGAGATTGTTGGCATTTTTGATGATTATGTTGTGATTGTCATTGATGGACACACACTTACATTGAGATCACTTTTTATATGTATGAGTTAAAGCTCAACCGGAATTTGTTCCAACCGGTATGATGCATTATAGTCTTTAGACTATCGGTGTTTTGTAGAAAGTGTTTACCTGTCTGAAGCGGTATGAAGACCCCAAGCGGTTAGAGGATCTCAAGCGGTACGAGGGATCAAAGCGACATAACACATATTTCCCAGTCTTCATTTTTTGTCAAATCGACAACTGGTATTTTGCTTCAGCCGGTAATACTCTGTGATGAGTTACCAACCGACATTTTGTGATAAGTTACCATCCACCGATTGTTTGACGGTCCCGACACTCTAGTGGTGCTTTTTGTGTCGTGTTACCAAGTATGTCTAGATTCATTGAACCTAGGAAATTGTATTGTAATCCTATTGGACCGACATGAAATCAAATTCCTTTATAAGGACATCATGTCTAGGGTTTTAGTGTGTTGCTAGGGTTTAAGGTGGTTGATGAGTTTTTGTAAGTACGATCTTTACTGAGAAGATCAAGTTTGTGAGCTATAACAGAGTGAGAGTTACTGAAGACTAAAGTAACGCTGAAATGCATTAGCTATGAGCCATAGTGGATCTAATCAAGCAACCTGTGCCATTTGCTAGATCATTCACTTGTTGATTACTCACATCTTTGACAAGTTTGAAGCCCTTAACTGGGTAGGCTCAAAAAAGCCTTTTGTAAATCCTCTAACAAGGTGGTTCACATCTGTGGATTTAAAATCCTCTAGCAAGCTAGTCTTTAATTGGACTTATCTCCTAACAGAGATTGAGATTCCTAACATGATTTGTTCTGGTAAAGAACATTGTATGACCTTAACCGATCTGACCTTAACCGGTATGGTTCCTATTATGTAGATAGTTACTTGTGAGTTTCATCTCACCGTGGTTTTTCCTATTTGGGTTTCCACGTCAAAATATATTGTGTTATGGTGTTTGTGCTTCTGTGGGTGAATGCATTATTTGCTATTCACTATTGAGATAGTTACTTGTGAGAACATTATTGAGACTTATGCAAAAACATTGTTAAATGCAGCTAGAGAACCAACAAAAGAAGTTTTTGGTAGTGCTGAAACAATTGAAAGTAATGTGAAAACAATGAAGCAAAGGAAGAAAATATAGAAATATATAAGATATGCATCAAAACAGGTTAAGGAAATCAAAAAAAATGTTATGAACATTACTGGTATAACGGCTAGTGAGCTAGAAGGACTGCAACCAGAGGCACACATTTCACTGGTTGGCACATCTTCTGACAGTGAGATACCAGCTGAATTCAAAAGAGTTGAAAGGAAGAGAAAACCTTCACCAGTACCCTCTCTTCCACCCAAAAGAACAAAGACCTTGAGGAAGAAACAACAGGCAGTAAGGCAACCGGCTAAGAAACTAACTCCCACGAAGAAACGGAAACTGGTCATACCCTCATTAGATAATTTGTTAAATGAAATAACTGATGATGGTAATTTGGAAAATGTGACCAAATTGTATAACACATTCAATGATTCAGAAAAGGAAAGCATTAAAAACAATATAATTTTACATCTGGATATATAAAAGAAAGTTTTAATTGAAGTTGTGGATGACTTGCCTAGTGAACTACAAAGGAGATTGGATGCAAAGAGGATTGCAGTAATGGAATTAGGCAATAAACTTAAAGTTGAAAAACTTCTAGTTGTACATCCGGTTAACTCAAAAGAGGAGATTGATGACCTAATTTGTGAAGTTAATAGATCAGTTTTTGCTAGTGGTCACCGATAAGTGAGTTTGATGGCAGGTAGAGTTAATGAGATTGCAGAAGAAACTACTGATAAATGGGATATCTTTTTTGTGGAAAAAGAAAAACAAGAAGAATTGAACAAGATGAAGAAAACATTCAAAGTATATCAGAAGGATAAAGACAAAAGGAAAGGTAAAATTGGTGGAATACCAAACATCAAGATAACTGACAACTTACCACCACCTTTGGACACTGCACCGGTACATACTGGTGATCCACCGACTACTAACAATGTATGTATAACACATGATAAAACCAATCCTGAATCTGAAATACTATTCACCGTGAATGTGGATACTCAGGAAGTGAACATTGTTGTGGACAAGGACAATACATAGGCTAAGGATGATATTGTTGACAATGGAAACATTGTTGAGCAACCAACAAAGACTGTTGAGGTTGAGATCCAAACAGAGCAAACTAAACAACCATTGGATACTGGGAAGAATAATGAAGGTATAGATGCTAACATAAAGAAACCTTCTGAGACAGAGATACCGACAGTTGAGCACACAGAGAAACCGATAGAGAAACCTATAGAGGCAGAGGTACACATTGAAGCAGAGAAACCAGTAATCACTGAGATACCTAAACAATCAGAAAAACCTTTACTGGTTGAAATGCAAACTCAGACTAATCCACCAGAGGATAATACAAGAAAAATGATTAAAAATGTTGGAAGCATAGAGGTAATTAAGGCAGTTGGTCAGACATCCGGTACTTCATTAAGTGAATTCAGGCCTACTAATGTAACTGAGGTACTCCTGGACTCTATCAAGAAGATAACTGACTGTAATGCATTGTCTTACAAAGCAATTGATGATGCAATACCAATTCTTAAGTTGATTGCATTGAAATGTAATATAGATCATGTAAAGGATTCTTTAGGTAAGTTGGACACATTGTTTAAATTTATTGCTCGAAATATAATAACGGTTGATAAGGTGAATGAGGACACCTTCAAAGAGAAAGTTGAAAAGGAGAAGGAAAAATTCTTTGAGGACACAATAAAGAAGTGCACAGAACATATAAATACACTTTTATCGGCACTAAATACTACAATTTTGGAATACAAAGCGCTGTACAGAGAAACATGCAAACCACATCTTTTGACAGAGGATATAGAAAAGGAGATAAGCAAAGTACAAAAAGAAATAGATGACATAGCTGATAACATAATTGGTTCATCCGAACCTATATCAGTTATTGAGCAGGAAATAGCAGGTTTTGAGGAGAAATTGGAGAAATTTGAGCAAGAGAAGGCAAGGATTAAGTCTCAAATCAGAGAACTTAAATATAAATTTGGTCCTAAATTGGACAATCTTATCTCTCCGAGAAATGAAATCTCCAAGGCATTACTTCAAGGAGGACGATCACCGGAGGAGCACATGCATCATCTCACTGGCACGATCCAACAGACTGAGGCAACCTTAAAAGACAACAAAAGGTTTATACAAAGTCTAAATTTGGTTTTGGTAGATATATTCCAGATTGTAACCAACCAGTTACAAACTTTAAGGTGAAATTTTTGCACTCGTTTGAATTTTTTTTGACAACCTTTGTCATTGATGTCAAAAGGGGAGTAGTGGAAAGAGAAAAATGACTATTCAGAGGAGATCATCTACTCAGGGGGGAGCATATCTTTTTGGTAACTTTTTGGACTTCAGTTTTGGAACAATTTTTTGGATTTTTCTCATGAGTTGCCATCAATGCCAAAGGGGGAGATTGTTGGCATTCTACACTCTTATGAGAATAGTGGTGTTGTCATTGATTGCAATCTTCTGGCACTCATCTGGTAAAGCCATCGACAGTTACCGGCATCGGCTTAGACATCTACATACACCGACATACACTTCACCGACATCGGCAACAATGCATACCAACACCCCAGTTGACAAGGAATAAACTTTTGTTTATTGTATTTAAATGTAATTATCTTTTGTAAAGCTGACATGGTATATTGTAATAGACTCATATATGTATGAGATCTTGTAAATCATTTTGTAATGATGTAATAGGAATGAGAGAAGGAATGAGTGAATAGGAAAGATGATATATGCGAATGCATAAGGCAGATTTTGTATAAGGTTTTGGTTATAGAATGAGCTTAAACCGGTACTGAACCTGACATAGTTGATGTTGATTTGAAGTAGTACATTGTATTGGATTTCATAATACACTTTTGTAGTCAGTGTGACTCTTATTGAGCAGTGATATCTAGGCAGTTGGCCTTCCTGCATGTGCAGGCCCCTCATTGTAAGTAATATTTATTCATTGGTGAGTGAGTGAATATTGTGGGTCACAAATCCTACTGAGGTTTTTCCCACACCGGGTTTCCTCGTTAAACATCTTGTGTTATGGTGTGTTTTCTATGTTGTCTTTATTGTTCCTGTTTACTGTTAATTCCTATTTACCGGTACATTGTTTTGGGATGCAAAATTCTTAATAAGGTTAAATATTCTGATACCAGTTAGATACTGATTGACTCCCCCCTCCCCCCCCCCCTCTCAGTATCTTTGGGACTGTCATTAATCCTAACAAAGATTAGGATTAAATCAGGATTAAGGTTAATGTTAGATTAGAATTTAATAAGCGAAAATTTATTTATTTATGATAAGGTTTGATTTAGGAATATGGTTGGGGTTTAATTTGAGCTATAGCTAAAATTAGAGTTAGGGTTAAATCGAGGTTAGGATTAATGTCAAGCCAGGGGTTTAAACAATGTTAGCATTATGGTTAAATTAGGGTTAGATTCAATGTAAAGTTAGGGTTAGAATAAGAATTAGATATAGGATTTGGATTATTGTTAAATTTGGTTGAGGTTTCAATGGGTTAGGGATAAGATTACTTAAGGTTAGTGTTCAAATTGAGTTGTGGCTTAAGAAGTGTTAAAGTTAGGATTTAATTAGTGTTAGAGTTAGGGCTATGATTTAGTTAAGTTAGGATTTAGTTAGGGTTAGGGTAAAATTATGGCCAGGGTTCAAAAAGAGTTAATGTTATAGTTCAATAACTGTTAAGGTTAGAATTAGAATTAGAATTAAGAGCTTTAATTAGGGTTAGGGTTCACTTAGGGTTTTAAGAGAAAACTTCAAGTTAGGGTTAGGGTTAAAATAAGGTTAGGATTAAGGTTTAATTATGATTATGGTTTGAAAATTATTAGGGTTAATATTAGGTTAGTAAGGTTAGGGTTAGGATTAGGGTTAATGTTATATTAGGGTTCAATAAGAGTCAGACTAGGGCTCAATTAGGGGTAGGGTAAAATTATGGTTATAAGAAAAATATTTGAGGTGGGTTAATATATGGTTAGGGTTTAAATAGGGTTAAGGTTAGAGATTAATTATGATTAGGGTTAATGTTAGATTAGGGTTTAAATAGGTTTAGCATTAGGGGTCAATGAGGGTTAATTTAATGTTAGATCGGGTTTAAGGTGTTAGGAATTGCATGCAAAAAATATCAATTATATGCAGATAAATATTAAACACAGGAGTAAAAACTACAAAAATAATAACATCGAAGAGCCAATATTTAACATGGTTCACCCAATCTCGGGCTACATCCACCAAACATAAAGTCCAATATTATTATCCAGTAAATCAAAACCGATTACAACTAGCAATCCCTTGCAACTCAATACCGCTGCAAAATGCTATATCAAATTCTCTATAGAATAAAACTCCTAACCCTTAGCCTTTTTATCAAGACTTATGTTGGTTACAAAATTAGGGTTACAACATGCCAGCCAATAGAAAATTAACACCCGATGCCTTTATAAAATAATAAAAGTCTTTTTGGCCTCGTTGGGCGCTGCCTCTCGACCCCGCCCTGTATCGCGACAGGGAGCGTGCAAGGGGTGTTGCCCCTTGACCCCACCTTAGAAGGGTTGCCCCAAACCCCCATCAAAAAATATGGGGGGAAACCACACCAACAAAAGTAGGTAAAATTTAACCTCTGAGTCTGATTAGACTCCATATAACAACATAAGGTTAGGTTTAGAATTAGAATTAAAGATAGGATTGGTGTTAGAGATGAATTGGCATTAGGATCAATGTTACATTAAATTGTTTAGATAGCCCGATTAGTGTCTAGATTCAATTGGGGTTAGATTTAATATTAGATAAGGGTTAAGGTTAGGGTTGGACTTAGAATTAGATATTGATTAGGGTTAAGTTTCAATAAATATTACATATATAAAACCTAATATTTATATATAAGTAGATAATTGTAAAGCAAATGTTGAATATTTATATTTTGAATTTTCCTTCAAGTAGTCTAAGTGATTTATTAAACCATTTCATGTGAATTTTATTACAATCAACTCTTTACTATTATTTATGAATGCTAAATATTTTAAAATTTGATATGTCTTGTGTAATTTACTTAGATGTTTTAAAATATAGGTATGCTAGTTATATTTTGAATCTTACACTAATGTAAACTTATTAAATGTAGAATTCTTAATTTAGTTTACAGTTTCTATTTTTTAATTTTTTAAAATTAGTTAAGATATAATCATTATAAATTTGAGAAAAAGATTTTTAATTACAAAAAAAGTTTGGAAAAAAGGAGGTTGATGAGAGATGCCACATAAAAAGAGAGAAAAAAAAAATTATGTAATTTTTCACATAATTAGTTTGAAAATCTAGTGCATGAAGAAAAACAATTTTTTGACAAATACTTATTTTTTAAAAGTTAAAACTTAATTTTTTAAATTTTTTTAATATATATAATTTAATTTTTGATTAACCTTATATTCGATTATAATAACCTACTTGCAATAAATTTTTAAAAAATAAAATAATAAAACTAATCAAAATATAAATTTAAAAATTGGATTCTAGAGTCCAAATTCTACAAAAAGCTATTTTCGCATTTTCAACAAAGTACCCTTGGCGTGAAATTTCTAGAGTTGAAGTTGAGTTTTTGTTAAATTTACTCCAAAAGAGGGGTTAAGTTGCCACATAAATATTTTTTCCTAAAACCTCAAATGCAAATTTAACTATATGCGCCTCAAATGCAAATTTAACTATATGCGTGCTTTAACGTTAAAAAATGTTAGTAGTTTTAAGAGAAAGACTTTTGCTCAAAACTCATTTTCGCCACATAACTTCAAGAGAATCTATTTTCCACAACTGTTTAGGGGTAAACTATTTATATTGGAACTATTTTGTAGGCCAAATTTGTGACACAGGTCTATACTTTTACCCCTGTGGATCACGAGGGTTCATGCATTGATGGTGGTGTGGAACTAACATTTGACTATAATGTATTGGTTACCATACTATTCCATGTGGAATGAAATAGAAGCATAGGCTCAATTAATGCTTAAGGTCAAAGATCTTATCCCAAGTTGTGGATGAAGTCTTTCTATTTTAATATATGACCTACACCTCTAATTTTCAAAAAAGATTATATAGACAAGGTCATCTCAAATGAGCCTTCAAGAATTAGATTTGGGTCTAGAGATTTGTCTAATATGCCAACTTATTCTATATAATGCAATATTGCACATCAGTGACATAAAACTATTATCCTTACTATAAATACTTTTTTATCCAACTATCTTCAAAATTGATTAAAAAACTACAACAAGCAAAGGTGGTTATTATAAATTCAAATAAAGGGTGTTCGATTTCATCATTTGACACTTTGAAAGAAAAGGGGTTTAAAATCATCAATAGACATAAAAAAGGTGTTCTATATTTTATCCTTTAAGAAGACTTGATCAATAGAAATGTCATAAGTTTTGCTTTACTTTTCTATTTCGGAAGACACGAGCAAGGAAAATGCCATATATTTTTCTCTACTTTTCTATGGCCTATGAATTCTTTATTTCTGACTTTTGAGTGGAAGAGGCTCCATCTAGAATTTTCCATGTGAAGTTGATCTTGAAGCCATATAAAAGAATATTATAATACAAATTTCATTGACCTTGAAGCCACATATAGAGATATAAAATCAAATCACAAACCAATTTACCTAAGTTTTTTGTGGGCAAAAAAAAGTACTATGACACAAAAATTCAATGCTCTCAACAACCACATTCAAAGGGCAGAATTTTGTTGACTCGAGAAAATGGTAGCACCTTCAAGATAACACTTTGGAGGCTTTTTAAGGAGGAGAAAATTACCTTAAGTGGTCTCAATAGTCATGAGTTAACAAATCTAATCCATGAGGCTTTTACAAAGTGCAAAAGAGCAAAAAATTAAAAAATTGAGACAAATTTATTTCTTGTTAATGTGTAATTTGATGAAGAATGCAAAACAACTAAATTTTTTTTTAAGAGAGTCAAATAAGGAAGAGATAGACATTAAAGCTTACAAGCAGGTTTTTTAAAAAAAAAAAAATGATTTTATGATCACTGAGCGAGAAGACCTAATTTTTCTTGGCAAAAATAACCCCAAGTTAGTTTGGAAATAGCTTCAGCCAAGAAAAAAACAAACTGAAAATTATATCACAACTACTTAATGGTTTGACTATGCAAGGCAACTTTATGAGCAATATTTTGAGGTGGACCCTTTGCCCTTGGTCAACATTACTACAAATCTTTTCATTCTACAAGAAATCGAAATGGGTACAAAGAAGTTAGGTATTGGTAAAGAAAAAGACTTGGTTGAGCCTCGAGTAGAGTATCTCAAGTAGGGCTTGAAAACCCTTTCACCACATGTTATGAAAATTTTCAACATCATCCAACAAAGTTTCACGAAAGATTGGACAACTAGTCTAGCCATACCTCTTTTCAAGAGTAGGGATGTCAATAACCCCTCCAATTACAAGGCGATAATGATTAATCTTTTGTTTGCATAAGTACTTTAGCATTATTGAAAATAGAATTAGCAAATGACAGAGAGAAATTTGTAAACGTGCAAAAGGACAAGCTGGTTTCAAACCTAAGCATTCCACGATTGATGAAGGTACTAATTTGAGACACATCATTGAAAAGGTTTAGGAGAAAAAGGAATAAGTCTTTTGTTGCTTTGTTGATTTGAAAAAGGTTTTTGACATGGTCCCTAGATATAAGTTTTGACATAGAATGAAAAGACTTGGTATTCCTATGCATCTTAGAGCAATTGTCCATAGGCTTTATGAGGGGGTTAAAGTCAAATTCACAACTTTACCTAGCATTTAAAAAAAAAATAGGAGTGATATTAGGGTCAAACAAGGGTGCCCTATATCTCCTACCTTGTTTTGCTTATTGATAAACTTAAAGAGTGGTCAAACATGCAAAATGGCAAGGGTATTTAGTTGGGTGAATTGTGATAAGGTTGCTTCTTTATACAAAAGATCTCAATTTGATTGCTAGATCTATCCTTGGTTTGCAAGAGCATTTGTTTGCCTTTGAGCATTTCTGCAACATGGTTGGGATGCAAGTTAATATCAACAAGACAAAAGTCATGATTTTCTCTAATAGAAGAAAATAAAAGCAACATTAGTTTTACTTTGAAGGCAATATTCTTTAAGTTGGAAAGGCTACAGGAAATGTATAGCTAAGGGATTAGAAAACCATCCACACCCTGTTCGAGCTTTTAGTGTTATTGGTTGTTCTCTATGGGTGTGAATTATGGGCCAACAATACCCAAGCCTCACAATGGAAGCAAATTGAGGGAATAAAAAAATGATTGATCGCAAGCAAGTTCAAAATTAAAAGTACAATTCTCCATGATATCATGCTAAGTGAAACGGGGACTACCACTATTGAAGCAATTGCCATGGTGCATCATATAAGCTATCTAAAATGAACCGAGTAAATGGAAGAAGGTAGATGGCCTAAGGTTGTCTTCAATGACATATTATGCAAAAGAAAAAGGACTTGGATGCAACAAAACATCAAATAGATGAGTAGATGGAACATTTATTTGAATATGTGCCCCTCAAATAACAAAGAGATAAAGACTTTCGTTATGGATAAGTTCTAAAAGAGAATTTGGCATACTGGGCAAGGAAGAAATAAAAAATATTATATCAATGAGTTCAATCTCACATGTGATCAATGTTAAAAAGTTTATATAGGGGTCGATATCTCATGAAGAGCTAAAATAATTCTCATCAACTTTGTTGTGAAATGAGGTGTTGAAAAAGGCCAAAAGAGGCTTGAGAAGAAAGAATGTGCACCTTTTGCACCTCCAAGAAAGTGGAAACTATAAAACATTTTATTTTAGAATATGATGCCTTTAAGGATAACAATGATAAATTTGTTCATATCTTAATAGCTAGCTTGTGGTATAATTTATTCAATGAGGAATATATTGAGAAGTTGGGGGCACTATGTTGGCATTGTGTTGTCATTGATGTCAATAGGTATAGGATGACAACTGGTATAAGAGAGGTATGTGCAACACTGCCATTGATGCATATCGGATGTGATGTCTTTGATGTCACCTAGCTTAGCAGGTAACTGGTAAGGAAGAGAATGTCATTCAACACAATGGCCATTGGAGTCACCGGTACACAAGTTAGTGTTTGAGTTGTGTGCTGAAGATATCGACAGGAGATCGATATGATATAACAACTAGTAAATGATGACATCTGTAAGAGGGCAAAATGTTGGGATGTTGATTGTGATGAAGAGGGGGAATGTTACAAAAATTACATCAACACCGGAGGTGAAGTATGTGCAGGCTACCGATATGTTGTTGGATGTCAATCTGCATGACTTCCATCGGATTAAGAGAAGTCTAACAGAAGCAGAATGAGATGACAAGGATCCTCTCCCACCGGTGAAACACTAAGTTTTGGTACAAAGATTGAAGGATATGGTTGTCACTTGGACAAACATGTTAATAATAGAACTGGTCCTGTGGTGAAGAAAGGTGTTGCCACAGATGCAAACAAATGAAGTTTGATTAAATCAAGGTGGTTATCGGTAAGTATGTCCATCGATAATGTTAACAAGGTGCAAAAGTGAAAGGCTCCCATCTGTTGAAGATGTGCATAAGGTAGGTTAGCATGTGTGCTAACCAGTTTAGGTGCTCCACCAGAAGAGAAGCGGAGTGCAAGGTTGAAGGTAGATGGGTTAAGGTATAATTAACAGGGTCTGTGAACCAGTAGATGAACCCGGATGTGTGGTTGGTCGGTGATCTTGTCTGGACCAACATAGAAGACTTGGTAAAGGTGGATGTCGAAAAAGGGGCCACGTGGAGGTGAAGTGGTATACATGCATAGGGCGGTGTGTTGTGTCGGTGAGGTTGTGGGCGACTAGTCCAACATTTATGGCCACTGCGAAGCTCGAGGAATGAAGGCAGAGGATTGCGGTTCGAGATCAAGGAAACAACAGAGATCCAGTACAGACCGATCTTGCAGATCAAAGTGGGTGAAGGAAACCACATCATGCACGTGATTGACTAGACACAAGGCTGAAAATCATGCTACAAACGGCTAAAGATAGAAGACGTGAATCGCAAGGTAAACAGAATGGCGATGCTCATTGATGGAGTATTGATCATCAATCAGGGACATGATATTTGATTGGATATGATATGTCACAATGATCAGAGATCAAATCAAATGTAGATTCAGTGCATGGCAGAAACCCTAGCGTGCCAATGTTCAAACCAACGTTTAGGTGGGAAAATATGGCTATAAGAGTGCGAGCCAAAGATGTAGTTGCTACTTTTGAGTGAGAGAGTGAGGCTAGTGAAGAGAGAAAATCAATCAAGTTCCCAACGTCAATCAGAGAGGTAGGGAAAACTTTAAGAAACCCCCCCTTGGACAAGGTGTAAAAACCTGGCAAAAGCTATATAATTCCCGAGGAAAATTTTAATTTTACTGGCGAATTTTTGCAGTTTATGGAGAAAAAATAATAATCTCCATTGGTGAATTAGCCATGATCGCTCAAATTTTGTGACAAATCCTGGCGAATTGTAATGTTTTTAAAACCAAAAAAATATTTGCATGGGCGAATTGTAATGTTTTTAAAACCAGAAAAATATTTGCATTGGCGTTTCAACCTATTTTAAAACCATTAAAAAAAATATTGGCGATTTCAACCCATTTTCAAACCATAAAAATAAAATATTGGCTATTCCAAGCTATTTTCAAACCATAAAAAAAATATATTAGCAATTTCAAGATATTAAGTCATTAAAACACGTGGCACACAGTAGTCAACTCTCTGCCTGAAAGACTGCCCATTGGAAAATCTCATGACCTAGCGACAAGCCCTTACGACTCTATCTCCAACTCGCAAGCCGAAAATGCTAAGCCTTCATAACCTCGAGATCTAGTGAGTGGGAAACTGAACTGCCACTCGCCAATTCTCGACCACAAAATTTTAAGTCTTCGTCATCGCAGCGACTTGGAGATAGTGGTAACTTTAACCATTGTCACGTACTCGCCAACATAAATATGTTTATCTCTTAACCACTAGCACTTCACTTGCAAGCTCGCGGCTTGATCAGGTCTTCAGACATTTAACTTCGCGAGCTGGCGATAACCATAAAACTTAACCACAAACTGTCTAGTCGTTAGCTCACAACCTAAAAATGCTAACATTAAACAAACATGAGAGCTAGCGACAACTATATGAAATGAGTTACTCGCTAACCCTCACAGCTATAATGTATGACATTAGACCAACTCGAGACCTCGCGACCAAAGTAATTTCACTAAAAATCTCCAGCTCGGTAACATAAAACACTAACACCCAAAAAGCTAGAGACCTCACGATTTAAACCCAAACCAACTTGTCGCCAACTCGCGGCTTGATCACGTCTTCAGACATTTTACCTCGTGAGCTGGCAATAACCATAAAACTTAACCACAAACTATCTGGTTGCTAGCTCGCAACTTAAAAATGCTAACATTAAACAAACATGAGAGCTAGCGACAACTATGGTGGCAAGCTAATATGACAAGCGAGGATGACAGTTTCAGAGGCATAAAAGGATTGGATAGCTTCTGAGTTAGAGATGGGAGATCACAGATTTCTCTGAGAAATCAGAGCTCAGGTTGCTTGTTGTCAGGGATTCTAAAGCAGAATTTGTCCAATCAAGGAGGAATAAAATCAAAACAAAATCGTTCACAATAAATGAGCCTTAGCAGGATGTAGTGGATTTGATAGGCATGACTTCTAGAGTCTACAATCATGTTGAAAAACACCAAAATGGTGATTTTTCACGTGAATGAGCATCATCAAATGAAGTGTTAAAAGGTTATAAATACAATGGAGTGGTGACTTAATTGGTAGAAGAGAAAAGAAACCATTTTCATTTTCTGAGAGTGGTTTTTTCCTCAGAAAGGAAGATGATGTTTGAGCAGGATCATGCATGGAGTTGTTGTGTTCTCTATGATACCGGATGGGTGATTTTTTGTTTTCTCCTATGTGAGTTTGTTTATTGTCAGAGGGGTTGTGAAAGTGAGAAGGATTGCCAGAGGGGGTGTGAAAGCCTTTTCTTATCAAGAAAGGCCAAGCATGACACATCCATTGCTTCTACTCTGCCACAGGATGACAAGGGGGTTTGAAGAAGGAGCCCGTAGAGGAATGAAAGAAGGATTTGTTTGGGTGGGGAGTGGCAGCGAGTCATCTTTGTGACAACATGGAAGCTGCAACCCCTCCCCAACATATTACATTTACCCTAAAGCTCCTCTTTCCACTTTCCATGATCGTGGGCATGAAGGCCCGAGCTCCTGTTTCCATTTTCTTTGTTCCTGGGCATGAAAACGATTTGTTGGACAGAACGTAACATCTCACATTCCATCCGAAGGCATCAAGGTGATAATGGCATGGCTCAAGACTCAAGCAGTTTTGCAAGTTGTATAGTCATTGGGGTTCCTTTTTTGTTACAGTAGTGATTCTAAACTCTAGGTGAAGGGAGCAAGTTGTATAGTCATTTACAGAGAAAATGAAAAACATTTAGTGTCAAGCTTTGTGTAGGTTCTTGAAGGAGTTATATATAAATTTATTTTGTGACAGTCGACGAAAGTAGTAATTTTATTGAATATAAATTAAATTATGATCTATTTCTCTCTGGTGTATAATTCTATCTCTTTCAAATGATCAAAATCACGAGTTTTAACTGTTTTCATTTGTTGCATTGTTATGGTGTATGTAATTTTTCATTTAATGCTTCCTATTATGCCCAGGAATGCAAATTTTTTGTTAGTTTGGAATCATATTAAGGATTTGCCTCATTGTAATTGGTGGGCAGATTATAGGTATGAGTAAATGCCAACTTTATGGAGGAGGGAGAACATGTACATGATAGTCATAGAACACCTCCATATATATTACATAAACATCCATAGCACATAAAATCATAAGAGTATTAAGAATGAAATAGTTGTGGTTGAAGCCAACGAAGATGGGGTTTAGGGTTTCAAAATAACTTTGAATTGATAAATTATTAATGAAGGGTTGAGCTAGAGCTAGGTGGGATAGGGAACTATCAAACACCACAATAAATAGGAATACAACATAATTAGTAAAACATGCATGCAACTCAATTAAAGGGAATATCTTTTGAGGATCCAATTCTATGATAGATGTTATAGACAAATCACAATTTCATAATCAAAGGCAAACAAGAAAACATATTCACCCATAATGAATCAACTATTATAATTGGAAGGTCACTTCACCAGGTCAACATCAAGACAACAGACCAGTGCCTTATCCTAGGACATAGAGTCACTTACAATTCAAAGACAACTTGATAATAAACTTCCATAAGATTCATTTGCAAATATATAGGAATGAATATGCCATTACATACACAACCCAGATTCATACATAAACTCAAAAACCCTTGACCATTCAATTCATAGTGACCATCCCTCTCAAATTAATCTTGGAATCCTTTTATAAGATGAGGATTCAACAAGCTTAGAATTACTGTGAGGAATCTTGGGTAGCAACCTGACATTTCTTCTTTTGCTTTAGCATGGCTTGCCACCTGTCCACCTCTTTGTCTGTTGGCCAACTGAATGCCTTTACCTCTTCCAACTTTGCAATTGAATCTGTCCATCTGGCATCTGTAACTGCCCTGGCCTCAACAATAAACTTTGCATGGTCAACCTCAACCTTGAACAGTGAATCAAGCATATCGTTAAAGAAATCAGCATCAACTTGTTCATCTATATGCTTGATTATTTCTTCTTTCTCCTGAGTCAAATCAAATTTGCTGGTCCAATCAAAAATTGATTTCAAATCTCCATTACTACCATAAATTGAAGGCACCAATTTACTATAACCTTCCCCAAATGTCTGCAATTTTTCATTTATAAGCACATCATTCCCTATGAAAAATGCATAAGCTACATTCATTACCTCCACCATGTCTTTAGTGTCACTGATCTTGGGAGGGAATTCGTCACTATACATCATTGCAGTATCTAGTTTATCCATTAATCTGCTTCTTCTTGACCAAACATTGAACAAAGGTCCAAGAAAAGCGACAGCCTCAGAGGATGTTTTACTTGCCTCTTTCAAAGAAATGTGCAAATCATGCACTACCATCAATTTTCCTTTCAATACATTAATCTTGTGTTTCAGAATTCCTGACACAACAAAGCTAGCCTTGACATTTTGTTCCTTTTCAATCTTTTCAATTCTCTATGTATTCCTCCATTTTTGTTGTCATATCAGCTGGTATTTCTTGTACTTGTTCTGTAATCTGTATTGGAGGGGGCTCATTTGCAATTTTTTCTTTCAACTCCACTAACTCTTCCTCCAGAGCACCCTTCTTCATCAGTGTCTCTTCATATTTTTTAGATAATGCAATCAATTGGCTATATGTTTCTGTGTATCTTCTTGACAAATCCTTTGTTTTTGATAAATTCATGAAAGAAACTTGAGTAAAAAATGAGGAAATCTTTGTGTCAGTTGTGTTCTGCAAATTCCAAATCATTATGTCAGCTTTCTTTTCTACTTGGATATTTAGAAGGTGGGGATTTTGAGTGGAAGGGGACAAAGACCAAGCAACGAGTGTCTTTGACTTAGGATTAAATCATGATCCTCTTATCACATCTCCAATTTCAAATTCAGTTTTGAACATTGGGTCCTCTTGCTTCCTAATCTTATCAATAATAAAAATAGACTGGATATCCTAGTCAGGCATCATAATCATATCAGTACTCTTAATCAATTGTCTTGCTTGTTCCACATATATTTGCTCCCAGTTAGGATCATATTCCTGCAGTGCCTTGATGATCTCCTCTTTCTTTTCTAGATTTCCTTTCTCTATGATCAGATTTTGTCTTAATTGATTTTGTTTCAAACTAGTCAAAAAACTTTTAAATTCATTTGACTTAATAAAGTCATCATCTTTCATGAACTCATTTGACAACATCACACGCTCATCAAAGCCTTGAGCAAGGGCTTCGCTTGTTTTTTCCTGTTCTTCATTTTGCCCTGCTTCTCTGAGATGTGTCCTTATTTGATGAAAGTAGTGTCCTTGTTCTGCAACAATTGTACCAACCTCTTTGGTTTTTTGTTTCTTTGTAGCTAGCACTCAGGTAGATTGAACTTCATCCCCACTCTCTACAACATCAACAGACACACTAAGTGGCCTCTTGCCATGTGAAGAATGCCCATCTTGGGGGTCTTGCTGCTGTGCAGCCACTTCTGGAATTTGAGACATTTGTTCCATCAGAGTTTCATATAAGCTCAACATTTTGTTAATCCTCTCTAGGTACGGGTTATCAGGGCAAAAACCTGAGAAACTAGGGTCAACAACCTTAAATTTTGCTTCAACTCTCATCAAATTTTTCCATTTTCTTCTCCTTTCTTGTACTTCCTCTTTTCTAAGTAAATTTCTAACCACATCTTCATCATCCAATGGTTCATGGTCTTTTATTGTGGCCCAAGGTGTCATTTTTAGCAATTTACGTTTAATAAATTGTTCAGGATCACAGAATCTAGACACAACATTAACCAACCTATACTGTTTAAGGAAATTGTTTACTTCATCAAAGGAACTCCTACCAATGGTAAAATTATACACAACCCAAAGCCTACAAAGAAGAGAACCCTTCCTGTGTTTGTCAAGGTATTCTTTTTCAACTAGGGTTAATTGCCAAATAAACTCCATAAAAGCAATCCTAATTGGAACAAATTTTGGTAAAATATGGGGAGGCTAAGGACACCCATCGACTTTGATCAGAGTAAAGTTATCAAAAAAGAAAAAGTCCCCCCAGTTATGTGAAATAGACCAGTTTGGAACATATTGGTAAGGTCTCAAAACTCTCCTAACATTAATTGACAATCGTTCCCTATTTATTCCTAGCATTTCCATAATTGGCAAAACAATCCAATTTTCAAAGAAAAGGAAAGAAGAATGGGGAGAACTACTGTCCCAAACCTGGGTCCATCTTTGTATTGGCATTAAGACACCCAATTCTTCTTTGAAAGCTCCAATTCTTTATCCATGAACTCAACATTAGAGAACAAGATTAAATGCATCAGCAATGAATAATGTTTGAATGTAGGGCTGGGTGCACCACTCTGAATTTCAACTAGAGCATTATGAATGTGTTCAACCACATAGCCCACTAATTGTGATCTTTGTTAACATTTGGGTTTTGAATGTCCATAGCCATCATGAGTAATTCAGATGACATTGTTGAATCTCCATCAAAACCCAACACTCTGCATAATCCATAGATTGTACAATGCATATAATGGTGGAAAGGTGTGATGTCAAATGGTGGTTCGATACTATTTGGAATTA
Source organism: Cryptomeria japonica (assembly GCF_030272615.1). Classification (NCBI taxonomy): domain Eukaryota; kingdom Viridiplantae; phylum Streptophyta; class Pinopsida; order Cupressales; family Cupressaceae; genus Cryptomeria; species Cryptomeria japonica. The sequence goes on along the minus strand of NC_081410.1, from coordinate 129,088,451 downwards.
TAACCGGTTTCCTATTCACCGAAGGTATGTATTTGGGCATTGCATGCTTCTTGATAACACCTTTGTATTTGTCATAATCCTCTGCAATCCGCTCCAAATATATATATCTGTACATGCAACACCAATAATCTGGAAAGCTTCAACAAAGCTAGCTCTATTAATTGAAACTAGGGCAGACTGGTTCTTTCTTCTGATTACCCTAGATACTAGGCAATAACATTTGGCAAACTCTTTGATCAAATCCACATCAACATACACATCTGGCACAATTAACTTTGTCATATTTAAATCCCAAGGGTTTGACATTAGGACACCCTTAACCCTATTATTCCAGAAATAATGAAACAGAGCAAAACCAGTCATATGAAGCGCGGTCGAGTTTCTACATTGGCTCCATAAATATTTCCATGCCAAATAATTTGTATTCAAAGCAACGGAAGTCCCTGGTAGCAAATCTACAAAATTTTCTTTGTATTTCTTAACTATCTTTTCCTCAGTGGTCTTGGGCTTGGAACCTCTAGGTCCTCCACTTGTCGTGGTCTTGGGCTTGGAACCTCCAGTTCCACCTGTCGCCTTGCTCATTTTAGCTGCAGGAGAAAAACTTAACAAATTTTCTGAAATTTTCCCACACCCAACACTTTGAATTCTCCAACGTTGTTGCAGAGCTCAATTCACTAGATTACCTTGAAGATAGAATGCATTAATGCAATTATACAAAATATCAGCTCGATCATGCAATTTATAGTATTTGGGCACCGTCACTTCTCTCAAGTCTCATTGATTGTCACACTTGCATGAACAAGCTACAGTGGCATTAATTCAAAGCTAAAGTACTCGAGCGAAATTTGAATTCATGCCCTTCTATTTGATTGGTGATTTCCATTCAAAAATTTTACAGAACCCGACAAACAAGTCCACGTGTCAATCCCCATCTTTAATCACACACTCGTAACCGGTTATAACAATTTGGAAAGTAACCAACGAGTTAGTGACAATGCTACCAAATCCTCTTAATCGCAAGCTCGCAACCCCTTTAACAAATCCTCAAAGAATTACACGAGTGAACAACAACCGTTGATCTTCATCAAGCCCTTCAGTCACAACCTCGCAACAACATTTGTAATATTCTTTCTTTACTTGCGAGTTGGCGACCACTGCAAATCTAACAAAACAACTTATTTCATCGCAAGCTCGCAACTTGAAACTTAACTTGACTTAAACCCTTGCGATCCCGCGACAACAAGACACTTAACTGCCATCGCATGCTCGCAACACTTTTTGACTTAAGACTTACAAACCTGCGAGCATGCAATGACCACAAAATCAGACCAAAACTTATCTGTCGCCAGATCGCAACATAAAATGCTAAACAACTTCAAAACCTGCGAGCAAGCGACGAAACCAACTAAGATGCGATACCAACCACATTGCATGATCGCAAATTAAAATGACTTAACCGCGAACACCTCACGACCTTGCGATAACATAAAATCACATCTAGTCGCAACCTCGCAACATAAAATGGTCAAGTGCAAAACATCTTGCTAGGTAGCGACAACTAAAATCTCCTAGTACTCACAAGCTCGCGACTTAAATTGACTTGATGATAAAGGACCTACGAGCTAGTGATAACCATAAAATGAGTTACTCGCTAACATAAAATGCTAACACTAAAAAAACTAGAGACCTTGCGATTTAAACCCAAACCAACACTCGCTAACTCGCCACTTAAATTGTTAAACATGAAATTTATCTGCGAGTTAGAGATGAAACATTAAACATGTCTCATTGTCTGACCAACCGTTTGACCACACTTGACATTGACATGGACAAATAAAGAGAGGACAACTCAGATTTTCAACACACAACAACTTCGGTTTACTAGCCAACTAAGACAAAAAACAAACACAAAACCCTAATCGCCATGAACATCATGTTAAGCATTTAATGTAGAACAGTAGAAAGGTTCTAACGGTTATGCAATATGAATAATTTTATGGATTTTGTGACACAAATTGTTGCATTTCATGTTCAACATAATGTGGAACCAATTTACTAATAATTCAATTGTTTACTAATAATTTAGAAAGTAAATTCTAATTGTTTACTAATAATTCAAATTCACAATTAAAAATATGAAATAAGTATTTGTTCTGATTGACAAATTCAAGGAATACAATATCAAAAATCATCAATGACAACTATAATATTGCAAATTGAAATTGTAATATGACTCAAGAACAAACTGACTGCTAATTCACTTCAGTGACTCAGTCTGAGGCTTCTATATCCCAAATGGACTCAAGATCTGGAAACTAACTAGTGTAAAGCGGAAAATCGCGATCGAACCCTAGTTGTTCTCCCCTCTTCCAACTCCGAGGAGAGAGAAGGGAGGTTCGCTAGGATTCGATGGTTTTCACTTAGGGGAGAGACTTTATATTCAAAAGAGGGGTTGAAACTCATAAGATCCAATCCCACACAATGCAAGATTGGATGCTAAATGAATTTCAAGGGTCAAGACAGCAAGGCTACCCTCTTTTGTAAAGAATATTGATAAAGGAATTGAGCTAGGAATGCATAGAAAGTGACAAAGATTTGCTTATAAACTGAGTTCGGATTATAGGATGAAGCTGCGGACCTGGAATTAGCAGTAAAATGTCGATACGGCGCTGTCCTGCAAATTTGAGCAAAATTTGTCGGGACGATGGCGCCCGGCGCCACGGTCCTCCGAAAAATCCGCGAAACGAAGGGGGATCTGTTCGTCTCTGCACAAGGATTCCAGATCTTCAATTTCAGCCACGTACCTGCAACCTACACACAGAAAAGCGAAGACGATTGGGGGGTTAGGGATTAGGGGTTTGCCTTTAGGTCAAACCCCGGTTTTGGAATTAACCAAGTAATGAGCAAGAGCTGTAAATGTAAATGACTGTAAAACAAGTACTAATACCTTGTTCTAAGGATGTTTGTATCCTTATGTGCGAAGGTTTAGATGTTGTATGTTGTGTGTTGTATGTTGTAGCATGTAGTATGTGATCTCCTCTTCAATGGTTGAATCCCTGTCTTGAATGCAACACTTAGCCTTGAGTGGAGACTTAGAAGGAATGCTTGAATGCTTGAATGCTTGAATGTTTGAATGTTTGAATCTTGCTTTCGCCTTTTTTCCATCTATTTTCCATCCAAATGAGAGAGGAAAATGTAGTTTATATACTTGTCATTTAGGGCTGATAGACTGATTTTCCCGACCTTAGGCCGACCAGGAAAGTTAATTTCCAAATTGCAAACAAAAAGACCCGAGCCCCTTAGGAGACCGGGCCCAAAATAGGACCCAGGGACCAGGGCGCTGGGCGCTCTGGTCCCACCTCCCGGGACAGCAGGGTGCAAGGAGGTTCAGGCCAGGGTGCTTGAAAAATGCAGTTTTTGGTGTCGTGAGCAAGTTTCAGGGTCTCCATTCAGGTTGCGTGTTGCGTCGCCATCGTGAAGACCAAAATGCAGTCGAAATTGCAAGTGTCGCAATTTTAGGACGCTACATTTAGCCCCCACTTTAGCGGGAGTATGTATGCTCATACTTCCGGTAAAGTACAAGGAAACAACATTGAAAGACTTTCACCATGTCAAGGAGGCAAGACACACCAAGCCCCCAGTGGACTAAGGATCTTACGACTTCGATTGACAAAGTAAAAGGGAATATCACGAGGGAGAACCATGACTGTCAGTAGTAAGGTTCCCTCACTATGAGTCATGCAAGAAAGATATCAAAAATTTTCAAGGCAAGGTTAAATTTACCAAGAAATTTTCAAGTATCTTGAAAAGATATGATCGGGATGTATGCCCCCCTACGTTAAAGCGATCGCACACGCCTCACCGGGGGTGATTGTTTTAACGTAGTGATACATATAAGAATGAGAAAGGAAAGGAGCACGTTATCACAAGGATTTAGCCCCCAAGTGTGAGATAAACCCAAGGATGATAGACACAAAACACAAAGCACGAGGTGACTTTGCTTTCCTCGGGGTCAGTATGCTGTATGATAAGTCATGTATATATCATATGTATGTATGCATAATTGTTCTTCATTCCCCAATCAAGGAAGGTCACCTAGAAGAAGGGAACACATGTGTCTTTTGAGTCAACATGAGAGAGATCGAGAGATCTCAATGCTTTGCATCGTCCTCAAGTAGACAACACTAAGGACAACAAATAGAAGAATGAGAGTACACATAGAAGAAGTGAAAAAAGAGAGGGGGAGAGAATCTGCTATGCTAATGTAACTAGTCTAGCACGTCATCTACCCCCCGATCTTGCTGATCAACGTTTCGGGAAGGCAGGGAACACGCTAGAGGAGGAACATCCAACATAGCAGATGGAGCTATCACAAGATCCAAACAAGGGCTATGTTCATGTTCCGAGCCACATTGTTCTTGTCTAGGAGCTAGGATAAGTGCTTTAGAAAATTCATTAGATAAATGGTTATCAACATCAACAAGTTCATATTCACTATCAGAATGAACAGGAGAAGTAGCATTTTCATCATGAATAACATTTTCATCTATATCATCATCAAGATTTATAAAAATAGGATCTTTAACTCGCACAGGATCAAGACCATCATGCATCTTATGTTTAGGAGATTTAGGCTCAATGTCCGGCTGAGGAGAAAATGGAATAATGCTTGTTGAAGGTGTTTTTGGAGATTTCAAAGTTTGAGCTCTAAGACGACGCTTTCGCCGGCGTTCACGTGCAGAACGATTTCGTCTAGTCTTAGTAGGAAGTGAAGAAGATTGAGGAGGAGGAATGTTCTCATCCCTATCACTTGGGTGTTTAGGTTGTGGTCTCTTAGGCTGGATAATAGGAGAAGAAGAAGGTCTCTTCTCTCTATAAAAGGAAGGAGGAGGAACTGCTCCATATAAAGGAGGAATAATTGGTTTAGGGAGAAGACCAAGTCCATCATGACGAGGAGGTATAGGTCCACTCTTAGGAAGTTTATTAGGCATAGACATAGTCACATCCATAGGGATGGGTTGGGAATCTTCTTGAGGAAAGACATTAGTTTTATCTTTCAAAGGAAGAACTTCCTTCTCAAGAATGATAGGAATGTCAAGTTTAGGTGTTCTAGGTTCACTTAAAGATAGGATCATATCTGTTTTCCACTTTTGATAAGATTTGAAAAGATGATCACTTCACGGAGGAAGAGATTGGAATTGTTTAGGCCAAAAGTAATCAATAGGAACACTAGAAGTTCTTTCAGCTGGTTTAAAGAGACTATGATTGATAGTAACAACTTCACCATTATGGGGAAATTTCAAACACTTGTGAATAGGAGAAGCAATAGCTTTCATGGAAGATAGCCAAGGATAACCAAGCTTCACACGAAATTGTTCGGAAGATGGAATAATAGCAAAGTTCACATCAAGAGATTTGTTATGGACCTCAATAGGCAATGTAATAGAACCAATTGCAGGAGAAGAAAATGCATCAAATAGTTTCACAATCACATCCATTTTGTCATAGATCACTTGATTCAATTGCAAAGTAAAAAGGAATTCTTCAGTAATAACATTAATCATGCACGAAGGATCAATAAGCAGTCCACGGCAAGGTGTATTCTTGACTTTGGCAACTATGTATAAAGGACCATCAGGTGCCCTAATGGTTTCATTGGAATCAAATGTGATGGAAGGTTCTTTAGGGATTTCTTGCTGCTCTACAAAGTTAATCACATTCGGAGCCATAGACACAAGACCATCAGATGAAAAAGAGGAATCATCAGTCTCAATCGCATTAGAGGCATGAGAAGGCAATGGATCAGTGAAAATCTGAAGATTTTGGTTAGGAGGAGCTACAGATGTGTTGCCTTTATCATTCACTCCAGAAACAGAAATAGTATTATTATCAATCAAATCTTGAATTTTACCCTTTAAAGAAAAACATTTTTCAGTATCATGCCCAGGCTGACGATGAAATTGACAAAAAGATTTGTTATCAAAATAAGGTGAAGTAATCTTTGCAGGATCAATTTGTCTTATAGGAGGAAGAGTAAGCACATTTTGTTCCAATAACTTATTCATAATACTATGCAATGATTCATTCAAAGGAGTATACTTTCTTTCTTTCTTGAAAAATTTAGAAATAGGAGGCACACCTGATGCTGCATTCACATTGTTGTTGATGATGTTTTCATTGAATTTGATGGAATCTCTGTTCGGTTTAAACTTCCCAAATGGTTGTTGACTGCTATCACCCTTATCACTCGGAGCCATAGGATGTGATTGTTCCATTTGACTCACAGTCAGTTGATAATTGTGAAGAGTTGCACACAACTGTTGGAAAGAAGTAAACTCAGAAAACAGAAGTTTGTCTCGAATATCTTTTTGTAAATTAGAAATAAAGAGTCTTTGAATATCATTGTCAGGCACTGGAAAAGAAATTTGAGCATACAAATGCTTATATCTACCAATGAAATCAGTCACTTTTTCTTTAACACCTTGTTTACAATGCATTAAATCAATCAAAGTAACTTTAGGACTTATATTGTTTTGAAATTGTTGAATGAAAGCATTTGCAAGTTGTTCGAAAGAAGTAATAGAATAGGAAGGCAACGAGCAATACCATTGTAGGGCCTTGTCTCTGAATGTTCTAGTAAACAGTTTTGCAAGCAACCTTTGGTCATAAGCAAAATCAGTACAAATTGTTTGAAAAGTCTTAACATGTGTTAGAGGATCTCCTTTACCATTATAAAGTTCCAAATGCGGAATTTCAACATGTTTAGGAGGGATAGCTCGAACAATGTCAAGAGAAAGTGGGCTCGCAACATCAAATGTGGGCACACTAAACTTAGATTGATTCATAGAGGCAATTTGTTGCTGTAAAGAAGAGACAGTTTGTGCTAGATTGTTAATGGTCGCTTCAGTCGAAGAATTCATATTGGATGTGTTAGATTGAGATGGAGGTGTTATGTTATTGAAAGAAGGTAAAGAGTAAGGTGGTGGGACTCTATGATAATTAGTCATAGGAGATGATTGGGCAGGAGGAACACTACAAGGAGGAATGGATTGGTTAAATGAATTGCCCCCTTGCGTCATGTTCATTTGCGGAGATGTAATAGGGACATTCATTGAAGGAATGAATGAAGAAATTGGATTAAATGAAGGAAGAGGGTTAATTGAAGAAGAAGGGTTGCCCCCATGACTAGTAATCACGGGAGGAATGTCTTGTGTAGAAGTAGCCATTATGTTTGATGTAAAGGTAGGTATGCTAGCAATAGGAGTCATCAAAGGAATAGAATGATTGACTTGAGTAGGAGGTTGTGTGTAACCCAAATTTTCAGCACAACTCTTCATAGGCATCACATTCGAATCCACGATGTGTGCAATACCACGCAAAATATCAATTCCATTCTTATCACTTTGAAGCATACGTTTTAGACCCTCAATTAAAGGAAGAGCTTGACTATCAGGGTATTCTTGAGACATCCATTGTCGAAAATCGTCAAATTGGTTATCCAATTTCGAAAGTTGTTCTTCAGAAACCTCAGGGAGAGCTTCTTCATCATTAGGAGGATTAGAGGAATTACCCATGTCCTCGTTAAAAAGGCTATTCAAATTAGGTTCCATCTCCTCAGTAGTTAAACCTCGGAAAGACTTAATTCTACGACTTCGTCTAATGGGAATAGTGTAAGTAGGGCTTATTGTTGTAAAACTCATGCACTAGAAAGAGAGAGAAGATTTTGAATTTAGAGGTAGCAATTTTCAGTAAAATCAGCCAATCTTCTGGATTTAAGCTGTTAAATGCAATCACAACAGTCTCCCGAAATTTCGGAAAAAATGTCCGGGACCGTGGCGCTCGGAGTGCAACACGGTCCTTGCAACTTTTTTCGAAATTTGCAAGGATGAAAGGTATGATGATTTTAGAGCTAATCTGAAAAAATTGAGTGATTTTACGATCTGTAGATAGGCCAAATTAAAGTTGCAATCTCGAAATTGAACCCTACCAAGATTGTCGAAAAATGCAAAATTTGAATTTTGAAAAAGAGAGGGAAACTGAAATTTTGAATTTTATGTTTTTTAGAGGGAATGTCAAGAGCAATGCAAGTTTTGAAATTCAAAAGTTGACTCAATTTCACGCAAAATTCAATTTTGAAAGCGGAAATTAAAGTTGTTGTACTTAAGCACTTAATTTCAAAAGTCACAAAATGCAAGAATTTGAATAAAGCACTGAAATTTCAAATGAATGCCAACACACTTTTCAGATTTAGGACAGTAAGAACACAATTTTGACACAAAATTTTAATTTCAATGATTTTCAAATGTTTAGAAGCCTTAATCCAAGCAATCACAATACCAACTTTGACTGTAATTTTGAAGGTGTTATAATTGATAAAATCAGCCAAAATTCTGGATTTTAGCAGGAAAATACAGTAAGATCTTGCTCCCAAAATTTCGGAAAAAACGTCGGGGACGATGGCGCTCGACGCCACGGTCCTCGCAACTTTTTTCCAAATTTTCAGGGATGAAAGATGTTGTGATTTTATTGCGGAATCCAAAGTTACAGCTGATTTAGAGATGTTTTGATTAGTGAAATTGTTGGACAAAGGTTGAATCAAGAGGGTTTCAAAAATCAGGGTTTTGACACTTAACCACTTAATTTTCAAAATTAAAGCACAAATATGAATTGATAATTTGTAATAGAAGGGCAGATCTGAAATAAGCATTAACAATTAAACATTTCGCAAGTTCAGTTACTAAAAAGAAATTTTAGGGTTTTAATGCAATCACCTCTAAAATTTTGCAAAAGATCAAACATGGAAATGTAATCAATTTTTTCAGATCTAAGCATGAAAAATCAGAAAGGATGTTCACGTCGGGTTCACCAAAATGTAAAGCGGAAAATCGCGATCGAACCCTAGTTGTTCTCCCCTCTTCCAACTCTGAGGAGAGAGAAGGGAGGTTCGCTAGGATTCGATGGTTTTCACTTAGGGGAGAGACTTTACATTCAAAAGAGGGGTTGAAACTCATAAGATCCAATCCCACGCAATGCAAGATTGGATGCTAAATGAATTTCAAGGGTCAAGACAGCAAGGCTACCCTCTTTTATAAAGAATATTGATAAAGGAATTGAGCTAGGAATGCATAGAAAGTGACAAAGATTTGCTTATAAACTGAGTTCGGATTATAAGATGAAGCTGCGGACCTGGAATTAGCAGTAAAATGTCGATACGGCGCTGTCCTGCAAATTTGAGCAAAAGTTGTCGGGACGATGGCGCCCGGCGCCACGGTCCTCCGAAAAATCCGCGAAACGAAGGGGGATCTGTTCGTCTCTGCACAAGGATTCCAGATCTTCAATTTCAACCGCGTACCTGCAACCTACACACAGAAAAGCGAAGACGATTGGGGGGTTAGGGATTAGGGGTTTGCCTTTAGGTCAAACCCTGGTTTTGGAATTAACCAAGAAATGAGCAAGAGCTGTAAATGTAAATGACTGTAAAACAAGTACTAATACCTTGTTCTAAGGATGTTTGTATCCTTATGTGCGAAGGTTTAGATGTTGTATGTTGTGTGTTGTATGTTGTAGCATGTAGTATGTGATCTCCTCTTCAATGGTTGAATCCTTGTCTTGAATGCAACACTTAGCCTTGAGTGGAGACTTAGAAGGAATGCTTGAATGCTTGAATGCTTGAATGTTTGAATGTTTGAATCTTGCTTTCGCCTTTTTTCCATCTATTTTCCATCCAAATGAGAGAGGAAAATGTAGTTTATATACTTGTCATTTAGGGCTGATAGACTGATTTTCCCGACCTTAGGCCGACCAGGAAAGTTAATTTCCAAATTGCAAACAAAAAGACCCGAGCCCCTTAGGAGACCGGGCCCAAAATAGGACCCAGGGACCAGGGCGCTGGGCGCTCTGGTCCCACCTCCCGGGACAGCAGGGTGCAAGGAGGTTCAGGCCAGGGTGCTTGAAAAATGCAGTTTTTGGTGTCGTGAGAAAGTTTCAAGGTCTCCATTCAGGTTGCGTGTTGCGTTGCCATCGTGAAGACCAAAATGCAGTCGAAATTGCAAGTGTCACAATTTTAGGACGCTACAACTAGTACTAACAGGTTCATCTTCATTCTAAGTCAGGTATTCAAAAATGTCTTCGTCTTCATGCTGACTTTGAGTTTGTGATCCATCATTTGTCTCAACACTAGCACTAGCAGTAGCACCATCAACTTTTAAAGTGTTGCACAACCCTCGTCTTTCACACATGGAATTCCAGATTGTCAGTGCCCTATCATATCGAAAATCTCTAACATTATACTGAGTTACAAACAACCTCAAGCAAGTTTCCAAATTTTTGTCTAATTTGTTTATGATCTTTGATTTCAAAAGCCCTAATGCACTGAAAACTCTCTCATCTTCCACTGACCCCAATATCATTGTTTGACATAAATCGACAAGTTTCAAATATTCTGGTATTGCAATACGCAATGCTTCACTTTGATCTATCATTTTCCAAAGCCTTGTGATTGATCCAAGTTCAAATGGATTCTCCAAGTTAACCAACTGCTGTTTCATAAACAATGCAAAGTGTTTACATTGTTTTTTAAGATGATCTGAATTTAAAATTCCTTCTATTGGTTGTCCTTTGTAATATGCATATTTTAAAAATGTCAATATCAATTCCTCTAGTTTTTTATGAAACATATTTGCGTCATTTGGATTATCTCCAATTGAATGCCAAAATTGAGGATACATACAACCTATGGCTTCAAGTATTTCTTCTCGAGGGAATCTTTCATGAATCTCAGTTGAAAGTTCATATGCAATAGACTTCAAATTATCACTAACAGATTTAACAATCTTGTCAAAATCTTCCTTTTTAACTGGTAGTGCTCTGCCTTGCTTGCCCGTCTTAGATTGGTGCATTGGTATCTGAATATAGACCATTCAGGCTCAAGCATGTCATTTTACATAGAGTGTTATACTCATTGATATACATAGTTATGTCTTGGGCTTTCTTAACAAGTTTGTTCATTGAATCCAACATGGGGAGAAGACTAGCTAAAGTTAATAGAGTCTCTATATCACTTAACTTATGTAAGAGATCGGGAGCTTTGTCTACTGTGAGGTGTTGCTCATAGAATAGTCCGATCAATGATTGATATTCTGTTAGAACTCGCTCCATTGGTCCATGCAAGGAGATCCATTTGGTCTCAACATCCCTGAGAAGCTTGTTTCCTGCTGTTACTCCTTTAGCAAAAATCTAAAATTCTGCAAAATGTTTAGGACTTCGACAGAAGTATGAGTGGAGCTCATGGACCAGATCTTCAAATTTTGACACTGTAGGAAACTTGCTTACAATTCTATATGCTAAATTCATTTGATGGGCCATGCAGTGAATTGCAACCATGTATGGTGCAATACTAGTTTGCAATCTTGCGCAAAGACCGGTCCTTTGACCTTGCATTACTACAGCTCCAACACACACCAACTTCTTGGCAATTGTCAAATCATTCATACCAGCAATTTCATTCAAAGCTTTCTTAACTTCCAAATATAAATTTTCTCTTGTTGAATTGCCCCTCATTTTATGAACATAGAGTATATGAGCTCGACGGACATGTTCTTTTACGGTATACACATGCATACAAACCCAAGCAGTGTTATCTACTGTAGTAACTTCATCTATGGATAATGAAATGAAATTTGACTCTTTTACACTCTCTTGTAAATTTTGCTTTTCCACCTCAGCGAGATAGTTTGTCATTTCCCATCCAACGTTTATTGACCAATGTGACATAGGAAAGTGAGGAACATTCAAAAAAGATAATAAATTACTAAATTCTGGGAAATCTTGCATAGGACGCCCTCTCGACAGAATATGAAAAATAACACTCCTCTGAACAGTCTTTGCCAAGTTTGCATCTTTCGCTGCATGTTCAAGCTCTTCATATTCCACAACATACTTAACATGAAGACATTATTCCTTTGATTTCCATCTTACTACTGGTGTTTCCTTTCCGTCTATGATTTGTTTTTCATAAACCTTACCAATATGTTTTTCTATGGTGTCAAGCTTTAGCTGCATCTTCTTCTCTCTTTTAGTTTTCTAGCTACAAATCTTACACCTGCATTCTATTGGTTGTCCATCATTGTTTGGGACTGGTTCAATGAATGGGTACTTTGCTACCCAATCAATCTTAAAACTCTTTGTCATCTCCCACTCTCACCCAGTTTTACTTTCCTTTTTCTTTTCTTCCTACCAATGTCATCTTCAGTAGTAGCATTTCCATTCGAGTGAATTATCTCATTGTGTGTATCCCTTAGAATATCTTCTGTCGTGTTGGTATTGTCATCCTCATTTGATGCATTTAACTCAATGACAATCCCACCTTGTGGTGGTGGCGAGCTACTGTGAATGGCTTTTGCAACTGCAGAAGTTGATGGACCAGAAACTTTGCCAATTCCAAAGAAAGACTTTATGGTAGTATCTTTAAGTTTAAGTTTTGGGCATTTTGATGGCCTCCCAATCCCTTCAGTTTCACCACCCTGAGGAGTCTTACCCTTGTCTGACATCCCAATCCCTTCACCCCCCTAAGGGGTCTCAATCTCACCCTTGTTTGGCATCTCAATCCTTTCACCACCTTAAGGAGTCTCACCCATGTTTGACTATGACATCTTGAGTCTTGACCTCTCACTACGAATTAAAAGTTAAAACTAATACTATCAAGTATGAAGAAATGATTACTCACCTTTATGCCTTCTCAATTATCTGAATCAGGAATCGGGAATGTCTGGGCCTGTATTGCAGGATTGTAACTCTGGCCCTCCGCCCTACAATGAACTTCGTCATTCCAACTCAAATTACGGAATGCGAATAAAGATCTTCCAAATTTACTAATCAGACATGAACAAATTGTAAGAAAGAGTGTATTTATATCAATCCATGATTGCATTTTTGGCGAATTGCGCGGGCGTGCAATGAACATTTAATTTAAGCAGGGCGAAATGGGTCCTGGAATGCTTATAATGTTTTAATTGATATTGGCGAATTTGGTCGACGCGTGTAATGAACATTTAATTTACCGTTGGCGAATTTGGTCCTGGGTACGTGGTCGTTTTGCTATTGTTGGCGAATAACGAAAGTGATCTAATACCCACGCCCGAGTGATTCCAGGCGAATATTACAGGCATTCACGTCGAACGGTGTGTGGTCAATGGTGAAGCCAGAATACAGTGTACTGTTAACCCTAAAATTTCGGGTGATTTGACCACGATTGTTTCCCCAAACTATTTGCCATTTCCTCCCAAAAAAAATATGCAAAAATACACGGAATTCACCAATTGGTGAAGATTCGCCACTAAAAAACTCTCTGCAGAGAGGAGACTGAGTTTGAGAGGAAGAGTGAACCGGTTAGAAGAAGCAAACCGACGAGAGTGAGGCAACTGGTAGTCTGCCATTAAGTCTGACAGAGGAGAATATTGGTGGTGACTAAACCGACAGAGAAGAGTCACAAAATATTGCAATGAAGATTCAGTAAGCTATGAAGCGACAGTAACTAGAATGTATACAACTGATTGAGTGAAGAAGACCAATGGTGGCTAGCAGCAGTGTGATAGAGAGGTAGGAGAACCAGCAGAGTGCAGAACTGACAGAGAAGAAGAAGAGGCTGAACTGGTAAGGTTTCAACAGAGAGTGAGTTGCAGTAGAAGATAAGGTTGCAACAGAGAAAAGGTGAGTAGAAAACCGACAGAGATTTGTGTAGAGGTGAACCAGTGGAAAGACATACATGAGAGTTACAAAGTTCTTTTGTAACAAGGATATTACTTTTGTTCAAAATATGATTTTGTAATCACTGAGTTGGAGCTCAGTACAAGGGTTGGTGCCCTAAAGTAGGAGTGGTACTCCTTGGGTCGGTGCCCTAAATGTTGTAATCGAGGGTTTTCATTGTGAGGCTGGATTGGAACAGTATTCTCCAGCAACACCTCTCAATGAGGTTTTCCCATCTTGGGTTTTCTTCGTACATCTAGTGTTATGAGATGTCCCTTTTATGTGTGGTTGCATTTGTGTCATCCTCTCATCTAACCGATATGTCTGCTTTATGTTAGATATGTTAACTGGTATACACACATAGATTAGAAAAGGGTTAAGTTTGGAAATCACTGATTCACCCTCCCCTCTCAGTGACATCTTGTGTTCAACAATTGGTATCAGAGCCTAGGTTCCCGGTTGATAAGCTTTCTCCAGCTCGGGTAGATTTTGGTATTTGAACACAATGGTCTGTTTAGTGTCACCCCTACTCCAATGTTTGATGGTTCAAAATTTTATGTTTGGAGTCGTAGGATGGAAGTCTACATGTCCTCCCTTGAGTTTGATGTATGGATGTTAGTAGTAAATGGATGCCCTGGTAAAGTAAATCCTCCCACCGGTCCTGAAGAAGAAAGGAGAAACAAATGTAATGATATAGCAGCAAATGCTATATTGAGTGGGCTATTCGGTGATGTCTCCTCATAGGTGGACAGATGCAGATCGACAAAAAGCCTATGGGACAGATTGAAGAAACTTTATGGCAGTGAACCTTGTACTACAAAACCGGTTTGTGAAGATAGGATGAGAGATTCAACTCATTTGTCTGCAGGTGATGAATGCAAATTTGTTAACAGCCACATAAATGATGAAGAAGGAACCCACCTCTTCATGGCTCAAGATTCAGAGGATGAAAGGCACACATTTGAGAATGATCATGCAGATCATTCCTACCGGCAATATGTGTTTGGCAATGATAGTGAAGAAGCAGAAGAAGAAGAAGAAGCAGAAGTTAATCTTGAAGGAGAACTTGTAAGTGCACTCGAAGAACTTAGTAGAGTGAGGAATGAATACAAGTTATTCAAGAATGCTGCAGTTGTGGAACATAACTGGTTGATCAAATGCCTTGTAGAATTTGAGAAATGTATCTCAGAGTTGAAGACTCACCAAGAAGACACCAAGGAGTGTCGGTGTAAAGATCTAGAGACTGAGTTAGAGGCCAAGGATAAAATGTATCAAGGAGAAATGGAGAATCTCTAAAATGTCAAGATGAGCTCAAGGTGAGAATTTGGTTTGATGGCAGCAGTGATGCCTTCGACAAAATGTTGAAGAAACAAAATCACTCCAAGGACACCAAAGGATTAGGAAGTGGTGTCGGTGAATGCTCCACCAACAAGAATGTCCCCCACAATGACAGTTTGTTCGTCTCCTCAAATGGAGATAACAACAGACAGACCTTCGTTGTCCAGAACTCTCCCCAAAAGAAGGTTGATCTAACCACAACCGATGAAGACATGAAGCCAAGGATGAAGAACGGTGTTGCAAGAAGGAGCAACAATACAGATCCTAAAGGAAAAGGGAAGATGGGAGAAGGAAGCGTCACTAGAAGCAAGTACATGAGAAGACAACAAAGAAGACCTACTACCGATAGAAGACAAGGAAATGCTACTGCCCACGAGACAAAGCAAGTGTAGGAAAAGAAGAGATCGAATGAAAGAGTTGCAGAAAGTGGATAACCCAGGATCCACTCCCAGAGAAGCAAAAATGGAGATGCCAAATCGGTAAGATCACCTCATGTTTGGCAAAATATATTTGTAAGTAATAAGTCCTCCTTCTCTGGTTATTGTTTTGCATGCAAAGAATATGGCCATAGGGCAGATGAATGTTGAATGAAGTCTAGGAATAGACAGTATGCTCTTCTTAGAAACAATAATGTCGTTTGTTGGAGGTGTAATGGCTTTGGCCATAAAAGTCATAACTGCAGAAAGGATGAACTTGCAGTCACATGACAACTGGTGTAGTAGCTATGCTCAACATGGAAATGGATATAGAGCATATGAGAGACAAAATGATGCATGGAACAAAAGGAGAAGAAGTTTTGTTCCTACAAGGTCAAGTGGTCCACCGGTTCTGGTAGCAAGCTACAATGGCATGACCAGAAGAAGATGGTCAAACCGGTTTGACAGAAGGTCCCCCAATCATGTGTATGGCATGAACACAGTTTGCTTCTATAGTAATGCTTTCGATAGTAATGCTGAATTTGGTAGAGCAAGGACCAATTAGCAAAAGAAGGAAACACCTACTCCCAAGACTGAAAATGGGAAGAAGAATGAGACCAAGCAGGTTTGGAGGAAGAAGCAAGAAGATTCAACTATGGACCTACATTGTGCATTCAATGCACATGTGATATCTCCTAAGGCTTAAAGGAGATGCATGACCTTAGGTGGAGTAGTACATTGACCATATCATTCACCCCCTTAGAGGAAGAGGACAAATAGAAGAACAGGGTGCTGTCGGTAAGAAGAAAAAGGTGAGATGGGTGTGTGTATGATTGTTGCCTTGGCTACACACCTACAGATGAAAGATGGATCACTACTGCATGTGTCAATGGATGGCTAATTTACAATTGGGATTAGAACAAATTGACACAAGAAGACATGAGTTAGAGGAAGGTGCTCCGGTAGAGATGATGGACTGGTGCAAGAAACCGACATGTGTAGTAGGTTACCAGTAAGAATACTAATTGGTATTGCAGGTTATGTAAGACAATGAGGTCCAGGATCATTGCATTAACTCTGGTAGCATGGAATGAGGAGTTTATGTCTCAGGTGTTGTTGATAAAGAAAATGACATATGTTGGCCCGGTTGTTGATCATATAGGCATGCATGTTTTTGGGCTAATTGATTTGTTTTATGGCATGATAGTGATATGGTATGGCATTGTGTACATCTAGGATCATGTCATATGTTGTAGTGGAAATTGTGGAGCTGATAGATCATCAGATGATCACATATGCACAACTCAACTGGTATATGGTGTAGATTGGAGCTCCGGTTTTGAACTTGATAGGCAATGAGAACTTGAGATGTATGACTCAGGGGAGTTGACAACCATATCTTCTTATTGTTATCAGACTTGCTAGACAGAGAGGGTGTGCAAGTGTCTATGGTTGTACCGGTATGTTTATGTCATTGGAAGTGTCCGAGGCTGTGAGATATTTCAATGCCTAATCAATTGAAATCACAACTGGACCACCGAGAGAGTTGCTTGCAAAGAGGGAGAGTTACCTGCACAAGAGAACATGCATTTGGTATCGGAAGAGATACAATTGGTATCAATGTTAGCTTCAACACTTGATATCAACAAATTGGGGTCAGATTGGCTTCTGCATATCAAGGGGAGATGATGCAGTCTGACCGACAGGTTAGTTTTATTCACTGACACATGTTCTTTCAATTGGTTTCAAACTTGTATATGCAACAGGCATCCGGTTTGTATATACACTTGGTTGCTGAACAATTGGTGTTAGTTGGTGGTTGGACTCTCCATCTCAAGTGTTGTGAATTGAGAGGATAAAATGTATGACGATCAAAGGAGGAGAAGCATCCGGTAGAGAAAAAGGCGATTAGAAAAGTGTCAATGCCCGATAGACACAAGGAGGAGAGAAACCTTGTCAGTGCCCTTTGCCATTGTTGTCAAAGAGGGAGATTGATTATGTAGTATGCCAGATACTTCATGTGTTGACATCAATGCCAAAGGGGGAGATTGTTGGTATTGTGTTGTCATTGATGTCAAACGGTATAAGATGGCAACCGGTATAAGAGAGGTATGTGCAGCACTATCATTGATGCATACCGGATGTGATGTCTTTGATGTCACCTAACTTAGCAGGTAACCGATAAGGAAGAGAATGCCATTCAACACAATGGCCATTGGAGTCACCGATACACAAGTTAGTGTTTGACTTGTGTTGAAGATATGGACAGGAGATCAATATGATATAACAACTGGTAAATGATGACATCTGTAAGAGGGCAAGATGTTGGGATGTTGATTGTGATGAAGAGGGGGGATGTTACAAAAATCACATCAACACTGGAGGTGAAGTATGTGCAGGCCACCAGTATGTTGTTGGATGTCAATCTGCAGGACTTCCACCAGATTAAGAGAAGTATGACAGAAGCAGAATGAGATGACAAGGATCCTCTCCCACCGGTGAAACACTGAGTTGCCGGTACAGAGATTGAAGGATATGCTTGTCACTTTGACAAACATGTTAAGAGCAGAACCGGTCCTGTGGTGAAGAAAGGTGTTGCCATAGATGCAAACAGATGAAGTTTGTTGAAGGTTGATGAAGGTGGTTACCGGTAAGTATGCCCACTGATAATGCTGACAAGGTGCAGAAGTGAAAGGCTCCCATCTGTTGAAGATGTGCATAAGGTAGGTTAGCACGTGTGCTAATTGGTTTAGGTGCTCCATCGGAAGAGAAGCAGAGTGCAAGGTTGAAGGTAGACTGGTTTAGGTGCTCCACTGGAAGAGAAGCAAAGTGCAAGGTTGAAGGCGGACCAGTTGGGGTATAACTGACAGGGTTTGTGAACTGGTAGATGAACCCGGTTGTGTGGTTGGTCGGTGATCTTGTCTGGACTGACATAAAAGACTTAGCAAAGGTGGATGTTAACAAAGGGGCCACGAGGAGGTGAAGTGGCATTCATGCACAGGTCGGTGTGTTGTGTCGGTGAGGTTTGTTGGCGATTGGTCCAACATTTATGGCCACTGCGAAGCTCGAGAAATGAAGGCAAAGGATTGCGGCTCGATATCAAGGAAACATCAGAGATCTAGTATAGATTGATCTTGCAAATCAAAGTGGGTGAAGGAAACCTCATCATGCACGTGATTGACCAGACACAAGGTCGAAAATCATGCTACAAACGACTAAAGATAGAAGACTTGAATTGCAAGGTAAACAGAATGGCGATGCTCATTGATGGAGTACTGATCATCAATCAAGGACATGATATCTTATTGGATATGATATGTCATGATGATCAGAGATCAGATCGGATGCAGATTCAGTGCATGGCAGAAACCCTAGCGTGCCAATGTTCAAACCAACGTTTAGGCGAGAAAATTTGGCTATAAAAGTGTGAGTCAAAGATGTAGTTGTTGCTGCTGAATGAGAGAGTGAGGCTAGTGAAGAGAGAAAATCAGTCAAGTGCCCAACGTCAATCAGAGAGGAGACCGAGTTTGAGAGGAAGAGTGAACCAGTTAGAAGAAGCAAACCGGCAAGAGTGAGGCAACTGGTAGTCTGCCATTAAGTCTGACAGAGGAGAATACCAATGGTGACTGAATCGACATAGAAGAATCACAGAAGATTGTAGTGAAGATATGGTAAACTGTGAACCGGCAGTAACCAGATTGTATACAACTGACTGAGTGAAGAAGACCAGTGGTGGCTAGCAGCAGTGTGACAGAGAGGTAGGAGAACCGAAAGAGAAGAAGAAGAGGTTGAATCGATAAGGTTGCATCATAAAGTGAGTTGCAACAGGGGATAAGGTTGTAGTAGAGAAAAGGTGAGAGCAGAGAACTGACAAAGATCTGTGTAGAGGTGAACCGGTGGAAAGACATACTCTTAGGGGTTGGTTCTCCTTGGGTTGGTGCCCTAAAATCAGGTGTTGATGCCCTACGGTTTTCATTATGAGATGTCCCTTTTATGTGTGGTTTGATTGGGTAAGTTGTCCCATAGACTATCCTTAATTGTTAGCTTGTGAGCTTGTGGTATAATTTATTCAGCCAAGAATATATTGAAAAGTTGGGAGCACACATCATCAACTTGCATAAAAAAAGGAATTGGTTTAATTGGGTAGGCTGTCCCACAAACTATCCTTAACCTTGAGGCAATGGCTATGCAGCGGACAAAACGGCCTGCTCATGCCATGCCTTCCCCTTTCCATGCCCCCATGCCATACGACCCCGTCCCTTCAAACGGTCCAATCAAACGTACATCACCATACTGGGCTATGCGCAGGGGTATCCGTGTTGATGACCATTAAAATTTTATTTTTATTATTAACCTTTAATGTTTTAATTTATTTTGTTTTAAGTTTTACTCGTTTAACTTTTTTTAAAATTTTATTTTTATTGTTTATGTTTTAATGTTTTATTTATTTTTTCTTTTTATTGTTTTATTTTTATTAAATTATTATTTTAATAATATGTTATATATTTAAGTTTTTTATTTTTATTTATTTTAATACAATTGTATTATAATATATAATTATGTGATTTTAATATATAAGTAAATTTTAATACCATTATTTTATAACTTTTTAAAATACATTAGGTAAATAATAGTTTAATTTTTAAATTATATATTTTTTTTTTTAATAATAATTCATATGTTTAATTTTTAATGTTAATTTGAATTTATTTATTTTAATATTTATTATGAACTAAAACATCCCTAATATATTGTGTTTTTAAGACATATATTAATTTAAAATTTTAATAATATTATTATTTTATTTTTAAAAAGTACATATTATAAACATTAAAAGTAAGAAGTTCTTAATAAGTATAATTATTTTTGTAAATATTGTATATAGGTTGAAAATTTAAAATATATTTATTCAAAATTTGATTTGATAAGTTTATTTTTGGTGAATGTTTAATATTGGAAGATTCTGTATTTTTGGTGAATGTTTAATATTGAAAGATTGAACTTTAAAGATTGAACTTTAAAGATGCCATGTCTTCCCTTCTCCATGCCCCTTCTCCATGCCCCCATGCCATGACACCATCGTCCCATGCCATGACGCCACCGTCCAATCAAACTGTCCCATCCCGTCAGAAGCTCTACCTCTAAAATTCGCAGTGTCCTGCAGCCTCCACTTATTTTAATATATTTTTAATTTATTATTTATATATATATATATAAAAGTTCCAATTAGTAATATAATAAATTAATAGTTGGTTATATATTTAGATTTTTAATAATAAGTTATATGTTTTTTAATTTTTTATTTCTATTTATTTTAATAAAAATCATATTATAATATATATAATATGTAATTGATGATTTTAAGATATATGTATTATTTAGAAATTTTAATAATATTATTTTTTAATTTTGTACATACATATAAATTGGTAAATAATAGTTTATTTTTAACTAAAATATTTTTAACTAAGTTATCCATATTTAAATTAGAAAATATTATCAAATTTACTAATACTAAAAATAAAAGTAATTAACTAAGTTTCTTAGTTAAAAATATTATAGTAAAGTAATTAAGTTAAACATATTTAAGTTAAAAAATATCAAAAAAATTACTAAAAGTAAAATTAAAAGTAACTAAGTTATTTAGCTAAAAATATTTAAGATAAAATATTAACTTACAAATATTTTTGATATTTTTTCATTTAAAAATAAAAGTAAAAATATGTGTAATTAAGTCAAAATTTGTGTTACTAATATACAAATTTAACTTATATATTAAAAATAAATATTAATATAACTTTAAAATAAAAATAAAATATGTGTAAGTAATGTAAGTAATGTAAAATTTTAACATCCATAATCTATAACTAGTAAAAATAAAAGTAATTAAGTTACATAGTTAAAAATATTTAAGTAACCAAGTTACACATATAAATATCAAAATATCAAAAAGTTTACTAAAACTAAAAATAAAAGGAATTAAGTAGGTTAGTTAAAAATATTTAACTAAGTTACACAAATTTTTTATATTTTTTAAAGCTTCTTTTTAACTATATTTTACTTTTATTTTTAAGTTATATTAATAATTTTTTTTAATATATGTGTTAAATTTTTATATTAGTTACATAAAATTTTGCTTAATTACAACTTTTTTACTATTATTTTTAAATTAAATTTACTTTGTTACTTAATTACAAATATTTAAGTAACTAAGTTACACATATTTAAGTTAAAGAATATCAAAAAATTTACTAAAACTAAAAATAAAAGAAATTAAATAACTAAGTTAGTTAAAAATACTTAACTAAATTACACATTTTTTATATTTTTTAATTATGCATATTTAATTTTATATCATATTTATGAAAAAATATTAAATAGTACATTATATACACACTTAAAATTGCATGGAGTAGCCCACACATTTGATTGGACAATACGATTTTTGAGCGGGCCGTTTTGTCCGCTGCATAGCCATTGCCTAACCTTGAGACCATTAAATTGTCTCTTCTCTACACAAAGAATTTTGTTGACGATGATTGACATTGAAAATATTGGGAGTACATTGAACTCATTATGAGATAAGTCTTTTCACTACCTATCTAGAGAAATGAAATCAATACACAAACACTAATCCTATAAACATCACTGATTTAGCGATTTATGACACTGACTTTTTCAGTTGTAAATATCACGATGCACATTTTGACCATTTTGGAGTTAGAATAGCTGCAGCCTAAAAATGCACACCTTGAGACCGTACAAGAATAATTTCTTGGTCATTTATTGCAGAATGACTGAAATAGTAAAACGGGATGTATGGGCAATGGGTACTCCCTCCTTCCCTGGAATTAACCAGCTGCGCTGGTGTGCAACGGAATGGATCTTGCAAATGCATCTACAGAACAGGTTAAATATACATGAGATAACCAGGACTAATGATACTCTTGTTCACAAATGCAGTGTATCTACAGTTGGTTGAGAATATCAGGTATAAGAGATCTAAGAGTGAGTCATGATATCAGATTGAACACCCCTGCAAGTTCTTTTAATCAAAGAAGCTTAATCGCTTCACTTGGTCTGCCAGTTTCCTTTCTTCAGATTCTGCTTCTAGCTTGAGAGGAAGGATTGGGAAAGTTTTTAGCCATTTCCCTGAGAACAAATTTCTGGATTTTGCCAGTCGAAGTCTTGGGCAGTTCCTGCATGAAAATCACAGATTTGGGCGCCATGAAATGCGCAAGGTGCTTTCTGCAGAATTCGATAATCTCTGCCTCGGACAAACCTTCCTTAGTACCTTCTCCGCCATGATTCTTAACACTAACAAAGGCGCAGGGTGTCTCCCCCCAAAACGGATCAGGCCTGGCGACAACAGCCGCCTCAACAACAGAAGGATGCGAATACAGAACAGATTCAACCTCCACGCTACTGATATTCTCCCCGCCAGAAATAATTATATCCTTGGACCGGTCTTTGATCTCCAGATACCCATCCGGGTGGACGACCGCAACGTCACCGGTTCGGAACCACCCACCTTCCATAGCACTGGCGGTCATAACCTCGTTCTTGAGATAGCCCTTCATAACGCTCGCTCCTCGCATCATGACTTCCCCCATCTGGGCACCATCTCTGGCCACACTGGCCATGGTCACCGGATTCTTCACATCGACTTCCGCCAGGCTTAAATTCCTCACTCCCTGTCTCGACTTAAGCCGAGCTTTTTCCTTGCCAGGAAGCCCGTCCCATTCTGTTTTCCAAGCACAGGAAACCACCAGACCCGCGGTTTCTGTGAGGCCATAGCCGTGTGTAATGGAGAAGCCGAGCTCTTCCATTTTCCACAAGATTGCAGCAGGCGGAGGGGCGCCAGCAGTGAGGATCTCAACCCTTTGAGCCGCAGGTTTCCGTTCCGAGGGCTCTGCGTTCGCCATCATGCTCAGCACCACCGGTGCACCGCACATATGTGTAACCTTGTGCTCTACAATTGAGTCGAAGATTATTTTGGCGTCGAATTTCCTCAGGCAAATATTCGTCCCTCCCACGGCGGCCAAAGTCCAGGGCAAACTCCACCCGTTGGCGTGAAACATTGTCAGCGTCCACAGGTACACCGGCCGCCGTCCCATCGGCCACATGGTCAGATTATCGAGGGCCATGGCATAGAGTCCCCTGTGCGACTGCACAACCCCCTTTGGAGCGGATGTTGTGCCCGATGTGTAATTCAGAACGGCCGCTTGCCACTCGTCTTCCGGCCATCGGATCTCGAATTCCGGTTTCCCTTCTCCGAGCAGCCCTTCGTAAGTTAGGGCCGCGCCGCTAACAATTTCTCTACCGTTTTCCATCTCCTCGATCACTACCAGAACCGGTTTATGCCTCAAAAAACTTAGGGTTTCGTTCACCAAACTCAGAAATTGGCAATCCGCAAATATAATCTTTGGTTCACAGTGGCTTATCTGTGCCGCCATTGTGCGAGCATCCAGGCGGATATTCATATTGTTGAGGACCGCCCCGGCCATCGGAACCGCAAAATGCATCTCGTACATGGCAGGAACATTTGGGGCTACAACAGATACCTGCACAAGCCCTGTTGAATAAACTCGGATCGAAATTTTCAAAAATAAAAATCTTTACATGCGTTTTATGAAAAGATTACATGCAGTTTGTATTCATTTATTCCGATGGTAGCTCATAGAACATGATTCAAAATGTGGATTAAAAACTTCTATACAGAAACAACTCTCCCAAAAGACTACATATTAAATCCCCCGCGTAAAATGTACAGTCGGAATCTTAAAAATGATAAGATGAAATCACATATCAAAGCAGAACAAGCAAAACTGAATACTCTTACCCATTTAACATTTAAAGAACAACAAAATACTACAACAACAAAAAAAAATCACATCTATTTTCATGGAAAGATTACATATTAAAACCAACAAAATCAAAATTCTACATCCATTTTCATGAAAAGATTACATATTAAAACCAACAAAATCAAAATTCTTCACATTCATTTTCATGAAAAGATTACATATTAAAACCCTTAGTTATATTTGGCAGTTAGAATCCAAGGAAACAAAAAAACATGAAATCACATCCCAAAACAGCAGTCAGAATTTAAGGAAACAAAAAAAAGGTACAGAACAAGCCAAACTGAGAAACCTTAAATAGACCTCTAAAACAACAACAAAATAAAAATTCTTCACATCCATTTTATGGAAAGTTTACATATTGAAATCCTTAATTAGAATGTACGGTGAGAATCTTATACTCAAATTTACATTTAAAAAACAACAAAATAAAAATTCTTTACATCCATTTTATGGAAAGATCATATACTAAATTAGAATTTACAGTCAGAATCTTAAGAAGAAAAAGGATAACATGGAATCACATACTAAACCATTTCAAGAACAAATTTCATATTAAAACCCTGAGTTAAAATTTACAGTCAGAATCTTTAAAAATACAAAGAATCACATCAACTCACATCCAAAGCAGGAGAAGCAAAAACTGAGAAACCCTTACCACATCCCCGCGAGAAATATTGCGCAAAGCTAGAGCAGAGGCCAACTTGCGGCAGCGTTTAAAGGTCTCAGACCATGTGAAGCGAGTGCTATTGTAGACAAGAGAAGTGCAGTCGCTGTAAACAGTGGCGGCCCTCTCAATGAAGCCAATCGGAGTAAAGGGTGGATAATTTGCAGGGCAGCGCTTCAATTCCTCCATTTACTCCAGTCACAGCTGATGGAGATCCCCTCTACTTAATCCGAAGATGTGAGAGTCAATTAAAAACCAAAGGAATTAAGTTTCCCAAAGGAAAACTGTGTCTGCAATCATCATCAAAAAGATTTTTCCTTTCAGCCTGGTTGGGCTTCTCTTCTCTGTCAACAGCTCTGCTCGTTAATGGCTGTTCAACTGTACTGGCTCGTCTTAGTTTATGAACTGGATCTGGTTTTTGTCCTCCATAGCTTACCCTTCTTTATAGGGCTTAAATCCTATCACAAATAATGGAGAACGCTGCGACAATCTCGGCCCAAATATCAAGAAAGCTTATCACATCCAACTGTCCCAAATTAGTTAATATTATACCCAGTTCGTCAACTTTCCATACTGATAAATTATTAGGTAATTGTAGCTTTTTATTTTGTCATTTATGGTATATTGTTAGGGTTAAATTTTAGTCTCATTTGATTTGGACCTAATTAAATTTTTCCTCTTATCAATAAAACAAGTGTCATATAATGGGGAGTATTTGCCTTGCCTCTTGATTTATAGAGAGTTCGGCAACTTTCCATACTGATAAATTATTAGGTAATTACACCTTTTTATTTTGTCATTTATGGTATATTGTTAGGGTTAAATTTTAGTCTCATTTGATTTGTACCTAATTAAAATTCCCCTCTTATCAATAAAACAAGTGCCACATAGTGGAGAGTACTTGCCTCTTGATTTGTAGTTGAAAAAGTAATTTTTGTTATAGTTATTGAAAATCTTTATTAATTATAACTAATATAGTGTTGGACTATGATATAACTTTCTTGCTATGAGAGAATCAAATATTTGGTTGTTCAATGTCATTTTGTTAGGGAGTAGGTATATATTAGTGATTATTTTACAAATAGTAGAAGTCTTATAGCGTTTATTTTACTATTAGATGCATGAGTCTATTATAAACTCTATCATAGTACATGCAAAGTTTGGGCAAGTTTAGATCATTGTTGTGTGACATGAGGGTTTCTCTTAATGCAACATTAATGTGGCTATACTTATAAAATATTTGGTAAATAACACATTAACAACTATATTTGAGTTGTGCTATGTGGAGGTTGTACACTATAGTGTATAGATGAAGACTTTATGATCTTTGGTGTGCAAATGTCATATACTAATTAACATTTCAACAAATGCAACAACAAAGTGACTTATATTTGTTTATATAAATTATTATACAATTGAGATTTAGGTAACATAAGGCGATTGAGATTTTGATAGTTTATATATAATTTATTTATATACTGTAAATGCCATATTTGACCATTAATAATTTAATTCCTACAGGAATCTAACTGAAACTAATTCCTCATAAGTCTGCTGCAGAATTAATTAACTTGGAAACGGGTGTACAAAGAAGTTATCTGAATATATGAATGATCTCTATGAAGGAAAAGTCTATGCCCTACTTCAGTTGACTAAAACACATCAATCTTACCTTAGTCTTAGGTGGTGCTCAGGATTTGAGGTGCAGTCTAAATTAGTGGGTATCTAAAACTAGCACATGGATTAGCTTAGTCTTATTTACGGCTGTCTAAAGCTTCATTCTAACTCGAAGTGAAACTCAGTCTTTTGTAACTGATGTTGCATGCTAACTTGAATTGTTACCCAATACCTAGTGTTTGCTAATTGATGATGCATGCTAACTAGAATTTAGTCCAAAAGACAAATAATAATAATAATAATAATAATAATAATATATCATAAAAATCATCACAACTATGTCACTTTTATTCATAATGATTACTAAAACTATATGATTTTGAATTTTAATTTCTAAAGATTAATCTTTACATCTACATCTATAGAAATCAATCAAATCACATCTATATGGTTCAAAGTCATAATTGAAGTGCGGTGGCAGAGGAAGAGCACTAGCAATACAACAAGGGAGTCCCCCACAACAATGTAATCCTTGAAGGCCACTGGGAGATATTGGAAATATCACTGGTCACATCACATCAGGAAGCAATGTTCCAAAAAATGAATTTGTATCAGGGTATCATGCTTCATATATTTAACATTGTTCATATTTGCTTTTTTGCTTGGTCTTCTGTTTGTTCTTATAAGCTTCGTCCTGGTAAACAATTTTAGCACAAAGGAGAAAAGTAAGAGAATGAACCAAAAAAATTGCAAGATTATCTTGCACTCACATCCAACCAAATATGGAGGCTCTAATGCAAAACAAAAAAGTCTTATATTTTAGAAAATACCACATGTAAATCAATAGGTTGTAGAAAATAAATGCCCTAAATTAGGAATACGTCCATAGCTTGTAGAGGATGTAATTGTTGGCTATTTGATAAATGACAATCAAGCTTATAAACAATTAGATTTTACATGATTAATTGTAAACCTTAAATAATGCAATAATAAGAAACATTACTGCCCATTTATAGAAACAACTTCAATGACAATTATTGCTCATCTCATGCAAACTATATGTGCAAACTATAAACAAAGTATTAACAGAAAAGTAAAAAAAAATGCTAGACAACAAAGCCTGTTGAGGAGGAGTGGCATTGTGAAAAATGCCCCCCCAAAATTGCAGAGATTATGCCTGGTGATTCCAAAAAACCTGAGATTATGTGTTGTTCCGAGAAACCCACCTATAAGAGGCAAAACAATTTTAGCCAATTGTTTGCAACAAAAATAATTTTTCTAAATTATAATGTTAACAAATGTGCATCTATACTATAAAATAAATTAAAAGGGCTTCGGCCCTAGCTCACCCGGTCGTGGATCGCAACTTAAGGCGTGGGTATGCTCCCCATGGTCTTGAGTTCGAGTCCCCGGCTGTGTTAACTCTGTGTGTGTTGCTACCTTGTGAGTGGGTCGTACACACTGGGGGATTAGTCTTGCTTCGGCAAGGATACCTCCAGATTCCACGATAGTGAATATAAAAAATAAATTAAAAAAAAATTAAAGAAAGAAAAATAATTGATTTTCATTGGTCTAAATAATTATTTTTAATAACCATATAAGCACAACAAATGAATTTTCATTACAATAGTATTGCCTAATGACAAGTACTAATAAATATTTATGATTATATATATATATATATATATATATATATATATATATATTTAAAAATATATTTGTCTATAAGAATTTATTTTATCTATATTATTTAGTTTATTTTTATTTTTATTTTCTTTATGGACATAACATCAATGTTTCCCTTTTGTTAAACTTTTTTTTTGTGAATGATGTCTTATAAAGTAATTATGATAATATAATGATTATTATAATGTAAACAAAGTTCAATGATAGATGTGCATTGGATAAATCGACACATATAATTCTAATAACACTAGTTAGCATGGGGTCCCATGGGGGGCTTAAGCTTCTATTATTTACAAAAAGAGGAGCTACTACTTATTAGGCTTTCATATTTGAGCCGATGAAAATGGGGTGGGGCAAGAAAGCTTAGGGTTGTTATCTACCACTTGTCAAACATCTAAGTTTATATTTCAAGTTATATTTCCATTAAAAAATAGTTTTGGAGGGAAAATTATTATTTTTAACATATTTTAATCATTGCACATTGTATAGAAAACAAAGGGATTATAATCATGAGACCACTAGGAGCCAAAACATGTGCACCCTAACTTCACGCTTCTCAAAAATCATATGTGGACATTTAAAAAATAAAAGAATTTTACATAGCAGCTTACTTGTCAAGTCCCTTACTCAAAAACAAAACTTCAAGTCCATATGGTCAAATATGATGCCACATCACCATGCATTTTTGTGAAGGTGTCCAAAATGGTCCCAAATTGTCATAAGATCCATAAGTGTGCATTGAGTCATGTTTACTTGTGCACTCATGTGGCATCACATCATTGGTTTTTTTTTTTTAATTGTAGAGGTATTTTTTGGGGGATAAACATTGACATGACATTTTTAGGGCATCACTATTGGTCTAAAAGTGTCTATGTACTATAACATGTATTGGTACCACTCTCCCCTAGCTTAATCTTGTACCTAGGCATGATCATGTGTTGTGTTGTTGATATCTTTTTAAACCTAGTCACTTGTGTGGAGTGCTTGTAATCAAGACAAGGGTAGTATTGAAAAGCATCTTAAGGATATAATGTATTTAAAAATGATGATTTTAACTTCCTATAAAAGCATCTTAAGAGTATATTTTCATGATAAATTGATGTAATATTTTATTATATAATTTATGTAAACATTATGATGCTTTTGTAGTGAAAGGATTTTAGATCTACTCCATATTTCAAGAATTATTTTAAATACATGATAAAATATGCTCAACTCAAAACAGTTAATACACAAATCACTAAATAATAATCAAATTATTTTAAAAAATAGACTTAAAATTACTATATTTATATTTTTTATAATTCATAATAATAATTCTCACATAATACTAACTTACAAAATACACTATTAAAAACTGTCAAATTTTTATCCAAAACCATTCTTATTTATTTACATCAAAATTTTAACATAATCAATAGCAAACTCATACACGAGACAAACTTCTCCAAATAAAAAATATATAATCTTTTCAAATCATGGAAAAGTTTTAAATATGATATAAAGATAACCACGTTTGTGTAAATTTCCACTTAAAAGGTGGCAAATAATTATAAAATCAATAATTTTTGTTTTACTGTTTTTATGTGCTATTTCTTCGTATTTGTCAATGACTTTCCCTTCACGATTTATTATCAAATTATTCGGAGAGATATATGGCTCCGGAGATGTTAGATTTGATTCCATTAAATCCAATAATAATAAAAAATAATAATATTAAAATGTCAAAAAAATAAATAAGGGATTTAAGTATTCTTTATTCTGGAGATTCTAGCGCCTGCAACATGTGATTTCTTTTTGGAAATTTATATACGTGTAAACTATATATATTCTTGTGGCAATTTAGAAAAAAAAGTCTAATTCCTTGCTTTGCAATGATTCCAATCCTATCAAAGTGCATTAATTTATTTTTTAATTAATAACTTATATGTAAAATTATTAGTCATTTGTGTAATTGAGTTAATATAAAATTTTAAAAATTATGAATAAGTTTTATTTAATTTATTAGTACTTGTGGTAGGTATAGTATTATTCCAATGAATTATAGCAATCATTATAATTATGAATTTTAAGTTCTTTTCATTTATTTATTTTAATTTATCAAAGTTATGTAATTTTTTAATTATTAAGTCGAGAGGCTTCTACAATGGCAGTAAATTTATGCGTCCACATTTGAGGGTTTTCAATTATTTTGAGGGTCATTTGATTTTCAATTATTTAAGGCTTAAAATAATAATTAATTAATATAAAATGCAAAAAGGTTAATGCACCATTCTTTCGGGTATGCGATATTGGTGATATTGTTTTACAGATTTCAAATTATTTTCATATTGTAGGTTTGTTGAATATGATTTAACGAGTCTATTTTATTTAAGAATAATTGTAGAATCATCATATTAATATTCAACTTTTGGAAAGCTACTTGGATTGGTTCTTCATTGCATGTACACAATCATTGAAACTTCTTTTTGTTTTCATTGTCGATATCTCCTATGATTTTCTGTAAAAACACACAATATTTTAGTAAATGATTTTGGGTGATTGAAAAGGTTATTAAATAATTAAGATCTAAAAAGAAATATATCATGTATGATCCGAACAATTAGATTTAAATTGTGTTCTTTAATTATATAATAAATATGATATTTTAAAGATTTTAATCAAACATATAAACAATTAGAACGTCTAATTCTTATAATGATTAATTTGTATAAATAATTAATATTTTATACAACCTAAATAGCTATTCCAATAAAATTCAAATATTTCCTTGAATTATGTCCCTTATCTTTGGAACCCCCTATACTTACATGCGTTCAATTTTATTGATTTTGCTCCTCCATTATCCATTGTCCGTGAAGCGTGCAGGAAGCATCCAACTTCCCAACCAATCAAAGACTTTCTCACTTAATTTTTATTCTTATATTATATAGTTTTGTTGACAATTGATTCTAGGGTTCATTTCCTTGCACCGTATTGGAGGTATAGTTTGCTAATAATTTATGTCGATTAAAGATTATGCATGGAGTGCAACACACAAATTCTACATTTTTGCATAAAACAAAGGATGGAGAATTTTGGACACTTTTTAGATAGTTCAAATGAAAAAAATAAATTAAATTAAAAAATTATTAATGGTCTATTAAAAAGCTAATCAAATTAATTGTAAATCAAAATAGTATTCTATTTACAATTTGACAAGTCTTATATGATTGATACTTCTTACATATTAATTTAAAATAAAGTTAAAGGCCAGGATGCATTATTATTATAATAAAATTAACCTTATGTTTTTAAAAGAAAATTATAAAGGTTAGCATAAAACATAATAAGTCTATTCTTAATTATAAAATCAACACTAACATTATAAAATATTATATTTATTTTAATTATTATTATATTATAACCCTTTCTCTAAAATTAAAATTAATTTAATTCTTTATATAAGGTGTAATGGTTTGGAAGACACCCCTTGTTATATTATATCAAGATTTTAGTCTTTATACTTAGTTCAAAATTTAAACCCCATACTAATCTCAAGTATTATCATAGACTTAGTTGAAACCCCATACCTAACCCTAAACATAATATAATCATATTTAAACCTAACCCTACAATTAACCCTAACCATAACCCTAATCATAAAACAAGAAGAATTTTAGGCACTTTTAGATAATTCAAATTAAAAAAATTAAATAAAATAAAAAATTTATTAATGGACTATTTAGGATCTAATCAAATTAATTGTAAATCAAAATACTATTCTACTTACAATTTGAATTAATTTAAAATAAAGTTAAAGACAAGGATGCATGATTATTATAATAAAATTTATCTAATGTTTTTAAAAGAAAATTATAAAGGTTAGCATAAAACACAATAAATCTATTAGAAAAATCAACACTAACATTATAAAAGATTATACTTATTTTAATAATTATTATATTATAACCCTTTCCCTAGAACTTCAGTTCTCAAATTAATAGCAATTTTAATTGTAACCCTAACCAGAGTTCTAACAAAAACTAATTTTAACCCTAAGCTTGATTCTAAAATTAACAATAGTAATTCTAAGTGAAACACTAATTCTAATTGAAACCCTAAGCTTGATACTAACACTAATATGTAAAAGTCCATAATGTTTAAGAAAGTAAAAAGAGAAATGTAATAATTTTATTTAAATGGTTATCAAAATAGAATTAAGTTAAATATGTGATTATCAAAATAAAATTAATTTAATTCTTTATACAAGGTGTAATGGTTTGGAAGACACCACTTACTATATTATATCAAGATTTTAGTCATTATAATTAGTTCAAAATTAAAACCCCATACCTAATCTCAAGTATTATCATAGACTTAGTTGAAACCCCATACCTAACTATAAACATAATCTAATTATGATTGAACCTAACCCTACAATTAACCCTAACCCTAACCCTAATCATTAATGGACTATTGATGATCTAATCAAATTAATTGTAAATCAAAATACTATTCTACTTACAATTTGAATTAATTTAAAATAAATTTGAAGGCAAGATTGCATGATCTTATTATAATAAAATTTATCTAATGTTTTAAAAAGAAAATTATAAAGGTTAGCATAAAATACAATAAATCTATTCTTAAAACATAAAATAAGTATACTCTAAAATCAACAATAACATTATAAAAGAGTATACTTCTTTTAATAGCGTATACACATAAAAATGGCTATGAGCGATTAAATAAATATTTCATATTTATTTAATAATTATTCTTCTATTAAATAGTTAATTTGAAAAGATTAATTTATTTAATTCATTTCATGTCCTTCTATTTAATTAATTTAATTGAAATATTTTATTAATTAATTCATTTATCTTTTCCTTCTGATCAATTAATTAAATATCTAATATTTAATTATTCCTCTAATCAATCAATTAAATATCTAATATTTAATGGTTATTCTTCTATCCTATAGTCTCAAATATTAAATGATTTCTTAATTATTTAATCCCTGGGCGTGTGCACAAAGATGGTGGTCAGAAAAGTGGACACCACCCAAAAAAACTTGGAAAAATAGGCAGTGCGTACACGGTTTTAAAATTTCAAATTCTCGCGTACGCGCTTAGGTTTGTTCTTCCCGAGCCTAGAAAAGGTAGCGCGTACGCGCTAAGCTTAGGAAACTGAGCGCGTACGCGCTACACCTAGGAAAATTAGTGCGTACACGCTGCTTATAGGAAAATGAGCGCCTATGTGCTAATAATCTTAGTAAAACTGCATACGTGGTGCCTGATGAAAAAAGTTTTTAAAAAAAACTGGGTCCTCATTTACCTGAAAAGCGCATTTTTTACTTTCTTTTTTTCCCATTTTTTAAGCTAAACTATGAACGGGGTGCAAAATTTGTCCTTAGGCTATGGATCAAGGTTAGTTTTTGTTTTTTTTGTCTTTCTTTCTGGTTTATGCAATTTGTTTTACATTTTGAATTTAATTTCATTAATTTTGATTAGGTTTTTTCATTTTTTGTTTCAAAAACCAGATTCTTCTAATCCAGAACAAGAACAACCAAATGCACCTCTTGAAAACCCACAAGAACAACCAAATGTACCTCCTGGAAACACACAAGAACAGCCCCCAATTCCTCCTTTTGACTGCACAGCCGAAACACAGGAAGAATTAATTAATCAGTTAGGGCAAAATACATCCAAAATCAATAGACTGATTGTAAAATTGAAAACTTCTGAACTTGACCATCATCAATCCCTCGCCACTAGCCTAGAAACATTAGCTAGTGGTGCCATAGCCGTTTCCACTGAAATTACCAAATGGGGAAGCTTTAGGGATAGGTGTCGTCAATTCTATGCCAATGGGCTATCATACGATGGAGTTAAAAACAAAAATATTTCTAAACAACAAATATGTGCCCTTTTTGTTGACCCCAAAACTAGTCAGTCATTACCTCCTAATGCAAAGAGGTTTCCCATACATTGGTGTACCAATGTGCAGATGAAGAATCTTTTTTGGCAAAGGTGGTGGATGGTCTTTGACGATCCACCTTGTAATAATTATGAGGTGCCATTATATTTTTTGAGAAAAATATATTGTGAGTTTGTGCTCAATGTGCGCCCAAATTATTTTGACATGAGAGAGTTTCATGGTAGAGGTGGTGGCTCTGCCCAAGATAGACCTGGAGCCCGTAGGCGATTAGCCACGGAGAGTCGCCGCCCCCTAACACCCAAACCCAAGGTGCATCAGGCTGTCCCATTAGAGCTGAAAGAGTCGAAGGAGCTACAGACTCTTCAGGTGGCCACAACATTGACTGGTGCCATCATCCAGCATGGGACATCATTAGCACACCCTATTGTATTGGATGATGAGCCGTTAGAGGGCGACAGAGAGCCCATCGAGCATATGTGTGTCAGTTGCTCGGGGATATGCTCGGGGATAGATGATGCAGCCAGTGCAGATGGATACTCATATCATCTATGCACGATTTGCGGTTGTAGATGTCAGACTCACATGGTTGAGGATGTTGCGCTGATAGATGAGTTGATGGACATGGTGTTTTCCCATGAGCCATAGACACAGGTGTGTTGATTTGAATTCATAACTTTTTATTTATCAGTCACTTTAATTTTGTAATTACATAAATGAATTTTCATTTATACATCGATTTAAATTGAGACAAATAATATGCATTTCAGGATGCAGCAGCGGTATCCCATACACCTCCCCCAGTTACCACAACTATAACTTCGACGCTTGAGGTATAAATTTTGTAACATGTTAAAATAGAATAGTACACTTTGAATTCAAAAAAATACAAGATATACTAACTATCTTTAATGCTTGGTCCAATTTCTGGTTTGTAGGTGTTGATAGGGGACGAAATGTCCCAGATTGATGACATCACACTATCGGCGATCGATTTTGGCCTACAAGGCTATATGGTATCATATTTTGTACAACTCTTTTTATGTATTGTATTGATGGAATATGCAAGTCATTTCATTTTAGATTTTTAAAATTATGTTTAATTTATTATCTGTACTAATATCTCATGTTAATTTTCTATTTTTAGGGCACCCCCTCTGCGTCTAGGGCTCGTCCGAAGAAAAAGAATATCTCGAAGACGCCAAAACGTGTGAAGAAGGTAATTGAACACATTTTTAGTTGTACAATTGTTTGAAAATGTTGAAATCAAGTATTAGTTGGGGTTTGTAGATTGATTAGTGTTTTTTGTCTATTTTACATGTACAGCGGCCATTGAGCTTTGTGGATATGTTGAATGCACCTAATTCGCCCGCGAATCAAGAGAGGGTGGAGGTATGTATCTCTACTTTATTTTCTTGATTTCATGATTATATGCACGCGTACATGTGAACTTGTGATATATTATAATCTTATATTTTTTTCATACAACAAATATCCATACCTATTTCGTCAATGGAGAACCCTCCTCCTTGCACTGGAGAAGCATATCAGGATCCGGTACACTTTTGTTTGATATGTAAAATTAATTGTTTTCAACCTTCAATACTTATCATTATATTAATTGTATTTAATCTTTGTACATTTTTTGTATAGGTAATAGTGACCATTTCTATATCGATGGTGAGCCATCCTCAGTCCATTGGAGAAGCATCTGAGGCATAGGTACGTCATTGTTCTCTATATTATAGCTTTTAAGTGTTTTTGATATATTTATGTTAGTACATTGTATTAATTGTACATTTAATCTACAATAGACTCCTTCGCAGTACGGCCATAACGTGGATCCATTTAAGTATGTCTTCAAGAAAACTCCTAAGAGTGACAAGGAGAGGAGAGCGAAGACATTAGCTCTTGGATCAGCCGATGAGGTAATCTACATTTCAATTGCAAAGGAATTAAAGTTAAATGCATAGTTATGATGTCAATTGTGAACTATTTTCTACAAAAGAATTCTAACTTGGCTTTTGAATTGTGGTTTTGCAGCCATCTACAGAGTTGCGTACTGTGCTGAAGAGGCTTGATTTTGATGATCCACCAGAAGTTTGGGATCATATAGTGTTAGTTTTGGTCATAGAATGACCAATACATGTAGATATATTCTACATTTTTATTGTATATCGATTTGGACATGGCATATGCCACATTTTTGTAATACTTGTATTGACTTGCAGACATGCCTTTTTTTATATTATAAATATCGATATTCGATCCAATAAATGTGTAATGAGTTCATTATTTTGTATTCGTTGTATTTTGTGGTTGTCCTTTTATAAATTTAAATGAATATTTGTATATGTAATCAACGATATGAATATAAACAACAAAAATATATGATATAAAGCATTGCAATCGTGGAATATGATTTGATAAAATTTCTAAAATGTTGAATTAACCGTACAAAACTCCTTGTATTCAGTTCATTATTGTGTATTCATTGTATTTGGTGGCTGCCCTTTTAAAAATTTAAATGAATATTTGCATATGTAATTAACAATATGAATATAAACAACAAAAATCGACAATATGAATTTAAACAACAATGTGTTTGGTGCGAGAGCACCCTCACGCTCGCAATGGTCAAATTTTATTCCTCGTGTGCACAAACCAACGTCGCGAGCGCATCTGGGTGGGCATGTTTACGCTATGCATGCCCCTATCGTGCATCCCAAAGCACCAGAACATCAAGAGTCATACCCTACTGGTGAGATCTCTCAAGTGCCCTGAGTCCAAAAAATTGTCAAAATTTGACGGACTGTTTCTTCCAATCCACGACACATACGATCAATCTGTTTGATCCCGTGGGGTCGCGTGAGGCTTGTCTACAATGGCCTATCTCAGTTTTCGATGACTCGAAGCCATTTTCAACTAGTAGCATTTTTTCGCCTGCTCAAAAAACCGCCAGTTGCTTGCAAGGAAAAGTTGCAAGGCTAGAATTGATTTTGTTCCTCATGTGCACAAACCGACATCGCGAGCATGTCCAGGTGGGAATATTTATGCTAGGCATGCCCCTGTCATGCATCCCAAAGCACCAAAATGTCGAGAGTCATACCCTACCGGTGAGATCTCTCAAGTGCCCTAAGTCCAAATAATTGTCAAAATTTGACGGACAGTTTCTTCCAATCCACGACACATATGGTCGATCTGTTTGATCCCGTGGGGTTGCGTGAGGCTCATCTAC
Organism: Cryptomeria japonica; assembly: GCF_030272615.1. Classification (NCBI taxonomy): domain Eukaryota; kingdom Viridiplantae; phylum Streptophyta; class Pinopsida; order Cupressales; family Cupressaceae; genus Cryptomeria; species Cryptomeria japonica. The sequence continues at coordinate 129,050,963 of NC_081410.1, read as the reverse complement.
AATGGCCTATCTTGGTTTTTGATGACTCGAAGCCATTTTCAATTAGTAGCATTTTTTCGCATGCTCAAAAAACCGTCAGTTGCTTGCAAGGAAAAGTTGCAAGATTGGCTAGAATTGATTATGTTCCTCGTGTGCACAAACCAACATCGCGAGCGCATCCGGGTGGGAATGTTTACGCTAGGCATGCCCCTGTCATGCATCCCAAAGCACCAGAACATCGAGAGTCATACCCTACCGGCGAGATCTCTCAAGTGCCCTGAGTCCAAAAAATTGTCAAAATTTGACGAACTGTTTCTTCCAATCCATGACACATACGGTCGATCTGTTTGATCCTTTGGGGTCACATGAGGCTCATCTACAATGGCCTATCTTTATTTTTGATGAATTGAAGCCATTTTCAATTAGTAGCATGTTTTTGCCTTCTCAAAAAACCGTCAGTTGCTTGCAAGGAAAAGTTGCAAGATTGGCTAGAATTGATTCTATTCCTCATGTGCACAAACCAACATCGCGAGCGCGTCCGGGTGGGAATTTTTATGCTAGGCATGCCCCTATCGTGCATCCCAAAGCACCAGAACGTCGAGAGTCATACCCTACTGATGAGATCTCTCAAGTGCCCTGAGTCCAAAAAATTGTCAAAATTTGACAGACTGTTTCTTCCAATCCATGACACATACAGTCAATCTATTTGATCTTGTGGGGTCATGTGAGGCTCATTTACAATGGCCTATCTTGGTTTTTGACGACTCGAAGCCATTTTCAATTAGTAGCATTTTTTCGCCTGCTCAAAAAACCGTTAGTTGCTTGCAAGGAAAAGTTGCAAGATTGGCTAGAATTGATTCTGTTCCTCATGTGCACAAACCGATGTCGCGAGCACGTCTGGGTGGGCATGTTTATGCTAGGCATGCCCCTATCATGCATCCCAAAGTACAAGAACGTTGAGAGTCATACCCTACCGGTGAGATCTCTCAAGTGCCCTGAGTCCAAAAAATTGTCAAAATTTGACGGACTATTTCTTCCAATCCACGACTCATACGGTCGATCTGTTTGATCCCATGGGGTCACGTGAGGATCCTCTACAATGGCCTATCTCAGTTTTTGATGACTTGAAGCCATTTTCAATTAGTAGCATTTTTTCGCCTGCTCAAAAAACCGTCAGTTGCTTGCAAGGAAAAGTTGCAAGATTGGCTAGAATTGATTATGTTCCTCGTGTGCACAAACTGACATCACGAGCACGTCTGGGTGGGCATGTTTACACTAGGCATGCCCCTTTTGTGCATCCCAAAGCACCAGAACGTCGAGAATTATACCCTACCGACGCAATGTAGAAGTTGCTTGACAACTTTTTTGACAATTTTTTTGACAACAATGACAATTTTTGCTCAAATTGTATCTAGTCTCAATCTATCACCCCTATGACCCGATAATGACTCAAATAATTATCCATGATTATACAAGAATCAAGAATGCTCATGATTGACTAGGGACACATCACATATACTCAAAACATAGTCACAAAACATTGACACACAAAATAGTCACAAAACATTGTCACATATTATTCAAATCAGCTCTTAGCTATTTGATTATACAAAAAAATGTCTTACAAATAATCTCATGGGATTTTATACAAAATTTGGCATTACAATATATGCGATTCAGCTCATTGCCATTTTAATATACAAATCATCTCATGGGCTTTTATACAAAATTTGGCATTACAATATGTGCGATTCAGCTCATCGCCATTTTAATATACAAAATTTGGCATGTAAATATGTACAAATCAACTCATTGCCACTTAAATATACAAAATTATGCCCCTAAACATGTAAAAATCAGCTCATGGGCATTTATATATACAAAAAATGAATATAGAACAATTCGTCGATGATTTATACAAAATTCTCAAAATCATTCTACTCTGAACCATAGAATCAATCAAGTGAGCCTTCAGGATCGACTCTAACCCGTATTGTGTCAAGTATTGCCTCGTGGTCAGATTCACGAACTTTCCATAAAATCTTGTTATGAGGTCTACCACGATACTTCATCAAATGAATATTTGTTGCAACAACAAGGTTAGAGAAATGAAGAATATGTCTGTGTGTTTCAAAGTCCTCGAACAACCAAACATCAGAATTCTTGATAGGGTATCTCTGAAGCCATGTTCCTGTCATGACAACAGACCCTATTGGGTACTCAATACCCTCTCCGTCAATGATTGTGGTTGTCAATTTTCTTTTAGGCTCAACAAAACGACACAAATAGTAATCTGTTCCTTCTTCATTGTTCTCTTTTGCAACAACTGCATACACATGACCTGCATTTTATAAAGTGTTAAATAATACCAAAAATAAAGTATGATGTACAACAAAATGAACCAAAAAGAATACTTGCAAAAAAATTAACTCAAAAAATCACCTGAATCCACTAGGTCGTATACATGGTCAAAATCCTCTGATGTCTCCATCTGGCTCAATTGTAGTGCTTTGGGAATTTGATATGAATCAATGGGAACCAACGGTCTACAAGACCATTTGTCAACCCACTCTTCTAATTCACATTCTTCCCACAAACAATACATGCATGAAGAGCAAAAACATACCATCTATCTCATATAAA